>NC_091492.1:10046849-10685182 GCF_947461875.1 Haliaeetus albicilla
CAAGCCTTTAATAAGCTGAAACAAGTCTTTGTTTCTGCCGTATTTACTCTCAAGGTGTGCATCTTCTCATTTTCACTAAATGTATTTGCTGCAGTAAATGCATTGCAAAAAGAGCTCAGAGTTCCTTCTCTGGATTTTAAAAGGATCGGTTCCTCCTAGGTTTCCACACCAATATTTTCACTACTGAGCAAAGCATAATCCTTAGCCAGAAATTAGCATCACTCCCCATCTTCTCCTTCCTTCCCATACAGCTTACAAAGGGTTATCATGACGGGCAAGAGCAGCAAATCCTCTATGATCTCCAAGGTGTGCTAAGCTGCACACATCCATATTGCAGTGCTCAGCTGTCTCCACCTCCCATCACACCTGCAGTACCTCACAACCTGCTCTTCAGGAGAGACAAGAACTTAAGCAACTTGCTCTCACTATGTCAGCAGTAATATAATTGCATTAGGGACGTTTGGGCTGTATAATAGAAGATGTAGCCAGGAACGTACAGCCCCAGCATTTCTAGCATCTTCACATCACAAGTAAATGCTTGTTTGTATTTGTGCTATGCATGTGTGTCTTGAGACTTGTGTCCAAACCACAGACCTGTCCAAGGCAAAAGATCTAAGGCAAATTTGACCCAAATAAGGTGGTTCCCATCTTTCCGGACCAGCATTGCTATTCTAAAGTAAAACTTTCCTCAACGTGAAAAATGCAGATCATGTGGCAGCTTTCTTGTTAAAGATCTGCTGGAGACTAACAGCCATAGAAACAAGCCAACACAAGCCAGTAAGTCCTACAACATTTATATAAAATGTGAACCTATAAAGATGTTCTCAATTTACACAAAACCAGATCAGACACTTTCCAGGACTTGTGCTGTAAAGACCTGACAGTCACTGTTTGTGCCATTAGCATGGAATACGTATCCTTTAATATGCTTGGTTGCATCTTGCCATCTCTATACTACTGTCTTGCAGTGAAACTCCCACAACTTCTTGACGGGTGAAAAATTAAATAGTATAGCAGGCATAGAGGGAATTTGCAGTTTGTACAAGCTCAGATTTAACTGAAAAGCTAAAGGCATACCTGGAAACACTTTTAAAATATATAAAAATTCATGAATACTTTTCAGTTTGCGGCTGAGGCATAAATATGTGTAATGAGCATGTAACAGACATCTTATCTCCCAGCATGGATATATATCTGCTGCTTCAGTCTCCCTTGGAAGCAGAGTGATTTAATGTGCTTTGCTTGGTAAGTCACCCTCTAGCAAAATAAATTTGATTTCTGCTGCAATCAAAAGAATTTAAACAAAATCACCTATCAGCTCTCCCTAAGTTCATTTATGCAAATGTCCATTTCAGTCTTTATTTTCAGTATAGAGAAATTAAAAAAGGTTTGAAGCAATCTTTATGATTCCCTAAGGCTAGCTGTGAAGACTAGTCTTAGATGGCCACATCTTTCACATGCATCATATTTCCTGAGTCTATGGTATATGCAGCTCTCTATGAATAGTCACTTTCCCAGTTATGCTCATTTGCATCTCTCTGTCTTCTAGAAGCAAAGGTCTACCAAGCAAAGGGAAGACAGGGGACTCTGTGTTCCCTACCACACTCCCACCATGCCCTGCATATGCCATAGTCAGAAATTTCCAAGTGCATCAGCCTCCGAGTAAATAAAGAAAAAGAGCGGCAATGTGCTACGAAACAAAATCAGCTTTTATAAGATATATTTTTTAATTATAAGCCTGTAGTTAAGTTTTAAATAATTGCTCCAGAAAATTCGTAGGCCCAGCGTCGGTGATCATTCAGCAGCAGTATGGAATTGCAGAGATGCTAGACATTCTTAATTTCCCTTTCCTTGTATAATGACTCACTGCTTCATGCATCACATATAGCGCATGAAAATCATTGCAAAACACACCCTTTTACTCAACAAAGTATGTTTTTAACCATCCTGCTCTTTACACAATGTTCAGACCAACAAAAGTAACCTCCTGCTACTTTTTGTCATATGATTTTTAAACAATAGAATCTGAATATTTTCCATGAAAAAGAAATTAAAAATCATATTTCTTAATTCAGACATGCAGGATCTGCACACTTATTAATCCAGTGTAATAGTATCGTGTGACCATGATTTTTCACTAGTCATTAGTGAAGAAAATTGTCTAGCAACCACTGAATGCTCTCACAGAACAGGTCATGGTTATCTTTGTCCATTAACACGCTGCTGTCATAATGATAAAATGCTAAAATCAATGACATTTCTATGGATATTTGATAAAAAGAATAAGCTTCTTTTTTCAGCTACATTACTAAACAAATTATTTATTCCACTCTATTCACACATTTAATTTTAAACAGCATTTCTAATACATTTTAGACAAATAATGTTGAAAATCTTGTCTCCCATTTGAAACTGTAGAACTTTGTAAACTGCCTAAACTTAGCAGCTCCTATCGTTGTACTTGTTCACAAATTTTCAAAAAAACACACAGGGTGCTCAGACAATACTGATTCAGCGAATGTTTCACAGAACTGTGTTAATTTCAGCAAATTTACAACTTCAGGATGTACTATCACGTATTTTACTCCAGAATGAGGGAGACTTACCTGTCCAGAGAGATCATGTTGTGCAGGTAACTGGAGGAGGTCAGAGCCCAGCTCTAAAGCAAGGAATTTGAACCTGAAATCTTGCACTGAGATTCTCAGGGTCTGGTGTCTGACAACAAATTCAAAATAATGTATCATCAAGATCTTCAAGGAAATGGGAGCTAAGGCTCTCAGAGTTGTAGGATCCTCCATCCACAGAAAAAATATCCTCTGAAATCTGGAAACTGTCTAGGATCTGCAGAAACTGGAGGCTGAGAAGTCTATGAATTCTGAAGTCAGTCAACTCTGTTTCAGTTCAGAAAACTAAAGCTGAAGTAGCTAAGGTTTTGTTTGATTGATTATTTTGTTTAATACCTGTTATTCTAAATGTTCCTCCCACAAAATTCTTAACAATTCCAGTTAATGTTGTGAATCATACTGAAAACTTTTCCTAAATTAATTTTCCCCAGAATATATCTACTAAAACTTGGGATTTCTCCTTCGAAGAGAGACACTATATTAGAAAAATGACGTCACTGACTTGCTTCCTCATTGAACATTTGAGAATCAGGCTTCCATTTCCTAGAAATTCAATACCAGTCAGGTAATTTTCCCCACTTCTCAAACATCTCATACTCCACCTTGCTGTAACAATGAAATAAGAATGTACCTGACATTTTCTACAAGTATTCTGCATCTGTTTTCATATAATATTTTACCCCCAATTTGGGTTACAAATTAGCTTAATTGTGCCAAATTATCAGCAGGCCATCTTTCGCTTAAAATCTTTTTCTTCTCTCTACTGTCATTTTTACTGGCAGCTCAGCAGATAATTTTATGCTACTGCAGTCACACAAGGCAGATTCTAATATTGATCTGAATTTTCCCCTTGAATATGATTTGCATTCTTAGCCTGATCTTTTTTTTTTTTTTCCTTCCCATAGAACATGATTTACATTCTTATGTCTGGCTGCTTCATTTTAAAGCCATCTTGAAAAAGTCTCTTTCTAATCATCCTTCTAAATTCATATGGGAATAACTCTTCCTACCAATGCTTAGGAGAGGAAAATCTCAAATAAATTGACGCTATTCTTGCAGGCTATAATGACTGGAAACTGTATTTGTTGATGGAAATTAGAGACTTTTTTTATAGCTTACTAATAATCTAGCTCTGGGACAGCTAATTACTAGGGATTGTCATGTCTGAATACTGAGGAAGTGCATTCAATCTTCCGGCTGGCCTAAATAGGAAAAAAACAGCAAGATCAGCCAAAGACCATCCTTGTGGCATAGTAGTCTCCAGTATAAAAACTTGTTTTGCATAAAGCAAAACAGATACAGTTTCCTTGGACTGAACACAGGTAGGTTGGGGAAAATTAATTTCCCTGTAACCACGGCCTATTTCTACTTGCCTTCCCTTCCCATTGCACATGTGTTGGAGGGGGCATATTCATTCAAGCATATGAACATGGCCTCACTCCTTTTGGCCTGTTGGACACCCTCCGGACTTGCTTTCAAGGCTAGCTCATCTTTCATGAGACACAGAATTGCACCATTCAGATGACACAATCCATTATATCCGACTATCAAAATGAAGGGGGAACTAATAAAATCTAAGTGTTTAAGCCTCATAAATTTTGCCCAAATTTAAAAGTACATCTGTGACAAGGATCAGTGATACTTACGTTCTCAGTTGCTCTTCCTAAGTTCATTCACTTTGCTATCTTAGTTTCTAAAACCACCTTTTTTTTTTAATTTTTCTTTTAATATGAAAAGAAAGGTGCCTTCCCAAAATTCTTTGTTAGATCTGAATGACAAAAATTAATTTACCTTGCACTATTATCCTCTTACCATTATTACACTCATCTTTTTCCACGTACTCTTTATTCACTAGAGATAGTAAATATTATAGTTCTTGAACACAGCTGACATATGACAGTTATCCAAAAACACTGGAAGAGGAGGAATAGGAAACCACATTTCCCTAGCATTTTTTGTTGAAGTATTGTATCATACTGGAAAGACACAATAGAGACTTTTTGTACTTCACTATTCTACCTGGTTTTACGTTTATTATTGTAATGCATCATATGGGAAAAAGAGACAGTTGTGGTTTAACCCCAGTCAGCAACTAAGCACCACACAGCCGCTCTCTCACTTCCCCCCACACCCAGTGGGATGGGGGAGAGAATCGGAAGGAAAAAGGTAAAACTCGTGGGTTGAGAGAAGAACAGTTTAATAGAACAGAAAGGAAGAAAATAATAATGATAATAATAACAATAATAAAATGACAATAATAATAAAAGGATCAGAATATACAAAACAAGTGATGCACAATGCAATTGCTCACCAGTCGTCAAACGGTGCCCAGTTAGGTCTTGAGCAGCGATCGCCCCCCAGGCCAACTCCCCCCAGTTTATATACTGGGCATGATGTCACATGGTATAGAATATCTCTCTGGCCACTTTGGGTCAGCTGCCCTGGCTGTGTCCCCTCCCAACTTCTTGTGCCCCTCCAGCCTTCTTGCTGGCTGGGCATGAGGAGCTGGAAAATCCTTGACTTGGTATAAAAGCTAATTAGCAACAACTGAAAACATTAGTGTGTTACAAACATTCTTCTCATACTGAATCTAAAACATAACACTATACCAGCTACTAGAAAGAAAATTAACTCTATCCCAGCCGAAACCAGGACAGAAACTGTCAGATTTTAGGGAACTCCAGATAGGACAGACTCAGGCATACATGTATGTTGAGTGCATCATCCAACATCAAACATTTGACTTGATCTTGATTACTTTAAAATTCCCCTAAGATGCCAGCATAAGAATTGTAAATATATACTAAAACATTGCATTTTGCACCATACACAATATTTTCCCCGGGCTGAAAGGAAAAGACAGTACTAATGACAGAGGTTCATGTTGCTTAGAGTATTACTGACAATGGGCATTTAAGTGATAGGTAAAAATAGAAAATCTATGGCATATTTCCTGCTTGTATTAACTGAGTACTACTTTTTCCAAGTCATTTGAAGTTCAATTCATCTTTAAATAAACAAACAAAAGATATTAGTAAATTTTAATAAGTTCCCCAACTATTTGGAATCATTAACACTTATACAGGTCCTCCCACTAAGCTCAATTCCCCATTCATACCTGCCTTTACCTACAAGCAGAAAAGATGGGTGGGCCAGAGAGGAGTTGCAGCTCTATATTTTGCAAAAGGAGGGAAACCTGCCCTGGAATAGTGATTTTGGGGGACTGGCAGAATACCTTTTGCATCATCAGAAGCTGCATCTCAGTGGTGCTCCTTTCAGTTGTAACCTCTGTCAGGCCTCTCATCCATCAACAATATGAGTGGTACCATTTGCCAGAGGAACCTGCAAATCCAGAATGTTTACCTAAGCCACTTTCACTGCACAACATGCTCTTAACCAGACCACAGAATTGCAGCACATGCATTTAGGTGGGATTTCTTCATAAAACAACAACTCTGGGCATTTACAGGACAATTACTTTTGCCAAGAAACAAATTATTATACAATGCAAGGTATTCAGAATTCAGTCCATCACTAGAATTAATGAGGTGACCTTACGTAGCATTGCAATCTACAAATTACACATTTGAACTAAATCACATTTGCCTGTGCTATAATTTATAAGGCTTTGGAACTTGCTAGGCCTTGTATTTGCCCAAATAGAGCTGAAGCCCAAAGTTAATAGCTTAGTGACCTTACACTCCATATACAGTAAGTTAAGAGATGTAGAAAACTTTAGAGGTTGATTCAGATCTACAATAAGACAAATCACTCTCTAGAGAGGCCTGAATTACCTTCTGGAGATGTCTGTCTCTTTGCTGATTATAAAGCAAGTGGATGATGATTAAGCTCCTAACCTGTGCAGTTAGAAGGGATGAATCTCTACCTGACCATTCTTGATCCTGTGCCAAATTGGGCCTTTTAATCTGTAACATATTTTACATCACAACTTTATTAATGATCATGTCAACATGCTCAGAGTCTTTACTAAGACAAGAGAATCCAATGCACAATATCAGAGTATGTCCAATGGAGTTTAGCTTTTTTCTTTATAAAAATTACTAAAACATGCAAGTATTTAGAAACGTTATGTAGTATAGTCATAGCTGATTGTTCCATATATGTAACTTCTTTTTACTGTTCTGATTATTAATCTATTTCTTTGTTGATGTTATGCTTTTTGACCTGTATTCTCACTTATGAAGTCTTTCTGTTCCTTTCTGTTCTTCCAGAGCAGTTTCTTGGTGTTCTTTAAGCTGTGGTAGGCCATTAGTCTGTGCTTTTGTTTCCTGGTTCTGTGCTACCTCTTAGTGGATAGAGGTCATATAGATTTTTTAATTTTATTTTCTATTTTGAGATGCTTGCTTTCCTCATTATTTGAAGGTGTTAAGTAATTACTCTCCTCTTCTAGCTATCATAACACAATTAATGGGCTGATTTTCTACAAAGGTCAGTCCTTTGAACAAGGTAGTACAATCATGGGAATAGAAATTAAGCAAGTTAGCTACCCTGATTTCTCAGTCTAAAGAAACTGCATATTTCTGAAAAGGCTTTCAACCTGTTAATCATATTAGCAGAGGGATCTAATCCTCTGAAATACTGATTGCTCCTCAATAGTTCGTTTTTGTACTCCATACTGCCCCATTAGTGCCTTTTACATTCAGCATCCTCCTTTGTCCAATAACACCCTCAAGTAATCAATTCTTTCCTGTGTTCTGTATTTTATCAATGAAAATATTACAGAACAGGGCAGAATAGGAACCTAAATATGCACTATTAAAACAAAACAGAAATCCTATCATAAACAGATAACCTTTGGAATTAATTTGTTATAAATCTAAATTTAATATCCTCCAAAGTTATATTTTTATTTGTGTTTGTATCATGTAAGTATTTGTTATTTGGCACTGGTGTGAAATATTTATTTGTTAACAGCTTTTATCAGCTATTTCAGTTCCTTAAGCATCTTTGGAAGATGGCTGTGCTTTATACAGCTAAGCTCTTTTGTTGATCAGTGAATTCATATGTCATTTCATACACAATTTTTATTTATTTTATATGTCAATATAGAGAGATAGATATAAAATACTAGAAGTCCAGCAGCTACTTTCACCTGGCAATGTAGACTTGCCATTTGTATTGTGTACATTGGTTTGTTAGGAAGCCCAGGGACTCTGGAAGAGATTTAATCCATGCAGTTGGTAGTCTCCAGCATCAACACATCTGCATCAGTAGCACACCAATGCTTTTCCAAGAATTAAAATGTCGAAAGTCTTACGGCACTTCTGAAACCACCACCAGCACTGAAGCAACAGATTTGACACTTGAGATTACAATTACGTGAGGGAAAAAACATAACCCTTTTCAAGACCAGGGTAACATGGGAATAATTTCAGAAACAGCTCTTAATTTTATATGATGCATGTATGATATGCTTATGGATAGAAGATAGGGTCTGAGGCCCCAGTAACTAAATGTTAATTTTCAAGATATTGAAAAGTCTTTCAAGTACTCAAAAGCCTGCTGCCGTTCACCTTGTAGGCTGTATGGAAGTGTCTGTGTGTTATACAACATGACTATATTAGCAGCCCAAGGGCAGACTAGAATCTGTCAGTTGAAGGAGTGAATTCTCTTCTTAAGGCAAATACATAACTGCTGTTAGTATAAGGATTCTCACTAATATGCCACAAGAAAAAGGGGTTGACTGGAGAAGAGAGGTGTGAGAGACAAGGCACAGGGTTATCTGTAAGATATGCAGTGATAATTTTGTTCTTGCAAAAAAAAAAAATAAAGAGGAGAGAGAAGAGTTAGGAATTACGAGATTAGAAGACATTTAATAGCTTCACAGTAGAAAAGAAGAGAGTATGTAGAGGATGCCTTCAGTATGAAAAATAAATTAGGTTTGACACATGAAGTGGTTAAGTCACTGAAAGATAAGCTATCTTAATTTGGAAAAAGCTATGAACACTGGGTATATTTCCTAAAAATCATTTCACTTTGCTCTAACAGTAGCAAACATGCTTCTGGGAGGTGCAGTTAGATCTGTCACAGCTTCAAATAACTACCTTCTAATGCTTGGCCTCCTCCTTTCTTACCTTCTCAAGGCAGAGCTTGCTTGCTTGCACACATCCATCACAGTGCAACTTCTTCCGGTTCTATTCCTAAATTTCATATATATGACCACAGCCTAAGAATAAGAGGATATTAATTAAACAAGAATATCAGTTCAACTGATAGTCTAGTACATGAGGTCAAGCAAGGACTCCATATAGGCTTGTATGACCAGAGAAGGACAAAGGGAAAGAAACACCTGGCTTCTGATCTGAAGGCAACTTTCTAAAATCTCAAGAGATTGAAAGGAGGTTGGGAGAGCTTATAGCTGAACTGCAAAACCGTACTAATGAATGCCTTAAAAAATACACAACACAAGGCAGAGGTAGGCACAGAGCGTGCAGTGAAATAGCACAGAAATGTTAAAATGTTCTCCCAACAAGCCCCATAATCATAAATACAGAGCAACAGAGAATTTCATATTTAGACTTATTCAAGTTTTCTGAGTCACAAATTAGCACTTTTAAGAGCTTATCTTTTTCCCAATTGACTTTAATCAAGTGTTTCAGAAGCTGGAAAATGTTTTAAGTGAATAGAGGTCTTAAGCAGAGAGCCCAGGGAACAGAATAGCATCTATTTTGTACTCTCTTTCAATGTTTTGGATTTGCTTTTTTTTCTTTGTTGTTGCATTTTTATGGTTTTCAATACAAGTGAAGCACCACAGCTGTAGGTTTCACAAATACAGAGAGTCGCGCAGGCAGAAATAGACCCTTGCGGGGACAAGTTCAAGCAAAAATTTAAAATCATTTTCTTGACAGTGTCAAGCTGATGATCTTTTAAGTCTTCACTTTGCTATGATCTCTAATGCACTTTGTGTAGACAAGAGACTGATATTCTCTAAATGACAGAATCCCTTCATTTTCCAATATACTGTATGAAAACACAGTCACTTTTACTTTTTAAATAATACCTCAAGAAAAAAAAAATCAACACACTTCATAATACATGCCTTAAAAGGGTTTTAGCCAAATGAACTCAGGCAACCCTTGCTAAATTTTAAGGCAAATGGTCTTTGAAAATTTTATTAAAGTCTGCCATGAAACAAGCATACCCTGTCTGTATCTGTATGGCAATGTCAGAGGCAAATCTTGCAGAATATTGCCTCTCAGCAGGCTCATGAAGTATTTGCTCTAGCTATCAAATATATCGAATCATATCTAAATATGATCTCTTTAACATACTGTCATTAGAACTCTCCCAAAGTGCCTTACAGTGCCTATTTAATTACCATCTCACACATCTGTCTACTCTCCCCATGTCACCTACTGTAAAATACTACTGCCTTCCTCTCCTTTGTTCTGGAGCTGTAAGCCATATGAAGCTGAAGCCGTAAGAACTGTCTTTCTCACTTTTGCCTCTAAATGTCTATACTTCTACTGTAAGGTCTTAACAAATTTAATTGATATCAGCAAATAACGGGAAATTAATGCTTGCTACTGATACGTAACGTGAGAGCTATCAGCCTAGCGTTTGCTCAGTATGACACCGTGTTATGATCCTTCAAACTGAACTAAGCTGATGGCAGCCAGCCTAGGCACTGATCGGCTGGATCCAAGAAACCGCTCACGGGCTTCTCCACGCACGTTTCTGTCGGTGTCGTGACAGCCCACGCTCTCACTCTCTTTAAAATGTGATTCCTCAGAACAACTGAAAGCAGCATCGCTGATTGTGCGCATGAATGCAGCCAGCCCGGCTACTGGATGAAGACCCAGGTCTCCCCGCTGTGCGGCTGCTCGCTCTTCCTCCAGCTGCCTTGTTTCAGAAAGAGCAAAATCCTCCGTGGGCCTCCCACGCCGACAGCACAGCCACAGGGAGCCGGTTTACCCAGAGGTGCAGTGCTCACCAAGGGCACTCAACATGTTTCTCAGAAGCTCTCAGAGGTGTAATCTGTGAAGATGGAGTCTGTCACTTAAGCAGAATAGACCGTCACAATTTTGGATGAGATCTGACAGGTTTCCACACGTCTGCATGCTCCTCTGCGTGTGCAATCACCTTGAGCATTTAACACAACAGATCAAGCTCTGCTTGATCAAACTCCCAAATCAAACTCCCTCTTTGCTCAGACTGTGTTTTGCCTGACCAAATTATTCAGGATTTTGCCTCAGTCTGTCTCCCACACAAGTGAGAAAATTTAGAAATCAGGTGACATCATGTTTCCACTCACTTTTTATGCTACTTGAGCATTACCACGAAACAACTCTTAAAACTAAGGAACTAATAGTGAAAAATCATTATTATTACAAAACAACCGTGTCTTCTAAAACCTTACCCATAATACTACTTTTGAAAAGGTTACTTTCTCAAAAAATATAACTTCTTTCATTAACTTACGGGAATAAAAGGTACAGAGCTGACAAGACTAATGACAAGGCAGTTCAATGCAGTCACAGTGCCCAATGGAGATTAGGTTATCAGAGTTCCAACACTGACTTGAGAAATGTCTTTTGAAGTCATTATGGTTTAACAATTAATAGAAAGATTTGTTTGATAGCTAGATGCAGCCAGATAAAAAAGACATTCCGTTCCAATTACCCATTATGTTGACTGCAACAGATTAACAGCATACTTTGAAGCATTTTTATATCCAAACGTGTATGATTGAAAGTGAAAAAATTCAATTCACCAACTTCACTACATTTAAAAAAGAATACTGAGTTCTCTTTTAATAACAAATGTGCAAATAATCCTAACTTTGAACTGAAAGGATGAAAGGTACAAATCAAAACCTGGGAATCAGTGATGATCATTTTCTATTTTATCAATTTTAATACTTACACAATATTCCTATGATGGTTTTCAAATATTTTATATTGCCTGCATTGGTATATATTGAACTAGATAGTAAATGTTCATCCCACTGAAGTCAATGGAAAAAATCTTTTTTCTTATTGAGAGTTTTTCTTTATTAATTGGGTCTCTTGATCCTGACCCTGTTAATTGTTAACAGCAAAGGGATCAAGAGACCTGGGACTGTGTCTGATCTGAGTTACAGCTATTGAACGTGCTCTGAATATTTCATTATAAGATTTAATTTTGCACCAAGAGACAACTTGAAATAGCTATTCTGTTTTCTTACCTGTACTTCCCATTGAATGTTTAATGCTTCTCTCACTCCTTTCTTAAAAAATGCCTCAAATTCACCCCAACTTGTTTTTGAAACTTTTCCTATTTCAGAAAATTTAGAATGGACTGGCTATTTCTATTGCAAATTTCTCTTAAAGTGCCATTATTAGATGAGTGTTCAAGTTTTTAAAAACTATGGAGCTTTTAATATTAGAATAATTGATTTATTTGATTTTTCTACTATGTGCTCTGTGTATTTAATTTTTTTTTTTTTGGCTTACTGCTTTTATTTTCCAAGTGCTTCCCTAGTAGGAATTTTTTAATTTAAAAATTGGTTTTGTTAATATGTAATTAGATTGGCTGATTATAGAGCTAGCCTTAATTAACTTTTATTCAAATCCAACTAGTGAAAGCTAACTTTCCATGGCCCTCAATGAAGCTGCAATTTTTTTTTTCCCCATACAGGCTTGAGAATTACTTTGGTGAATGAGTATGTGCTTTTAAGGAGAAATAACATGATCTGTGTATTTGTAGTGGACAGTTTTTCATAAATATTCTAAATATCTGGTAATACAAAGTCATATCTAAATCAGTGTAGGCTGAAAATAATGTCTTATCTGGCAAGTAATAGAGGATGTGGAGCTACAAACAGAAATTTTTCAAATTTTGGAATTGGTTCCCATTAATTGAAATACATTTTTGACTACCTTGTTATTTGTCAACTTGTTAATTACATTTTGATTTTTCTGAGTCAGTCACAACAGCTATCCACTTCCTTTCAAAGATAAAAGTTGGTCTTTTTTATAAATTTGTTTGCCTCAGGTTTGAAACCTTTTAGAAAACATCAAATATTCCAACACTTGACAATAAAATCAGAAGTGGCAGTTTGGAATATTTATTCTAAAATTATCAAAAAATTCTTTGATGCATACCTCAATAATTATTTAGTATTTTACGCTTATAAATATGTTTCTTTGCCTTACAGATGCAATGAAAAACTCTTAAAAGATATTTCAAATGAATAATTCAAACAATGACTGACAGTATAATTGTTTATATTTTTTCATGTTGGCACTTTCACTTTATTCCTTCACTTTATAAACCAAGTTATCACTCTCTGTGATATTTATAAAAGTTGAATAAATAAAAGAAACTTTGTAAAGAGGTCTTGTCACTTCTTTTACACTGTATTTGCTAATCTGTTCCCATTATTTTAGTTCTTTAGTTGACAGCTTCTGGTACCACTTGTATACCACCTTTGATGGGATTTTAGCTATACTAAGAAAATACATAAGCACTGGCAATTAAATTGCCTTATCAATTTTCTGCAGCTTATTAAATTGTTTTATTGTAAAGGAAGATTAGTGTCTTCAGTACAAATAGGAAAATACCTAAACAGGAGTCCATGGATTAAAGCTGTGATATCTTGTACAAATCCACCTTCTGAATGAATTCTTAGAGAGATAGAAGTAAATTGAAGTGGGAATGTAAGGAAATGAAATAAAATCACAACCTGAACAAACAAGAATTAAAATACTGACATGGAATTGGAAAATATTTCATATGCACAGAAGAATCTCTTAAGAAATGAACTAGGCATCTTGTGAAGCAAAACAGTCTTATATTAAAAAAAAAACTTAATAAATCCATAAAAAACAGGACAGCGATAAAGCTACAAAGAGAGATTACAAACTCACTAAGAGAAAAAATCTGCTTGGGGCAAAACAAAAAGACATAGGCAGATATAAGAACAAAAGAAACAACAGTAGCAAAGGAGCAGCTAGGAAGATAGGAAATGGAGACCAAGACACAGAATTACGGCTTACAAGGACAGAAGGGACTTTGAAGTTATGAGCTTGGCAGCAGCAGCAGAAGCAGCAGCTCATATGAAAAACGAAATATGGACGGAGGTGCTTTCATGTCAGCAAAAGCAACCTCTCCTTTTACCCTTATTTCCCTGTATTGTATTAATGGATATGGACCAAATTCCATTCAGACTAAAGGGTAATTCCCAAGCTGAGGATGCAGCACACAGCTTCCATAATATACTTCTCACAAAGCCCACGTGACTAGTGCCATTTCTTACATTGTATCTTAAATTACATTTTGAGTCTATAACTACTTGAGCTTCCCACAACTATCCCACAGCGCAACACCAGATTTGAGAAATATACAGGCTAGGTTAGCTAGTATGTGTGTGAAGCAGTACAGGCAATCCAACACAAAGATGTCAAGTTATGAACTCACGTTATTCAGAACATAAAAGTAAGATTCAAATTTGACCACTGGAATCACTAAGTGGAAATTTGAATTAGATCAATATCTAAGTCTATGAGAGGCTTTGACAATAGAGTTTTTAACTCAACCGTCACAACACTGTCAGTTGCCTAAAAAAATTTAACAAGTATTTCTGAAGGTACTTTTTCTAAATAAAAGTCTCACCTTGGAAAAACACAGCCTAAGAAATGCTTAAGTCATTAACTATCGGGAGCCAAAGTCATACGTTATGGCTGTGAGGAAGCTGAATGAATAGTTGAATTTCAGCAAATCAATTATGTTTAAAACAGGATGAAATTTTAAAGGGGAAAAAAAAAAAAACACTACCAAAAAAAAATCTCCTGGGATCAATGCCACCTTCCTAGTTTTCAGCCAGACAGTTATGTTTAAAAATATTTTGTTCAGAATTCAGACATCTGCTTTACTATGTGTTTGTTTTGCAGGTTTTGTGGTAGAGGGACTGGCACGGGATGAGGTCTGCTGTTTAAAATTCTGGGCTGCCTCTGTCTTCTTTGCTTTCAATTTATTGACTTATTTAACTGATTGAGAAAGATATTTTAAAACTTGCTAAGGTCTCACTGTAATTCCAAATAAAATTAAGTATGTGCTTAAGTACTTAATAGAATGAAAGGAACAGTCACTCTACTATTTGCTTTTTTGTTTACTGTAGACTTGTACTGAACTCAATTCATTGCTTTTCAAAAAACATACATAGAAAACTTTGTTAATTCAATTAAGGAGCTGAAAGGATGCAATAAGGCAAGGCAAAATATCATCCACGAAATATGTAACTTCTTTCTTTTTGTTGCAGCAGCACTCCAAGGCGAAAGGACACATGGTCAAAGGGTGGCTATCACTTATAGTACCACTGCATTCTGGGGAAAAGCCTTTTAGACTGTCTTGAGTTCCAAGAGAAAGTAAGGTCAAAGGGCAGAAGGTTGCTTAAATTGATCTCTAACTACTAACACAGGAAAGGAGGAAAGTACTGGAGAAAGGGAGAAGTCAAAACAAATCTAAATCAGAGGGACTTATATGTTGGTAGCAAACGAAGCTGCCATAAAACCTTGCCTAGTAAGGGTATTAATATAAGTGCATATTGCTCTGTTGTGGAGGAACATGTTCCTCTCTTAAAAGCTAAGAACTTCACAGCATTTATATGTTCTGCTGGTCTCAGAAATGATGCTTTGTAGCATTGATTCTGTCAACACTGTTCCTAATCCTGGCATTTTCTGACATTTTCCATTTTGTAAAATAAAGAGAGTTTAAAATTTTTAGCTTTGACCTTGACATAATGAACTGATGGATCACAGCACGGAAATGGAGGTAGTACGATCGTATTTGTTCCAATCTTCCCTTCTGGTACTATCAAAACTGCAGATTAAATTATAGTTTTTATCAGAGGTGCCTGGAAAATGGATATTCTTTTCTATGGTGGAGGGAAAAATCCCACATACAAATGTTTCATCTTATATTGGGACAGAAGTCCAAATATAAAATAATTCAGGAGGAGTTTCCAGAAGAAAATGGGTTTAGGGACAAAAAACTGAGCGCATTTTTTTCAGCTTGCCCAATTTAACTACCTCTCTACAATCTAAATAAACATCCAATTTAAGATCCAGAGAGTTTTCTTTGGTGTTATGTATAAAGCAAGCTGTTATGCTGTCTCCTGGATAGGGAAGAGCTTGGTATGTTTAATACTTAGAACTTGTTTCCTACTATTGCTAAGCCAAGTCTCATACTAGCTTTGATGTGTTAGAGCAAGTCTTGCATTGCCAGCAATCAGTGTGATCCAGGGTAAGTCATTAGAGTGCTTATGCAGATAACACTTCTCACCAAAAAATAATAATCCAGTTAGGAAGAATTTGGAATAAAATGTTGAGATATTAAAATGCATACAGTCCTAAGAATTGACTACTCCGTGTGATTCATGGGCCAATCAAGCCTGATGATAGTCAAAAGGCAGAGGCAAAGCAGTTTCTCTTCTTTCCTTTAATCCCTCTCCTACTAATAAAAGCGCATCATAAAAAGAGCAGTGACATATAAAAACTTTAAATGAAATCATAAAATGCACAGATGTGATACATACACTCTTGTTTCTGCCTTCTATTAGTTAAAACAAATGTCATTGCTTGCATTGTAAGACCTGTGATCAATCAGATCAAGTTGGCTGACAGCATCACTTTGTATAACAGAATCAATTGGCTGTTATATATGTCTCTTCTTTGGACAATTTCAACAGTAAAAGGCAGGAGAACTGAGAATGGAGGAGAAGTTTCTTAATTTGCTTATAATACAGTTTTGTCATCGTATTGCTACACGTTCTCCTTTCGTTCTGTCTTTACTCCCTTGTCGTCCTTAGAAGATCATCTCAGAAGGGTTTTATGTACTGAAGTTTAAGCTTCTATTATTTTTTAACATATATCATACTGCCTTCACATATTATACAGATTGAGGAGAATGGTCATGGCCAACATCTAGACAAACATGCAGCCAGTCTGTCTCAGTCATCCAGGTTTAAAAGAAGGTGAGGAACCTAACTGTGTCTGGATTAGCATCCTTTCTAACAGTATGACCAACACTTAGTAACTGACAGCATGTTTTATTCTTTCAGGGCAACATCAGGAACCATAGCAATGGCCAATGATAAACCATCATCCTGTGGGATCTGTACTGCATCTGGTAGCATAGCTTACGTATAAATTGGTCATGAGCCACGCTTCATCAGAATAACTTGAAAAAGGGTCTGCAGGGATGTTGATGAACTCATATTTCACCTATAAAAAGGCCTTCCCAAATCACTGTGGCCATGAATATCTATTCCCAGTAGGTTTCTGCAGGAAAGAAAAAGGGAATAATGAAGGCAAAAATAACTGAATGATGGGATAGAGCAGGGAAGGGCAAGAGCTGAGCAACTGACAGGTGGAGAAAAAGGAGGTACTACAGGCTAAAGGGTAGGAAGGAGCTAGGAAAAGTGGAGGTTAGAAGAGACAGGTAGCTAGTAAGGATGTAACTGGGAATGAAATGGTTGAAAACATTGAAAGATTCATACTGTCATTTTAGCCATTTTGAGTTCTTCCATGGGTTTCTCCCATACCAAAATCTAGTTTGAAGGATTAAATCTTGGCTTGTTAACATTGACCTTCTTTCTTTGCTTCTGTGTAAGACTACTTGTCTCCTTCAAATCATTTTAAATAGGTAGATGTTTACAAATCCTGCATGCACAAACAAAAATACATGCAACTTACCCAGCTAAGGCCAGGCATCCTCTCTCAGTCCCTGTCACCTGCTCCCTCTAGCGAGGTGAAAGAAGTGCCCTTCACTTCAGCATGAACCTCGGCAGACAGCGCTGAAGGTTGGCAAAGAGTCTGAACAGATGAAAGAGGTATCAGCGTTATAAGTAACCCCCTCTAGAGATGCATTCCACAAAAATGACCATAACCTTCTGACAAACAATCAAGGCTAAGGTTATCTGTAAGTTCCTTTCATGGAAAAATCTATAGAATTGAAAAACTGAAACCAGGAAAGGATCTTAGAGCCATTTGTCCACTCTCCCACCTCTTCAGACAAGCCCAAGGACAAGTCTGCAAAAGGCTGACAGTGCTGGTTTCAATGTTGCTTATCTTCAGCATGATCCATATTGGCAGTTTTAACTTAAATCTACTGCCTTGTCTTCCAAAGAGGGACAAGTGCTTTAAATAAATCTTCTCTTCCTGCTCTCTGTGTTAGCACTTCATTTTCTCTAAACTGAGTAAAGCATCTATCCTGATTTAACAGACAGCTGGGAGAGATGGGAGTAACAACATTGGTCATGAAATCTTCAGGACTGCTCCAGAATACCTTGTAGCAAATGTCTTAGGTCAGTAGTTTAAACTACACTCAGAACAAAGATAAATTTTTGCATGTTGTATACTAGCCTCTTTGTGTCTTAGTCAAATCTTATTGGAGTCAAAGAAAATGACCTGGACTGGACCTTTTGCCTGTCAAAGGTGGCTGCTTTCCCACACTTTACAAGCCTCATTTCTTTCTGGTTGCTAGATGGCAACCAGTAAGTAAAATTTGAGGAAGAGAATTCAAAACAGATATGTCTACCTGCATTTTCTCAACCAGCTTGGATGGGAAAAACAGTTGTTCAGAGTCATCATATTCCATTTGTAAAAACAAAGTATCCAGTGTAGTGAAAATCCCTGAGAACTATTTCTCTTTAACATATATTCTAAGTAAAATTCAATGTCCCACAAAGGAAAAGTGTGTGACTACATCATGAACATGAGGAAGTCAACCACATTGTGTTGTAAACAGCTATGTCAGTGGGAAAAGGCTGTTTGCTTATTTTTATTTTCCCTCTAAAATTGCAACTGTCATGTAAACTCATCAGTAAAAAGATCAGACTTAGTCACTAAAGTGCTAGTCAGAAATGCCAGGCACTGCAGAAATCAGAATATTAACTTGAGTTTTGAACAGAATGAAGCCTTAACATAGCTCTCAAGCTATTTAAATATGGAAAAAATTAGCTCAATGAATGAAAGAAATATAACACAGCTGGTAACTATTTAAAAAGGAAGAGCGAGAATGAGTTTTTGTAAGTTCAAACTGGGATGTTCAGAAATAAGTTCTTACAAACTATGCAAAATCAGATGTTGTACAAATATACAACTGTATATCTATTTATCTCTCGAGATCAAGGCTTTGACAATAATTAATCATAATGAAGGTTTCTCCAAGAAAACTCAAAAATACTTAACTCTGAAAGAGCCTGCAAATGTTTGGTTAAGTTCATATATATATATCTGTGTGTATATTTATACACACATATTTGAAAATCATTTACTGCAAAGTTCTTTTAGAAGCATCTCTTCTTTCCGTACATTATTTATCTTCACCGAATTATTCTGTAGCATCTGGGAAGACTAATTTAGGCAAATAAAATCCAGCTAAAACTAACATCCAACTTTTTTATAGTTTTTGGACTCCAGCAACATAATAGCTACTCAGAGAGTATACACAGACTGCTCCACCCTCATGCTGGGCTGACTCGCAGCAGCTGTCCAACATATGTCTCCAAGTTCTTGAGTAGTTTATTTTGCCATCAGAACATTACAAAATGTAAAGTTTTTCCTCTGCAGACAAAAGACTTAAGTGGGTCAGGATCAGCACATTAACCTCAGCTCCTCTGCATCCTGCACACTTACAGTTCTACCTCCCTGAAGAAATGTTTCCCTTCTTGTACAGAATCCCAGCATTGTTCAGCAGAATTCATCTGGCAGAAATGACGCATCTAATTTTTAAAAAGAGAGAGAGAAAAAGTAAAAATGAGGTATAATAAACTCAGGAGCTGTGCAGATGAAAAGCTCCAATCCATTCAGGCACTGATAGAACTGAAAGGCCAACTGACAGTTATGCACCTGTCCCTACAGTCCTACTAGCTGTCCTTTCTCCCACTACTGCCAAGAGTATGGATAATGCAGCACCTTTTGTTCTCATAATAAGCAAATAGATCTCTTTGCTTCATTTTCTCACGGCTTGTATAGGTCTTCTTATTTTGATGTCAGAGTCTCTTCTGCAAGCCAAATAATTTCTTTTCATGGGAAACCCTCCAGGGCTTTGCTTGGGATTTTTTTATTAAAAGAACTTATTTTTTAAGTCCACTCTAGATCAGCTAAAAGATAAGGAATGAAGGGGAAACTAGACTGCTAAAGCCTCCGCTGCTGCCCCAAGACAGAAGTGCAACCGTTGCCTTTCCTGGCATAGGATCTTGCTGGTCCATTGTCCAGGAAGGAAATCAGGACCACATTTGCTGCCTGTCAGCCAAGGACTGCACTTTCCTCTGCTGTGGCTGGAGGCCACATTAACTCATCTTGAAGATGTTAACTTGTCTCTTTTTTAACAAAGCAGAGGAGCATTACTTAGGAGCCTCCCAAACTAAATGGGAGGTCTACCCAGTCTTCCATTCACCTTCCACAACTAGGAGTATTCAATGCACAGTAGCTTTTATTAAAACCTATGCACATTTTGAATTCCACCCTGAATGTATTTATCCTTGCCGGTGTTTTTTAAACGTATTCAACAGGTAGAATGTTCCAAGATATCACAGCTTTAAAAGCCCAGGTTCCTGTTTTAGACTCTCATTCCTACAGTACTGAGTCTAATCATTTCCAGTACCACTGAACAACTTAATAGGCTGCAAAAACTTGATAAGACAATGTAATTGCCAGCTTTTATGTATATTCTTAAAATAGCTACGTTCCTCATAGAGGTTGTACAGGATATAAGTGTTAGCAGAAACAATTAAAGAACTGAAACAATAGAAGCAGATTAGAGAATTATAGCATGCAAAAACTATAAAAAAATCCAAACAAAATGTCCTTATTCCTTGTCTTGCATAAACAATAATTTCAGATACTGGAACAAATTACTCAAAACCAGAAAATCTCATTCACTATGAATAATGAAGATAATGTTTACCAGTGCTACAGGAAAAATAGGTATAAAGAATTTTGTATCAGTTCAGGTAATTGAAGCTCCTGAAATGAATGAACTTTTATCTTAAACTTTCAGGTATTCAAGCCAGTGGAAAAATAAGTCATTTACTTATTCCAAATATTGGTGTTCAACACATCACCAGTTAGAAAGTACAATCTTTATTTCCATTCCCAGTGTTAACGCCCTGCATGTGACAAGACACCTGCTGCTTGTGTTAAAGCCCCAGCTTCTAAATCTAGTGCCATGATTCTGTCTGTAGGAGGTCGAACAGAAACTCATTATTTCAAGTGTATCAGATATAGCCTGAAAGAAAATGCATGGTAGCACTCTCTCATCTATTTTATACTAGTAATACTATTTGAATAACTTTAGGGCTCACTTGTAGACACCCTTTGGCAGATGCTCCCCTTTCTTATCCAAAACCAAAAAAGGTCAGCTCCCTTAAATAATAATACAACTGTGAAAACAAATAGGATTACAGAACAGTGGTTTTCCTCTAACCTCGACTACTATCAATAAAGTATATTTTCTTCTGTATATCTCTTGATCGCATTTTAATATATGCTTTGTAACAATATTGTCAGGAAGTAATATAGGTTAACTGTTCTATTATGCATCATATTAAAAAGACAGCAAGGTTTTTTTCAGGGCAAACAGAGTAACATAAAAGGATTTGTAGCAAAATGGTTTGGAAGACACTAAATTTATCTTACACTCCAATCAATCTGGAAGTGAAAAGATACTTGACTCAATCGGTCAGCAAAGTCAGACAGGTATCTGATCAACTCAATGGAAATCCTTTTATAAACTCAAGCTATGATGAATGCTGTAACCTTACTTGAAGAAATGGCATGCCTTATACTCACATGCATGGTAATAGAGATGAAATTTGAAGTCTGAATACCTGATCAAGGCATTTCTTTGTTTCATGGAAGGAATCACTCCATTAAGTGTTTAAGCAAACAGCACTGTTCTATCAAAGGATGAGAGCTCTGAAGTAACGATCTTGAGAGCTCCCCATGACAGAAAATTTCTAGATTACATGACTAGACAAATTCTGAGTATCTGCTCAGTGCAATAGATCTGAATAAGAAGTAAAATCATTAAATTAGGAGATTTCCAACCAGTATTCTTGCAGATTTCCTGCAATACAAATTTATGCTGTTGGGATAATCAACACAAAGTATTATACATGTAAGTGCAGCAAAGACAAAGCAAATGGAACTACTTTATGGTTCTATCTTTGCTCACCTGAAAGTCCAGGTCGTTATTTTTTTCTGCTACATTTGATAATCACTTTCTTCGTTACATTATGCCTCCAACTGCTACATTACAGAAAGCAATAGGGTAACCTGATACATTAAGGATGGTAAGCTCTTATTTCAATCACATCCAGAGTTTGCAAAACAGTTGCTTCTTAAAAATCAACCTTTAGATGGAATGACAGTGACTGCAGTCAAAGCTAGGGCTCAGCTCTATCCATGTTAACTTTTACTATCAAGTTCAGATACTGCTGAAATCTATTAAAAAGCATCATGAAAAGCAGCAGTCTAGCTGCATGTCTCATTCAAATCCCAAACAGGCTCTCCAGTCCATGCTTTCCTCAATGGTCCTGCAGTTACTCTGTTACTGAATCCCAAGCATTTTCATTTAAAGCTGTCTCAGGTTAATCCCTCCTGTAGCTACGCTACAAAGTGGGGCAGTGTGACAACAGGGAGGCTTCACCATTTTTCCCTTTGAATAATGATATTCCTCCTCTGTAGGAGGGGAAAGCTGGCCCCGAGCCACCGCAGAATGGTGCAGGGACTCCCGAGGATGCTGCTCTGCCATGCTCCTCTGAGCACACTGTGGCGGGGGCTGCCTCTTGCAGCAGTGACAGCCTAACAACCAGCCACTACCCAACACAAAGCCACGACAATGAGGTTGCTTCCCCCACTTCAGCCGCAGCCTAGATGTGCTTCGGTCTGGCAAAGCAGACGTTCGCTTCACATTTGACAATTCTGCTTTTAGCTGGAAGCTGTTCAAAAGTCCGCACACAAGCAGAAGGCAGAGGGAGGAAAAGAGGAAGGACATAAAAAGGCATGGGGATAGAGTTTAAGATAAAGGTTGAGGACATTCTTTCCCACTTCTGAAAATGTACTATTCCATATTAAATACGTATGATAAAACATACAACTCATTTGGAAATGAAACCTCGCAGAGAGCTCAGGCACTTTAGTGGAAAATGCTCACTGACTCCAGGGCAAGGTTTTGCCTTACTTATGTCGAACAATAAGGTTAGAAGCCAGAGAGGAATAATGTTTTGTCAGGTCATGTCAACCCGTTGGCTTATTTTATATTGGAAATTGGATGAAGAGGGTATTCCAGGGAAATATCACCTTCATTCAATATTAGGAGGTCCTGGAAGCTCACTGAGATGCACAGGAGCGCAAGCACCTGCTGTGCTTTTCCTGAAAACTTGTCATTTGCCACATGGAAAAAGGAGACAGACAGAGGGAGGGGAGGTGTTGAGTCCTAGCGTGGGTAGTTGCATTGCTGACATTTAGCAACAGTAGGCTGACTTTCACTGTTGAAAGTGAGCCAGAAAGGCTCAGAAGAAAGTTTGCAGTATCTGAGAAATACTGCAAAGAGAGAAACTAAAATACTAAGCAGAGCAACACAGCAATTGCTATTTAAATGACAAGCAGATACTGAGTTTGGAACAAGGTAACTATGGGAACTTCTTCTATTTCTAAGAGAAGACTGCAAATCAAGGCCATGACCCACTGCTCAGTACTTTTATGAAAATTTGTAGACCAGATTCTCAGCTTGTGTGCTGACTTGGTCCTAAGTGAACCCATCTTGATTTACACCATCCAAGAGTGTAGCCTTAGCACATTATTAGATTTGAGGAGATAAAAAGATACATGTCAGACATATGTCGCGGCGTTAGAAATAAGCCAGTTTCTAAAAGTTAAAATTAATAAATAAATCCAATATCAGACCAGCTCCTGATCTCTGAGAGGTATTATAGCTACAGTGATTATCATGGCAAGTAATTTTAAAACATGCCAGCAAACACAACAGACATGTCTGAGACTACAAAACAAAAATTCTGTAATTTAAGTTCTCCCATTCCATTTTGATACTGTCTACTCATGTCTAAACAGGAGCTCTGGGAAACAATGATACACAAAAGGCCTCTCCGTCTATGCATATGTGACACAAAATGAGCCAATATCTTCATGAGCAATTTTTTAGTTCCAGTACTGAAATTTCTATTCCCAGTGCCAGAGAGCCATGCTTACTACAACTAACCACTCTGTTGTCCGTCACTTAAAATACAGTTTTGCAGGTATTAAAAACCAACTATCATTGTTTAGTTTCAAGGCATCATTTACAAAGATTTGTAATTTGGGTACAGCCCAAATGAGTGGCACTTTTCTTGTTGATCTAGGTTGACTTATCACGATAACTTTCTTTTCTTTCAGTTATCTGTAGGCTGTTTTATTCATTGTGGACACTGTTCCTGATGTGTGAGCAAAGGTTTCTGAAAAATATCAGTGAGGACCTGAACAGGAAAACCTGACAAAATCTGAGATGTTGAAGGCCACATCTTCCTGGGCTGTAGGGATGCTGCTAGATAAAAACTGGAAAGGGAAAAGTGCATTTTTTTTCAAATCTACCTGGTGAGAAAACACATACGTATCTGATGATTGTAGGCATTATAACAGTAATGTGGGGTTCTACTGAATTAGGGGCGGGGGGGAAGGAGACACACAAATAATTCTTTGAATAATTTAAAGAGAGGCACACATAGACTTTAATAAAATACAGCTCTGTTGCCTACAGCCTATGGCTTCCTTCCTCCCTAAATAAATTTTGGGCTCTTTCTTGTTGAATAGAGGCCATTGTCACAAGAACTCTGCATTAATATTCTCACCATAAAGGCGCAACTGTTCTAATAGAGAGCTCGCAGCAGAATAACTCTTATCTGCAAAAGAGAATATCATTATAGGCTCCAATAAGAAAGAAGTAGATGGAAGGAGGTTGAAGAAAGAAGAGAAAACTGCTGCAAGAAGATAAATTATTTACATAGAATTCCATCTAGGACCACAAAAATCTTTTTTTTTAAAGTCACATTCTTTTAAGCCATTGATTTCAGAAAAGAAACAAAGAGGTGCTGACAGATAAATGATAGTCTAAAAACTACTCACAGTGCACTTAGCAAAATAAAGGAAGAGTAAGGAATATAAACAGTACACAAAAGATGCTAAAATCAACAGACCCATCTAAGCCATATTTATTGGCATTAGTTTTTCTTTAAAAAATGTACAATTGCTCTTTTATCATAAGCACTTCACATTAATCCAAGCTGTATCTTGGGAGTTTGTTGTGTATGTGCCAACTTTCATATAAGTGAGACATGGTTATTAGGCTTTTAAATAAAATATGCAAAACTCAGAAGATGGTCGAGATCATTTGTGCATTTTAATTGAATGACTACTGGAAAAAAAAAAAGTATTTTTATCACATCACATCTTAATAGAGCCTCTGGATTAAATACTAATTAATTTGCCACCAAAGTTTGCTGCTAATCAGCTGCATGTCAGCATACATTCTGAGTGACATTTAAATTATAAAGTATAGTGGGATTATCTCCAGTCTTGCAAATTACCTCTTTATAAAAGTCAGAGTAAACATTATGTGCTCACTAGAGGTATCATTAGTCTCCTGTTTACTCTCTGTATGGTTCTTCGGATTATAGGTTGTCTTAGTCTATAGATATAACACTTAGATCACCTCAGAAAAAAAGGAGTTGCAAGTTTTAAGGCTGACCTTTGAAGATCCAACCTCCAATGACCAACCTTGTTAACAATTGTCTCATTAGGTTTATGTGTAGCTGACTGTTTCTCCACAGCGGAGACTAAACTGAGCCTCCCATAGGGCACTGAAAATGCTGATGACTCCATCATCAGTACGTTGGCCTTGACTCAAGCTCTTAGAAAACATCTAAAAACTACTGGAAAAGACAATCTAGTTGGGAGACATATGAGTAGAAGATCACTTTCTATCTTACCTCTATATGAAAAATGTCCATCAACTAAAGAGAAAAACTGAAGAAAGATATATGAAAACAGATGGACTAATGGGTGGATGAAGCAATTAAGAGAAATAATTGCTGTAGTACCTGTAACAGCATCACAAATAGTTACTGTGGTCTTATATTAAAAAAAGTAATAGAAAATCAATTCAGTAAATAAGCAAACCATTTTGTTGAAAGATGAATAATCGGGACAAGGAAGGAGAGAATTAGTTTTTAGCCTTCCTCATGTTTGAACAGTCTATTAGTATTTTATAAAAAATTATAATTGAAGTGTCAGCTCCTTTATGTAATGTAAACTAAGGAAGGAGGCTGTGTAAGGGGATTGAATCGTCAGGCTGATTAAAAAGCCATTCACTGAGATTCAGTGTGTATCATATATATCACATTATATGACAAACACATCCATTAAAGCAGAACTTCAACAGTTGAGATAAAGAAGATCTTCACAGAAAAATTCTAAATTTGTCACAGCACAAAGAAATAAACCCATAATTTCTATTGAGATGGACAGATTCCAGTGGCCTCAAATTTGTCTGAAATCTAAAGCAAAAACACAGAAAAATCTTGAGGGATGACTCTCAAAACCTTGACGAATCCTTATTTTTTAGCACAATGAAGGAGAAAACAATGACAGAATATTAGTTCCAAATTATAATTTTGGTCTCATAGTCACATTTTCCAGTGATCTGGAACTTGGCCACTAATCTCAAACCAACAACTGACTCTACATATAGATTTAGGGATTAGTCAAGTGCAATCACAGGGGAAAGGGAAATGTCTCAAGAAGACAGAAAAACCCCAAACTTCCTGAGCATCCACATACGTAAGACACATTTTTCATTTATCATTGCAACCTTTAATATGTAAAACTGCACCCAGATGGAGGAAAAATATCAAGGATGGAGGAAAGCATGCTGCAGGCAGTGTCTTTTCCCTGTCATTGCCTAATTCATGTAATCCTTACACAACCCAGAGACCCAACCACTTGGAATTTGTGTGGAGGGTTCTTGTGCAGTAGACTCACCTTATTCCTTCTCTTTTGGCTCCACCATCACCGCTCAGCAGAAAGAAGTAATTGTCCTTATACATAGGTGGGAGAGTGAGATAGTTACCAAGGAAACGGGCTTAGTTTGACAGAGATTTGGAAACCCAAACCCAGCTGAAGATGGGAAATCTGAGTATCCTCCCCCAGAAAGCATTTGAAAACTAGATGCAATCTGGCAGCAATTAAAACCCAGTTAACTCTTACCTTTCCTCCCTTTGTGAATCCATCTTTCATTTTATTTATCTACATTTTAATAATTCTCTTCTTTGGCTAAGTGGATTCTAAGAGAATAGTAACAAACTCTCCTGAGAGCCAACATATAAAAAGGACACACAGATACATCTTCCTCTTTAGAAGGATGATTACTCTTCTGTATTCAGGTAAGGAAAGTCCAAGTTGTGCCCCTAGGTACACACGTAAGACTCTCACTTTAAACAAAATTCAATCAACATAACCAAGACCAGAATTTCTCCTAAGGCTGGAACTCAGTTCACAGTTCAGTACAGTACAGACATGCCATTGATTACTTGGAAAGGTGCTATAAAAATGATTAAAAGCACCAGGATAGATCCTGAGCTGGTGTAAATCAGTGGCAGTCCCATTGATTTACTCCTAGCCAGAGGAGAGCTAATCTAATTTACACAAGCTAAGGATCTGAGGCCATCACATTTGAAGAAGTGGGTAGTGGAAAATGATACTGCACAGAGGAGATATATCAGTGGAATGTAAATATAACAACAAAACAAGGATAGGGAGGAACAGTTTGAGGTGGTTCGAGGTGAGAAGTCCAAGAGTAATGGCCACAAGCTAGACATGAGAAGATGAGCTGCAGAGAATAAAGATGCATTTTAAAGGTGGACTTACAAGAGAATCTTTTCCTCGAAGAAAGGACAAATGAATAGTATTTCCAGATGTTTTCCCTAGAAAGTTACAATCAAATCTGCATTTTACCTTAACTTGAATTACTCAAGTTTAAAAATTACCATAGTGGCATTTCATGTGGGAATCCATGACTACAATTTCACCTTTACAGAGGGACAGCAGAAAAAAACCCCAACATCTTGTACTTGTATGGAAATATACACCAGAAAATTAAGGCTGGGTTGGTTTGGGTTTTTTTTTTTGGGGGGGGGGGGGGGGGGGCACGAATCTATGATTTTTTTACCATACTGAGATACAAGAAAGACAATGGAAGTCCCCAGAAAAGTCATTGTTGCAAATGAATAACCAGCACCTTCCATGGTTTAATAATTTTTTGCCATATTTCAGGAAAAAGGGTGATGTAATGAGAGAAAAATGGAGCCATAGCTTTGGTGCAGTGAAACTTTCCCAGCTGAAATCATGAACAGCCTTTTTAAAACCATCTTGAGTGTCACAATTCTACATTTCAGGTAATAGTAGATGAAATGTCTACCGGCTTCTAAGCTAAAACCTTCATGAAAACAAACAACAAATTGGTATCATGGCAAAGCAAATTAAGTTTAATTATTTTAACAGCTGCAATTGTCTCTAAAAGGAACTCTGGCTAAACCATCTGGGATTTTGGTAACATATTATCAAGGTTGTTGAAAATGAAGGCTGTTGTTAGTAACCACATTAACTGATGGATGAACTTTGCATAACGCCTCCCAGGGATGCCCAAGCTTGGTGCGAAGTAAGTTTGTCCTCTCACGCAGCCCTGACCCACCGTCCCTACTGCAGGGGGAAAAGAGCACAGTCCAGCCTAAGCCAATGCGGGCAGGCTTCACAAGCTATGGGCTGATTGTGCTCAAAGATCCAAAAGAAGACTTTTCCAACAGCCAGCTCACAGCACCACACGCTCTCTCTGCCACAGGGACCTACCACATTAAGCACATACAATTTGCTAATCCTCTTCTCCCTAGTGAGCTACTCCAGCAGTCGCCCTGGGTGCGAGGTCCAGCAAGCACTGCTTTTGTGCACCTGTGAGTAACTGGAGTATGTTCTGTGGAGCTGCCCTGTTGCAGTAGCAATAAATCTTCCCCTCTGAGAAATAAAGATAACATCAAATCAAATCTGAACTTTCCATGATGCACAGTTTAACCCACCTACATGATGACTTGGAGGATGCTTTTTGTATTCACTGTGAGTTCTGCTGGAAGTCCAAACTCTCTAAATTTATCTGGTCTCCAGTTAACTAAAATACATAATTTTCTTCTTTAGGACCATGGAGTTTATAAAGAATATTAATCAGTTCATTAATAATTATTCTTAATAATTACAATTAATAACTATATATATACACATTGTATTTTTCTATTATTTTTCCCAAACCATTCTGGCAATTCTACAAACATTACTTAAAAGGCTGAAGAAGCCAAGTATCAGGCAGAGTGTGGTTCTTCTGAAACTGCTTTATTTAGACTGTTCAGCAGCGACTAAAGGGGAGACAGAAGAACAGATCTGCATTCCTAATGCCCATTTGAGATTTAGCTCATCAGCCACCCATTGCTGGTGGATTCCAGGAACGGGAAGAAGGAACCTACAATACAGAGACTGGAAGCCATACTGGTATACACAGTAGCAAAGCCTAAATTATGGTTTTCTACTTGATATTCGTGTTTTTAATTATTGACTTCCTATGACAATGATTGTATTTTATCTTTTGTCTGTTCAAATACTTGCAGGCCACTTGCATCTGGTTAGACGAGACTATTTAAATAAATGGCCTATTTAAGTTGAATAGAGTATTGTATTTTCGTACAGTGTCAGATGCTGTTTCTCCTATTTCTGTATTTCCTTTCTTGACAGTTATTAGTCTGAGTCTACAGGTAGTTGAGATTTTTTTTCACATTTCTATAAAGCTATCCATGCATATTCTTATATTATTAATACATTTCTACAGTCTGGCTTGATAAATATAGAAATAATTTTCTTTGTTTTGTTTTGCTTTTTTCCAAAAGAGCGGCTTGGTTTTTTCTAGTCAGATTTTGCATTTTGGTTATGGGCTTTACTAGCAGGAAGAGAATTTTAAGACAATTAACTCGCAACAACTGGAAAGGAGGACTGGAAAAATATAGATACTTAAAAAAAACCAACTAAAACCAAAAAAAACCACCAAAACCACAAAATGTTTCTGTAGAAGCCTGCACCCAGCAGATTGTATTTCAGTAGACTGAAGCCTGTGTCCATGTATAGCCCAGTGAGTGAATCATATAACACATAACACACTTGGCCCTGCTCCTAAATGTCAGAGCAATAGCTGACCTATTCCTCCTTCTAGTTCTGCATATGACTTTGACAGAGAGGTCATTGTTCCTGGTTAACAATTTCTTCCCCTTGGAGAGACTTTTTGACTAAATTGAACAGTTGCAAGGAATTCGGTTTCTGATTGACCCAAAAGGCATTTTCCCTCTTCCTGAAAACCAGTGAAGAGGTCTAGAGGTACTACAGAAAGTCTTCAGTGAAATGTCAATAGGAAGCTTTCAGGGTATGACACAAACTGGGACTTGCTAAATATCCAGGGTACTGCTTCCATTTTATCGCAAACTAATGAGTGTTTCACTCTCCTTATTTAGCCATGTTTTCTGGCAAGAGTATAATCTGAAGCTGGAATCTGAGCTATAATTTGATACATCAACTATAAATTTTCTTGTTTTTCCCTAAGCCAGCCAGTTAATACTATTTACAGTAACGTCATTGTCTGGCATTGATATGCAGTAATGTAACACCATGCCACGTAGTTTAACACATTTTAAATTAAAATTGAGTAGATAGTCCTTTCCCATACCAAGTTCCACTATCATAGTCAGCCACATATTGTTCCTGAAATTTAATTGTTTTAAAACCTTGATGTTAATTCAGAGATTTACAGGTGGAGATTGCCAGCTGGCAAGCACTAGATGAGAAATGAAACTGACCTTCAAAGATGTTTATCCACCTCAACCCTCTGAGAGATCACCTTTTTCAGATGGAAAAACAAAAAACCCAACTCTTTACTGGGAACAGCCAAGAACCCTGGGAGTTGGTCTGGTTCAGATACCTTTATGAAAAGATTAAACATACTCTTCATACTTCAAGATGATTCTGACTCCAGATTACAGAATAAGACTTCTCTCTACACATAGAAATGGACCATTGCTGACCTGGACAACATGACTTAACATTCCGTCATTACATAAGAGATGGCCAAAGCTTTGGAATTGGAGGAGGAACCTCATCTCAAATCAGATGCTGGCCTTTAAAAATTTCAAAAACTGGAAGCTCTGGGGTAGAGACTTAACAAGAAGCCACAAAAGCCAACATTTCTTACTTAATTTTGAGGTTTGGAGATAGAGACAAAGTATTTATTACTATTTGATTCTAGTTTTCTGATAGCACCTCGATTTGACTAACTTCCAAGCAAAAGAAATGTATCTTCCTCAGATTACGTGAAAACTACATGGACTATCATATCAACATAAATTTAATAAATCCATTAAGACCTGAAGTTATGTGCTGCTATAGTCAAACTGGAAAGACCCTTACATAAATTAATAGAGCCAATTCATTTATTGAAGTTGAAAATGTGCCTACCATTGCAGTATTAAGTGGAAAATAATTTGTACTCAGGCAGTAGCTTCTAGAATTTACCCACATTCTGGTCACCAACTAGCTTTCAGATTTCCATTCAGTTCCAGTTACTGTATGGTCTTAAGAAAAATATTAATCTTTGGTTTAAATATTTGTTATTATATCATATATCATGTTGGAAGTTTAACATTCTTGAAAGAGAGAGACAAAATTAGAAACATCTTGAGAAGAGCATTCTTGTTATCAGTCATGTCATCTTGAACATGTTTAGAAGCTTGCTGCTGGCACCAGGAATGGATGTTTTATTCAAAAGAATGTATTTAAAGAAAATGACAGCACTTTTCAATTCAACTTTTCTAAAACAAGAAATCTTTCAAGTCTTCCAAGCCATGTGGATTTCAACATTCCAGTGATTAAGACTATTTTCAATTATACATGCTTTTTCCATTATTTTTTCATAGCTTTAGGGTAGATTTTCAACACTCTGCATGAAGAATTAGACACACAAATCACTCACAACTATTAATGGAAATTGCACAGACTGTGGAAGAACTGGTACGGAACAAGAAAAACCAACGCAAACCATCAAAAACTTGAGAAAAACCTGGCATGAACTTTGCAGAGTGGATAGATCTGTCTTTCCTGTTTCTCATCCTGGAAACTGCACACTTACAACTTCCAGCCCAGGAAGTGAAAATGTCAAACAGCCATAAGAAAATTAGAAATGGTGAGAATACCTCTGCAGTTTTGCATCTTCAGTATTTTCAGAAAGCAATCTTTCGGTCTAGATATAAACACAGAGATGGATGACCCTGTGTGGTCTACACATGCTGGAGCTCCTGGGTAAGCAATGGTGGGCTCTCCACTTGGAAGAAGAGGCAAATACAATGTTCCCGTGTTTCTCTGTTGCCATTTGAAAGAACTACAATTAAACTAGGAGACAATATGCAATGTACTTCTCTGTTTTCATCTGACTGTTCGTTAGAAAAAGATCTGCGATATTTAAACAATGTTTGTACTCTTTTTTTTTTAATCAAGGGAACCGTTAATGAAGTCACAGAAACTCACTTCATTACACTCCTCTGGTTGCCTCAGCAATCCACTTTTCTCCAAGAAATGATCTCTCTAATCTGATTTCATCAATATAACTTCAAAAATAACTTCATTAAAACACTCATTAAACCAAACAGATTTCAGCTGAACATTTGTTAGACTTTAATACTGTGAAGAAAGGTGCCATTTTCTGTTATGTTTTTATGACAGCTACAGACAGAGAGATACCAAGAGTAGAAAGGCTTGAGAAGATGACATGGAGAATGGTTGAAAGAAAGACCAAACTCACTACTGCAATTCCTCCCCCCACGCCCCATTTATTTTTAAGTGCAATAAATGGCATTTGATTTTGTTGCACCATTTGTTTTCTCATTGCATTGTAAACGGACTTTGAGGAATACTAACCATGTTTGTATAATTCAGTCATCAATCATGCAACGAGCATCTAGTCCAGCAATTACGCACCAAGATATTCTGAATTACAATACTGCATTGTGAATCTCTTACTCTCCACGTAAACTTTACTGTTGTTTGTAATATGCAGTTTCAAAACTAAGCTCAAATAATTTGGGTTTTGCCCTCAAGCATGTCTGTAGTTCAAAAACATACAAGCCGGTTTTTGTGACCAAAATTATTCTCCTTTTGTATATTCTCAGCTAGCAAAATATAAAGTACAATTGTTCAGTTTAAGCTGAAGAAATGTATCATTAAGTAATGTACAAACAGTGTTCTTCATTATGCTGTCAGAATTTCCTTGAAAGGAATTTCATCGCAGTATGATTTGAACTATCTAGCAGAATAATATTAAAGCAATAAACTATATAAAAGTGTGTACAAGTGTATAAAAGCGTACACTTGATAAGTTGGACATCCTGAAAAGTTATTGCCATGTTCTCCACTTAGTATCACAATGCCTAACTGCAACTTGTGATGTTAACTATTCTGCTGTTTAGCCATTTTTACGGCTCACGAAAAATAAAGCTGTCTGCTGTCTTTTCAGATGTTTCTGGGTGGTAGTTTGTTACATAGACAAAGATTAAAATACGTAACTTCTATACATACATAATATCATCATTTTTACAACCCAGAGACTTCTAAAGTTAAATTAGGATTCCTGCTCAAGAGCTAGTTTCTGAATCAAACCTAGAACAGCAAAATGGTGAACAAATGGAAAGCTCGCAGCTAGAAGTTATGAATCATATTTTCATAAAACTGGGTGCATATGTTTCATGATTTACTTGTCTGAAGTTTTCTGTTCTCTGGAATTTTCTTAATTTCTGCAGTGTTACTTATTGGCATATTTTATTCTTCTGCAACCACAAAAATACAGTATTTAAAAATTTTAAGAAAGCTGTGTACTTTGCAACACACCTTTATAGACAAAAGGTATTTGGAAAATATTGACCTTTGCCTTTAACACACATTACTTTGGTGGCACACTGGGATTTCCAGGTCCTGCTGGGAGAAAGTGAGTGTGCCCGCTTGCTACCAAGGGAGCCAGTTTCTTAGCCACCTTTTTGTGGGAAACAGATCCAGAAGGATCAAAGGAGCAAGCAGCAGGGACACACGGAGCCTTAACAGTATAGCTGGAGGAAAGGCTTGACCTAAATTTAATTATTTCAGGGATGACTCAGGGAAGTGAAGAACAGTTTGTGACTTCACAAAATGAAATTTGTCTTACAGTTAAAAAAGGTAAATTTAAGACAGGTGTCAAAGACATAGTATTGCTTGCCAAGGAGGAGATTTAGTTAACTCAGGTCATATGAGGGGGAAAAAAAAAAAAAAAAAAAAACTAGAAAAGAAAGAGGAAAAAAAAAACCCCAACACTTTAAAGCAGTCTGTTTTCATACAAGGTGTTTCTAAACAGCTGACCAGTGTTCACTTGGCAGCATTTCTTGGCATATAAAGATATTTACATGAATCACAAATAATTTATGGCTGTAAGTACAGAAAACTCACTAATGTTAAGTGTTCACCTACCTTGCTAGAACTGTAAATGTTTACAAAAACTGGAAAGAAGACATCTGTTAAGCCTAACACATTGGCAGTTTAGTGAAATAGTTTAAAAATTTCTACTTACTGGAATTTTTAACTGAAGTTTTTAGTATGAACTTTGCAAGACTGATTTGTGCTCTTATTTGAGAATTAGGAATATATATATTTCATGACATAAGGTCTACTACATAAGAAAATCTTGTTACTCACTAAAAAAGAATCTAGGTAATATCCTAGCACACACATCTGCTCTTTCCCTTGACACCTCTTGGAATAAGGTTGGCAAAGGAGGTAACGGCAGCATTCTCATCTTTGTAACTCTTCTGGAGCATAAGCTATAGTTACACTGCAAGTGAACTCTTATTGCATCATATAGTCTCAAAATGAACAGTAATCTCTATTTTTACTTAGGAGCAAACAGACTGTGTATCTCATCTGTTCAGCTATATTTTATTCCCAGCTGCTTTTTATGTCCTTGTTTCAGATAAAAAAGATACTGGAATCTTTCGAGTGCCTCAGAGAGCCCACTTTGTCAACTCTTCTGAAAAGGCGGCTTTCAAAACCTGTGCACTAAAGGGCTAACCAGCATTATGGAGGACACACAACAGCTTTTAGGTCTGCGCACTAGCTCCACACTGACATCTTTCTTGGGGGAAAAAAAGGAAAAAAACCCAAACAAACAAAGAAAAAAACCCAGAAACCCTATAGCTCATGCCTACAGATCTTTGAACATATGACAAGACATTAATTAAAACTAAACATAAAAGAATAAAAGTTGGGCCAATAAGCAGATACTGTTTTGAACATATAAGCTGACCTCAAACAAGATGAACTAACAGTATCCTAGAAGTATACCTAAAGCAAGTTGTCAGCTCTAAGACAGCTGGTATGATCTGTTTTGGCACAGGTTTATAAAAGCAGTCTAACATGACAGAGGTCTTTGAGAAAGTACAGATTGCCACCTTCTCAAAATTTTCCTTTAGTATCACAAAAAATTTTCAACACAAACAATTTTATAACATAATGCTATAATATGCAACACCAAAAGGCTCTTCCTATTATTATTATTCTGTATTTTAAAATCAAAATGTACAAGAACAGATTTTAAAAATCCATTCAGATGCTAAATAAGCAACCACATTTTCAGAAGTTCAGGTCTCATTCAGCAATGCAATAAACAGGTTTTGAGCTTCCAGCTCCTATTCTCAACTGAAGTTTAGAAATCTTCATTTGTATGCCTAAGCAGGAGCTAAAAATTATCCAGTTATCCAAATATCCAGTTCAAGGACCAATTGTAGGTGCCTGCTCATATATGATACATGAGTCAGAATTAATCTCCTTTTTTCACTCTTCCCAATTTCAACCCTTTCTACCATAACACATTCCTCTACCAAATCACTAGCAATTGAGAAGAACTAGCAATGTTTTCTTTAGAAGAATACATCCACAGTAAACACTATTTTACCCTGACACTGGGGACCTGGGATTTGCCAGCTAGAAAAGATATGTTAATATGCTGTGCCACGCAGTATCATGATGCACCTACACAATACGCTGAAACATTTAACATTTTAAGTAAGCAAAATTGCAGGTCAGCATTAAAAAGATGACACTTTTATTTTGTCAGAGTTTTGTAGCTTTACTGAAAGGCTACCATAAACATACTGCTTCTAATATGCAAATGTTTTATCTAGGAACCCTTAAGCAAAGATGAACAGCCCTTCTGAGTGGAAATGGAGAGTATTAAAGAAAAGGACATGGGGTTACAATGTAAGTCACCAAAGTACAGTCCCTGAAGCTCTGACCCTCCCATTCCCACACCATTTGGAAATTTTTGTTGTATACAGTATCTGCAAACACAATCTCTACAGGCACTTAGACTGCTGCTTTACTTACTTAAAAGGTCTCAGACTCAGTAGCATAAACAGGAAATAAAGATTTGACAGTAGGCTTCCTTTTCAATACACACAGAAATTCAACATAGAGGTTGGGACAAAAACCCCTGTAAGTAGTGTAGGAACAATAGGGTCAGAGGTGTCACCTTTAGCTGCAGAATTAAAAATGAGTCTCCAAATATCTGTGTCAGTTAAAAGCCACCTTTTTCTTCTGTTGTTGGGGTTTTTTTGAAAGAAGAAAAGAGAACATCGGCCAAATTGCAATGTGGACATTAACAGATCCAGGATGCACAGAATATGGTTAATCATCAGCCTACCACTCAGGAACAAAAGCAAGCTTATTAAGAATATTGAATACCAGAACAACAAAACAGAAGAAAAATTATATTTTTCATATTACTGAAAAAAAACTACTTTCCCTCAATGAAAGCTGTCTTATTAAAAAAATTAGAAGTCAAATATATAAAGATTCCTAGCACCTCCCATGTGTAGAAAAACTCACTCAGTAAGGTACAATATAATTTTTCATTTAGGTCTAGAGTATCATAACAGATGGGGTCCCAGTAGTCAAAATAAGCATGTTATGATCATTGGCAGCTATTGAACTCACGCTAATAAATGACATTATGAAGTACTATATTATTCCTAACAATGTACAAGTCCATGATGATAGTTTACGAAGAAAAAAATATTGAAAAATCATATTCTGAGGAACATCAAGAAGGAAAAAAATGGTGTAACATTTAGGCAAAAGAAATTCCAAGCTCTTTTTAAAATCAGAAAGTTAACATTTGTGCTTACTTCAAAAAAGTCTCTGGATAAGCCAAATAGCACTCTTCTTAATATCTTAACCAGCAGCCACCATTCTATATTAATGTGCAACAAGTGCATTGAGACAAAATAAGGCAGTTATCTTAAAAATAAACCAGCTATCTATCAGACAAACCCAAGCAGTTGACTTTCCATCTTCATTTACTTACCAACCTTGTTGTCTCCTTTATTTAATACTAACTGTAGGTCTGCTGACTCACAAATAAGTTCAAGCTGATCATGCCATGTGATAGTAGTTTCAGGTCTGCTCATTTGGCCTTGGCCCTTATATTCAAGCACGTGGCTGGTTGGAGATAAGCAATTTCTTTAACATGATTCAAGCTTCATCAAACATTTGAGATTTTTCTTCCCTTCCTATAGTAATTTTCTCAAATAAATATTTGTGGTTTTCTGAATAGCTGAGGGTCAGTGCTTATAAATACGTGGTTCAAGTGTTCATACAATATTTCTGTGTATTTTTTTTATTATTTTCGTTCTTAATCATTTAACGTGAAAGTTGGTTGGGTTTTACTATGCATTTTGTAAATGCTTTGTGCTTTACAGAAGAGTGCCACAGGTACACTAAAATTAACAAAACAACAAAAACTTAGTTACAAAGACCACACAAAGTATGGAAGATACACCACCTTTTCATTGTCAGTCCCATTCTTGCTGTCCCTCCGCTTCCTCATGCTCGGTGATGCCATGTGGCTGGATATAGGTGTTATGCCTTCAGGACCATCCAAGATCTGTTGGTCAGACCGAGCTCTGCCAGAAGACTTGGGACATGAACGTGATTGGGCATTTCCTATATTATGAAATCAAATCCTATTGGCTGCATAAAAAGATGCAACTTTATTTTGATTTGAAGAGGAACCAACTACGTTTCCAGATTCTGACCACTCTTGGCTGCAGTACACATACAAATGAAACTTGAAGTGAAAGTACATGATTCATGCAGTGAGTCTCTGGGAATGCAAAGGCACTGATTAGCGCTGTGTGCAGGGTATCCAAAATGCTTGGGACAGGTCCACCATCAGCTGAGCGTATTCCTTTAGTAAAATACTACTCACAAGAGTTTAGGAAAGCTGTTGTTACTGCAAGTGCTTGTCATCAGGGGACTCATCTAATGACTGCTGAAGTCAATAGAAATACAGGCCAAGGGCAAGGGACGTTGACTTCATTAAGACTCCCAGTCAATTTTAAAAGATACTCCAAAGATTGTTCTGCAGTGTCTTATAGCCTTTGTTCAAACAGGTATTTAGTCAATAAATTAGGTTGTAAACTTGCAATTGTTTAGAACAATCACTTCTTTTTCAAAGGAATGATACAGCAATTTCTTAAAGGCAATTCATACTTGCTTTTATCTCTTGCTAACAAGAAGACAAGCTATGAATAAAATTGGTTAATTGGAATAATGGAAGGTTGACATCATTTTTCAATATCTCTCTCTCTAAAGGAAAACACCTTGTAAAAAATGGTATCCCATATCTTCCTTTTCCTTCCCATTGGAGCATACCCATTTCAAAGTCTGGTACAGTCTGAACTGTACTGCATCAAACAGGATCATCTAGAAATTATGGAATAAACCCCTGAATCTCTAGATAATGGCTGAAATTCTGTCTGCAGTAGCAATAGAATATTTTACACTATGTCATGAAACAAACAAGAACACATACGAAAAAAATAAGAAACACATCTGCAACTGAATTCTTGTTATTCTTGGATATTCAAAGAAAAGCAACACAATAAAGAAATATATATATGCTTAAATAAAGCATTTTACTTCTGAGCGATCCATGATCTTGGAGAATATCACTGTAAGACACATCCTGCACTTCAGGAAACAGAGAAGATGTTGACTTATGGTGTTTAACGATCAATAAATTGAAAATGAAGTAAAGCTTTCCCATGAAGACAAATTGAAAGCAAGCTAACAACTGGAAATATTGTGGTGTAAGTCTTGAAATCCGAAAGTGAGCCCAAGCAGTACTGGACAACCTTATAGGAATAAGGAATATTAATCCCCAAACCATCTATAGGCTGAATCAGGACCTGATTTACATCTATGCTAAATTCATTGTTTTCTATAGAATGTTACAGGATTAACTTCAGACAGCATTTTTCCTGGTGAGATATTTCTTGGCATTGCATGAGCACAGATACTACTTTTTAATGTAAAAAAACCTTTTCCTCGTTCTACATGCCCACTTATAAATTTGATCTGTTTTATGTTTCTCATGAAAGTGTGCCTCTTTTCATGGCAGCCTAGCTGAGTTCCAGATTACAAATGTATTTATTGAAAGAAGTACAGCAATAACAACTGTTCTTTTGTCTCTGTGAGAAAAGGCTGCCTAGAGCCAATTATTGTTTATCATTCCAGATACACATTTCATGATCACTGTGTTAAAAAAAAAAAAGTTTAAGAATAAGGAGCCAATTTAATATCTTCAAGTCCAATCACATTGGAAAGGATCCCTTACTTGTATTTTATGTTGCTCAGTCTAATTGTCAGGTTTTATTAATTTTGCATGCTAAGCTGGAAACATTAGGCACAGGTTTCTCCTTGGGAGAGCAGCAAAGCTAAAAACAGCACAAGCACCAGAGGAAACTGTGTTTATAATTGCTCTGTTTCTTAGTTGGACTTTGTCAGCTCAACTTGGGTGGCAGAATGACATGGAGAGAAAAAGCTCACTTTGATTTGGAAAAGGTTGTTTGCAGGTGTCAAAACAAAGTCTACTAGGAAACCAAGGGAAAAATTAAATGCTGTGAGCCATTATTGCAGGTGTGCTCTAGTGAAAATTATCGTCCCTTTGTTTTTGTCTCAGTAAATACGTTGTGCAGTTGAGGCCAAACATAGCTTGGAAGGAATTTAAAATACTATAAGCTTACAGTGAAGCTCAAATTTAAATTTCTTGGTCCAAACACACAGATTAGAAATTATTCATCCTTCTCACTGAAGACAGGAATACAATGCAGACTGATAATGAACAAGCACTGAGGAGTAAACATGCAAAAAGAGGCATTTCTGACACTGCATGGATCTAACTTACAGCATTTAATAAACAGCCACCTTAGATGCTGTCTGCAAGCAATTAGCGTGCATTGGCAATACATCTCTCCATGCAGAAGAAAACACTTATGCCATGCTCCGAGGGGCACGTCAGTGGCTGCACCTGCTGAAGCCACCCCACAGCAAGCAACCACCGGGCTCGTGCTGGCTCCAGCCCTGCATGGCCGATCAACCAGGCTCCAAAACGGATGGAGATCACCAGCTTCATGGAGGTGGTCTCCCCACTGCCCAGTTCTAGTCTGGGTTTAGGTTTGGGACAGAATGACTGTTGCACTGCTTTGATCTAGGACCAATGTTGACCTGAACATGGAAAACAGCTGTCTGCAGGTTTCTTTCAGGGCATTGCCTGGAAGAGTGATTGCTCCTAGCAGCCCACAGCTAGGCTTTGGATTAGGACAGAGACTGTCTTTTCCTGGTAGTTCATTATTATATGTATGCATTTGATGACAACACAGATTTTATCTGGGGAGAAGAAAGATCTTCTGGAGCACTTCAGGATGTGTAATCTAGCCTGAAGTGGTATCCCCTGCAATATCCTGGAACTAGGATTTGGAGTCTTTCATGCAATCAGATTCGTATTGATTCAAAAATTACTAAATGATGAATGACGAAATTGCTCCTCTGCTCCCTTAGAGCCTGACTTTTTGATAAAATATCCTCATCTAATAGATCTGCTTTGGGGTTACCAGATGAGGTAGGTGGATTCTTAACAATCTAGGTGACAGTGTAAGAAGTCCATAAAGAAAATAAGGTAACACTGCCCATCAACTGGACACGGGGTTACCAGTTTGGGGGCAAATAAAACCAATCCAACAACCACTGGAATTATCTTCAGAGCATAATATCAGCAGAAATGAGAGACAGTCAGTGCAGAAGGATCAAGGGACATGGCATGAGCATCCTCTGTATGAGTAAGTATGGATGTCAGTGTTCCTGCAACAGTGATATACTGTAAACGGGGCTGAATGGGCTGAGTGGGGCACTCTCAACAGACGAGAGATTTACAGTCCCTGTGCTGTTGGAAACTATTAATTCTCAAGGAAAATCTTGGAGCATCCATGACTTTAATGAGAGAAGTGCCTGAGTCCTTTACAATGTCTAGGCTCTAAGAAGTGCCTTTGGAAACTGGAGGAAAAGATGAACTCTACAAAACAAGGCTGACTGAGAAAAAAATACCTCTCACAAGGCCATTTCAAAGAAATTTAGCCTATTTACTGGGAAGGGAAGGGAAGGGAAGGGAAGGGAAGGGAAGGCTGGCTATGCTGTACTTATAACATGCTTTGCCTTGGTAAAGCTCAGATGTCACAAGAATGATTTTATGCTGAGTTGGCTTCCATAACATCTAGCTGTGGATTATAATTGAAAAATACACACAGGCTTCTGTGCATGAAAAACAGAAGAAAGATATACTGAATACACTGAGCAGTCATTCCCAACAAAGATTAAATACAAATATACTGCAATAAAACGAAGCATGAGGCCTGAATCCACCGGTTCAGAGTTGAATTAAGTTTTAACTTAGGGTTGTCTTTCTATGTTTGCTTAGCTCAAGTTATTTAATTCAGTGCAGCACACATTGACTCTACAGAGGTATTCATAACAGCAAATTACTTCAGTTGCCTATGATGCTGAAACTGGAGGAATTGATATATCACAGGTGTCCCTAAACTCCCTTCTCTAAAGTACACAAAAACTGGAAATCCACTGTCATCTTCCTTATCTGTACCACAGCCATCGTACTAGCCCAATTCCATTAAGCCTAAACTGATAGCTTTAATTCAAAGTACCTTTTAATTCAGAAACCTACATACTTGTAATTATATTATTTCCTTATATTAACTGGTAGTTTTACACCATATTTTCTACATAGCCAGTGATCATTAGGACAGCTGCTAAAGGTTTACTGCTTTCCTAACAAAGTTATCCTTTATCTGTTGGTGAGTGACATGTGATCCCTGGTTTAGAAAAGCCCTGAAATTGTTAATATCATATCTGGAAACTCATATGGTACCACCTCAGTGTTGCATTATGGTAGACACTATAAGCACCACAGCTTATTATTGACGTTACATCTTCAAACACTTTCACTGACATATCAGAAATCAATATCAATAATCTCAGAAAACATAACATTTCTCAGATTATACTCATACTGCATCATTTCACTGTTAAAACTTTCTTGCATGCACCTGTATTAGAAACATGCATTATGCCCCTATATAGAGAGAACTTGAGACGCCATTCACTGAGAAGGGATTTTTCTGCCATGTTAATAGCTTTTTGTCATGCAGCACACCAAAGAAAATGATCTATGACAATTGAACCATAGTTACGACAGGTGGACAACCTGTGGCATATTAAAAAGTGTAGTTGAAGTAGCCTTAAAATTTATAGCTTAATTACAAAAACACAATTTAAAGCTCATAAGAGAGAAGCAGAGGTAGGCCCTTGGAAGTTACTTTCAGTTCAGCAAAATTTACTGCAATTAAGATTACAGAAATAAGCTATAAAGAAAGTTCAGTAGTACTTTGAGGTCTACATTTATGTCCACTACCTTTACATATATTTTTACTTGTGGCAACTGCCATGAAACTGTAACAGCTCTCTACCGCCTTCTAGGCAGCTGGGCAGTCATTGCCTGTATGTAACAGTAAGAAGATTGCATTCACCAGGGTTCACTGGTACCCCAGTCACACAGTGGAGTCATGGTTGTGCCATGATCCAGCTTTGCAGCCGACTCAGAACAAAAAGGCTTAACCCTTTTGCTTTAAGTTTTTATATCAAATTCTCCACTAAACAGTTCAAAAAATGTCATCGTTTATGCAGTATTCATCCAACTGCACAGTACAAACATGAAAGCAGCCAACATCAAATTGCAAGACCTAGTTCACACTACAGCATATACTGTTACCAGAAAACAGTTCTGAAAATAGACAAAGCCTTGAGTTTGGGGCACCAGCCATGACAGTATATTCCTATCTTCCCATAATGTTCAGGCAAATTAAAACACTGCATAAAACAGTAGATTGCAAACACCCTCACAAATAGAAAATATTAGAAGTGAAATACCAATAACATTTTTTAAAAAGCAATTGAGTGTCTTGGTTTATGGAGTAGAACCTCATCATTAGTTAGAGAATCCTCTCATCACTGAGCATGGGACTTTATGGAGGTTTAGATGAAATCTAAGATAATCTCCATTGTTTTGCTCCGGAGACATCACCGTTTCTACTCCCAGTAGCATTTCAGGACACCAGCATTTTGATGAAAAGTGCTTATAACGACACTGCAAGGGGCTCTTTTTGCTCAGTAGTAAATACGATGGGGAGATGCAGAGTGCAGGAATTAACGCAGGTAAGTTTTTAGGCCAGGGCTGTGTAGAGGACAGCACATTGCTTGCAGGGAAGAAGAAAGGGGAAAACAGCTACTTACTACGTTATCTGGTTGTTTCTTTTTTGTTAAGTTTTTATTTGGTTGCAATTTCAGAAACATAATTAACAGTCCCCAGGCAAAACTGAAGAGGTGGAATACTAATGGAAATTTTAATCTTCAGCATAAGAAATCAAAAACATTTGAATAGCCTACATACACACATATCCATTATTTAACACTTGAGACCAATTCAAATGTAATATTTTCTTACCACCCAGGTCTCCATTTCTTTCTACATAAAATCATTTTAGCAATTCCATTTCTGTGCCCACCTGTCCCTCTGAGAGACATTACATTGGTAAGTGTCATGTTTGTAGAGGTAAGAATAGTAAATGTAAACCTCTGGGGCTGGTTCATGATAAGTATGGGCAGGTGGGATATTTCTGTACCAAATTTATTTATTTCGGTTATGGTCCTTACAAGCAAAGTAAAATAATCCTGGAATCCTCATACAAAAGTTCATGCTGCCTCAGAGATCTATTTTACTTGGCCTCTTTCTTTCTTTCTTTCCAAGGACTGCTCCAAGATTACTACAACACTTCAATGTTTTCTAGCTATGTTTCATCTTGTCTAGCACAGATATGCTGCAAAAACAGTCTTATATATTCTGTGATTTGATGATTCTGTGAATGAATCAGTGAGTCACAGGTGTGGATTAGTTCATGGTATTGTCCCTAACTGGACTCCAGTCATACACCAGATTTTGGAGGATACTATGATATCACATAACAAGTTGTGTATAAGAAGGGAGCTCTCCTCTTTAAATTTCACAGCTTGTGATGTGATTTGGGTCTAAGCTATATATATGCGAATATATACACATACATTTATTTATATACTTCATATATTAGCCAGATGCATTTAAACTGATTGCCCAACAGAAAAGTCGCCAATTACAGCTAGGGTAATGCTCATTTGATAGCTGAGAAAGTACCACTGACCATTTATTCTTCATTTCAGGTTTAACGGAAGTGTCAAGGGTGACACTGACACCCATCATAGAAGCAAGGGAAGGAGAGGCAGAGAAGATTAAAAAAAAAAAAAAAAAAAGAAAAAAAAAGAAAAGATAAATGAAACAGGAAAAATGAAGAAGGATAAAAATAGAATAAAGAAAAGAAATGGGAAGTATAACAACTTCACTGCAGGTGTGAATTGCTGTTTCTTGGTGTTATATCTCAGTAAACAGAATAAATGCTTGGTGGTGTGTGACTGCTTTCCAATCAGTGAGAGCAACGTGCTGTGACTAGTAATGGGTCATCTTTCAACTTTCCTTTCTATGGGGGAAAAAAAACAATGACAGTGATTATGGTAGACTTGGTCTGAAAAAAAGGATGACTGGTCCATGCATTAAGTCAGGGAACTCTCTAATTTCATAAGTAAAAATCATCATTACAGTTTAAGCTGGGTTTCACAATTGGTGTGACTTTGTAAAAAATACTATAGACATTAATTAACCCTTTGCCCACATCCTTCAGAGGTAGAAGCACTATCCTTAGCATTCCCCTGACAGTTTTACTCAGATTGTCATTGATGCCATAATAAAATCTTTGCAGAAACAGTGTGTTTCCTGACAAGGACGTGCTAGAGAATCACAGTTAACGATGTCTGCAGGTGCTCTATACTCTCAGTAACTATGCAATTTTGCAAAAAAAGGCATTTAAATAGATGAAACTGGCACACGCATTTACATGCTTAAAAAAACATAATACGCGCTAACAGTATAAGCCATCAGCTACAATAACAAACATATTGCAGAGGACCCGATTCCATGGTCCTTATCCACCACAGATGTGTTTCACTGTCAGTATTTTTTATTTCTGCTAACAGCGAATTTACATTTCCTAGTCAAAGGCCACTTTTACCATGGAGAGCTGCATCGTTGCCTGGCATGGTTAATGTCAGCTTAGGTTGCCAACAGGTGACAGGAATTTACAAAAAAGAAAATCACTTTATGTATTTGATTTCTGCATGAGCCAACCCTGAGGATTCAGAAACTTGAACAGGGATCAAAGGAGGTAGATGTAAGTTTTATCTGAATATTGAACAGTTATGAGCTGTGCTATCACTAGCCATTTCTGATCTGCTCAGAGAGTCCTCACCCCCATTTTGAAACTACGTAAGGTAGCAGTTTAGTTTCGTCTCTCACAAAAAGAAATTCCAGTTACTGCAGAGGTCTGAATGATATTGAATCAATGTCAAGTGCTCAGGTTCTTTTTCATACATCAACATGACAATCAAAAGAAATGGAAATTTCCTTCTTGTGATCTCATCAAATTCTGATTTTGTTTGAGGGCTACAATATTCAATTTTGTGATTTTATTGTTGAGTTTTAAGTCCTTCCTATAGACAACACAGCATAGCCATTCCCCAAAGCCTACAGAAAACTTGGCAATCACTAGTCTGCTGGGGTATTAGGTACTTCTTATCCTGCTGACCAATATTGTCTTACTATTGCTCTCCATTTATGTTTGCTTGTTTTGTTTCTCTGTAACTGTAAAGGTAGACATAGAATTATGTGAAACCGAATGCTATTTTTCCATCATGGCAACTAACTGCCTCAGGTTGCCACCTTAGGGAGAGAAATTGGATGTAAATAATGTCACTTAATGTACCAAATAACATTTATATGCAGTAAAATCCTCCCTTCAGATACTAACTGCCTACTCTCTTTTATAGGCTAACACTTAGCAATTAAGCCACTGAACATCTGGGCTTCTGATCGCCCAGTAATCATTTAAATCAAAAAGAAGATCCACTGAATGCCTCTATGGGTCATAGTGCGGAAGATAAGCCCAAAGCAAAATATCTGTGGCACATACAGAAGGGCACATTCTGAAAACAGCTGATGCCTCTTATTCAAAATTTACTAAAGCAGTGTAGAAAGCTGAGCATCCTGATAATTTATGTGGATAAATAACGTAGTGAGATGCAAAGGTTTGCACATCTTTATTACAATAAAACAACACCTGGTGCCCTTTTGTTACCATCTGCATGTTCAAAATAATTTGGTCAGCATTACTGGCTTGGAAGATAGCCAGAGAGCCAAATTATTCACTAAATGGTGTGTATGAACTGAGGAATTGCAAGCAGGTTTTTGAAGTATGCTAACAACAAAACTTTACCGCATGTTGCCCTAGCTGACAGCTTAATGGTAGCAGGAATGGAAGGCCTCCATTTATCTATGGAGCTTACTTCATAACTGCTCCTTGATGTACCTCATGTACCTGGGTTTCCCATAGGAGGAAGAGGGCATTGCAGTCAACACTTGTCCCTTACAACTGTATCATCTGTAAAGCATGTCTATCCCAATAAGATCTGCATGTCCGCACTTAAGATTCCTAGTCATTTCAGAAAGAAAAAAAAAAATGGAAAAAAAAAGTGTACTAATCAAAGCAACATTTTTTGATGAAGTTTGCGACAGCCAAAACCTGTTCACAGACCTTTACCATGTGGGCAGATCTATTTGGAGGAAGATTAGGGAAATGACAGTACATCGGGTGGAGGACAAGCACTACTCCAAATTCTCATGGAAACTTCTCCAATACTTTTATGTTACGAGCAAGCTGGCTAGAACTGAGGGAATCAAACAGCACACCAAGGAGCTACTCATACTAAATAATTTCTCTTCAGAAATTGTGAAAGACATACTTCCTTCTTACAAATGCATTTAAGTCACTTGTTTATTCGGGCATTGGTCTTAATCTAATACGGAGGCTCTTTAGCACCCGGAATTCCACCTATTTGGACTGGACAGATGGAATTTAGGCATTTCTGTTCCTCAGCAACTGCCACAGTCAGAAGCTGTAAGCATTCAGAGGTACAACTTCAGAAACCACCATCCATGGGCAGTGGTACCATTCTGCATCTCTCCTTTATGATTGCTATTTCATTAAATGTATCTTTCAGCAATTTACCAGATTTTGATGGAAATCAAATGCAAAATGGTGGAAAGAGTCCATGAAATGTCATTAAAACTAAAACACTTCATTGGATCTATAAATACTTTCTCAATTAGACTGAGGAAGATTCCGGAAATGTATAGAGGTGGGTGTCCAGTCTGGGATCTGGGATCTGGCTCATCGTGGTTGTACTCTCCCTTTTTCCCTACAAGTAAATTAGGTAGTTGTGAAGCAACTCTGACCCTTTTACAATCCAGCCACAGTCAAGCCAGTTTATAGATGTTACTGTATCTGTAAAATTGACTTACCTTTTCTTTTCTAAACACTATTTTTCATGAATTACTGCCCCATCTGCTTCAAAATGCATTGACCTGAAACATGGAATACAAGTTAGTAGCCTAGAAGCAATGTTTCATGTTCATATAAAAAACAGTGTAGTGAGGCTATTTTAGAGTACAGAAAACAAAACAAAATCATAATTTGGGTTTCCTTCAAGTGCTCTTCTAGCAAACACTTCAAAATAAGAGGTGCATTTTTATATTCAAAATCTAGTCCTGTAGTTCAAAACTTAGTGTTGGCTTATCCCCTGAAGTACTTGAACATAAAAGAGATCTAATATGAAAATTGGCCTCTGTGAATAAAATATAACCAACACCAGATTTTTTTTAATTGCTGAAAATCCTATTGAAAAGGAAAGAATGCTGCAATATCTGCCTTTCATAACATGACGTAATTCTAGAAGTTTGATGGAATCAAATTTTGCTTATAGTGAACATTTCCCATAACTATGAGCCTTCCTTTTTTAATGCAAAAAGGTTATTTACAGTAAATGTAAATAGTAACAGAAGAAGACATAACAACAGAATTCTTGGATATCCTGGGACATAGTTTGCTTACACAGAAACATTTTAATACTCTAACAGGAACCGAGAAAGGAAGGAAGAAAAAGAGAAATGCTTCTTTATTATTAAAGCATGGCTCCACTGCCCAGATGGAGGATGTAATTGAGCAAATCCACAGTTAGCATCATTGTAAGTGGGCTTATTTATACCAGCTGAGGATTGGTACAATAAATAATACATATAAAAGACTCGGATACTGTTGGACTATTCAAATTTCATTGAACTTTTTCTCTTTAGATTTCTAAAAACTACAAAGTGGAAACAAAAGAGCCACAGTCTTTGTTGCCACAATGTTCTGCATAGGAAACTTGTCTCTTTTCCAGTAGCTCCACAGGAATTATATGAAAAAAAATGCTCAAATCTCTGATCTTCCTTGTTCATTTTCATGAGAACAGACAATGTTGGGGAAATTTGCCAAAGACAGAGTTAGCATTTCCTCTTTTTTGTTGTTTTGTTTTGTTTTACCCTTTGAAACAAGGGGCAATCTCAGGCAGTGGTTCCCTGTCCAACACTGTTAAATCACACTGCTAAATACGGTTTGTGCAAGTTTCCAGCACTGCACTGATCCTGCTGTGCACAGTGCCCACAGGCACTTGCTCTGCTTGGAAATTAAATTCTCTAAACCAGATGAAGGTAAATTTACAAACTGGAATTCACACAACACCAAAGCATATGATTTAGACAACACCAGTCTCTAAACAATTATAAACCCTAATGTGAAATATATACGCTGAGGAAGAATTCTCAAACTTAAGCAGTTTCAAAATTGCTCAGAAAACATTGCCAGATGTACAAGCAACATTCAGTAGGTGTAACTTGGTCATCTAGGTACAGAATACAGCCTGTATGGGTTCACATGAGGTTAAGTGGAAAGTCTGGACTCTAGCCTTAGATCAGTGAAAAAAAATGTGAGATCTACATTGAAACTGGACAGGATGTATTTATAATTTTATTTCAAAATCTCCCCCCCCTCCCCTTAATTTGTCACATAGCAGTTTTCTGTTTACATCATAGATACTGTTCAAGACATTTAAAGTTTTGGGGTTTTTTTAATTGGCCATGTACTGTGGTTTTTAAAACAACCTTTGGAAAATCAAAGTGGTTTTATGTTTTCATATGAACAACAGTAAAACTTGCTGCCGGTTTTTTTTTCCTATGGTCACTGACATCTGAAGGTTAACTTCACCAAATTTTGTCACTTGGTTTATTGACAGGTCTGGCATGACAGAATTAAAAGCTTGAGTGATTCACTGATGTTTAACATCATCGAAACCAGTCCTGTGTAATAGTAGGGAGCACTTTTTATTCCCATAAGAATGACCATGACAACAGTCTGTAGGATGAAGATGAACTGAGAATATGAATGAAGACTTCCAAAAATATTTTTATATGAAAAAGTGTTTGTGTCTTGAAAGCATACAGTATGTCAAATGTCATAGCAAGCACTTCTCAAAACTGACTGTACCTAATACTAGCTTCCACCTTACTCTAAAAAACAAATTGACATTTTCATACTAAAATTGCACCTGATACTCTAAGCACTGCTAGCACTTCATTGCTATCAGTAGGGTTTCTGGCTTCCAGAAGCATTATTTATGGAGATCTTGATAAAATGGGCCCAGGAATCATAAGATACCTATTTACTGATGAAAGTAAAGATAATACTATAGTCACTGTCATAGGTTTACCCATGTGAGTAGAAGATGAAGATGTGTTTACAGGATCAAAATCCATAAGCACCTACCACCTACTCGCAAACAGTAAAACCACTGTGGGTTTTTTTCTATTTTAAAATGATAATACAATTCATAAACATATGACTTACATTATAGAACAATGAATCTCTGGTGTCACACTAATTAAAAAGCTAGTATTACATTACTTCCTCAAGGGCTCATTTTATAATTTTTAGGATTATAGCACATTGATTAATTTATACAAGTTTTTAATCCCCTAGTATTTAATGAAGTCTAGGAACTTAGGAACGTGTGTACAATTTAGATTTGTATAATTTTGTTACATAGGACAAAAGTTAAACTGGTCATGTACTACTTCACGTAGAAAAGTGTCTGAGCACACCAGTTCAACCATCAGCCTATTAACCATTTGCAATGAAAACATTTGAGTCTAAATTAATTCTAGGGTTATTAGATTATTTTTCAGCTTGCTAAGGACTCCAACAAGCATCGCTTGTCTTATGTGCTTGTCAACTGCCTTTTAATTAGCTACTGTGTAACAACTGAGCACAGTGGGAAACTAATATCTGTTCAAGTTATCTTCCATATCATTTAGAGAGCCTTGAAAACGACATTGTCATTATCCTGTACAGCCTCAGATTTACCCATTCTGGCACATCAAGTTAAAATAGCATGCTGCAAATAGAGGTTCATAAATGCATTGCAACTAAATACAATAGGAACTAGCAACATAAATTGTTGAAGACAAAATATTCTACAGAGATAAAATGCTGAATAGTGTTTTAGACTGGTGTCTGGTTCATTTTTACAGCCTCAAAAATGCAGTTCGATCACCTAGTTGTCAAACTGTTAGACCCACCCACAAATCATAGGCTCACAAACAAAAGAAATTTATTTCAAGTCTTCTGTATACTGTGTAAAAATTCTCAAAAGCTACAGTTTCAGGAACCATAATCCTGAATCTAAACCCAAGCCTTATGTATACTTCATGGGGGAAAGCAAAACAAACAAACAAAACCAGAAAAAACCTAGACACTGAATCTTGAAGTCGTGTTTACCCAGACCTTATAGTAGGTCAGGGACAGACTCCAACTTTGGGCATTAATCAAGAGACACAGAAAATTTCTGGATGCTTAGAGTATATTTTCTGGTCAAGTGATGGCTACAGAGAAACATTACAGAATCTCCAGCTCTCTACAAAGTGTAGATACAAAGGAAGGAGACTGATTTTTTAAAGCACTGAAATAAGATGATTACAAAGGTGGAGGGGGGGACAAAGTTCTATTTATAATGGCACTTCCACACTCTGAAATCTTTTCCCTTAGGATGCTCCAAGTTGTGAGAAATAAAGAGGAGGGGAAAAAAAGAAAAAAATAGGAGTAAACTTGCACGGTCACAAGTATAAGTTGAGCCTGATCAGTGAATCTTCTTAAAGATGAGATTTATGAACAATCCCTTAACGACATGTTGCACACATTTTTTCTTGTTTCTGTCATTTGTTCATTTTACAGACCAGCCTTTCCAATTTTCTCCTTCTCTTTAATTTGGATTTACTGGATTTAGATGATAATGAGGAATTAAAAAAAGACACATGAATGTTGGTTAAGTAATAATAAGAATTGATAAGCACGTTGGTCTGCACTCTGAGAACATGGGATTTGCATTCTGCTTCACATCACTTTTCTGTTTGGCAGCATCTCAACACTCCCTTCACATAGATGTAATGAACTAAACATGGCATCTGTCTAGATGGGTATTGACAAAGACATTTTCTGTTGTATTTATGTTTTCCAAACAAGTAAGCTATCATGATATAAACCACTACTTAACACCTTGCACAGATGCAACTTAACAATGCTGTTACTCAGGAGAATACCTACAGTAAGATTGGAACAGCTACTGTGTTGGTAAAGGTGGTAAGTTGTCTCTTCTATGTGATAAAAGATGTTCCAAAGCCTAATAATTAACTTGAGTTAGCAGACTATTTAAAGAAATTTCCTTTTTGTTCCTATTTTAGAAAGATCTAACACTGACAGCAATGCTAAAAATTAGACTTTGGTGCTAAAAAGTACTCAGCCATAAAACATTTATCACCTCTTGCAGAGGAAACACCTTTAGATTATTAAATATCTAGGTTTGTTTCGATGCATAGTGTAGAGCCAGACAGAGAGGTAATTACGCAGCAGGGAGAAGTGTCTTTGCGAAGGCAGTGGAAAGAAAAGGCCTTATTTATTTCAACTCCCCACAATTATATTCGTTTTCTAAATGTTTTTGAAAATCTTACTGGCCTGTCATGTTTCCACCTCAGATAGCAGAAAATGATTAGGGTTGTGAGTAAGAGTCATGTTATTCTTTCACGGTGAGGTGCAACGTGTAGAGACAATGATAATTTTGGGCTCAGCATCTTGGGGAGCTTAGATATAGCACATGTAACAAGGCTTCCCTGTAACAGCTTTTAATTGCTTTTTAGTACTTTTAACTTGCAATATTTATATAGATTAAAAATTTAATTCTCCAGATATTTTCTCTCTTGTTTTTCATTTTTCAAATGCAAAATTAAATGCAAATAATTATTTTTCAAAATAATTATTTGTAAGACAGAATATGCAGAAATGATACCTGAGCAATACTGTAAAGCCTTTCATCACGTACACACATTCACAGGAAGGAATCTTGTTTCTGTGGTGTAATATAGCAAATCAAATAGAAAGAGTATCTCCTTGTAGACTGCACAAGCTCCCTCTGATTCAAAAATTATTCAGTGTTATTCATTAGGCCTCCATTAAAAATTCCATACATTCTTTTGTAGTGCTATTACCATGACACTTTCAGCATCACCATAACTCACTAGTCTCACTAGGTTTCTACCCTTTTGCTACCTCTTATTGTCCAGCCATGTCCAGTTCATCCCAAATACACAGCACAGTATCTGTTGCACATCCTGTCATAAAAAGCTGTGAAACAGCGTGCTTCATTCCACATGTGCAATCATTGTAGGATCATTTGTTGAACTGAGTGGCTCTATGTCTATACTGCAGTAATAGCAATAACTAATCCCATGTTCATCAATTTGATCTAGGTAACCGTTTCCCTAAGTGTATGGGACATTACAGTACCTGACAATTTCTTTGCTTTAGTATCTGTTACTTAGATTATAACACCTACATAAAGGTAAGCGATACTGGCTCTGATGTTCAGCCAAGACTGCCTAGATACTTTCTGTCATAAGACTCTGCTTTAGTTGCTTATAGGTTTCTATACTTTAATTGCTCTGACTGACATTTTCCATTCCACACTGATGTCTGCCTCAGGTTTTTCGTTTTTTGGTTTTTGGGGTTTTTTTTAAGTTTCAGCAAAAATGATTCAGTTTTTTTAGAGAATAATTCATGTGGAAAATACATTGTTCTTACCATGGTAAATTTCACCATTTTATTGAGAAAATCTAGTACCTTCTGTTTTACAATAGTGGCCTGATATTTTACATCAAGTAAATGTATGAGGAAGCTGGAAAATTTATCCAAATTTAGACAACTTACGAGTTTGGGGAGAATTGCAGATAGCATGCTTCGAAAAGAGTGAATTGTTAATGCTGCAAATTGAAGCATTCAGAATTCAGGAGTGGCAGAACTAAGGAATAAGCAGCAGCTTTCCCCTGTATGTAGGCATTGTGATTACATATCATATAGCCTTGAATTTCATAATTCAGAAGCACAGGTGATTGAATTAAGGTTGCATATGTTGTATTTCCCAAGTTTCAAGGGGTTTGTGTTGGTTGTTTTTTTGCAAACTACCTCGCTCTTTTAAACACTGGCTGATTTTGGTTTGTAGTTTGCAATAAAATAGAGCTGAATGCAACATATACTTACTTCAAAATACAGATCTAGGATTCTCTCCCTAAACTCTGTTGAAAACACATGAAGGTTTCATGCTAAAAAAAAAATCTAAAGCAGACACTTGATCAAACAAGCTATTGTTGGGGTGGATTGCCTGGGAGGGCTTGTATAGCTGAGTTTAGTAACATCAGGGATCCTGTCTGAAAGATGTGTTCAGCAGGAAGATCTCTAAATGATTTATGAACAGCTGAATCAATAAGCAACCACTGGTGTTGAAAATGTCTTTTGAAGTAAGGTATCGCAGTCTACTTTTACAGTGTCTGTCTAGAGTCCAAAATAAGGAAGCAGGTTGAAGATTAACATCTCAACAGGCTCTTGAGGAGTAGGATTTCCTAAGGAAATCTTTCTTAGTCATTTAACTGCTATTGCCCCTCAGACAAAGGTTCTGTTAGAAGAAAATTGAAGAAAGTGTCATGATCCCATCCCCTGTGGGATCTCTGTAGCACTGGTGATACAGGAGTTTCCAGTCTGCAGCTGAGAAGTGCTGGTTATTGCTTGTACAGATGCAAACAGGATTATTTTCAAGAGGAAAATACCAAGATTTTGAAATGCTCAGATTTTGCATCATGCATAATTTTTTGCTCAGATTCTGAATAAAGAATGTTCAACCAAAAAAAAAAACCCAAACACTAAATGTATTAGAACACCAAGAAAACTTCCTTTCCTGTTTCCCATTTAGAAATGCCACAGCCATTGGCTGTGAACTTCAGGGGCTCTTTGGCTGTCCTTGAGGTACAGGAGCAAGCTGAGAGTGCTATCCCCAGAGCCAAGGACTCCACACACACGCACAATGGTGCAAGAAGCTCTGAGCAAACTGGTGGAAATCCAAGGCTTTCGGACATGTTGCTGAGGAGAAGAAAATCTGATGCTTGTAATTTGAGTTAGGGGTCCGAGAACTGCTGGATTCACTGTCACAAAGCAGTAAACTCAACATGAAGACAAGGCTCTTCAGCACACTCCTTATGTAAAACTAGGATCAGGCTCCCAGGCTTCTGGGCTACCAACCTTAGGACTCTGAGCCTGGAGTAACCATTATTACAATCTTATCCTTCAGCTCTAAGTTTTGAGAAAGAGGACAGCAAGATCTATCAATTCACATTTCCATCCAGAACAAGGAACTGAAGTCAGAAATTCTGAGAATGATGTTCTTCTGCTAAGAACACCCATAAAATCTGCTACCGGAAGTTGTATCACTCCACTACCACAAGTGACAGAATAGCAACCTTACGATACTAGCAAAGGTGTCATATATTCATGGTTTCAACCAATAAACTGTGACAGACATTGTTCTAATAATTTTCTGAGAAAAAACTTGCTGAGTGAAAATTCCTGACTCAACCATAATAATTATGTTCAAAGCCATGAGAAGTGCCAGGTATCTGAATGGACTTTAGAAGTACTGAACTTCACTATCAACTTCACAGATTAAAGATTTTCTGTGATTCTTTTTCTTTGTAAAGGGGGAGATAACACCAGACATCTGGCTGAATTTTAACATTTCTTAGTAGGGACTTGACAAGACAACAGATTCACAGTTAATGAATTCAAAGCTTCATGAATATATAACAGCTCCAGCTTTGCGAGTATGAGCGTTACCTCCAGAGAGCTAAGCTACAGAGCAGTGATGCTTTATTTTGTCAGGAAGGCTACCCAGCTATGTCACCATAAAGAATCAGCTGATTTCCTTTGGGATCGCCACTGGTTCCGAACAGCTCTATCTAGTTAGGATAAAATACACCAAAAACATAAGCAAATAACATAAGCCTGATTATCTTCCCTTTCAATGAAGTTTCAGATTCCTCATGACATATCAGTGATGGATGCAGAGTTTTTAAAAGACCCTGTGGCAAGAATGAGAACACTCCGAGTATAAGGAGAAAGGAAAAGCTCATCACAGCTTACAGAGGGAAAAAAGCTGGCACACAAAGAAGGGGTCTCTGACTCGACATCTGACAAACTATTCCAAATGGCAGATGGATCACTGAAAACAGAGGAGTTTTGTGGTGCCAGCAAGTATTTTTCCTTAAAATGTACTAGAATCTGGAAACAATAGGAAATAAACCAGAAGAGCTCAAAATGTCATGAATAATGCAGGCATATGTTACAATTAGGCTGCATGAATACAGCTAAAAGTTACCATAAATATTCACTCTGATATTTATAGACATTTGCTATGGTCACACTGACTCACCTTGCCATGAGCATTTGATAGACTGGCACAAATATTTGTAGAAAGCAATTTAGAGCCATGGAAACAAAACTCCATCTGCTGGGTATATTTCCTGAATTGTTCACAGAGTCAGTCATTGTAAAGAATCAGTGCAACAATATACAATACGACACAGACGTCTCACTCCTGGTCCTCTGCCACAGACACCACAAGCAGCAAGAGCGTGACCCAACTATGCATTACCACCATTTGCACTTGTGTTCAGGCAAGTGCCAAAGCATATTGGGACATTACTATTATGAAATATTCCTAGAAAACTAATTTAAAACAAGTGCAGCAAATGAACAGATGTGATAAAACACAGATTTTGATACCTAGCCTTCACAGAAATTACAATAATAATGTTAATAGCGTGGCAGAGTTTAGGACCACCAGATCTAGCAGCATTCTTGACACCCCTTTTTCCCCTTTCAGAACAGGGAAAATGAGAAGGATAGTATCTGCAATACTACTTCTGAATGTCTTTCCTTTAACTGTCCCATGTAAAGGAGAGATCTTTCCCTCTGTACTGTTTATTCTGGACAGCAATGGGTTACACAAGGAGCAAAGGGAGAACCAGATATATATGCCCTGTCCCAAAATGTTTAAGCTAGCTCTGTGTGTACACATCCCTTCACAATGAAAAAATAAAACAGGAGCTGTCAACAAGATTATTTCAGAGAAAAATCAGATAGCAAAACATGAGTAATTACCTCACTAAATCAAGTAATCTCTTTAATCTTAAAAGGAAATTTCAAACCCACCTTTTAGCAAGCTTTATTTCTGTTTCCATACTCAATTTAGGTGTAAAACATGTTTGGTTTTATTTTTAAGAAATGCATAGCAGGACCAAACTTTGAAGACCATGTCTTGTTGGGTGTGAAGAAATTATTTAAGACAAATTATAGTGCTGTCACACACATACCTCATAGTTTAAAATAAATCTTGTCATCTAATTATACAAGAGCTTAAGTTTGTTTAACAAATTTCTCAGAGGCATTTGTGTGGCACTGCATTTCCCTTCGCCTTTGATTAAAGCCTATCATTTCAGTCTTTTTCCTCTGTAGGTTTCTATGTTTTATTGTGGTGTTTAATAGGTTGCATTTATCACACCTCTTCAGCTGGGCTAAAGCAGATAAAACCATGAAGTCTCAGTACAGTTCTTGGCAGTTCACAATTAAAAAATTATTTAAAAACAAAGGCACCCCAAAAAGGGCTTTCTGCTCCCAAACTAAGAAGTTCAACAGTAAGAAACTGGGTCTCTGAAAACAGTTCTGATGTCCCACCCACAGGTCTACTGAGACAATTAAGGGAAAAGGAGAATTCCCCTTGTGCTTTAATTCCCATGCTATATTCTCAAAATGTCAGGGCGCACTTGACTAGAATCAGCGAAGTCATGATAATTATTTCAGGAAATTTTAGTCTGCAAAAGAATCTGTCTTTTCCCTTCTTGCTTATCATTGAATTCAGATAAGCTGTGAATTGTTCAAGAGTAGTCTTTATTGTGGCAACAAGAAGAGGAGGGGCAAAGAATTGTCATCAGAAAAAAATTAAGTTAAGCACAGCTCCCTATGAAGTGCTTAACCAACTTGATGCTATATTATTGAAAGAATTTCCTTGACCAAAACATTAAAGACAAATCTAAAAAATACAATAAATGGCTTCCACGGGAAATATAAAGCACTTCAGAAAGTTGGCACGGGTCAAAGTAACAGGCCTGATTTTGAAAGATGACATCTTATCTCACAGATGTTATTTACCGTAAGCCAAGAATAATATTTACGGCTTAATCACCTGATCATCATAATCTGGTTTATTAGTGACTCATAACTGCAAGTACCTGTGAACATATGATTACACATCCAGAACTGGAAGGCTGCATAAGGCCATCTTAAAACAGGTCAATTAGTGTTTTCCAGTCCATATATCACCAGGCCACAAGATAGGTATTTTCTAGTTCTCTGACCAAACTAACATTACATATCTCTTGAGATCAAACTCTTCCCCATTGGTGGTTCTGGAGATACTGTATCATAGCTTGGTTCATGTGCTCACTAATTACAGTTACCTCACAAAATGCCTCAGTGTTAAGCTGTGGTTGACATTAACAAGCTGTTAAATTAAATTTTGATGCAGTTTTGAGGCCTCCCCTCAAAACTGAAATGCAAATGTGCCCATTTTATTAAGCAATTAGGACCATTGGAGCTCATATGCACGGGAATAGCAATTTTTAAAGGGCAATTGTATTTGCTTTATTTTTTTCCTCAGTATTTTCTGACTGCTTTTCTCTCCAGTGGAAGAACTGCAGCTGCTTCATCACTTCTTTCAGACAACTATGACACATTCCTATTACTGGATATATTCTGCAGGTATCACAGTCATGATATCATTGCATTCAACAGTATAATTGCTGAATTCTGTAGTTTCTTTTATCAGGAATAAACTGACTGTAGTTTTTGTGCTATGAGCTGAAGGCTTACAGTATTGAAATTTAAACCAAAAATTGGGAAAGAATAGAGGATATCACAGCCCCACCTGCTTAGTCTACAGTTTAATATATCCATCAAAATCAGATTTTGATGGATATATTCACTCTTTCTATTATACAGGACCTAATTCAAGATCTTTTAAAACACCACCTTTATTCCAACACTACTTCAGAATCAGAAATAACTACAAACTTTACTTACCACAGTAATCATTAGAACCAGATCTTAGCAACAAAAAAGAGCAGAGAAAATCATAAGCAGCAAGCCTTACTCTACTACTTCAGGAACTTTGAGTGAAAATAATAAACAAAGGAAAAGAATATGTGTATTTTCAATAATCAATCATTCCTCAGTAAATTTCTTTAGTTTTTAAAGAAGAATTTCCACTGAAGTCCATCTCTATCTTCTGAAGGAGTAAGAGCCCAGCTAATGACTTTATTTCAGAACAAGAAAGATTTGCCTTTCCACTTTCTGTTCCATGCCCCTCCAAGAGACTTTCCTGTTGTTGGTGGTGATGAAAGAAGCTATTTGCTTGTGACAAGAACAAGAAAATCTTACTGATGAAAAGTGAGGCAGCTTTTTTGTTTGTTTCTCAGTTAAATCAATAAACCCCAAAATGTGCCAGTTTCACTTTCCATTTTGAAACACATTGGACAGCTGCAGGGCAGAATGTTATTCCTTCATTATTCTCTCTTTTAGTCTTCAAATAATGCTATTTGGGATCAATGATCACCTCAGACAGGCTAATATAAACACAATTTGTTTCCATAATAATTGGCATGCTGCTATTTAGTGCATTATAAACGGCTGTATAAATTAATCACAGATTCATACACTGGCTATGTGCACTGCAATTTGTCTTCACAGAGTTACTACTGTCAGATCAAGTTTTTATCTATTCTTAATTTTAAGCATTTAATTACATTAGTATTCACACTATAAAACATACAAAGAGGTCTCAATTACCATTGCCCTTCATGAGATGAATTAATTTAAGTCATAAATCCACTCCACTGTAGAAAGGAACATCCAAAGAATCACTGTTTAGTTCATGGACTATCCGGTGTTTTCTTTCTGTCTAAATGAAATATCCTCACTGTACTCTTACTGGAGTGCACAAAACGTCCATTTGTCATTGCACTTTTCATTTGCTTTCGAGTCAGAGGAATGACCCTTCATCTATTAGTTTATTTAAATGTCACTGAACCTTTTGGGGGATTCTGCCCCATAAGTAGTGGTACACATCCCGTAAATCAAACCTGTAAAAACATCTCTGGCCTCACGTTTTGCTAGATTACCCTTTAAAAGGAACCTTTTCTCAAATTATTGCCCTCTGTGTTTCAGCACATTTCGTTTCCAAAAGCTGTAACCATGATGAAGAAAAGCAAAGGGAACAACAGAAAGAATTCAGTATTAGCAAATTTTAAAAATGGATCTTTGACCCCAAAGTGTCAGACTGCCAGAGTCAGAGCCCAGACCAGACTCTGCACTTTGTCCTTCCCCCAACTGCTGCTCTCTTTTCATTGACTTACTGTACATTCCCATGCACTGACTACGTGCAGATTGGCCAATTGCAATTTTCACAAGCCACCAGACCACGTTAACACTTCTCTGCATATAATGTTTGCCACTGCTCATCTGCCTGTGCATTATGAGATGCCTTCACCTTGCGCCAAGTGCGCATTGCCTATTGCCTTCCTCCATTCCTTCAGGCAGCTGCCAAATTTTAGGTGAACTTCCCTCCTGTAAATGAGTATATCCAGGTGCACATTCTCTTTGTATACACACCTTCCCCTGCCTATTCTTGAGCAGGAGTACCTCATGATGTCTCCTCCTGTAACAATGACTGCTGGCCTTCCTGGGCAAGGCTGAGGGCCTACTACTACTCATTCTTCTGCATCAGCCCAGGCTTAAGAGATGCCAGCTTTTCTAAAGGGGCTGATGGAATTATGTCTAAGTTAAGGAAGGGATAAAAATAAGCTTCCTTCTCTTGTGAAAGAAAGAAGGGATGAATTTCTAATGGTAAGGGGGAAAGTTGTGCAAGACCAAACAGAACTGGTGAAATGGATGCAGGAAGGGATTAGGGAGTGCAAAGAAAGGGTAGGGTCTGGAGGTAGCAATATGGTAGCATAACTTCACATATTTGCAGGGAAGCCAAGAGACAATATTCGCAGATAGTGGATGAGAAAGGAAAGAGGATAGGAAAGGATTAATAATTCAAAGCTAGATTAGAGTGGCTTAGTCTCCATGCTCGAGATACAGATAGAAACAGTGAACACAGGTGGCTCAAAAGAGAGCCTTCCATCCAGGTCACAGAAGTGCACTTGTCAGATACCACAGAAATGTAAAACAAGTATTTCCTCTTGACTTCCTTGTGCAGCTCCTGAAAAGGATTATCCAATGAATAGAAAGGTTTGTTCACCAGCAGGTCTATTCTGCATCACAGACACCCAGCTAATACTCCAAAGCACATCTAAGAAAGAAGAGAGTGAAATTATTGCCACGCAGCTAGAAATCTTGCTCTTTGAAAGGTGGTTCCATGGCTGCAAGTGAGAGGGCTGCTGAGCCAGGGCAGGTCCTTAAAGGAGAAGTGTGTCAGCTTTTCTCCTTGCCTTAGCAAGAGTAAGAAAATAAAGTTCAGCAAGCTGTCTGCTCACTATACAGGAGACATTTTCTCAGTACCACTTGGCTAATCCAGGTGTCTTCATATGAAACGTATTTAAGAGAGACTTTCACTGATGCCCTTACAAAGAACTTCCCTACTTTGAAGTCACACCCACCCCATTTCTTCCAAAATCCCTCTAGGCAGCTATTTTGCCTCTACCCTACTGAGTACTATTAACAGGTTTGTCATTAAGCAAGGGGATTAATTTCTCCCCCAAATAGGAGACATTGATCTAAATTTACACATAACTTACATAGTCAGTAAAGAGAGAATGATGTAAATCTTTCATATTCATATTCTGTAAGCCAAATTCATATTCATATTCTAGAAAAAGGATTTGCTCTCTCTCCAGAGCCTACTGATGGTGCATAAGAAAAGAAGACTCCTTTAGATATCTGAAGCGATAAGAATCTCCAACCTCATTACCAAAATCACTTTAAAATTTCAGAGGTAGTTCCTGAATTACTCCAGTAATCATTATAACCATAGCTTTGCTGTTGGTCTTCAAGAATTCTCAACGTAAGCAAACAAGCAATTCAAGCAACAGTAACAAAACCAGCTCACAAATAAAGTAGCCTAGAAATGTCTCAAACAATGTAATTTTTTTAAACTGCACTAAGTCATTTCCACATTTCCCATTGTTCAGATGCCCTAGCCAGCCATAAGAATGATATAAAGTATCCTCTAGCTATAAGCTCCATCCATAGTTAAGTCTTGAAAAGAAAATACGTATACTAATTTTCTCATCATTAAGTCACTAATTATATTGAAAAAACTGCAACACATCGGGTTTTTTTCTTTGCCCTTGAGGAAAAAGTTTGTATATAATTATCAGTTTCCTAACTCTTTACTTGCCCTTTTGTTTTAATAATGAAAGAAACTCTTTCATCTGTCTGCAAAATAGTATTGCAATGAGACAGGCTGGAGGAAATATGAAACCCAGCGATGGTTCAGGGCTCTAGAGAAAACAAGCAACATCTATTCCTAACCTCTTACTGACCTATCACTGGCCTTAGACAAACAAGTTAAACATTCAATTAGTAGAAAAGAAATGAACGTGCTGTTTATTAATTTGGAGGAGAAAATGTAATGTTGTGCATATTAATTCACCTAATACGCCATGCAGCATCTGAACTTCAGTTAGATAAATCCCATCCAGTTTCAGATACTCAGTCCTAAGAGGGAACTTGGTAGCAAAATGTCTTACACACAGGTCTCTGCATATTTGCATTACATAGAGGAAACTTGGAATTAATGATTTCTCAATTTCAGTATGCCTTGAACCTTGTTTATTTCTCATAGATCGAAGCTGCCTAACTCCTTGATATCTATTCATTTTAACTTGTTTTCCATCCCATATCTATCTTCCCACACTCCCTCATTCCCTGCTCTTTGCTTTGATCTTTAACTTCTATCTCTCTTCTGATTTACGTCTGTATTTACAACCACCATCTTATACCCCCATTACAAAAAAGCCTCTTCAGCTCAACTGCCTATCGAGCTGCCTGTCAAACTGCTCTCCTTGTGCCCTCAGACAGGTAGTATGCTGCCTTGCATCAACCACTCCACATCTCCATCGGGCCACGTCGTCTCAGTGCAAATGCCACCAGTGCTACTCGTCCCCCCCTTCCTCCCTATCTCTTAGGAATGGCTGGTCTCCTTGGAGAGCGATATGGACTGGAGGGGAGGAGTGGACCACAGTGGCTGTAAAACCTGGCTGGATCATTGAGCTCAAAGCATAGCAGTCAGCGGTTTGAAGCCCAGCTGGCAGCTGGTTAGCAGTGGCATTCCACAATGGTCTGATACTGTTTAACATCTTCACCTGGAGCATGGGGCAGAGTGCATCCTCCACCAGTTTGTGAGTGGAACCAAACTGGGGGGAGAGGGAAATATGCTGGAACACAGGGCTGCTGGGCAGAGGGACCTCAACAAGGTGAACGAATGGGCTGACAAGGACCTCGTGAAGTTCAACAAAGCCAAGTGCAAAGTTTGCCCCCTCCTCCTCTCCATTGCAAGAATAGAAATACAATCTCAATGCATTCTATGCATACTGTAAAAAAAAAACTACACTAATTTTTCACTCCAAAGAGCAGAACAGACTTAAACTTTCATAACTGCCATGTAAGTCCCTCAGCACTCTAGCAGTAGTGTTTCACTACTGCTCAATAAAATATGGATATTGCTGATTTGTTATTCTATTGTCTGACCTTGAGAATATCTGATCACCACCCATCCACACAGCCTGTACAGAAATCCTTTTCCAATCTGTTGTGCACTACTGAAGTTAAGAAGTTAAAGCTCAGGCTGGTTAATTAGATGTGAGAAAGAACGGGACACAGAAATCTAAACTCGGTATAATTCATTTCTGGAGACAAAGAGGTCAAGTGTGCATTACACTTGAGAGCTTATACAGCTTTTCTGGGTATTTATTCAACACTGTCAGTCTGAAGCTTCAATAGGTATGCAGCAACATCCCATTGCAATGATATGCTAGGAATTGCAGGTACTTCTGGAATTATGCCACAATTTACATTGGGCCAAAGACAGTTTTAACACAAATAGCTCTGTCCCACAGTTGGAATTCCAAGTATCTGTCAGCATGAAAAGGGAAGCTGAATGAACAATATATGTTTCTTCTCTTGGTCTCCAAGTGGAATTAAAAAAATAATCTAGTTAAAATAGATTTATCTTCTTGTCCAGTTGGTAGCCGGCATTTGAAATATCCCACTAGTTTTCTCACAAACAACATGTACTACAGGTAGAGTAGGCTTGGGGCCCTATTTCACACCACCTTCTCAGTTTTAAATGTTCAAAAAGACTTCAAGACCCATACTTACAAATGATAAACAAAAGTCAGACTGATTCTGTTAGTCTTTGGATGAAATCCAGTGCCCCATTCCATTAGGAAAGAGAGGAAGTATAGAAATCCAACTCCGAGAAGCTAAATACATTCATGTATTGACATGAACATTTTTCACAGCAAACGTGGAATCTTTTTACAATGACAGATGAATAATAAAATTGTGTTTGTTCTTTCCTATTGTATATAGATGTTCTCTATGCTTGTGATCATGCATATTTCACTGCATCACCCTGTTATGAATACTGGGCTGTTTTGAAAAAGATCCATCTGCTCTTCTTAGCCATAAATTGTTGTAACACCCAAGCTTTTTTTTTTTTCAGATTTTTTAACTGCAGAACAGCATTTTCCCAGGCTCCCAGTTGCATGTTTCCTTGTAATGTTTTGATATGCAGCCATTTATTTCGTTGCTATGTTGCTAATTCACATTTCCCTTAGGAGAAAGGTCTGAGGACATTTTTGTGAGAATAAACTGTATTAGCAAAACTTGTATTTTTCTCCAGAAGACAAAAAAGTACTGCAGGTAGTTTTAGATATACAGTTAACGTTAAGATCATTTTTCTTATGAAGATCTATTGTTGCAGAGAAGTTGAGTAGTCTTGCCTTAAATTTAGAGACAATGCAGAAACCTGACGGTTTACTCAAAACTGTAATAGTATACACTAGCTGATGAGGAGGTTTACAGAGTGTCTGTAACAAAGGGCAGCAACATGGAGCTTCAGGAGATCTAAATCTGGAACATTTCAACTTGACATTTCATTTGTTTGTATAAATCACTGTGGAGGATGGTTGAGCACTCAAGTTAAAGCAACACTTAGATTATCACATTCTGAAATCATGAGTAAGAGTAATCAAATTGTCTAAATAATGTGAAGCAGTCTTATTTGGTGCTCTCCTAAAGTAATTCCAGTGCCTAGTTGGTAATTTTCTCAATGTAGTAACCTCACAAGCAACAGAAGTCTTTTTTTTTCTTTTTTTTTTCATAATAAAAGCATACGTAGAAAGATAACAATAGATATTTTAAAACAAAATCTATTTGCAGGAATATTTATATGCTGTCTGTATTAACACCTCTTATGTTTTAGAAGATTGCCTATGCAGAACAATTTGGAACAGTTAAATTTTAAAAATCTAACAGTCGTGTTTGCTTTCTGTTTTGCTTTTTGTTAGGTTTTGGGGGTTTCATTTCCACACTGTTTAAGTCAATACAGCTACTTCTGGGTGTAAGAACAAGAAAAAGTTTGAGTGAGTATGACTTACTATGTGGAAATATCTGCTTGATAGTTATGTCTATAGTACAGGAACTATTAAGAAGAGTTTTCAGAATATTTTATGTACCCTTGGGCACATTCTCTGGGAATCTAACCCTGGGAACCATTGAAAACCTTGGGAAGGAGGTAAGGAAGGAAAATTGACCTGTGCAGCTGCTCCACAGCCACTAGGCACTGGGCTAGAAAGGATATCAAAGACGACAGCCCAGATCCAAGCACTAAAACACAAGGATTTGATTATTGTCAGAGTATTTTATCGCTACCTCTTATCTTGCACAGACAAAATTACAGTTTGGGAAAATAAGATGGGAGGAAGCGGGAAAGATGAAACTACTTTTGCCTTAAGGCAAAATTGACTTTAGTGAAAATGCATTTTTGTCTATGCGATACAAAAAATAAGGAATAAATAGAAAGTTCAGGTTTTCACATCTTGCCTGTAGATGAAACACATCTTGTACAGCCATGAAACTGTACTGGAGCAAGTGCCACTGGGAAAATTAATAACAGGAACAAGTGATAGCATGAGCACTGGAACTAGTGAACCCTGTTTTTTATAGATTTAAATTGTGTGCTTGGATTCTCTGGTGTTTAATAAAGCAGAAGCTTTGCTTGCTTGTCTGAAGCCCTGCCTGCTTCAGCCTTTTCTTCCATGGTGGCATTAAACAGGCTTCTTGACTACTGCCTGCCTACATTCATGACATCTTTGGAAGTTGCTATTTTTTAGAATCTTATTATTTTAAATTTAGTTCAAGTTAGCTGACTGGATAGACAACCTTCCCTACACCTGTCCCATACTCAGGGTGAGACATTGTAAGGCTTGATTCCTTAAGAAGCAAGACTAAAAAATACCCACAAGTGTCTTCCCATTCTACAACAATTGAGAGGAGCTTCCATAGACATCTGCCCAAGTAATTCATTATCCCCCTTCAAAACGTGCTTTAACATTCTTCGTTTCTGTGATGCTGACAATAAAACTGACAATGATAGTTCGCTAGTGTCCTGAGATGATTGCTTATCTCACAGACCAAAAGTGCCTCATTTTTTCTTGTAGTTTTCAGTTTGTCTGTCTGTCCACTGCCTCATCTTGGTTGGATTTAGACTGCAAACCCTTTGATACAGAGATCACCCTTTTACCCCATTTGTTTCTGCAGCAAGAACAAAATCATCCATGTCTATGACCAAGACACCAGAATACCGTATACATTCAATTAATAGATAATAATTATATCAATAAAATGACAGTTGAGCAGGATACATGTTAGAATCATATAGTACTCATCACACTGACCTGCTATCGTTGATAAGGGACTGCCAGTTGTTCTAATGCTCTGAATGAGGTATTATTCATATGACAAACAAATCTGTCAAATGGCTTTACCAGCCTGCCCAAATTCTAACAGTGTTTATCCAAAGCAAACCACTGCTTGAAGTTGGCAGACTCATTATTTTTCATATTAATATGTGTACCAACTTGAGGGTTACTACTAAACTGTTCTAGGCCTCCCTCTACAGATGGATTGATGATTGCGCTTTGATTTATGGCTCATCACCAGGACATTATTCACAAGGCCTTGATAACTCATTTATATCGGTCAGCATGTGCATTTGACTTGACAGAATCATTATCCACATTATCACCAGAACTCACACATGGACCTCTGCCTTTGCTCTGGAATTGATATTGGATTTCAAATCACTAAACACCATTCAATCCATTCCCCCTCAGAGCCATGCCATGCTGCTCACGTTGCGCCGTAGTCACATAGTACCTAATGCCCATCACATTCTTTTTTACACATCCACTCTATGAACAACACTAACTTTTTACATCTGTTCTACATTACCTGATATTTGAGGTGTTACATCCGTGTTTAAAGTGTCCAATGGTAAAAGACAAAACCTTGACATTATTAAGCTCTGCCATACTATCTTTATTTGTAGCGAATTTAAAATTCCATTGCACCTTCAGGGAAAACTGTATTTTTGCATTATTTTACGCAGACCACCACACTCTATGAACTCATACTTGGTCAAACTTTTCCAAATCAGAATTAAAATATCACTTCCAAAAACCAAATTTCTCATAATCCAGAAAAACCTGAGTTCTACTCTAGCCTGTGAGGCTTTGGCTTCCACACTCATAAACACTTCAAACAGTTAAACACTGAAATGGAGAGGGAGCAGAAGAGGATGAATGTTGTCCCTCTTCTGCTATTTAACGGATTGCCTTACTGCTTTAGACCACAGGAAAGAACCAGACATTATAAACAGGGGCTCATAAGCATGTATATCTCATGTTAATGCATTTCATCAGACAGCCTAGTAAAGGTAATGTTATCTTCAAGCAGTTAGCAGCAAGAAATAACTAGACAGACTTCTTTCCCTTTCAGGCATTATTCACATTCTGTTAACAAGTTACTCAGTGCTTAAACAGAAATACAAACAGTCAGTAAAGATTCCAGAGATCATGTGGGAAATTACCTTCAGCTGAATGACTAATTCTAAGTGCTCATTTGCACAAACAGAATGATCACTTTTCTATTGCTTTAGCCTTTCCTCCTGCTGCCTCTTTCAGTGATACAAAAAATGAGAGGTGAGAGAGAGCCAAGTTCATTATTTGTAATTCCGAATGTCACAAGATCATTTCCAAAATTCAGATTATCACATCATCGCTTCAGCTTCTAGAAACTCATTTATTTCTGACCTGTTTTGCATTTCTGACCTGTTTTGCTATTTATGTAAAAAGATGAATACTGTTAACTTAGCTGCCACTGCTTCTGTGTATCTGTGCATAATGTATATTTCAGTTTCAATTTATTATCATAAGCCCTAGGATTATAAAGATTTTGTTTCATGTGACAAGTTTTTCACCCATATATTTTTATTTATTTTGCAAGTTAAACTATACAGGGACTTAACTAACTATACATATATTTTCATGAAATAACCATGGCAACTGAACATACCCACACTGAACATATCCATCTCTTGAACATCATCTCCCACTAGATCTTCTTTAGCTAACTCAAACGTCACCACCACATTTTCAGTGTGCAAATAAACTATGTATCATGTTAGTATATATTCTTAAAGTTTTAAGATAGAAAAATGTACAAGCTAGTTTCAAATTGCAATCATACAGGTATCTAAACATTCATTCCAATATGTTTAAGAATCAGGACTTCATCACCGTAACAGCTCAGACTAAAATAGAGATACATGAAAATTACAGCAATGAGATTTATAGAATGTCTGTGTTGTTATTTAGCAGTACAAACCAAAAATGCCAGACATGCTCTATACTTACTATGAGATCGTCTTGCCAGATGTTATAAAACGTAAAAATGTAATACATGTCAAACATTGTTTACTTCTCTTATTGAGAGGAATTACTAATTTAGATTTAATATGTCTAACTCTTCTAATTATTTTACTAGTGACTGCTAGGAAAGTCCATCTAAAGCTATTAAGATTCAAAAGATGTATTCATCACAGGGCACTTCAGCAGCAACCTGAATTAGCCACGCAAGACAAAACCTCTGCTCATTTTTGGAAAATTGTAATAATGGGAAGTAATTGTTTTTTCTAATAATGTTGATGTAAACAATCCTGACTATGACTAGAGTAACTCTTTTTCCTTTTATTTTTTTGTGACATTCAAGACAGGCTCAGAAGCAAAACCCCTCATGATAATGATAAAAATTCCAATGCTACCTTCATATGAAGCTGGTTTTTATGATACTGAAAGGGCTTTTCTTTTGCACAAGGTTATGCCCTTATATCTGGCAAAACCAAAAGAGAATTGTTTTCCAGCAGGTTGAGACATTAGGATGAAAATCTCATCTTTTGAACAAGGCTGATACCTAATCTTTACCACTGTATTGATTGAACAGGGTTGTGAGATTTACCCATATTCAGCTTAGTTGCCTGACAGACAAAACAGAAAAGGGAGAAGTCTACGCCAATCAAACAACATTTCTTATGAAAAAAATTCATCTGAAATTAAAAATGAAAACACAATATTTTGGTTGTCTAGAGAGAGGTAGAAATCCTGGAAAGTTCATTTTACAAACTAACAGGAAATGAAATGCCAGAATTGTCAAGTTAGTAGTCTGTCTTAGTCCCCAGCTCAGCAGTTCACACCCTCAGGATATAGGCTCAGGACCAATTTCTATGACAGGGTGATCTGCTAAAGAACTAGTATATGTTATAAAAATCAGGGACTGGGAAAAACTGTCTTTTCACATTTGTCTTTCAGCCTGAAGCCTCCCTATTATCTTAACACTATGTCAGTCTTTGAGAAACAGCCAGCTAAACTGGTTTGGTAATTAGCTGAAAAGACAAAGGCTAAAGGTCAATTAGCCTAGGAGGCAAAGGCTAATTGCACACTTGTCATTGGGAGACCAGCTGGGAAAAATTCAGGCCAATGGCCAGTCAAAAGAGATTCTCCAAAGTTTGAGAGGGGATTTAGCTTGAGGAGGAGGAAGAAAGGAGTGGGAGTTATTGCTGGGTTTCTTTTTTCCTACTTGTAGAGTTAAGTTACACTGGGAGTTGAAAAAACCATGACTCATCTTGAAGGACGTTGTGGTTTAACCCCAGTCAGCAACTAAGCACCATGCAGCTGCTCGCTCACTCCTACCACCCAGTGGGATGGGGGAGAGAATCAGGGGAAAAAAAAAAAGTAAAACTCGTGGGTTGAAATAAAGACAGTTTAAAAGGACAGAAAGGAAGAAAAAAAAAAGATGATAATAATAATAGCAGAATTGGAATATACAAAACAAGTGAAGCACAATACAATTGCTTACCACTCACAAATCAATGCCCAGTTAGTTCCCAAGCAGCAGTCTGCACCCCTGGGCCAACTCCCCCCAGTTTATATAGTGGGCATGACATTAGATGGTATGGAAGACACCTTTGGCCAGTTTGGGTCAGCTGCCCTGGCTGTGTCCCCTCCCAGCTTCTTATGCCCCTCCAGCCTTCTTGCTGGCTGGGCATGAGAAGCTGTAAAATCCTTGACTTTACTCTAAACACTACTTAGCAACAACTGAAAACATCAGTGCGTTATCAACATTCTTCTGGTACTAAATCCAAAACATAACACTATACCAGCTACTAGAAAGAAAATTAACTCTATCCCCGCTGAAACCAGGACAAAGGATTATTTTAAAATGAGACAGATTAACAGCTCAAACCAATCTTATGACAATTCCTTTCTCTGCCTGAGGAGACTGAATCCTGAATGCCTGAAGAGAGCTTCTACCTTCTCAAAAGTGTTCTAATAATCATTTTTGCTAGTTTAGGGGATTATAATCTTTCTAATTTTTCTTAGGCAATCAAATATTCACTGGAGCAGAAACTATGAATTGAGTATTCCACTTCTTACGTGAGAACTCTTACTATATACCTGCAAGATTAATTCTCTGGATCCAGACAAACGCAGGTGGTCCATGCAAAGTAGACCAGGCTGTGCTTGAGGAAGAATTAGCTAAAACACCGTGGGGATGGGAAGCAGGTCCCAGAACTCTGCTTGTTCATTTACAGTGAAATTGATACAGTGAAACCATTTCAACAATAGAGTTTAAGAGTACTGAAAGCCAATATCCTGTACAGCCTAGTGGGTTAAGCAATAAATGTTGGAGTGCCCTAAATGCTGACTTGTTGGATTCTTCCCTTAATCTTGACCTCAACATCTTTTCCCAGCTGAATTTATCTGGCAGGCTCAAGTAGTCTCAAGCTGAACAATACTTCATTTTTCTAGGAATGTGCTATTCAATGCACTTAAACTTATTTTCCCCCACTGTATTCCATAGACTACTTTTCTGTAGTTTATAAATGTTTAACTTGCCTGTCAGGCCTCAGACGTCAGCAGAATGGTGGAGTTGTTTCCACAAGAACACACTCTTCTGTTGAGCATAACACTGTCTGCATAGCCAAGGAAGAGGGCATTATCAGATGAAGGTCTCTGCTTCGTTTTCTGGGGGTTTTTTTGTAAGACTTCACCTGCATGGTTTTGCATGAAAACTGGGTCCCTCTGTTGGCATCATCAACACCATTCCTTCTCCTGTTAAGGAAGTAGAAGATATTTTAATAGGAATCTTGGTCACCAAGATTTTCCCTGTAATGTGTGAAGAACAGATTTTATATCAAGATACTGTAGTTTAAAATCAATGAGCTTCCATGTCTTCAGTTTTGGCTACTGAAAGCTTTGATCAGTTAAGCATTAAGCACAGTCATAGAATCGCAGAATGGTTGAGGTTGTAAGGGACTTCTGGAGTTAATAGTAAGGAAGAAATGTACTGTAAGACCTGCCAGGTTTCCCCTTCCCTTCTTTTACTGTATGATTAGCAAAGTTCAGTGCCTCCAAACTGGCATGAAGGTGTTTAATGTCAGAGCTTAATAATACAGCATACATTAAAAGTATAAATACAACATTTTTGCAGCTTAGAGAAAATATTTGCCCAATACGAGTTAAAACTATGTAGCCGTATCATCTAGTGTTTTGCTGGATATAAAATGACCCTTTAAAGCCTTCTGACATTCTCCTTGAAGCTGAGGATTGAGGCTATGACCTTTTCAAAGCCTTCCAAAGAGCTTCACAATCAACCAACTCTTACAGAGAAAGTTTCATTAGAAGCCAAAGACTTTTTAAATAAATGTAGTTGCACAGTTGCCCTCTCATGAAAAACAGGCAAAATCAGTTCTTGCTGCTTGATGAACAAACAGCTGTTGGTGCTGAATGAGTTCAGAAGACTTGTTTTGTAATTTGAATCCAACCTCCAACACAGGAAATTTTGACTAAATGCAAGGGCGGAAAAATTACTGTGAGGGGCCCAGGGAGGCTGTAGAGTGTCCATCCCTGGAGTTACTAAAACATGACCGGAGAAGCCCTGAGCAACCTTTTCTGGTTGGACCCACTTTTAGTAAGAGTTGGACTAGGTCACCTCTAGAGGTCCCTACCAACCTAAATTAAACCACCAGCTGAAGTTAGCGTCCTTCTTCCTCTGTATCTGCAATGCTAGGAAGGGAAAAGACTACTCATAGCTGTTGAGTTGCTAAGGATGACTGAACTGCAGTAAAGGAATCTGTCAAAAATAGGATAGGATAGGACAGAACAGGACTGGATAGATCTGAAATCTGAAACTTGACACTACAGATATCATCTGTCAAAAAGGGAGGGGTTTCCACCAAAGTGGAAATAGAACAGGGTGATGTGGCTACTACTATGTTCTAGTACAGATATATAGATGTATAGAAAGGCTATCAGCCTCCAGAGTAATGGGTACCTTTGACTATATGCTGTCACTCCCAATGTACCATCCTGTTTTGCCAGTACTTACAGAATTTTTTTAATTGCTATTTGCATAAGACCAGGAATAAATTGCTATCACACTGGAAGCAAAAGGGAACACAGGATGGAAACTGAGTCCAAATCTCTATATGATGGGTTTGTTGCAGTGAAATTTACAGCCACCTGCTGCTCAGGTCTATCCATAAGGCATGAACTCATCTATTCTAAATATACAACAGATAGTTACTCACATCTACAGTGGTACTGCATCTTGCGGTTATTGAATAAGGAAAAGAAGTTACCACATGTTGCCCGCTAAACAAATGAACACAGTAGTTCTCCTACATATAGGGATTTAAACTTCCTCCTTATGTTTATCGTTAGTTTTGGATAAAGCGTTGCCCAAAACCAGAGGCCTACAATGGACAAAAAGGGAATCAGATCATTCTAAACAAGAGCTGTTGAAGGCCTCAAGCACCGAGTCTACAACGTAGCTTCAATTCTTTAGAAGGCATTCCTGTGGGCTGCTTGCTTAAATATCAAAATAAACCACTTCTCAAGACAAAATGAAACAATCTATTTGGTAAAAGACAGCATTCAGTAAATAAACTTATGCAATAACAGCAAATAATCTGGAAGATCATGATGTAAATACCAGTTCTCTTTCTGTTTATTTTCTCGCTTTCTGAGATCTCTTTTCCTCTCCTGAACACTTTTTTCCATTCTTTAGTATGCATCAGACAAAGCCTTAGATCCCTAGGCTTTAACAGAGAAGCCGCAGTCTCATTTTTCTATTAACAGTATCATTTTTGGTTTTGTCAGCCCTTCGGTCCTGAAGATGCCAGACCAGAGCCATTCATTTTTGCAAAGTCATTTGTGGTGGCACAGACCAGCCCACTAGGCACAGTGTGCAGTGTTTGCATGCTAATGGCATTTTGCAGGTATGCTGCTGTGGCTGCCATTGGTGGCAACGCCATTTCAGAATCCCCTTCTTTTATTGTCTATAATTTTGTCAATCAAAGCAGTCCATTCTGTGCCATGGTACTGAGTGCCAATCTGCCTGGTTTGTTAGAAACCTGGCCAGCAGTCATCTCAGTGACATTTCCTGTGCTAACATCCTAGAGAGGCTTCTCCTTGCCCCACTGATGGGTTACCAACTCTAATTCCTTTTCCTCATGCAGAATATGTATGTAAAGTTTTTCCCTCAACATTTTTTAGAAGACGTGCTTTTATCAATAGGACACTGTCATTAGTGGTACTATCTGTCTGTAACCAAGTGTAATTTCCCCAGGTAGGAAACATTTTCTAGCTGGGGATTGCTGGAATATGGCACATTATAGCTGCTTCTTGCACATCCAGAGGTCCCTATGTTGATGGTGGAAATAGATGACTACGGTGCCGCTCCCACTGACAGTAACAGCATAGACTCAAGATAATACACATTCACATCTTTTTATTGGCATTGCTAATCGTGAGAGAGAGTTGATTAAGCAGAGGGTTTTGTTTTCTCTGCCCGTTCAACCCTTAATAAATCTAGTGAGATTGGCAAAGCAAGCACCAATTCACGCGCATTATAATAATTTCACAACCACTGTCTTCTAGAAAGAGAATCGTGGCTACTCAGAGGAAGAAACATTCATGGTAATTTTTGTTCAGTGAAATGGCTATGGAAAATTCAGCTACAAATGATCATTTTCACTCTGTGACTAGCTACATCAGTCTTCACGATAGCACCCTGCCCATCACCAGGGCAGGCAGGGCCAGTGAGCTCTCAACTCTGCTCAGGCTTAATGCCCACAAAGAGCTTTGAAGTTTGACAGATTCCACAACAGAAAAATACCTGTCATATGAACATCTTAGAGGCCTAACCAAAAATATCATTGAAAAAGAAACCTAATATGAAAACATTTCTGTGAGGAAAGAATTTAAACACAGGGAGGGCTTCTGTGTTTATTAATAGGCCTTGTTTTATCTCCCTGTTTAAATAATCTCCTTTACATGTTTCAAAAATACTCTTTCAAGAAAGATTATATGATGGGACTGCTCCCACAGAGCAAATTTCCAGTCCTAGTAGGGTAAAACTTTGGAAACAAACAGATGGGGTTCCATCAGAGGACAAACATGGTGCTCAGTAGCACTGCACAAGGTCTGAGTGCATGACTGCCCTCAAGCACATCCAGTGGTCTCCTGTGACTCACAGAGATTAAAAAAAGACACTAGATTCAAATTCTGAAGAAGATTGTTTGAATCACTTAATCCCCATTCCCAGGTTCATGATCAATGGGGACTAACAAGAATGACTCAGGTAGTGTCAGGGAGGTTATGAAGTCTGGGGTATTTCATGGCAGGTGATTCCTTGCTGGTAAATCAACTGTGAGATGACAGAAATATTTTATGGCTTCTTTTCTCACTTAAGCACAGAACCTATCAACATTCTGGCTCTCTCCACATTGCTTTGTCATCTGTCAAGAACAGGGAGGTTCCCAGGAGTTTTTCCTTTTTGCACAGCAATGGATGAAATAGTCTTATATAAGTGCAAAGGCATTTGCTGAGGTCTTTAAGACTGGTCTGATCCTGGCAGGCTCACCCTTAAGACCTGCTCAACTCTTTTGCTTTGTTCATATGATCACTGGAACCAGACTTAATTGGAGCACGGAAAAAAGAGGAGGCATGTTTCAAAAGGTTCTGAACAATCCAGGGTTCGTTCTTCTTTTTTCCCCCTAGAGTTTAGTAGTACTAGAAGAAACTTCTGTAAACCAGAGAGAGATGTGGCAGATTCAGTAAAAAAATTTTTTTTTCTTTTTAAACTTATGGAAGTTGTATAAAAAAGAAGAGTGGTGCATAACTCTTTGAGCTACTGGGTACTGAAAACTGGGACATTGATCCCTAAATCCCAGACTCTCAGACTGCCGGAGAGAGGAGAAATGCCCTCCTGCAGACACTGACAGAGGGGACTGAGAACTTCCCTTCACCTAAGTTTCCAGTACCCCAAACCAGCTCCTTTACAGATGCACGCATATCTCTGTATTGCAGTCTGCACTTTAAATATACCCTAAAGGCAAATTTAATCTCTTTGATTTAGCTTTCCCTCAATAATTTAGTCACACACATCCTTACACAGCACATCCACTCACTCACACACATAAACAAACAAATGAAGGAATGAAAACCTATGAATTAATCAAGCTATTTCCCTGAAGACTCTGAAAGAAGAAAGCAAGAGAAATTGTAAATGATATTTCTATTTGGGAGGCATCTGGATTTTATCATGATGGGGCCATCCAAACATATGAATATCTGAGATGAGAAGGAAGAAGATGAAGTGAAATGGATGGAAACATTTGTGCTGTCAGTAAGATGAAAGAATAAAGTTGTGGGTGCAACAGAAAATTATTCTTTAAATTAGACCCATATCTTCAGCATCATATTTAATATCCTTTCCACTAACCTGCCCAGAAACTATTCCTGCTATTCTCAGACTTGAACCTAAGATTCTCTTTTCTACAGCAACAGTGCTTCAATGCATAATAAATGTGTTACACCCAACAGTTAACTAATGTTGTTGACAGCAGCCTAAGGTGAAGACAGTACTTGCATTTCACTTGTTATTTGACAGCACTGCCCACTGGAACATTAATATAGCTATTTACTGACCATTAAAATGGTTATATATATTTTAATTATAAGCCCATGGCTTCAAATTCTATTTATAAAAAAGACATTAATTTCTACTCTATATATGACCAGTTTAGTCCCAGAATGAAGCTCCAGGCAGTTACTGCATTTAAGCACAATAGGATTCTGATTCTTTAACTCAGACCTGTCTCATTTTATCAATATTGTCTAAGTGGTTATTTTCTGCCCCCCTATACTTTTAAATTACACGTACACAATGAATGTTTAAAATGAGCAAACAGGAGACTGAACTTGTTTTTCTAGTAAAGCATTTTCTGAAGAAAGATCAGTAATCATTTCAAATTATTCCCAGGAAGTTAAACGGGGGGCAGGAGGGGGGTGGGGGGGAACAAACAACAATGTTCCCTGAGAATTTTTCCAGACTGCAAAATTCACAGAATATCTCAGAAAAAATGATTTGGAAAAAAAAAAAATCCCAAAGACTTATAGCAGTTTTGTAAGTGACAGTGAGTGTGAAACAGACAATTTATGGCATATGGCATATGCTTTGGAGCTGGAAAAAACCCTTTTTGACCAAGGCAATTACAGACTTTTCTAGCAACAGAAACAGACACTTCATCAGAAAGGCAGATTTCTCTTGTAGGTAGGTGGAAGACATAATTTCAAAACTGGTATCCAGATGGGGTATAAATTTGAGTGAGCCTTCTAAAGGAGCCAATATTATGATGTCCACTGACCACCCATTGTCTGATGTAGAAATACATTTACAAATGTTGTATTCAATTTCTGCCTGCAGAAAAAAAACAAGCATTTGGAATTTATCACAATTTACAAACAGACCCCCAAATATTTAGTCTAAGATTGTATTAGTTACTTGTTTATTGTTAAACAAACAAGAGCCAAATTACCCTAACAGTTCCATTGATTTTATTCTGCTTTTACTGTACTACAGAAGTGAGCAAAGGTTAGAGTGCTCTGCATCTGAATATTTAGAAGTTTGATTACGGAAATAAGACAAAATGCTAACAATCATGAGCTAAGTTCAAACCTTTAAAAAAGATAACACTCACTTATCTCTTTATTGTGCATGCCTCTTTTTATCTCTTCACAGTCCTTTCCCTCTATGATCCACAGAGGTGATCTCTTCACCCTGTTAAATCATCCTTATCAAGCCTCCTGAATGCAATAACCTCTTGGGCACATTACCTACCTTTTAGGATTTGTATTTAATATATTGTATTCTTCTTTCTTTTTTTTTTTTCCTAGCAGGTTACTCCAGAGCTCAGAATTGTTGGATTACTGATTGATTTCACAACTACTTTGTGCTATGGGTTGTTTTCATCTGTGTGACCCTCTCTGTTGCAAAATGAACAGAAACCATTCAAAAAGTAAAAAGAGAAGAAAAAAAATCCCTTTCTCTCTCCCTCTCACACACACACATACAGACAGAGTTTATTTAATTAAGCACACATTATTTCAGATTGGGAAAACCTCAGCTTCCTAGATATTTTTATAAAACAAGAGAATTCTGCACATACCAGATTCATCATCAGACAAATGACCTTACATCCTCTCTCTGTCCATCATCCATTTTATTACAGTTTTGTAGGATGTGTTGTCCACTCTGTGAAATTAAGACTGTCTACCAAGCCCTAACAATAAGCTGTGCTTTTATGAAGTATAAAACCGATACTAAAAACTGTAGTGGTGGCAGAGTAGTACACCCTTGAAAAGTGATCCCTCCCATACTGTAGTGCTGTGGTTCTATATGTGTGGTTTTAAGGAAAATATGCCCCCGTTTTCATTAATGCTCAATAGACTTTACAAGTCTTCTCTCCTCTTGATTTGATGCGGGTTTAGAAAACAGAAAAATCTAACGTCAGTCTGGGATTGGTATGGCAGGACTCCAGGAGAGTCGGGGGTGTGTCCAGTGTCTCATTACTCTCTGCCTCTGCGCTGTTCATTATAAACAGAGCTAAGGAAGGATGCTGTAGCATTAGAGAGTGAAGGTCAGTGTGACTTCCCCTGATGAATACAGGAATCAATACCTAGCTGAGTGAGATGAAAAGTTGGTTCTCTCCAAAAACTAGAATTCAGACTGCAACTAGTTACTCAAAATTGCTATTGAGTATTTCCAGCAGGAATATTTTCTTGTTATTTTTAAAGACTTAATTGGCAGTTATAACATCAAAAACATCAAAGTGTTTTTCATTTGGGTTCTGACATGGCGAAAAAGTAGGTACTGGCTTTTAATAAAAAATTCCTTTTCACCAGAAACTTGATTGTATTTTCAAACTATTAGCATGAAACCACTAAAATAAGCAATATAGAAACAGCTGAGCAATATAACTAGCTATACTTTCTTTTTTATATATATCTATCTTTCTATGTGGATACACATATAGGCAGTTCTTTGTCTAAAGGCACCCTTATCCTTCAAACTCTTACACCCATGCTCAGTTTTAAGAAGGTAATGAGACCTAGTGACTCTGTGTCTTTCCAAGATTGCTGTATAAAATGTTTAAATATAGATGACTGACAAAGTGGAAGTGAGCTGGCTGATATGAGCATGCCATCCTCTGAAACCTTGCTTCCATAGTGCTTTCTTTCCAGTTCCACCTATATATTCTTATAACCCTCATTACTCAATCCACCCACGTTCAGCTTGCCCACTTACCAACCCCTAATTTCTATAGTACCATCACTCCTCAGCCATCAGTTGCTTAACAGCGGACCTGCCTGCTGCTCAGTATCTCTGTGTAATTTTTACCTATTTTCTGATGAAACACGATCTCTACCCTTCCCTTCTTTATAGGACTGATTTTGGACTCCAGTATTATTTTAATGACTTGATTGTCAGTTGAGCATCTGTCTTTACAATATCACTATCCCAGCAGACTAATTTGTTTCCAGTTAAAAAAAGACACTTAATAATAATACACTGCACAAATCTCCCAATACGGTATGATTGGCACAGGCTTTTAGTGAGTGAATCAAAGCTATTCTTTATAGAGCAATGACTCACCATCGCTTGCATGTATGAAACCCTCCACTGGAGGGAACCAGTTCTGTGCTTGTGATAGTAAATTTATGCTGGCCAGGAGAGCCATACTTTTAGACTACTATTATTCCTATTGTTATTGACATCTACAAAAAAAGCATACAGTAAATTTAGCTGTAGAGATCATTTAAGGATCATTCAGCTGTAGAGATCATTAAGGATCACTTTAATACAAAGCCTGCTTCATTGTAGACGGGTCAAGTAAAGAGTTAACTGAAAAAATCAGGTATAGAAAATAACTGCTATAAAAGCATTTTTGTTACTATCTCTAGTTCCCAAATTTAAGAAAGTTTGCCAAAAAAACCCCAAACCCCAAAACCAAGGAATGTTTATTAAAAAGCAGCATTTCTGAAGAAAAATCACATATTTGGGTGGAAAAAGATGAGGGATACTGGGAATAAAAACATATTGTTAACACTTGAATTATTTTTCTGTTTTAAATTTTTTCACTCCTACAGGCAAAATGGGGCCTCTACACCCGAAGATAAAGACGGTCACAATCTTTGAGCCTACAAACAAGCACCCCAGAACACTCCAGCCATCCAGGCCCATTTCCAGGAACAGGACTTGACTCTAATAAAACACACCTTAAGGCACTTGCTAGCTCTGATGCAGCAGCTTTCATTCAATGGAGCACTAGTCCTGGCTGATCCACATGCTGCCTGCCATGACCCACTCACCAGTGATAATACCCAAATGGTTAGGACCTCTCTAAAATTGTAAGTTACTTTGTATAGATTTAATTAGTCCTTCTACGCATTGGAGAGATTTTGCCCCTCATCACAGCCTCATAATGGCACCAGAATGAATGTGGTATCTGAGATCTGGGGACTTCATCTGACTGCATCTATGGAACACAAAAGCAGGAGAGAAGCTAAAACTCACACACTTGAACCATATGAATAGTCTCATTGACTTCAATAAATACCCTGGTATGAAAAGAAATACAAAGAATTTGGCTCAATATGTGGCATTTCCATCCAATTGATTAGGCTTTCTTGTTCTTTTAAAATAAAAAAGCACTTTGGATTTCCTTAGTATTTATGATAATATAAGCAAAGGCTCAAAAACTCACCAGAATAAATGAATTCTTTATCTTTACATCCACAATGCTATAACTAGCACTTTTTAAATTCATAGACAGGCTTCCTATGTGATTAATTAATAGCATTAAGAAATAGAATTTTGGTATTTTTACCATTTTTGTGTCATGTTCTACAGTGAACTGTAGGGTGGTAATACAAGAATAATTTAGAGACAAATTAGCATAATAATTAGAAGCCTAGAAGTCTTTATAGTGTTTTTAATATTTATGCTTGATAAATATTGCTCTATTTGTCAGTTTATGCAGTATAAAGTGAAACTTAATGTAAGAAGGTTATTAGCATAAAATTACCATAATGAGTAAAAAGCAAAACACAAAGGTAATCAAAAATAACAGAGGTTGTTTCCTCTTGCCTCTCTCAAAGGACATACTTTACACCCAAAAATCTGTGTTATGGAAAACAAATTTCATTTAAATTAATTATGAGGTTCTATTATAGCTGTGAAAAATTGATACGTTTTAACAGTTCTTCCAGAAACTGCTTTTTTGTCTCTTTCAAACTTCTTCCACACAGTCTAGTGACTCAAAGAATGAGATCATTTTGGTCATATTACTTAGGAAAATGAATTTTAAAAAAGGACATTTGTCCAATGTAGCAAGACCATTTAGCTATGAGTTAAGGATGACATGAAAATGTCATACGAAACCAAAGAGACAGACCACAGATTCATACCATGAGACACTAACAAAAAATGACAAACAAACAGCAACAGGCAAATCATAGTGTTATCTGTACTGAGAGATCTATCAGCCAAATAATTACTTTTGGACTTCTAAAGTTTCAGGTGAACATACCGTTTGAAGCCTGAAGTTGCACGCTTCAAAGTTGATGGAGCCCCACTCTGATACCAGATACCTGACACTTATTTTTACTGACTTGTACAGCTTCCTAGTGATACTCAACTCTCCCTTTTCAATCTTCGACTACAGCCAAAATTTTCTCCTGTACTAGTGAAACCCATAGCTTTATAACCACCTCTTTGAGACAAGGGCAATGAGCTAGCAGGGATGAGAGCTGATAGAGGTGAGAGAGAACTGAGAGATTCCAAACCATTTCTTAAGCTCCTCTGATATGACCCGCATCAGGTTTATGAGGGAAAACACTATGAAACTGGTAAAACCTGGTTAAAAGGGGCTTAAAAACTATTAAGCCATTATTCCTTGGGAATAAATGTAAGTAGCAGTTAAGCTTCTGATATTAGAAGTGAAACAACAGCAAACATCTATCCAGAATATACATCAACACTCAGAATTAAGGCCTGAGAATGGAAGAGCATCACTTGGATGGATTTTGAGATTTGTTTATCTGTGAAAGACAAAAGAGGGGAGAAGCTGTGCAGATAGACATCTTTAGGCGCACACATTTAATTCTCCAAGGGATACAGGTTGCTTGAACTCACTCCAGTGTCAACCCCTACACCCTCCTCTCCTCAGCCCTGCCTACCGAGTTAAAAACCAGGGAGTAGTCCATGGGAATCGCTACAGCAGCTCTGTGGTGTTTGGAGAATTCTCAAAGCATTCTGGCAATTTCTCCACCTTTTTGACACCTTACAAAAAAAACTGATACAAGCACATGCTTGTGTAAAGCGCTATTCTGGGGATGTGCGTCCACCTGCTATTCATCATGTGCGCAGGCAAAAGACCACAAAGTACAAGCAAGAAAGCCATGTTTGAACACTCAATTACTTCACTCCCTACTTCATCTTCCACAACTCGATCCTCCCTATTGCTTAAAATAAGCAACTAGCACAAGCACTCACCTACAGCTGAAAAGTCAGCAGCCTTCTTTAACCCTCTCCTCAATATCCAGTGATGAGAATACAGGTATAACAAGGTGAATTTGCACACATGAAATGTTTTTCTAACTGAAAAAAGTTATCACATTCTTGACATTTCTGCTGTAGTTGGTACAAGGAGTCCAGGTCCTAAAGTAATTCACAGAGCCAGATCTCCTTGTCAATGTATACAGTAAAACACAGCTTGGAATTATTGTTTTTTTCTAATACTATTATTTTTATGGTACCCACTATAATATTAATCATCAGAAGGCAATTCTCGGTTTATGCTGAAAATTTATGATCCTTTTCACTCCATCAGTATTTGTAAGACATACTAATTACCAATGTAAGGATTTGTGGAAGAGATCTGGAAATAATAGAAATAAGCCTTTTAACAGGCACAGCAATTATGCAGACACAACAGATGCTAATAACAATTTTCATTTCTGTGGAAAAATGATTAAGGTTTAAAAGTACAATAACAAAGAGGCGTAAGAAGAGTACAAGGGGGCGTAGATGACATGAGACAATGTATGTGTGATCACAATTGCTAATTTAAAAAGACCTTTCACACTGGAATAATCTCAAAACCATCCCCTCAACAGCAATCTGTTTGCCTTTCATGCTATTTTCCTACTTCCTGTTACCCTGGTTCGGCTATTTACCAAAGTTATTTCAATCTCCACTTCTGTATTTGTCATAGGCAAAATGTCAGACTAGGTGTAAAACCAGAGTCTTGAATACCTGCTTACTAGTAACTCTCCCAGAACCTTTCTTAATGCTTTAAATATTTGTCTCTAGTCACCCAGTAAACTCGAGTAATTCCATATCAAAGTTTTTTAGCCACTTCATATGGGTAAGGTGCTATTTTTCACCTAGTGTCCCAAACCACTCTGTGCAATGTGTTAAGTTCCAGTGCCGAAGTGGTTATATATATCAGTAATGCCTGAGTAGACTCCTATAAAAATACACATACACAGAACAAGAGCCAAGTCTTCAAATTGCCACCAAGCTCAGTGTTTAATGTAATGAGTGGTGGAACTAAAGTTTGTAGCTCCACTTCTGTTAGTGGTAGACTTCCTGTGAAGTCCAAAAAATTGTTCATTAAGATAATTAAAGTTCTGGGCCATCTCACCCATCAATCAGTCTTTCTTCTGAGCACTTAACAGTTATTGCTGAATAGACTCTGAAATAATCCATTAACTCAGCACAGGTTTGCCAGAAATTATAGGTGCTTTGAGATCGCTAGGAATGAAAGGTGGCATATAAATCAAAGGCATTGTCATCATTTGATGCTCTGAAAGTCTGCACTGAAGTTACCTTAATCATTAAGGGCTGGTATCGCAGACATTTGCATTGGAAGTTGGGACTACAATTTATTTCCAAGATCAAAAAGGGAGGTGAACTGGCTGGTGAGGTGATGAATCTGACATTATAGCAGAGATCCTGGCAAGGGATCCCAGAGACAAAAGTATTTATGGAGCTGCCCTTCAGAACAAAGCAGAGAGTAATAAACCTGTTAAAGATATTTTCAAATCAAACCATTTCTTCCCCAAATGTCCACACAAAAAAATAGCTTAGCAAATTCCATTGTACTGTGGAAGAAAGATTTGACCCCTATCCATGCAATATTTTTTGAGAATGATGCACACCTCCTCTTCACACAATAAGCCCCAGAAGCTACTGAAAGAAAAATGGCTCAGTCCACACCATTTTTAAGTGTGCTGGGTGTTTTGTCAATTATTTAATGAAACAGTGGGTATGCAGGCATGACAGCATACAAGAGTTAGCTTTAAAATAGGCACCACCAGCAATGTGGCTATGGTAGTTTTGAATTTAGTATGAACTAGCCTCTTGATAATTTTTTTCAGTTTCTTAGGTGAAATTTGCAACTGAAGGGAATTCTTTTCATCACAGCTGCCCTGGAAATGCAGACAAGGTTCTCCAGCACAAAGTTGATTTGAATAGAGATGTAAAAGCAATGCCACAATCCAGATGCCACCTCATGGTAAAATTTCACAAGTTAAGGAGTTCTGTGTTCAGTCATACCTGCTGGTGGACTAACCCTGGGAGGGTAGATCAAGTCCCCAAGTACTCTCATATTGCAACTTTCCCACCATCTAGTGGCTAAAGAGTTACAGATAATAAAAACTCTTAACAGTCCTGTACCTCATGGAGATATTTTTTTTAATTATTTTTTTGTATTAGTAAGGCTCCTTGTTTTTTAAGGAAAGGATCAAACAAGGCTACTTTATAGTGGCCATTTTCTGCTTCAGCATCTAAGTTTTCATGTTAAAAAAAAAAAAAATCTTGCTCCTAATGTAACATTTGCAGTAGATAGGACCCCAGAATAAACCTTTGCAGTGGTATTTGCCAGCAAAGGAAAACAAGAGTTTACCCCCAATGGGGTATCAGCCTCAACAACTTATGATACTTTAAATTAAGGAATCGGTACCTACATCACTGCTGACTGTAACACTCAAGAAAGAGAGGATGAACATCACAGCATGCAGATCATATTAGAAATATCCTAGTTGGACAAGACTTTGGGAGATATTAAGGTAGGTTTGAGAGTGTGTCACCGTTTGCTGGGCCCTCCCCTGTTCTATTACAGACTCAGACAACACTTGGACGTGCAGGGATAAGCTAGAAGCTGTGGTTTTCTGCACTGTTTGCTGTTAACATATCCAGAGATATTTATGGAATTAAAAGTTCAATCACTGCTCAGTACTTTCAGAAATGTGTTCTAGAGATGTCAAAAAGGACACTCATAACTTACGGCAAATGCTCGCTTTATATATATCCTTCAAATAAGTGCCCTAAATCTGTTCTGTGAGCATATACAAAGCCTAGATGTTAGCATTTCTTGTATTTACTGAGATTAATTTGGAGAGTGTTTACAGAAAGTGATGAAAAATAAGACACTGAACTAGCTTTCTGTTGTTCTCTGGCAAACTTAGCAAGAACAACACATGAAATGTTCGGTCATAATCTTTTCTGTGACAGATTTTTGCAGGAGTTAAAAAGTACAAAAATAATGTTTTAAAAAAATGTTTCAGTAGTTTTAATGTAATAAACAACCAGTGTGAGTAAATACTCCCTTTCTTTTGCATTTCCAAGTAAACAGCACCACCCTATTAGCTCTCAGCTGCATCCTTGTGGTAGAAGCAGCAATGTGGGTCATGTCATCTAGAAAGGCTAACGCTACCTAAGTGCTCACCCCAAGAGGAGTTACTGAACAGCTGAGACTGCTTAAGAAGCCAGAGCAGTATTACAGATAAACACATGCCCTCTGCTACATATGTGCTATCCATGTTAGAAAAAAACCCACAACTTAAATTGGTTTTAACGTTCTGTAATTTCACTCTTCTTACAGGATAAAAACATTTAGCACCTTAACAGTAAAAAAACCAAAAGTTTTGCTAACCCTATAGGAAATATCTGCATCTCCCATCTAAAGCATAACAGGTAAAATTGTACAGTGCTGTTCAAACACATATCCCACCAGTTTATGGAAAAGTTTGGATAACTCCATTTTAAGTATATTCTTCTGCCTGTCACCAATACATGTACTCTGGACATAATTTTAAAGTTCAAAAGTAACAGAAGATTGTTCTTTTCTACTTGAATATAGAGGAGTATTTAAGGGTACATGTCAAAAGCAGTTCTTAGGAGTTTGAGCTGCTATAGACTCCCTCAGTAGAAGTCACAAGACTTTCCTGTGGCCAAACCTAATACTGAAAAACCACAATTAAATATCCATTTGTCCCTTTCTCCTGCAGATTTTTTCAAAGCCTATAGAGTAACTTGTCTGCTTTGCCAATGGAAGCACTTGTACTTTTAATTTTCTACTTTAGAATTCTCAAAACATTGGTATCTACCCTTACATTCAACTGAACATACGTGGATTCCCAGCTCCTCCTGCCCCTCTTCCCATCTACGACACTTCCGTCTACTTTAATCTATATTTTCTTTCACTGCAATGCTCTACGCATTTCACTGCAATGCTCTACACTAACATCTTTTTGGCGGTGGTTTTGATGTAAACTCCAGTCTAAAAGTGAGAATTGGGCAAGGAAACATATTCACCTTGTTACAAGGGAAGAAAAGAACAGCCAAAGAAGGTCTTTGATTTAGGGTGATGAGTGCCATGTTTAGTACTATTTTGATTTCTTTGCAATAAAAGATTTTAAGCATTCTCCTCCAATAGCTATGGGGATGTGAGGAAAAGGAATATCAGAAATTACTGCAAATTAGATATTATAGATAACAGATATAAGGCAATCTCCTATGGACAGATCTTGCTAATCTTACACATCATGTATCATAATGTGAACACCTCCTACGGTGAAATAATTCAGGGTATCAAACCCTTCTGCAGCTACAAACCAACACAGAGATATAACTGAAACCTTTCCACAAAGCTATTAAAAAATCATTGAAAGAACAGCTTTGAGGTACCTCTTGAGAACTAGCCTACATAATATTTTATTATTTTTTTTAACGCTTTGTCCTGTGTATTTGTTTCTTTTCAGAGTTTTGGCATTAACTGGCAATACATGGCAGGGAACTCTGTGCCTCAGAGAGATTTACTGCAGCCTCAGCATTATGATACTGGGTGAAGAATGCAGCATCTGGTGCGTACAGACAGGGACCTCAGTACTGCAGCACACTGGCAATTGCTAAACACACATCAGGACTGTGGCTACACTTTGGAACAGTCCAGTTATATTTCCACTCTGACTGTCCCAAGGTTAGCGCGAGGTGGTTTCCTTCAGAAGCCAAAAATCCACACTGGTACTAAGGAAGGGACCATCTGTCATGAAATATGCAGAAAATTATCTTAAAGCTTACAGCTTTAAGCTTATAGGCTCTTTGCTTTCCCTTACCAATCCCAAGCAAAAGAGATCATTGATAGCATGTTCAGAGACAGCCCCATTTTGTTCTCCCTCCCAGTACCTGTAGTTTTGTCACTGGGACTGAGAAAAAACAGAATCCGATCTAGAACCATCAAATACCAAACACTCACAGGCAGCACCAAGGTGAGCACTGACAACAAAGAAACTTCCAATCTGGGAAGCTGCCTCGCGACTAACTGCCGCATCTCTGCTCCCTCTCCACGTTTTCAAAATAGCAAATGCTAGTTATGAACGGCTTTTGTAACTCATGTTCTTGTCAGCAGATGAGGAATTATTCAGCAGTATTCCCTGATTTTAAATAATGAATTAAGAACCCCGCAAGTTGTTACAGATAGTTCATAAACAAAAAAGTGGCAGAGCTCATTTAATAAATTATTCATTCTGAATTATTTTGCTAAATCTAATATACAGTACCTATACATATGGGAGGGAAAGGGAGAACATTAACAGCTTTTAGACATATTTTAGAAATGTTCATGTCAATTGTATATAATTTTCAAGGTTAATGGCTTTTTGATACATAATAATGGAACTCCCATTTATTGTACATATCCTAGTTGTGAAACCTGTTTCATTTGCATAATCATAAATTGCAGTTGAGCAATCCTCAGCATGTGGTTATTCATTTGATGAAAATGTAAATTTCAATTTTATTTTTGTTCAATTGCATACACACTGCATTTGCTGAATATGAGAAAAAGCATTTTAATTTTACCAATCAATTCAGCTTATTACAACCCACTAAGAACATTAAGTAGCCCAGAATTTTGTAACAAAATGCATTTTTCAGCAATGATTTACAATGAACTTATCTTTTTATTTTATGTTTTAACACCTAGAGAAAGTTACTTTTTTTTTATGCAGATAAATGCCCTTTAGAATGTAAGATTGCTCTGCCATTTTAGATGCAAAATTAGTGTAGTAACATTCAAAAGAAAGGCATTCAATTAAAAAAATTAATAACAGACAGACATTTAAAGCTAACATTGAGTGAAATCTCTGGGAAAAAAAGGTTTCTTGTGCTTGGGACCTAAAAGAGACTCTGATGGAAAAATGAATACTCAGATCAACTGATCCACTTATACAAGCTGAGAATCTAGGCCTGGCTGTGTTGGAAGGGTAGCTAAATATATGTCTTTTTTTACTTGTAAACTGGATATATTACATAAAGGCATTCCTGAGAGAAAATAGTCATAAAATATCTTGTAAAAGTCTTGCATACAAACCTGGTTCAAGAGCCTTAAATTACCTCCTTTAAAGTCAAGAAACTTTGGAGATGCAGAGATACATGGAAGAAATGAAACTTGTGCCCTGCCTCCTTCAGTGATGTTACACATCTCTATTACTGATATTAGTGTTCATCACTGTGATTGAGCCAGCGGAGCGACTCTCATCACGTAGTTAATGAGAGCTCACTCACCATCAGAGCGTGGGTATTTCCAAGCTACAGATGAGAGCAACAGGTGGAGACTGTGATCCTCAGAGGGACCGTTTAGTTAACTGAAATTAATTTGCTCTGACATTATAACTACTACTTCTAATTAAGGTAAGTTCATGATCTTTATAGAAGTGAAGTAAAGCTTAGAAAGATGAACAAGTCCAAACATTTTGAGATAATATAAGTAAAATTTCTACTAAAGCAACTTTGGACTTAATTAAAAATGTATCTGATAATCACAGTAATGGGCCTTATTTTAATAAATAATTTCTATTGCATATCTTGTGAAGATTAACCTGGATTCCATTTCTCTTCAGAGGTAGCACAAGTATAAGTAATTAAACTTTACAAATTGATAAAATCTAGCATTAGAATTCCATGTTTGCTTTGCTTCCTCCAACCATTCTCTCTCCTCCTCCAAAAAACAAGCGTATTCCTCTGCATTGTTTAGCTGCCATCATTGCTTTCTTCTGACTTTAGAACAGCTTATCTCTAGAAACAACCCTAAAACAGCCATAGACATGTAGACATACTCCTCCTTTTGACCCAGAAATCCTGACTGGATGGAAAAAGAAGATTTGGGACACTTGTCCATAGTGTCTTTATGTCCCACAGCTCAGTCAGGCAAATAACTGGAACATCTAGAAATACCAGAAACATTTAGTGCACGTGCATCGATCCACTCGATGGTGATAAAGGTCAGTTGGTGCATGTGCAGTAAACCTTATCTACTCATCACACAGGGGACTTGATGTAACACAGCATACATTCAAAGCTTTCTGGACACACAGGATCTCCTGTGTATGTGCTCCATCTGTGACCCACATGTATGTCGAACACAACAGGAAAATGTTGGACTTCCTATGCATGCTTTGCAAACCAGCGATCATCACAAAACTATGCCATTACGAGGCAACTGTAGCCTTTGTTATAGCTGGTCTGATAATGTCTGATATGAATGAGACATTTGGATTACAGTATGAGCTACAAGCCAATACTCATAATGGGACCAAGTGTCCCTGCCAATTTCTAGAATAGCTGGCTTGGACGAATGAAAAACATTCAAAAAAGGCGAATGAAATATGTACTTAGTCATGTCTTTGCTCCAAAACTGAGGAGATTCACAGTCATAAAACCTTGTGGTAGCTTGCGGTTTCCTTTGGGCGACTCATTGCTGAGTTTCATTTTCCTGACCTATTTCATGAAATTCCAAAGTTTATTTCTGGCAAAACCAATGGATTTTGATGACTGCCATACAATACAAATATTGATTACATATATTTTCCTGGTAGAAAAAGTATTTTCTTTTTTTCTTAGAAGTGATAGTTCTAAGCAGAATGCAATGAATTTAGAAAGTCAAAATCATCACTGAACTTGTCTACACTATCTTTATATATGTGTATATATATAAAAATACACATATATTTAGCTACAGGATTCAAGATCCTAATCTACTATGTAGTTCCCTTATTTTCTAATCACCCAAAGTAAACTGAGAAGAGATACTAGATATGCAATGGGCAAATTTCTAGAAAGAGGGATCCCTCCTAGAAAAGAGAGAGATGAACAGCTCGGCCAGCTGGCATTTCCCTCAAATGATCTGGCACAGTACCTATGCTAGCTAATTTTCATGGCCCTGTCTGAGGTCTTTGCTGGGCATTCTCCAGGCTGCTGTGCTAAGCCTCACACTAGACTGCAGGGCTCCCCTCCATCAACATGGGCCCTGGCTCTCAAATCCATGGCACACTTTTGGACACAGTCTCCCTTCAGAAGCAGAGCCATGCTTTGTCAAGAATTTAATACCCTGAGACCAATTTGGCAGTAGCACCATGGTAAGCAGGTAAACTGAAAACAGAGTGATTTGCTATGTGCTTCACACTGCATTATCCTGTAAAGAGTTGAATTGCTAAATTTCACAGAAAACAGTAAGGTGAAACAAAAAGAATAGTTCATAAAACCTACTAACCTATCACTTTGGAGGACAGCATAATTTGGCAGACCAAATTAAGAGCTCTGAATTCAGCTCCTTATGTTCTAACTCTAAGCATCTCCTTCTTTGATTAAGACAACTCAATTAATTTGTATTTGTCCCACTTTCTCCTGTGTATGAAATGACAGTATTATTATTATTATTATGGACAAAACGGCACAACATAAAAATATGGATTAAAGAGAAAATGAGAACTATATAAAAATAATGTAACATTGTTGATGTCAATGCCAAAAATGAAACAAAAATATTCTCTTGATGTTTGCATTAGGAGCTTCAACTATCACCAAGGGATTAAACAACAACTGTAGGAGTAATCCAACCAGTGGTTCAAGAACTTAATTGAGCAAACATGTTTAATGCTTAAGTTTTTCCATTCCATGAAATAAATACACATTTCTAAGCCAGCAAAGCCTCCCACGTGCCCAACTGAGAAGACATGCCGTGATTTCCATCCCTTCCTGCTGGACCACACCCTCACGCACTGTGCCCTGAAGGCAGTGGTTTTGCTCCATATGTCACTGGGTTTAAGCCATCCTATTCGCTTGCCTGGCACTAGTTGTATCAAATCTGTTTTTCAATGTACTGCATGATAATGACATAAAACAAAACAAAACAAACCAAACCCCTGACCATTAATTGCTGCATTTCTGATAAACCTGACTAGGAAATTCAGTGTGTGCACCTACAGCTGCAAACTGAGAGCTACCTAATGAAACAAAATGTAATTGTTTGAGTGAAAATGGAGGCACCATTCTCACATAACACCACCATGAAATGCTTCAGCCTTTATTATGCATAACACACCCAACAGTGAAGTTTTGTCTTTGTCCTTTCAAATGACCAGGGATTCTATTTAATTATGTACATAAATAATGGTAATATTCCTTTTCTTGTACTCCATTACTCTTATTTGTTTATAAATTATTTGCCAGGTTCATTCTGGAAAGAAAAAGGATGCCCCTGCTCCAGGAATTTTAGAAACTAAGACAGACAGAAATAGAAAATGGAGGGAAACTCTATTCCAGTTTCACTATTTTGAGCCCAAATCTAATAGCAAAAGAGGACCAGGTTATAAAAATTGTTCCAAATTGAAAGGCAGATCCTCATCTGGTACAAAATGCAGCTATGCCAACTGACCAGATCCAACTGATGATATAGCCCTGAATTTTCATAGATCCTATCAAATGCTGTCAGCAAGTTCATTACAGTAAAACAACAACAACAACAAAAAAAAAAACCCAACCAAACAAAACAAAACAAAAAAACAAACCCACAAGTAATAAATTACCAATGAAATAAAATAGAATAATAAATCCCATACAGTATATCACCTACACATTCTTGTCTTTGAGTGCAAAGTCAGGCACCAATTCTGCCATTAACAGCAGTTCTAACTTCCTCCTTGCAAAGCTCTGAAAATGTCCTAGGCTGATATAGTCCTTGCTAACTATGTCTTGAAGTATCACAGATATAAATTTGACTGTTTCTTTCTGCTACACTCAGAAGTAAATCAAAAAGCTTGTTTAAAATAAGAAAAGAAATTAAATTACCAAAACAAGCGTACTTTTTAAATTTAATAAAGAGTATTCCATTGGTTATTACCTCAAAGAATTCTTATGCCACAAGACTACAATGGTAGTACGATCGCAATTCAGCATTAGTTACAAGGCAAGGAGCGCAATTATTCAAATGTGACCTATTTTTATCCTAGAGATAGTTTTTCAATTTTGAATGCTGCCTTTATTGAAATGAGAATGAACTTTTTATAAGATTTAAAGATAATGTGCTAGGTAGGACCAGGGAGACAAACACGCTCCCTACAGCAGCTCATGTTTCTTGCTATAACAGCACATAAAATACAGCTAACCTTTATCGGCAAACCTAAGATTTTTGGAGAACCTGGGCTTCCTTTAATATACCAGTATCTTTCATCCCTGAAGGAAGATAATACAGTGGATCTGGTTATGTAGCCCAGAAGCTTCAACCAGAAAAAAAAAGAAAAAGAAAAGGTAATAGAAGATGCAACTGGCAAAATAATTTTAAAGAAGTTGTTTCACCTTTACCCTAATGTAAAAATGTGAGGCTCTTGAATAACCATCTGGATTTACATACTGTGAGTCAGAATATAATTATGTGACCTATTCACAGCTTCAGCATCTAATCAATTGCAACTTCTCATGAATCACACACTTCAAGCCACATTCATCTCAACTCCAAAAGCAGCTTCACTAGCTAGCACAGACAATCGAGGGTAGACAAGGTAAACTTTAGGTTTGGGTTAGGACTGCAGGAGAATCTTTCACAATTTGACTCAGTCCAAAATCTTCTTGAATAAGGCACTTAAATTCAGTCATCATTTTAATAGTGGAACATAAATGGTACTTAGATACTTTAATGCCTTCCCCCTACGTAAGGATTCCAAGGCACCTTCACATAAAAAAACATTAGTTACTAATGCATTATTAAAAAAAAGAACCCTTTTAAGAGACTTGGACATTCTCAGGACCAAGTATAAGAAGCAACGCCTCTCATATTTGAGAAATGCAAAATCTAAAGGGTTGTATGCAAGAGAATTTAAGTTTTCTAAGTTATTGGGAAAAGTCATCATTCAGAACCAGATATTAATGATCTGGGGGAAAAAAGGCCAAATCTATGCATTTATAACAATTTTTATGTCAGCTCATCTCAGAGGCCTGATTTCAGAACTATTGTGCTCCAAAAACAGAGGATAAGTAAAGCTTCCAGCCAAAGAAATATGACTGAACAGAAATTTATGCAAGGATCATTTGGCAGGCATTAAAATAAGCTTAGGGACAGATTCATAATACTGACCATAGGCAGCAAAGTTATATATTCCAAGAGCTAAAAAGCGGGCTTCTGGCCCCAGCTGAAGTCCCATGTTCCTATTCCCTTGACTGAAAACAGACAAGTACAGAGACTTCCAGAAAAAGCAGGTATTTTTGCATCTAAATTCAGAATCTGTGAGAAGGATCTGACCCATGATGGAGACTAGTTCTCTAGCTGCTCATACTTGGCCTTGAGATGCACATTCTTCTCACATTTTATGGAATTTGTGAGCAAAAATAAAATTACTTATTAAGTTACAGAATCTCATGGGGTTTTTGATAGACATTTGAAATTTCTCTAGAACATTTCCTTGGCTTTTGACACTTAAATTCCATAGGTGGGCAGTAGTCCTAGGCTCAACACTAGACAGTCTCCAACTTAAATCCTGTTGTTGAACTCCCCAAAGACTGATGTATAATCTCAGCATGGACGTGTACACACTGTAATTCTGTACAGGAAGCTCTGAAACTTTGTTAAATTTTCCTAATTCCATCTGAACCAGTCTGTATTCAAACGAAGTCAATGACAGTCAGAAGTGCCCATGTAAAGATGAGAATTTGGATGTGAATGGTGTATTGTTAGAAAGAAAGAAACAGAGCAAACTAAAGAAACCTCAAGTTTCTAATTAGTGAGGCTATAAGGCCGCTGCAAGAAAACAACCAAATGCAGGGTCTGTAAAATAACACCATGTTCTTTCCAGCACTTTATATTCTCAATGGGCCTGATCCAATCCTTATTCAGGAAACATTTCACAGACTTCAGGCACGTTGCTATGCAGTGATCTGCGATCTGTTTCATTAATCCAGAAAAATTCTAACTAGCAGCACAACACCCTTTGATAATCCCAAAGCACAGCAACGAAGAAGAATGTTTACTACTATCTAGCGAACCATACATAATATAGCTCATCATCAAACTTCCTTCCTGCAGCAGTAATAAAAGAAATCTGCAATATCTCTTGAATCTTCCACAAATATCTGAGTTCTAAGTATAGAGAAAAGAGAGTCAAATTAGATGCTGTGCCCCTAAAATAACAAATGTACCCAACAAGGATTACAAAGCAAGGCAACCAAAAAGCTCATGTGTATTTTTAAACTCAGTGCATAACAATTTTGAGTCCGAGTAAGTGCTCTTTGTATGCTGCAGGAAGGTGGCCCAGCCTCCTTTCCCAGGAGAACAACTGTAGGTGCAAAAGAAACATCACAGATGCATCCACAAAGAGAGCTGAGCTTCAGTGCTCTGCTCCTCCGGTACAAGGCCAAACTGTATTATACCCCAGGTGGTATAATATACCTATCTGAACCAGAGGATCATTCCTAGAGTGGAGAGATGAGTATTGTGTATAGGTACGATCTATTTTCCTATGTAATTTTTATTAATATTTTAATATAAAGACTGTTTCTGCTCTAGAGCATTGAGCAAGACATTTAAAGTACAGACTAATTATGACTGGCAGGCTGAATTACATAAGAACTGCTTACAAATCAGTTTATTGTAACAAAAATACAATGTCACATTTTGGATATTTAGCACTGTACCATCTACCTTTACAATTGTACCTTTATAATATTTTTGCTGAACTATCTCTGCAAATCCTTTAATGCCAAATTGTATTATACCATCTTCCTTCAGACTTAAATGTATTTCAGGCACTGAAAAAAGCCTTACAGAATGCAGCAAACTCTTCCCTATAATGCAAATCTTTCCCTTCTAATTTTGTTCATCTGCATAAAGGTAACTTCTAAATGTGTCCTAATTAATTTTTATACACTACAGTGAATCTGGACCTAAACAAATAGTGCTATACCCTCGCAGCATGGAGAAATGCATGCAAGGAGGCAGAACAGTCCATCTGAAGGAGGAGGATGTGAATTTTCAAAATAGCCCACTCTGCTGGTGTCCACCATGTGTCATGAATCCTCGGTTCATTAAGTAAACCAAACACAGGAATGGTTCTCTGCAAGTAAGTCAACAAACAGAGTTTGAGTTTTGTAACCTGTGAACTATAAAAACATTGCAAGCAAGTACAGACACAGCTGAGCCAATATATAGTAACATCAGTCAATTATCTCTACTCAGGACGGTAACAGAAGAGATGATGACTTCAGATATGTAATATGTGAGAAGACAGCAATATACTTTAGCTTAGGTTCTTGCCTTTCAGTGCTCTTAGCCCAAAATGGCAAATTATGGAAGCACAAGGGGAAGAGAGGCTGGTAATATTTCTTTGAAGCTACAATTTCATTTAGGTAGTCTGTGCTCACCTCTCTTGCATTTACATCTCATGAATGTTCTAAGAACCAAATCTGCCAACTAAATGTCTGCAGAAACAGCAAATTTAGAGTAAATACTGGAGCACTTGCAAAAAATTAGTTCATAATTCAGAAAGACCAGATATTAATGATGGAAATCAAATTAGAAGTTTTACAGTCACCAAGCTAAGGAACACCAAACACATGACTTTTAAGTTCAATCAAAAGAGCCAGCACAATTCAATTTAAGTAAACCAAGCACTTGTAATTGATTTCTTCTGCCTTTAATTTGCAGATACAGATTAAGATTTCTAAGTTGACGTGATTCAGAGAAAAATAAATCTACATATTGGTTGCTGACAATTTATAAGGAGAAAAAGTGCTGAAAGAGAGTAACATAAAACAGTCACTTTGAATTACAGATTTGCTCTAGAGCATCTCCTGGGAGGCATTTCTGCATACAAAGAAAGTACATTTTTGTTTAGTAAAATGGAATGTGCTAGAATACAGAACCCTGTATTCATAAATCCTGCTCCTTCCCACGATGTCTAGGTGGTTGGACACATCTTCTAAACTCACATGTTATAGCTAGCACAAGTATAGCTTTATTAAAGTTAATTCTGGCTCTGGTATTTTTCAAACATGCACAATACAAGTATTTTCTGCAGGAGCTAGTTCTGAATGATTAAATCAGGAATCTCCAATGCTGACAGATACTGAGAAGGCTCAATAAAAATAGAATCACTCTAGGCTCACCCATCTTCTGTAATCATTGGGAAAAAATGTACTTTTCCTATTACTGCTAAAAGATGTCTTTTTGAGTGGAAATTAAATTATGTGTTATTTAAAAGGCCATGAGATATCAATATATATTTATGTGTGTGTACAGTAAACATATATATTGATTCATTGATTTATTAACTATTCACTAGAAGTGTTTGTTTTCAGATACCTTAAAGAGTACCTCCATAATGGTAAAGAATAGGCAATTCTGACACAGAAACTCAATTTATAAACACCAGTGAAGTCAGTGGTCTCTAGTGAGCAAAGTAATAGATGGGGACTTGAAACATGGATTTAATTCAAACCTGTACCACTAATCTGTGGCGTGACCAAAGGGAAATCGCTTCCCTCTTCTGCACCTTGCACTTGCCCAGTCCATTAGGATGGCAAACTGCAGGAGGGTAGAGACTGCTGAACTTGCCACAGAAGCCTCCGGCTCTCTGTTGGATCCTCTAGGTTACAGAACTATAGTGACGGTAATCAGAAGAGAAACACAGGGAATGTAAGTCCATTTTCATCACTAAAATATGCCTCCATCAGGAAAACACAGTGACACACGTACTTTATTATAACTATTTCTGTGATAACCAGATATGGAGTCTAATCACGTATGTCAGTGTGTCGATACACGGAACAATTGACTCGATCCATAATCACCAGGCATCAAAGCAACGACAGGATCAGTAATTCCTTGCACCAGAGGAAGGACACAGAATGGAGTTTCTAAACTCCACAAGAAACATTTCTGACCTAGTGTATTAGAGAGTTAGCTATTGGACTCATGAAGCTATCAGCAGGACTTCCTGAATGGCAGTTAAACACCTCTGAACTGCTTTTAACATGTATCCTGTTAAAGTGGCCAGATAGATTTTTATCAAAATGCTAAAACACTCCAAGTTCTTCCATATAAGCGGACTCCAGACCTCTGCAGTGTTAGTTAATCCAGCCACTGTAACCGCATTCATTGCCACCTGTGCTTTTTTCTTTCTAACAGTATAGATTTTTGCCTTAAATAGAAAGTGTGCTCCATGCAACGTCATACTGACCGCAGAGAGCTTTCTATAAAACCCAAAAGAAAGCTACTGTTACAAGTTCCACCTAAGCAGAGACTAAGTTCTGGAAAACATTACAGTTAAAAGGTTGTACCTTTATTCTTTATCATCAATGACATTTACATTAATGAAGGCTGAGTAGGGGAAAGAGGTGTCCCTTTTATTCATTGTTCCTCATCTGAAGTTTTAATTATAGGTTCACAACTCCACAACTGATTACTATCAGGTACTGATGATTGCAAACCCAGCAGAGGAGCAGTAGGAGGGATCACGGCATACAAATATTCTGTTACCCTACAATATTCTAAATATTTTTTATTTAACAAGCAAGGACAGAGGAAAAGCACATATGTCAAATAACCTGAATTTATGAAGTTTTCCATGAAATGCAAATGCCCTTACAGGTGAAAAAGTTTTGATCAGGAAATGTATAGAATTGCGAAGATGGCGGATATGCAACATTTCTCAAACTAGATTCAACAAAGTGCTCTGCAAACCATTTTCTTTTTAGAAATTCTCAGAAACTCTGACAAACTGCACTGCAGGCACGGCACACTGTAAGTCACTAACACTGTAATTAGCTGCTTTATAACACAGTGTGACTGTAGTCCTCAGCTGTGAGATAATGAAATAAAACATTTCTAATATTACTCTCACAAATATTAATATGGAAAGTGGATGTATTAGCTTTCAAGAGAACAGAGATTTAGCCTGGCATGGAAGCACTGTGAAAAAATGGAAAAATAATTTCTTTTTGGCAGCAAAGAAGAGAGGTCACCGTATGAGAAGGTAAAACATACCTGAGGAATACAAATTTTTTTATACAATTTGATGATCATTTCTTTCAACAGCATTCCATCTTTCTCTGCCTCTCTGTTCATGCCACTGCATCCCTTGAGCTGCATGCCCAGACAGGCTGAGGAACTGAGCAAGGTTAAAGCTCTGCCCCCACTTCTCAGGTCAGGTAGTTTGAAATCCACAGCAGCCCCTGAAGCAGTCCTTGCTATGGCTCATGTAACAGACGGGGCCAGCAGCGCTGGGCTGAGGGACTTTAGGATGAGCACAATCAGACTGCTGCCCTGGGCACAGGCAATGCTGCACCCACCATCAAGTTGTAGCCCAACACAGGCACAAGTCCCCTCCCCAGCTCTGCACAGCTACTCCAACTGCTGCCCCAAAGGGACAGTGTGGACAAGTGTGGACAGAGCACACACTCCAAACTGGGCAAGGGGAAGACACTACTGTGGCTGAGGCACTGGGCTGGGACTCAGAACATCTAAATTGAAGTTCTTCAGACTACTGTAGACTTACTGGTCCATCTTAGGTCTGCCAAGCACTCTCTACATCTCTCATTTCCCTATGGGACAAGGCACTCAGACCATTTGACTATTTCAACCTCAGAGGCAGGCATGCTCCTTTACTCCCTGTTTGCAATGTCTCATGCAGCAGGGCCTCCGTACACTACTGTAACAGAATAACAATAAGGATCCTTTTTAAATGCCACTTGCACGTACGTGTAGCTCAGGGTGAACATGACGGACAGCTATACACAAGTGAGGATTAGAAATTAAAAGAGTAGGAGAGACAAACTATCTGCTAGCAGCTGATAATACTGCAGGGGAACAGTAGGAATAAAACACTGCAGAAGAGTTGTCAACTTCCCTCCCGTCCTCTGTGGTGGGATTAGTAGAAAAGGTTAGACTATACATTATCCAAGAGTCATTCTAATGATGTATCACTCAGAGGTTTTCATAAAATTAATCTCTCAATAATAAGACATAATACAGGTTTCATGCATACTAGGTAATTAAAGAGCTTGATGAATAGATGAAAGAGTGAATGTTCTGGATCCTTAAACAAATCACAGCTTTAAATTTCATTAATTTTAAATTTACTCCAAGACCTAATTTAAAATTGGCAAAGCTTCCCTACCACTGAAACCAGAAATCATTAAATAAAACTGAATAGTATTATTTATTGTTGTCTCAGGCCAATAAAATACATCAACTTACAATATCGGGATGACAAAAATATGACAAAAACTCTACAATATTAAAAATAGTTTGAAAAATTCACTGCAGCTCTTGGTTGAAAATTTAAGCAAGATAATCAGTTCACAGATACTTTCTCGGCCTTTTCATTTTCTATCCTGTGCCTAGGGCTACCACACTGAAAGGTCTGTAATAATTTAACCATCATCTGCTAGAATTTCAAGGGAGGAGAAGGCAAAGAAAGAGAGTACTGATTCTATCTAGATTTTAGGCAAAGAAAACCATGCAAGACATTTACTAAAGTCTGCGGAGGATATCTGAGTGTCTATAGCACCCTGAAATACCACAACCTGAGTAAAACAGACACTGCTTAAAGCAGTTCTTCAAGGTTTCAAATTGTAATCAGAGTAAAAACTAAAATGCAAATAGGGAAAACCACAAGAGAACAACAGTGACTCATAACTGGGAAAACAGTGACTTAAAATATCTCTTTTACAATGAAATGAGGAAAAAAACCACTTCACAAGAGATTACAAAGTAATCTAAGAACACAGTGTGGCAATTAACTGTCTGGGGCAGATCTTGTGATTTGGTACCTCAGGCAGCTGTGTTGGTTTAACAGCCTGACATGCCATCTCAGCTCTCCAGCACTCCATCCCATCCCTTGCTCTAGCCCTGCTGCCATCAGTAGCTCACTAAGTCAACGGAGAACTTTTTTCTTTTGCTGAGTTCATTTTCGGGTGGTTTAGCAAGCTGAGCAGGCAAGGAGCGCCTTGTTCAGCAGCAGCGGGCTTGGCAACGTTTGCTACCCCACTCCAGTAACCTTCCACCGGTCCTACCACACACATGCACAACCCCACAGTCACGGGGGCAATTTTTGCTCTTACTGAAGGCATATTGTTGAATTAAGATCTAGCTCCAAAGCAATTAAGTGCACTCCTGGTTTTGAGAAATACAGGAGTGATTAAACTCTTCCCTGGTGCTTTTTGGAATTCAAGTCCAATAATCTCCATTATGGTTGTTCCTTTTGAGATTAGCTGATGATGTTCCTCCCACAGATGTCTGAAGATAAATGCTCTACAAATGTATGCATTTAACACAAGCATGAGATCACGTAAACTGCCCCTATGTTAGACTCCTGTACGTAATGCCTTTCCAGATTCTGTGAACTTCCTTCTAGGTCTATTTTCTTTATTTGTTTTACTATTCTCAGATACTAGCTTTTCATATCTTTGCTTTTCTTCAGTAGGTCACCAATGAAAATGAGCAATTTTCTTAGTCTCTTCCTTATTCTCTTATGTAAACCCATATAATAAGATTATCTTTAACTGTTGACATAACTCTCTCGCTCATGCAAATGCAGCAGATGAAGGGAGAAGAGCAAAGAGCCTTTTCAGAAGTGGCCCCTGCTGGCAAATACACAGCTTATAGACTTCCTATTGTTTTGCTAACAATTAGAAGCTTGAATTATCAGTTTGCTGGAGCTGCATCGAAAAAACCCTTCTGAATTTCATCACTGATAGCATCTTTTATTCAATGACAATTCTCATACCTATTTAACAATTTCTCTAAACCGTAAGACTTAGCAAGGCTTAGCAAGCTTAGCAAGGCAACTTTAGTGCATCACCATGCTTTGGTGAACACCACTGTCTGAATGAGCTCCCAGTTCAGCAGCTCCCAGTCTTGAGATGTTCTTGACCAGAGCAATTTTATATCCTAGAACTGCAGTAAAGCAGATTGACTTCCTAATATTAAGAGTAGTTCCAAACAAACATTCAGACTGCCAAAGGGATCAAGAGACACTGAAAAAAACATTGATAAACAAATAGACTGAGAATCTGTGATGCTCATGAGATGCATAAGTGACTTCTTGCTGAAACAGCAGAAGCTGCAGGTCATCTAAGAGCACTCAGAAAAGATATGTGGGAGTTATGACACTAACAAGAAAAAAATGAGCAAAGATAGATTGGAATACATGGTCTGCGGGTCTTCAATTAAAATGTTGAAATCAGAATTCTTTTATGATTTTCATACCTGACACACTTTAATAGGTGCTTTAAACAAGTGCTCCCTAGAGACCTATGTTATTAGCATGCTAAAAATCCAAAAATAAAACACAGTTCTGCTTAGAGGCAGTGTCCAAATCTGGATAAAGAAGAATCAGTGTATACCCCAGTCTTTCTCCATTGCCAAAAGAGAAGTATTACTTGGACCACTACTGCAATGTCTCTCACATATTCACATCCGACACCAAATTACAGGGTCAGGGATATCTGAGAGAAGGGAACATCCCATTACTCATAAGATACCATGAAATGTTACTGTTGCATCTATTACTTGTCCTGTGCTGAAAAAGATGTAGTTAACCATGTGTATGTTCATAAGGGCCATTATTCTTGTTCAAAGAAGGTATTATTTCATCAAAGGAATTTAATTCTGAAAAAAACCCCACATCTTTAACTGCCTGATGAAATCCAATCTACATTTTTATCCTCTCTGACCCAGTTCATGAAATTGGATGTACAACGAAGCATCAGATCAAAACTGTACCTAGATTACTGCTGGTTGGCTTAGACTGAACCCAGAAAACATGGTAATAATGGTAGATTGAAATAAGTAACTGAAAAGATTTTATCTACCTTTTGATGGAAGAGTACATCTTCTTTCCTTACCTCAGTTCAGAGGCTATATTAGATCCTCACAGCTGTCTCTCAGTGCCCTAGTAGCAGTTCTACTGAAGATTGATTTTTATCCATCTGAGTTTGATGAGAAAGGAAAGACTTTTGCTTTCCAATAATTAGACCTGTACCATGCCTTTTACTTTCACAGACAGGACTTCTTTTAAAAGTTTTAGCTCTGGATTATCACTTAAATAGCATGCACCAATGCTGCTGTTTCAGTTTTTTGTCTAGAAGTTTCTAAGTTGCATTTAAAGAGTTATATTGATTTTTAAAGGTCTCAGCCTGGCTGAGATGGCACCTATTTTGCTATGTAATGAGTTAGCAGTTACAGTCAAGAGAGGCACATAATATAGTTAATCTCCTTCCTCAAGCAGTTGTTAAATTGTTAGCCAGCATGCAGTAGTCACATGTGGATGCTTATTATTCTACCAACAAATACTGTATTTCATTCTGGTTTGCTTAGTATGAACAGCTCACAGCATATTCTTTGTCACTTAATTTCCTGTGTATATTGTGAACACTTACGAAAGCTCAGCGGGGTGCATTAGAGAAACCTAAAGAAAGAACACAGAACATTAATCAAATCGTTGTATTAGATGCTATTACATGTCTTCAAGTTGGAACTAGTATGTACTGATTTTTGCAGCTTTCTTTTTATCACATCAGAAGAGAGCAAAATAACTTATTAGGTCAATTCATCCTTTTTGCTGCCCTTGCTGATCACGCAGGAAAATGCAGACTGAAATGGAATGTGAGAAGGGGCTATGCCCAGGCATTGTGAGGAAAGGAAGGGCAGGGAAGCATGACCGTAGCTCTCATTCTGCATCCTTCCTCCTCTCATCCCCATGGGGAGGCTGGGTTCATGCTCCCCTGGTAGCTGGATGTGGTAGCCTCACATACACCATTTCTACTGAGGTGGTATCTGTCCCAGGACTACCAAATCTGTCCCTTTTCCTCTGTTGCTTCTTCCATCTTCCATTTTGTGTTTCTGTGAGAAGGAGAGATCAGCAAGTGTAGAGCTTGGGCGTTCTTTTTCAGGCAGACAAGGATCAGCAAAGCACTTCCAGTTACCACAGTATGAAACAGACTTTCCTTGAGAGCCTATTCAGACAGCTAGCAAAACACGGACTGTGTTGGAGGAAACATATCAACAGTCCCTTCTATCCCATCAAAAGAACAAAAACATATCTGAAAACTCCTCTGCTTGGAAAAATTATTTTGTAGATTTTATATGTTTTGACAAATAAATTAGGCAGTTTCAAAATGTATAATTAAATTAGGGCACAGTCAGTTATTCACTATTCACAGCCTGTTTTAATTTCTTCACTTCAGGAGATCTTGAAAAGTTTTATGCTCACTGAAAACTATTCAATGCTTTTATGCAACCAAATCCCAGCTTTCCCCTTTGCATTTTTGTATCAATACCTCTGCAAACACACCAGGACTTTCCCAAAATTAAGATGAGGTAGAACACTGTCAGTGCAAAGAAGTGCAAGAAAAGCGCATAGAAAAAGGGAAGATTTGAAGTCTTCTTAGTGTATTGCAAATACAAATTCTATGTAAATGGCCTTTTGCTTGCACTGCTGTTTCCTAAAGTTCAACACTGCACTTGTCTACTGGTTGCAATGACTTACAGTCAGGAAATGAACAAAATTTATACTGGTAGTTACAAGATGTTTTGGAAAAGAATTGTACCAGTTTCCCTGCATATTCACCTGAGTACATAACCAAACAGAATTCATCAGACAATCTGTAATGCCTGTGGGAAGCCTGGACAAAGAAAATAGTAGAAAAGAGTAGAAAATAGTAGAAGAAGATGCTTTAAAATTGAGAATATTTGTCAAAGAGATAGCAGCAGAAGATCAGAAAGAGACATGCTGGATTTCAAAGGTTCCAAAGGACAACGTAAGGCTAAAGTGCTAGAGCCTGAGCACGTGCCTTGAAAATGCCTTGATTTTCAGAAGTAATAAATACCTATTGACACGTTGACATCTTGACATCACCTCCATGCTCCTGGCTGAAAGTCACAACTCTTAGCAAGGAGAATAAAACAAAGGCTTTTAGGGGATGGTACATTTTTAAATCTTGGTCTAAAACCCAATGAAATAAATGTATAATCATAGTCTCTAACCTGTGACTCTCAGAGGTCAGAGTCCATGTGCATGACTCTTCATTTTCCATGAGAGTGAATATATCTAGGAAAATATCTGGCAGTCACTCCTGCCCTTCTATTTGAGGGAAGAGGGTTTCTCGATGGGCTGGCCTCTATCTCCAGCTTTCACTTCTGTCATCCTCCTCAGCTAGACTGTACCAGGACTGTGAAGAAAGTTAGAGGGAATTTTCTCTTGCATGTGTCAAAAGCAACTGTGTTTGCATTGCACCGGTTAGATGCATTTAGCAAAAGGTGCAAAGAGCAATGTTAGCAAGTAATTGATTATACCAATTATTTAAATTAAAGGCAGGAGTATCTGTAAACCAGCTGGAGTAGGAGAGTTTATCCAAAAACCATCACTGAGGAATCTGTAACTTAGAATTCAGTCACTGAAAGAATTGGCAATGAATAATTTCAACTGACAAGTATAGTGCTTTCTGTCAACAAGTTATTTGCAAACAGGCTATAAATTTCATTAATTTGTTCATTATTTGTGATCCTTTAACAATTACCTTGTATAAATAAATTTAAACTTACAATTAGTTGCTAAGAATGCTTGTTGTTTATTACATGTTACTGAAGTGATGTCTAGCTTTCTAATCAGCTTGAATTTTTTAATAAGTTCAATCTCCCAAAATTCAGCTTTCCAAAATGTTTCTTCTGCATTGACTGCAGTACTATTTATAGAGACTAATGCTTATGAATCTGAGCCAGAAAAAAATTATTCTCAAGAATAGATTGTTATAATGTAACATATAATTAAATTATAACCATTTTCTGAATTTACTCAGTATGTAAAATGCCCTAGGTTAGGTTTCTACATGATATAAAACTGAGTATCACTGTCCAATGTAGAAAGAACTTACAGCTTTGAAGGAACAGGCTTGTTTTTCTCAAAAAGTGTGACTCTTACTTGTGTTTTTTCTACCTAATTCCTAAGATAGGAAACAATATATTTTGTTTTAATAATAAAACATCGTAAAATCAAAATTCTAGAAAATTACTTTCACGATTTTTATGGGTTTCCATCTATAATATCAATATGGAGAAACAAAAAAAAATTTCCTGAATTCAGATCACATGCTTGACAGAAGCATTTTATGGCTCATAATGCTGAGTTAAATTAGCTATGGTCACTTGTACCCAAAGAATGCTAAGCAATCACAGACTATATGCAATCTACAAGGACTATTATCAGACAGCTGTTTTTTACAACACGTGCTCTAAAACAGAGTGATGAGCAAGGTCCATCATACTTTAGTTCATTTGAGTCCATCCCACTAATTCCACAGTAGCTCCCTCTTCCACTGCTGTAGAGGTTTCAGACATTGCACCCTAAGAAAATTGTTACTTAGTTTTCTCTTCGACTGCTTAAAACAAGAAAATGTGTATATACTGTCATTTCCTCCATACCAAAAGTTCTGACTACTTAAGAACAATCTTGGGTAGAATTATTGCCCAAACCCACTGAATTGTCGTAGTATCAGCAAACATCTACAGCTCCAGATGGACTGGAAACTGCTACCAGGATTCAAAGTTTAATAAAATGAGTTGAAAATAAAGGAGACACTACACAATATGAATGGTAGGTCCTGATAGCAAGTACTGAAAAGGCAACATAAGGTCTGACACCTACAGCCCAGCAAGAGTCTAGTATTATTTATACTCTTACTGATTCAAGGAACCTTTTGACTTTATCAAACCCACGTATACCAGCCTTCTGAGTGTTACCAACTTCAAACAAAATGAAAAGGCTTTGGTGCACTGAGCTTTCTACTTTTCCTGACAAGTGAAAATACAGGATTAACAAATTGCAAAGACCATCAACAACCAGGGTTGTGTTCTGTTGACTTGTTTCTGTCTAATGCAGGGTGGTTTCTCTACACATCATTAGACCAGTTCAAAGATCCTTTTCTCTGCATGAGGTCAATAACAGGAAGAACAAACAGCAAACCAGGTGATAGTAAAAAAAACAACCACCATCATGTATCATCTCTATATTTGTGTTAGGACCCTGCACAATGGTAATCACTGAAGCTGCTATATCAGCTACCTGACAGGTGTCTGCAAAGATGAAGAGTGGATAAAGTACACCTCTTTCAGAGCACATAGTTAAGAACTCTTCCATACCTGCATTTGAAACAAACTCCAAGATGTAAACCACTGCCATTTTGTGTGACCTGTGCTAACCCACCTAATGTTGAAGTCTACATTTTACCTGGCACTATAATTTTCCTAACTGCAATCAACAACAGAGGTTGTAATGCTATTTTGCACATACTCAATTTGCAAATTTTCTGTTTGCAACACTCTGCCTTTCAAAAGTGGAGTCTAGGTGAGTCACGTGAGTTGCTTCTTTACAGTAAAGGCTATACTCCACTTAAGGTTACAGTCTCTGCCTTGTACAGATACCCTGTAATCACAACAAAGATTGAAATGCTACCCATTGGTTCATCATTTTCAATATAGGCTATTTATTTTTTGTAAGTAAGTTCCTTACCACATAATGGACAAGAAGTTTATTTTCTCAACTCGAAAGCCTGCAGAGGATGAACTTTCTTTGTTGCTGTACAACATAAAGTCAGCCCCACATGAGAGCTCACTGGAATGATCATTACAACAAAGGTAAGGTGATCATTCCTTCATGGTCGTAACTGCTTTCACACAGTTATTTACAACAGCAATCCTTTCCTTGTCAATGTTTTACCCCCAAAAAAATCTAGGTTGGATTTTGCAATGGAGCTGAAGTGAATTACACACCAGATTTTCCCGAAGTTGGCAGAGGCTTGTCCCCATGCTCATTTGTAAATCCCAGCACTATCAGTCATGTCTACAAAAGCTATCTGGAGAAGAAAAATGAGATAAGCAGTAAAAAGAGCACCTCAGGAAAAGAAACATAACTAAATCTGCTTAAGGCTCAGTGTCTGAGCAGATACTACAAAGTGACTAAGGTATTTATGAAAGGTAGAAGGCAGGTTGCAGAAGCATTAGTTAAGGGACCAACAAAGGGAAAGGCATGGTCTCTGGATTTGTTTATTTTTAGTTGTTGCATAAAAATTATAATAGTTTCTATTTTCCTGGAATCTTTTTAAAAGAAATTACATGGGTTACACACCCTGATTATCTACCAGAACATATTGTCACAGTTAGAAAGAAAACTACCTTCTGGCCTTTGTCCAGTTGTAATAATCACAGAACCCTAGAAATGCACTTAGAATTTTTGAGAATGGGGAAGGGGGGGGGGGGGGGGGGAGCGGGCAACCAACCCCCCAAAACACCAAACAGAAAAGCACCCAAGCCCTTATTTTTAAGCACAAATTATGAACTTTGAGAGGTTATAATGATTCCTTTTATCTACTGTACTATAAAAACCTGAGGGACCTTTGCTCACCATTTACAATCCATGCTCAACTGATATAATCAAGTCATTGGGTACTTACGTTTATGCAGTGCATAAAATGACTTCCTTAAATGTATCCCAAAACAAATCTCTTAACATAGCACTTCTAAAATAAATATTCTGTTGTTCTGAATGCAAAGAATTTATTTTTGTAGTCTCATTGGCACATAATGGACGCAGAGTTTATTATCCTAGACTCTGGTGCCCTCAGGGAATGCACCTTCCACACTGTTCTTAACCTTTTCCAAAAGAAATACAATTGCACTTGTAAAGTACAGCATTATGTGACAGCAGTGAATGAAACCATAATTCTGTTTACTGGATATTACTTACGCTGTGGAAACAAGAGAATTGTGATTTCTAGAGGGACTATGAGGATCACAAACCAGGCATTTTCCTGGACATTTTTATTACATTTTCTTTTATTAGTCTTTATCAAATCAAAGCTGCAGATAGGAAAATAAGATAATGTTTTTATGTCTTCTCTCAATACTAGATTTTATGATTAGATATTACACTATGAGACATGTTGATACACACTTGGCCATTGGGATATAATATATATGGTATATAGTCAGAGCTACGGATAATAAGCTGTTAACCTCATGAAAAGTTTTACTGAAATGGCTTAATGTTTTGGGTTTTTTTAGTATAGAGTGAATGCAAACAATCAGCTTTTGCCATTAAAAGTAATGTTTACAGCTTTTTATTTCAAGAACTCTCCTGGTCTGATGCTTTGGGACAGAAAAATTATATTTGGCTTAAAATTCTGTAAGTGACAAATATGATTTTCACCTGTCTATATTTGACAGAATTATACTAATTATAATATTTCAATGGTTCTTGCTTATATCTCGAATTAGTCAATAATGACAGGAGCACACGGTGCTGGGTACCAAATCTTCTATCAGACCAAGTGGTGGGGCACAGAAAGAAAGAAGGCTGTGTTAAGAGAGTGAAGATGAAGTTAGAGCACCAGCTGAAAGAATGGAGAAGAGTACAGATTCTAATGTATTGTAATATATTAAAAAGGATGGGTAAGCAAACCACCTCCCATGAAGGGCAAACGACAGTCTGGCATCTAAATGCATCTCAGAGCTCAGTCTAAACCCTCAGCTTTGCTAGGTACAGTTGTTAAAGATGGAGATCATCCAACTAATAATGAGGTGTCCTGAGATTAACTATGAACTGAATGACAAGACATTCATTCCTTTAAGAGACAGACAGAAGTAGAGTTGGACATATGTCACCTCTGAATGATCAGCTAAATTACTGCAACTTATGTTTTCACGCCAATTCCAACCTTTTGCTACACTGGTACCTGGCAGCCTTTGCTGAAGAATTTATTTGTTGTATAATGAAGATGCATTTACTTCAACAGCAGATAATGCTTTGTTTTGCCTTTTTATTATTAACTTGTCAAAAGGAGAGATATGATAATAATAAAATGACAAAATAACATGTTAATGGTTGAAATAAATGGGATGTATAATGCATCAGGTAATGGCAATTAATTATATGGCTTATATACATAATGTCAGTTATTCATTACTACTCTCAAACACTCACAATGATCCATACTTAAAGTATTGGTAATCATATAAACAGGCTTAATGAATTATAATAACAATGGTTTCTAACAGTAAAAAAGGTAAATAGGCAAACTTTAAACCTAGTTAACGGAATAGACTTCTGGGAGGCAAATTATTTCAGAGTCGGATGGGCATACATTAAAGTTAAGGTCACACATTTTTCTGCCAGTTCACATAGCCCATTTGTGGCATAGTAACTGGTGAAGTTTTTAATTGACTATTAAAACTAGTTCACTTTATTATTTCCAAGGTTCATCATCAAGGCGGGGGGGGTATAAGCAAACTGCTTATTTAAGTCAGGCATTGTTCCTTTCCAAATATGTATGCAAATTTATGCACCAGGGAGCAAAATTGTGTGTCCGGTGCCAGCCTTTCAGTTTTGGCATCCATGTCTTCACTGCTCCTGTTTGAAAAAATCATGTATAAAATATTAAATTCTCTGAAAACATCATTTTAATTACTCTTGAAAGACTTATCCAGCTGTTAAATGATCCAGGGTTAACCAAAGGGCTACTGCTATAAAACCATTTAAACAGACCATGGCGATTTTATCAAATTTCACAGCTGTTCCTGCAGCAAATGCAGCTTCTCAGAACACAAGATTTCTAGTTAATCCGTTAACAGTAATTTTGGAGAAAATCTGCATCAAAGGAGAAATCGCTACACAGGAACTGCCTGACTGGACTGGACCCGCAGTCAGCCCAGTCCAGAAACCTGTCTCCAGGATGAGCCAGCACCAGATGTTCCCATGAAAATAAATATATAAATACGTAATACACAAATGTAATGCAGCCTACAAAAGGTCACTCTGCTTAATTGCTAAGACATGGAGGCTTTCTTTTTCTCCAGTGTACTTTTATTAGCATCGCATTATGCAAAATTCTTGTTATTCATATAGAAATAACCATACTTTGAACCTAAGTTTCTTGGCTCAAACAATGATGGAATCCATAGTTTGATAGCATGGTTTGAAGATATATCCTCCTTTATTTATTCAAGATTTTTCATATTTCTATTCTATTGCTCTTTCATTCGGTAATAGTTTCTCTGAATCCTTGACTATTTTATAGGTTTTTATCTCGCTCCCCTTACTCTTCATCCTTGTACAGTGAGCAGTCTCAGTCACTTCAATTTCTCTCCATGTGAGAGACTGTTTCTATGGCTGATCTGATTCTCAACACCCATAACTTCCAGCTGAGGCAAGCCATACAACACTTCCTCAGGTAATCCATGCCAAAAGAACAGTAAAGATAGGACCATTTATTTTAGCGTTAGAACCACAGTTCAGCTAAACCACTGTTTAGCTGCATCTCAGATGCTGTATTTATGCTGTCTTATGGACTGAACCCAGAGAAGAGCATGGATCTTCCAGCCAAACCATGTGGAACTGGCTTGTGTCCACACTCCTCTGGGGTGGTCTGACGAAACTCATTTTGCACAGTACTTGGCTAAGGTATCCTTCAAGTCTAAGACAATGAGCTCAGTCCTGTATCCATGAGATATAACAACAACAACAACAACAATAATAATAATAATAATAATTTTAGCTTTTTCAGCTCAGTGTACTCAAGATAAAGAAGGCAGTTGGGTTAAAGCTCCCAAGATCTTTATTTTCCTAGCGTGCTGTCAGGGCGTGTGCCAGGAATGAAGGACTTTGGGTGGAAGGCCTGCTGAAATCCTGTTAATGAGTTATCTTGGTCAGAAAGAGGCAAAGCTTTTTCAGCTAATGCCGACCTGCCTGGAGTAGGACCCTGGATCCAAAAATGCTGTGATAAGTATATGGGTTTCATCCTGAAGTTTTGTCTTATTCCAGAAGGAGGCCTATTTGCAATGTGGAAATGATCACTCACAGACAACAGTGAACAATCAAATCAAGGTAGAGATAAACCTTAGGATTCCCAGTCCTTAAACTTAACTCCAATGCCAAATGCACTTACACTTGGATGATCAATCTACTGATAATAAAAGAAAATAATAAACAGCACCATGTCAACATCTGTTGGTTTTCTAAGCCTGCAGACCTAGCAGAAATTAGCAGTGAACTTAGTTCATGGGGTTTATATTCCCAAGCCCTATATCTTAGCCCAACTATAATAAAAACCAGAGGTCTAATCATCACACTAAAAGAGCAAACAAAGCATTAGACCATACTGACCCTATGCCTAACTCTGCAGACGTGCAGAATACAGCAATAAATTGAGCTTGCAAAGCTTTTATACTTTCAAACACTAATTGTAACTCCCTATCTGTCCTCCATCTATTGGCAAAAGCCTTAGGATCCAGCAATAAATGGGGGTCCTGAAACTACCTCAGAAATAGGTAACATAAAGCAAAGTCTTTACTGGATTCTTCTGGGTCCTTAAAACTAGGGAGAGAGAGGGTGTCTTTACACTTTATGTTCTGCTTTATGGCCTCTCTTACAGTGAGAATGGCTATAAATTTCAAGGTAATTCAAATAATTTCAAATAATTCTGCTTACAACTATATCTGAAAGCTCTTTCTGAGTTAGAAGGGTCTCTGGAATGCTACCCAGACCATAAATTTTTCCTTCATATATGTGCTTCAGGCAGTCAAGCTGCATTTGGAGACAGTGAGAAAAATTGCAAACTTCCATAATTTTTTCTTTTAATTTATGGAACATAATAGGATTATCCTTCATATTATGGCTGTGAAGCTGAAAGTAGCATGTATTCCAGCGGCTAGATGAGCCTCCTCACAAAAGTTCAATCTACAAAATCCACCCAACCCAAGAAAAGTCCTCTAACTTGATCCTATGTTAGGTTAAGCGTAGGATCTCCTCCTCTTGTTATCTTCTTAGATCATGATGGTCCATTAGAGAGCTCCCTTTGTTCTTACCTAAACCAAATATTTTTGACCACAAACAAATTTGAAGTGTAGACCTACAGCTGAAGCTAGTAAGCATACACATTTGTGTTAATAATCACGCCTCTGACGTTGGGAAACTTTGCAGATAAGTTACATACATGTAAGATAGGAAAGTAGTGTAAGACATGCTTCTGACTTCTGAAATATGAAATCAGACATTGATTTTTTTCCCCCTTTATGCTGCTTGTATTTTGTTGCTTCCTATCGTACAACCATATGCTTAGCAAACTTATAAATAAGCTCAACAGGTCAGCAATCAGACCAGTGTATGCAACTAGCTGTGCAACAAGGTTTATAGATGAAGAAGCACAACTAAAGATCTTCTGGTTTGCCTGAACTGCAGCAAGAAAGGTATTCTGCATTTCCTGATTGCTTATGGACAAATCATCTAACCAAGGGAACTTCTGATGAGCAGAGTAATTGCTTGGGTAATTACAATTCTAGTTACCCGGACCTTACCCATGTTCTGCTAAATAAGCCTCTGCCTTTTCAGACAAGCTGTTGTCTGGTCTCCTGTGAACCTGAAAGGTTATGTCTGAACTCCTAAGTGGCGATTACAGTAGGCATGATGTCAAAACCTTCTGTCAAATTACTGTATAAACTGGATGTTTCAGATTCCTGAGCTGTCAGTGTTTTATACTGCTCGCTCCAAACTGTTGAATATTTCTTCTAGTCGTGCATGATAATGCCAAAAGCCACTGTGACAAAAAAATACATTTTGAACAAAGGCTAAACAACAGAAATGCTTTTACTTTACAGATGGCAGTCAGAACTCAGCAGATGGTGAAAGAAATCCCACAGGATGTTGTTCTCTCCCTTCTCTCCCCTCCCTCCCCCCCGCCATATAAATATATATATATATATATATACACGAGTGCATGTGTGCGCGCACAAAACAGCAAAGTAAGTGTCCTGCCGAAATACTCACAAGGCTTTCACGGAAGAAGTATCTATCCTTTGTATAATATCTCGCTGCCCATTTTTAGAACAGAAAGGATCCAGCCAGGGCTAGGTACCAGAGAGGGAATCAGGAAGCATATGTCTGTTCATGGGTTTGCCACTAACCTGTGATATGCCTTTGGACAGGCACTTCTTTGTTCCTTTTTCTTTCCCTCCCATCCTCTGTCCTCTTTATTTTTATTCTAAGATCCTCAGGGAGGAGACTCTTTCTGTCTCTGACTGCTAAGCCTTAAAACAGCTTGTACCATGCTGGTGCACTTCAATCCAGCTTCTGTTTCACAGAAAGTGTTAGAGAGACAGCACACTCCATAGTATTTTCTGCATTTCACAGAACTGAATGTAAAGCTCTCCATGAAATGGAGATATGCCTGCTGGAGGGAAAAATACGGACAAGGATAAACCATAGAGAATCTACAATCCTCTTTTTGCATCAGGTCCTTTAAAAAGGCAGGGGACAAATTAAACCAGCAGAGAGCCTTGCTAACAGGCATAATTGTTTCCAATTCCCTTGGTCATGGGGTAACTCCCGCATGGCACTGCACTGTTCCATATAGTTAGGTATCATTTTGCATTTGCATCTTGAGATTTTTACTGCATTACACTCGTGTACTTCTAATGCAAATGCATCCCATCCCAAAACGCTATATGTGAACTTCTTACAGTTACCCCCAAAAATCCTACCCATTGTAGAAATGTCACTCATGTAGAAAGCACCAGCAGCTCTGTGGTACACAGGAGCACCAGGCACCAGTTCAGAGCAAAGAACTCCATGCTCACCTGAAACTGCAGGCAGGATTTCCAGTAGGCTGCATTGAAAAATCCAGGCCAGAGTTCAGTTTTGGCATTTTCCAAAACTGAATTCTGGCCTAGATTTTTCAACTAGCCTTTTACTTCTGAAAGAAAACCCCAAGCACCTTTAATGCACACTAATAATCAGAAATTCTCTTTTACGTGTAGTACACAAGAACCACCCTATCAAGCAACATATCATTGCATGTCACAGGATTGTTCAGTATTTATACAACCACACCATGCACTGACCCACCAGCCATACTGTCCATAACACTAAATTCCCTGGCAGCTTACTCTCCTGGAACAAACTGACTCATTTGAACTTGTCATTATGATCACACTGCAACTCCACGTTGCTTCTGCACAAGACCCAAGACAACACTCATTTGTATAGCACTGGACTTTCTCCAAAAATACAAAGCACTCACATAAAACACCTCTCCCTCACTTACCTTCAAGGGGGTGTACTGTAGTTTGCTTTAATTGCCTCAGTTTTTCAGTCGCTGATATAGACAGTTTCTCCAATACATATTTGTGCTGATCTCTGTAGGAATGAGTTTTACATACATGTACAAAGGGCTGTGCAAACTTTCCCTTCAGCAAAAAGGAACTCACTTCTTTGGGCAGGTAGATCTAGCGTGGCACTAGGCCATCATGGACATAACTGGCCAAACACACAAGAGACAGCTAAATGGCACACACCAATATTTTTAAAGATTCCAGTAAAATCTGAAGTTGGTCACATAGCCTGGATGGACTACAGCAAGGGCAGCAGAGTGACAACTTCAGCTATTCTCAAATTACTGAATCACTGAACAGATGGACTGGTTTGATATAAACCTACTATAGCCTTTCCAAAATAAGGAGTATCAGACATATGTACAGAAAATTGTACGCATAAAAGTGTACTCAGCTATCTTGATGCTTACAATTTCGGCAACTCATAGACAAATCTGTTGTTTAACCAGAGAGAAAAGTGATTTTTTTTTCCCTTACTTTTATGGCAACCTGGTTGTCCACAGCAAAGATGATTTCAAGTAGAAGAAAGTTGTTATGTATTTACATGACACTGAGCACAGTATGTTGTAGGCTGAGAACACGCGCCAAGCACTTCACACCGTCTACCTCCCCAACTCGGGAAGATGCTTAAAATGACTACACACGTAGTCCTCAACTTGAAGGTAAACTAGAGAAGAAGGCCTGTTTGCAACACCATTCATTAGGTCTAGAAACTGTTATGCAGCAGTGCTAGGAGCACAACAGAAAGCAGATCCAGGAGTGGGAGCCAGGACTACCTTGCTGAACACAAGAGGATCTGCCCTGAAATTGTAGATTACTTCCTGGGAAAGAATATTTAGGAATGGCCTGGCTTTGGCTCTGAGATTTTCCTTCCTCACCATTTCAGCCCAGTGGCACTCACATTTACAACCGTGCCTTCTTCCAGCAATCACACTAGACAGGTTGGCTGTTACTTCCCACTCAAAGATCTGTATAATTCGTAAAAATTCAGCCAAGCAGGTGAATTTTTTAAAAGTGAGAAATATCTACCAGCTGTGATGCTTGATCGGTTAGCCAGTCAGTTCCACAACAAATGCTACATTTAAAACACTCTAATAGAGACAACTAAACTTCCCAATTACCCTGTGGTCCATGAACCTAGTGGTCCAGAGCTGGGTATACAATCCTGATCTGATCAGGACTTTCCTTGAAATGGAAATTCAGGCCATGCTAGTCCTGGGCCCAAGAGCCCAGCGAACACAAGCAGGCTGTTTGCTGGTGCTTCTCCCCACTCCTCTCTGTCAGCCTCAGGCAATGGAAAGGCAGCCAGGATGAGGAAAAATGCTGCAGCGCCAGAAGTGTGGAGTAGGAAGGAGACAGGAGGGAGCAAGGAGGATGAGAACACAGCTAGAAGTTGGACATACCAGAGACCCTCACTGCTGATCAAACCCGGAATCAAAAGATAGAAGAAAAGTAAGACTGAAGGCACCAGTGGAAATGGAAGAAATAAAGACCAAGTATTACTTAATTACAAATTGTATTGTTTGGATATAGGAGGGGTTCAAACTCAGACTGTACAGGAAACTACATTTCTGATATTTCCTATATTTTGAGGATGGGACCATGACCTTTATAAGGCTTTTGTGATATGATTATTATGGATGTGGGTGTGAACTACAGATATAAAAGCTGTCTGAAGTATCTGAATTCTGACAGTGTTTGGAATTTGAAACTACTCAAAGCTCAGATCCAGGGGATTTATTTGGGCTCATTCCTAGTTAAAATACTCTCAGCTGAGGTCACGTGATTCCATGGAATAAGGGCAGTTTCTAAATCAAACCACTGCAGTATTAGCAATAGATAGCTCCATCTTTCTGTCAGGAGCCTTTTTACTTTTCCTGCCTCAAAGGAAAAAACCAGAGCTGATCCTGGATGCCTCTGAGCCTGGTGAACAAGTTACATTAAACCTCTGTTTAAAATAGCTATGCTGGCTTGAACACTTTGTTTCAGGAAGAATCTTACCCAAATAAGAGGCTCATATCTCAGAAAAGATCTTACAGTACTCTACATTAATTAAAGATAAGGTGATATCATTACAGAGACAGACACTGCTATCTTCCCCCCTAATGTTATCAAGGTTGCTTTTATGCCTACAGATGAATACTTCCAGACAAAGATATTTTTGAAAACCTCCCATTGTGTTTGAAAGCAGCTGCTAAATGGAATTACAAAGTTTCACAGTGAAGCATATTTTTGGGTCTGATCCACAGCTCATTGAAGTCAAAGAGAAGGCATGTAAAATCATACTTAACTGTCTCTACTCTGGAAAGCTAATTTTTTTAGCAAGTGCATGTATAATATTAAATGTATAGTGAGTTTCTTTCATTTTGTTGGCTGTTAAATAAGTGTTAAAAGGAGATACTTTTAAGAATCTACCTGGGTTAAGCTTGACAATAAACCATTACTGGGGCAAGGGAGGAAAAAAAAGGCTGGAAAGGTTTCAGTTGCTGCCAAGATTTCAAACTATACAGCGCTGGAAGCACTGAGAACTCAGGATGCATTTTTTTCTTCAGCACTAAACTCAAGCAATGAATTTTTTTAAGTGTACCTTGACTTCAGTTAGTACCAGTATCTGAAGATGCAATCTAATTATACTTCACATGAGAAGTTTACACATGATAGCAATGATTTACCTAACTTTATGGGGAAACACAAGCAAAGGAGTATTTAAAGTAGGTGAAAAGGGGTTGTTGCTATTGGCTTAGGTGAACTCCTGTTAAAATTATTTGTATTATTTGAAACCTAATACATAGTCAATCTCAATATATGCAGCAGGATCCTGACTCATTGTGGTTTAAGCCCAGCCAGTAACTAGGCACCACACAGCCGCTTGCTCACTCCCCCCGCTCCAGTGGGACGGGGAGGAGAATTGGAAAAAAAAAAGTAAAACTCGTTGAGATAAGAATGATTTAATAACTAAAGTAAAATAAAATGTAAAACTAACAATAATAATAATAAAAAATATTCTTACACTAAATTCAAAACACACTGTCCTAAGAAGAAAATTAACTCTATCCCAGCCAAAACCAGGACAATCATACACGTGTATCCACTGTAGCACACATTCTGCTGAGGTACATATATGGGGAAGATGTCATTATGAAATATCAGAACAGAGCAATGAATCCTCCCTAAAATGGGGAGCTCAACCCTGTCAAGAGACAGAACTGTTGAAAAGAAAGCAGTGGTGAAAACCAGATGGTGTTTATGTTGAACTTTGTATATTTACAGATGAATGCAGTCTTGCTTTATTGTTTTTCAGTTCCTTTATAACAAAGAAGAACTCTAAGTAAGTCCATAGCAGTATAGTCGGTAAGTATACAGCATGAAGAATCTCTACATATGTCTTCATTGAGTTAAGGAAAATTTAGAGCTATCGTTTGAATTGTTACGTAAGTATACTAGACAATTGATTAAGCCACTTCCTCAAAACTCAAAATCTGCATTTTCTCTTACAGTTCAGACAGACAGTTAGGTGATGTCTAATGGGCCTTTGGGGTTTTTTCCCTCCTTCAGTGTTAAGGCAAGTAGCTACCATGTAACCTTCTGCTTCAGGGGCTTAAGGGAAAGGAATAAGTACTACCTAATTTCCAGATTTAACTCCTGAGCATCCTTTTGCTTGGAAAATTCCAATCATAAGCTTGAGTTAGTTCATACCAATCCAGGTTTACAAGTAGGCTGGAAAAAAAATTCACAGCAAAAAGACTCATGCCTTGGGAGATATGTTACCATGGTTGCTACAGCATATCCCTGGATCAAAGTGATCCTTTGCTCTCAGAATGCCCTGAGAATGAAAGCACTTATACAAGGTAATAACAAACAAGCTTCATTTAGGTCTATGGAAACACATAAAGTGGCACAGACGTATCCCTACCAGGAACTGTACTGCACTCAGGTATAAAACAGGCTCTGGGCTGAATGAGCTACTGTAATTCCAAAATATAAAATTCCTACCTGCTTTATTTTCAGAAATACATGGCCTGCATCAGTTAACATGTTTCCAAACTGATTCTGCTTAAGATTTAGTGAAGGTTTTCAACTAGCACAAGTTTGTTAAAATACTAAACAACTTCAAACAATGTACTTGATGAAAAGGGTCAGACAACCATAGTAAAAGTGCTACTAGCCTCAGCTGAAATTCTGATGCATGCCTGACTGAGAAAGAATTCAAGGCTAACATTTAAAAGGCAAGGTGAAAAACAGCCGAAATTATCATCTTTCATCTTGGAATTGCAGGCAGATTTTTGATACTTAAGTGCTTTGTGACGCAGTTAGGAGTTGAGTGCTTTTTCCAAGAGTATCTGAACACCTAATTGCCAAGAAGAAGCACCCAGGCTCTTCTAAAATTCCCCAGGGACACCTATTTCTACCTCTAGCCTAAAAATCTGGCTTTTACGGATTGCATCATCCAGTGAAAAAAAGGAGCCCTGAAGAAGTGTAACAACCTGAATCTTCAGTATCTCAGAAGAATTTGTATGCTACATAATAATAATACCATAACAACCGTTTGTATGCTAACCTATGCTGCAAGTGCATGTGGGTGGATTCTTGCATCTTGGAAGGCAGCCCTGAAACCTTCTTAGTGAGATAAAATTAAAAAACAGACTAGAAAGCTACTGTAAAGTAGCTGAAAGACACATAGATTATGTTTCAATGACCTTCTTGAGATGTATTCCTTACTTGTAGTCATTTAAACATGTTTGCATCCACAAAGAATCCGGAACAGAAATTATTCTGTGCACAGAGGCCAAGAGCTGACACTGTTCACCTATGGAGTTGGTGAGCTCTTGTTTGTGCTCTCAATCTCTTTTCTAAGATTTTTAAAAACTCAAGAGTCAGAGAGGTTAAAACTATTTTTTAAAGCAGTAAGTTCTTCACAATTTCTTTGGAAATCAAAAGAAAATTGTCACAAGTGTTATATTGTTTCTTATATTGAACTCTAAAAACAAAGTATAAGGGTGCTTTTTGGCAAATTTAGGTCTGGTTTATGGGAAGATTTTTCTGTCACCATATCAGCTGTATCAGTTTCAGAGCCACATGCAGGGTCAGCACAGTATTAAGGACCATGAGTGTCAGCATTCCCTGCTTACCATTCTCTACCAAAACAGCTACAGCAATATGCCGCATCTTTGCATCAGTATAATTATACTCACACTAATGGCAGAAGACAAGTAGGAAAGGTGCCGAAGGGAAAGAGAAGACTACTGTCTCCAATACTACATTACTAGTAAAGTTTAAGAGAGAAATCTTTTCCTATAGCCAACCCCTCTATGGCATCCTCCCCTGATATCCTTTTAACAGTGTTGGCTTAGGAAAGACCAATGCAGACATCAGAACCCAAACTGGGGCAGAGCAAGCCTGCAGAATTAAAGAAAATGGGTGACATTGGCACTGGTCATCTCATCCCTTTAATCTCTGAAAGCTTTGGGAAGGAAGCCTCTAGTTCCCCTACGATCGGGCCCTGCACCCTGAGCTGCATCCCTACCTCAAAACTAAAATATTCCCCCGTATCCAGGTGGAAGTGGTAGGAGCCTGGCCCAAATCCCATGTGCATAGAGAGGCAGACATGTGCTCCATTGCTCACTCAGAGCTTTTCCTCCTCTACTTGCAACTCTTTGCATCTCAACACCCCAGAGCACCATCAGCATTCAAACTGCAGGAGAGACCTTACCAGTGGGCCTTGCTCTCCTCCATGTCAGTGAGTGGGAGTCTTTTGCTAATCAAGGACTTCTAGGGCAGGGATGCAGGAAAGGGAGGCAATGGGGATTATCTGGGCTGCTGCTCTTTGATGATTAAAGGTTTTCAAGTGTCAAGAGCAATTTCCAAATATCAGTTGTTTTCCTCTGCATGGCTTCGCTGCTGCTTTCTGAGTTTAAAAAGTTTAGTTACATATTTTGAGAAGCTCATCTGTAGAAAAGGCAAATGCCTCAGATACAGTGATTCTGATTTTGTGACAACTGACTTCTGAAAATAGTACATTTATTCAATGAGCTTAAGCACGGCAGTCCCAGTTGTTGACTCTCTTCATGAAAATATTGATTCTAAGCTCCCTAGTTTATAATGTTTTGATCCACATTCTGGGTCTATTGATTTACCTTTGATACTTCAATCAAACTGTTGTTTATATCAACAGCAAATGCATCTGATCTCTCCAAAATAATTAGATTAATCACAGGAGGATCTAGGAAAGCCTTGTTTTGATTGATTATGTCTTTATGCTCTCCTGGGGAAAACAGGTAAATTTAAAAATGTAAAAAAGAGACAGTTGTTAGCCTTTTCCTTCTGGCATCTTTGAAATGTTTTTAGTCCCAGTTTTCCTTTTATGATATCAGGCTTTTACAAGACTGCAGGCTTGCAGTGTGCTTAGTTATGATTTCCTCAGTGGCTGACATTTTGCAACATATAATGATTTAGCCAATCTGAGTAGAACTATCATTACACAATTTATTGTTCCCTAAAGCATTATTTGTTATAGAGACTATTAGGCCTATGAGTTACATTTTACAGAATTTTTATTAGAATTATTTTAAACTCCAAGGAAATTAATCCCTCCCTTCACACCTCCTGCTCCAAGATTTCCATTTTGCAAAGCAAAGAAAAAGTATTCAAGCACAAAAGAGGTGGGGGTGGTAAGTACTTCTCCTGAACTCATCAGTACTTCTTGCATAAAAAACAAGTGAAGACTCCAGGATTTTACTTTTAAGGGTAAAATTCTCCTTTAATTTGCACCACAGAAACACTAGTGTTGCCAGTGGGAGTTCTGTGTGAGTGCTGAGCCCAGCTGCAAAAAGAATGGTGGATGCAATGCCACTGTTCAAAAATGTATTTTTTATTTGATGAATGAATTGCTAAAGGAAAAGGAAAAAAAAAAAAGGCACTAAAAATTTTTCCATTCTGGAAACAATGACTGTGTACAGTAATCCTATTGTTCAATCATCACTACAGTCTCTATTGGAACCATGCCCAGAAGGACTAAGTATATTGTGCTAAAACTGTTGCATACCTTTTCTATGGGCCTTATACGTTAATCAATAGTTTTGATTACTCAATCCTATTATTATTCCATTTTTTGGAACAAACCGTTAGGGTTATTAATTACACTGAGAAAGTTATTTATCTTCTAGCAGAACAAAAAAAGCTCATACTGTCACTGTCAGAGAGCTGTTTAATGCACTGTGAAATGTTGAACTTCACTCAGTTTCATGCTCTTTCCCTCCCCTCTGATGGTGTCGTTGAATGATAGGATCAAACCTTGGGTTATGGAGCCACAGGAGGCTTCCCTGAAGATCAAAATGCTGCTGCTGCTAAAGGTCACTTCTGGGAATGTATTTCTCAATTTGAGAGGGAGCTCAGCTACTGGAGGCAGTGCAGGAAAAACAAGGCTTCTCTGATGTTGAAAGTAAGCTAGGCCAAGGGCACATTAAAAATCAGGGAACAGATGCCAAAGAAAGGATGCATGTAACTGAAGAGAAGGAGGGAGAGAGGAGTTGGGGGGGAGGGAGAAAAAGCATGTAGGAGAAACATTGCTAATTTGGGGGGGTTGTTTGGCTTTTCATGCATGTATAATGAGGGGTAATTAGCTCTCTCTGGGAAACAAGAAAATCTTGGAGCTGCTCTTATTCAGAAAGAGAAGAGCAACATTACAGAGCAGACTAGGACTGGAATGGACCAAGAGAAATCATTTTCGGTGCAATACACTACTGAAGAGCTGAAAGAGGAAGCAGAAGTGCTGCAATAACACACTTAACATTTCTTGAAACAGAAAGAGAACAAAGGAGTGGGTGGTTTCTAGACGTTTCCTTTCCACACAAAAGCAGACCTGTATTTATGAAGACAGTTGCTTCCCTGAAAAGGCCACCTTCTCTTACCTTGCTGATTACATAAGGTTCTTACAGTTTTTATTAATTTATAAAACAGTCTTTTTCTTTTACTCATAGCAAGAATTATCATATGGTTGTGCAATTCAGAACTTACAAGTGTAAGAGAGCGTGGGAGCCACCATCTAACAGCTTGTCAGGTCTCATGCATATTCTATGCTGGCTGCTGCAGTGTGCTCAGGATGACATCACACCCTGAGCTGCCGAGCATCTGACATCACACCTTCTGGAAGAACCTCTTCTGCCTGAAAGCAGCACGCGAAAGCTCAAGCCAGAATGTACAGTACCCATTCAAAGTGTACAAGTAGCACAGAGTGGACACATGTGGGATCCAGCACTGCTGAAGGAGAAGGAGGACATAATACCACACATCTACCTCACACAGAGCTTACAAGCTTCAATCCGTTAAAAGCTGCAAGTCATTTTGTAGTACCTAAATGCCAGATAATGCACAATTCTACTGCTATTATGACAGCAAGCATACATATTCTACCTTCATCCCTTTGAGAAGATTTCCCTTTTTCTCTTTTCCAGGGATTAATTTCTCTTTCTCTATACAACTCAGTGGAGAGCGTTCTGCCTTTCTTCTCCAAGTGGTTTGGTACCGATGCTTCAACCACTGGTTTCAGGAACCCAGGATATCTCTTTATTCTGTGTCTCTACAATACACAGCATAACAGAAGCCCTTTACATACTTCTAAATATTAATAAAAAGAGAACAGTATGGAATTTAACTTGGATTTGGGAAAGGCTTCATTGTACAAGATGCTAAAACAGAAGTCATTTGTTCGTTTCTGCCTGAAATAGTTTGGGTTTTGTATGGCTGAAGAAGTGAGGGTAAATTTACAATCTGTAGTTTTCTGAAATGAACAGAGAAAAAGGAAAACTGATTAAGAGAATTTTTGCAGCAGTCTTGGATTCACATCTCTAGTGTTTTAAAGCAGTTTTCCCCTGCAATGTCTAAATTGACAAATTCACAAATTCACATTACAAGTCAGAAGAAATCTCAAGAAAGATATATTGATTTTTATAGAGGATTGGGGGTAAACCACTTTTTCTTATGCTACAGCTTAAATGAATCTTAAATATTTTATGGGATAAAAAAATCTCAACAGAGTTGAAAGTAACACTAATAAGAAAGACCCTGCTTAAACTCCACTGAGCTCATTCAGGAGCTGGGGAGAGATGACTTTTCATTTATATAAAATTTTCAAATAATGGGAAAAGTATTAAAACTAAAAAGCAAAACTCAAATGCTCACAGGTTTGCAGGTTACCATGCCTTCCACCTGTGACCCACTGGCTGTTATTGCTGGGTCCTAAACACCCAAATCACTTTGAACCACAGTATTTTAAAGGGCCATTAGACAAATTACTTTTCCCTGAATAGTTAATGAAACATAGCTCTGCACATTCCTCTAATTTCACATATGGCAAAGAGAACTGAAACCACCAGCATATTTCAAAGATTGTGTTTTAAAATGTCATCTTTTCATATGCAAATACTAGGCCAGAAATAATACTACTTCTTCCACTAATACTCTATTCCTTAAACCTAAGGAAGAGAAGAATCAAATCAATAAACAGCTTCAATTTCTACTCCTTCTGTCAAGTTGCTTTTAAAACAATATTCAGCTAAAATCTCATTGTTAAATATGCCAGACCAACATATTGCTTCAATTACTGTCACATAACCTTTTTCAACTTGATATCCATTATCTTATCTCTAATAGATAAATACCCACCCTTGGGAAAGGACCTGTGCATAATAAAAAAGCAAATTGAGTCGTTCTCTTAAGACAGCTGTCACCTGGCACAAGAAGTAGCAATCAAATGATCCAAAATAGCACTTAAGCAGATCAAATTAAGGAAAAAGCTTTTTTTTTTTTGTCCACAGACGCCGCTTAACAGGATCAGTTCCTCCTACCTGATGTTCCTAAAAGAATTAGTTCCTAAAATGCAAGTTTTAACAAATGTCTTTCTCCAGCAACGCGTGACTCCACCTCAACAGGCACTAAATCTGATGTGCTGGACAAAAGGAAACTAGGCAATGTAAATCATTTGTTAAAGCCAGTGCAATCTGGATAAACAGTAGATTCATATTTAAACTTGGCAAGAAAATCAGAGGGAGAGGCCTCTCCATTTTGCAGGGATCTGGAAAAAGTGAAAAGCCTATGGAAGACTAATAAAACTTTTTTGGCATACCATCTGGAAGTATCAGCAGTTTCTGATTTTGGAAAGAATGCATTCTGCTTTTAACTTCACACAATGCCTCATTTCTGCTTTCATGTACTCGAGACCAAGAAGCCTTTTTACAAACGGACCCAAAATCAATACGTGTTATTCTGTCTCACCTAGGTACGTGCTCTTTGAAAACAAACTGAGACATCTTGCAACTTAACTAAACATCACACAATAGCTCAGCCAATTCTGCCACCAGGAAGTACGACGGCAATATAGTCGAGACCTGCAGACTTTGGAAAGGTTGTGGAGCACTAAAAATGAATGGAGGAGAAAAAAACAAAGGGAAGAAAGGCCTTCTTATTCTTCTCCTGAGGAATATAACCTGCAATATGACAGCTTTCACCTATGATATCAGCCAGTCTGTGCTTCAATCCAAGAGAGTACTTAACTCATACTTTACTTTAAGCCTGTGAATAGACTAGATTCCTCCCGATTCTGAATAGAAATCCATACCTATTTAGTTATGAATGCCTGACTAGATCAAGGCCCAAGTTACTCAGATGATGAAGTTTATGGCCAGACTGTATAAAGAACAGGAGCAAAGGTTATACAGTTTCCTATTCCTTAGATGGAAAAAGGATGTTAAAGAAAGATGAAAGCAGGAAATCTTCCTTAACTGCAAAGCCCACAAATGGCACTACCTCCTAATGAACCATAACACTGTAGTAACAGCTATGCAGACCGGCTTGTGGTTGTAATACGATCAGAGTACGCTTTAAGAACTTACACCATTCTTGTGAGAATTAAAGGAGGAACCTGGATGAGTGGCCAGAGCCACATAACAGCCATCTGATCCAGCACAAATGGCACAGTCCTCCATGAACCCAGATGCTCCTATGCTCCAGTTTAAATCTGAAAACAGGTTTTTCACCAGTTCAATTTACATGAAGAGTTCAAAAGGCTTATTTTTCATTCCAACAGAGAATTAACACAAATGTCAGAAGTTGCCAGGGAACAGACTGTCACCCTCCAACTGCTTCCCTCCCTTCAAATACTTGGAGGATATTGTACTTTGCGTATTGCCTTTTAATCCTGTGTTCTGGTGTAGGCTTTTTAATATGTACTTGCTGTATCTGTACAAAATCTGAAAATGCAGAGTAGCCTACCAGACAGAGCTTTGGCTTGGGATTTAGGAGACCTGCGAGCTGTTAAAAGCTGTTAAGAAGGCTGCAGTAAGTCACTTCCTTACTCTGTGCTTCAAGCTCTGCATTTTGGCAGCGTAATATCGACATGCTTTGAAATTGGTGGATGAAAAATCTCTCAGACTTTAAAACACAGGAGAAAGCATAAACGCACACAAAAGACACTCTTGCTAGAAAGGAAAGATGCAAGCAATCCATACAGAACCATCAAGAAGTCAGTCTGTTTCTAACAACTACAACACACAACTTCGATAGATCATTTCTTAAGGTACACCAACCTTGCAGTCAAAAGCATTATGCTGACTGGCAGGCCACCCCACGAGCTTGCTTTAGGCTAACCAGTTCATGAGCTGCAGGGATTCTCTCACCAGTAGTAGTGGAGTTCAGCGTGGGCTGCAAAACTTACCTGAAAAGCTTTGGGTTTTCATTGCCACGGCCACTGTGCTGCTCTTAGTGCCCAGCCAAGGCGGTTTAAAGTTAGCCCAGTTATACACCACATTTCCATCTGCAATACAGACAAACACTTAAAAAAAAAGGTGGTTCAGTTTTACTAACATTGAGTCAATCTGTGCTTTTCCTGAGAGCCCCCCAAAGGCTAAATAGTCACAGCTGACACTTAAGGACACTGTTCCAGAAGTGTCTCCATTCTGGTCCACTGCACCACAGAAAACTGCAAACAAAGCTAAAATTTATCAGAAGCGTTGTACTAAATGCTCTCCAGCTCTGAGGTACTCTTGCAGGGATAAAGGAACAGCATAAGTAGTTCATATGTCTCCATGCCTCTGCCAACTGCCTCTGATGCACAGCTCAGAGGACTACAGCATGAAATGCCCTACTGTGCTAGGTAGGCTTAAAGTGAGTTGAAAGGTAAGTACCTTTACAAAACACTGTTTTCAATTAATTATTTACTAAAGTTCAAGTTTCGTGGGTGCTTTCAAGGTAAAAGACATTGTAAAGTGTACAGTGTAAAGCCTGATATTCAGCATTTAGACACAGGCAAGTCAAACTTTGCTAAATCTGATTCTTTCTAGCTCTCACTCACTGTTTCTCCTGTCTTAAATACCCAGCCTAAGATGGTAACTCTTCTCCCCATAATAATAGTTAGCAATGGTAGGCTGTATTCTTATGGCTTGTGCTGCCATAACCATGCATTATGATTTCAAATATGAAAATACATTACTAGAAAACACCTCTTTAAAACTGCCCAATATATTTGACATGTGAGCTTGCAGCCTCTAGATTGTTAATTTAAATTCAAAGCAAGCTCATAGTGAAAGAAAAGTCTGCCATCTGGCAGAAGTTAAAGCAATCCACAGTGTGAGTGGGCAGGTGCTGACATCCCAAAAAGACTGTCCCAAGGAGTAACAACTCTGGGCTTTCTCAGCTGAGGTACAAAGTTTGAGCAGGCCAGACACTAGGCAGTTTATGCCACTTCTGTTAAGTGCCCAGGAGAGTAAAAGACAGCGCACGTGAGCAGAGTAGGTAAACAGAGCCTTTCGGTCTTCTCAGTGTACTTCACTGGAAATCAAACGAATGCTGAAAAGGAGAAGAAAACTCTTTGTTGATGAGATACAGGCTGCCTGATGTCAGTTCCAGTGATAATCCAGTCCGGCTGACTGCACAGATATGTGGAGAGTTCATGTCCTCCCAGACAAACTCTACACTTATTTATTTTCCAAAATAATCATACTGAAAGAAAAACATGCTGAATGAGTTGTACAGAAGGCAACTCCAAAATATTGTCTATGTTTTCAAGAGCCAAGGAAAATAGACAGACAAGCACTAATTAAACATTAGATTTTGAAAGCACTAGCTAAGCACAGTGCCTGTGAAACCAAGGCTCTTGTCCTTCTAGAAAACAAGGTCTGATGGTGTTGCCTTCTTGAGTTACTTTTCATCGGATCCTCACCACATCCTTGGCTAAAGAAGAAAGCAAGTCCACTGACATCTCTCTCATATCCAGATATTGCACTGGAAAAACTGTATATGCCAAAAGCATCTCTCTAAGACCATGTAGCACTTTTCAATATAAACAACAAGATTAAGGAGCTTAGGGAGTCAGGCATCCGGTTCCTCTTACAAAAAAATGACTGGTTAGCTCTCACTGACATAGAAGCTTGGGTTTATGCAGTTCGGTAAAGTTCTGGTTTATCTTTTGGGGACTGTTTAAAGTCCATTAACAAAGCAGGAAATTTACCCCCTTTGAACTTCTTAGGATCCAGGCACCTAAGTCCTTTGGGTTCTTTCACTGCAGGGGACGCTGATATGGAGCAGCTTACTGACTTGCCACTAGGCATATATATGTACATCACATGCTTTACATATTACGTAATTTACATACATAAAATAATCTTTTCCCTCAACTTTACAGTATAATATGCACATCTCATAATTGCGATGCATTGCAGGCTGTCATGGGACAACAGAAACTGTAGAAGGCTGCACAACTCACCTGCCAACACAACTTGCTGGAAAAATTAATATTTCTCTCTTTAGAGATGACTGATTTTAAAAAACAAACCAACAATCTAAAATCCTGCTCCATAAGGGCTTCCACGCTAAAACCTGGATTGTACTAACATATGTTTTGTGTGTAAAGTGTGACAGAACTGTAGTCACCAGAAACTGAAATCAGAAGTAAATACTTTGGGGAACTTTTCCTGATGTGGTTGGAAAAGAATGCTGTCTGGAGAAGGAGCACTGGGTGCATATTTATTCAGAGGTCAAGAGCACAGCTCAGCTCAATGTTCTGCCTTCTAATGCACAGAGAGAACAAGACTTTGCTGGCCAGAGAAATAGTTTCAGTACTGTACATCTGGTTATGATATCAGTGTTGCAGCCTTTTTGTTATTCATGACAGGTTTTAGAGGATTATAATACTGTTTTCTTTTTATTTCAATTATTCTGTTAGATGCTAATCCTGCTCAGAGAGTGATGGTTGCTTTGAAAGAATTAGGAAAGCTATGCCCTTTCAAATACATCAAACCACTCCATAAATGTCCTTTTGAAAGATGAGGCAATTCTAGACACTTTTACAAACAATCCAAACAACATATTTAATAGTAACTGAAATGGACCTGAGCAATTTGATGACTTTCCGGTGTTTAATTCTAATAGTGTTTATAGATGCATTATAAAGGAAAGTAATTTACTCCCTTCAAAAGACCAGCCTGGTTAGTTTGGACTATGATTACAAACTGGTCATTGAAACTGCAGCCAATTCAATGGTATCTGTAACTTGCCTTCATACACACAGCCTGCTTTATTTGCCAGCTCTGAGACGAGGAAAGGATGTTTGCTTTGAAGGAGTGTAAATCTAGCAGCTCAAGAGACATAATGGAGGGGGGCACAATTTGGGCAGCTGTTTGTACAACCCAGAGACACTGCAGCTAGTGCTGTGCTGAAGGATGAGTGCTTTCCCAGGAAGCCAAGTATTTCATCGTCTCTCTCCACATACTAAAGAGCCCTATGTCTCCTACTAGGAGAACCCTGAGGGAAATGTGATCATCTGACAAATATGTTAAACCTTCCAGGAGCTACCAGCTGTAGGACAGCTTTTGCTTAAGGAGAAGTTCTCGCTGGGGCTCTTCAGGCCTGACAGGTTCAATAACGCACTTTTACATGTTTCACTTAAAAATGCTGCAAATGCCTTCATGACAGGAAATTACGTACTTAAAATAAAAAATCAAGCAAAAAACACCCAGACCTGCCTTACAACGGATCCAAAACAACCGACTTCCTTGGCAGTCCTAGCTCTCGCTGCCCCAGCTATGCCAGCAGACTGTCTCCTTCAGTGTGACACCTCAGTGTCACACGGGGCCGTTGTCACACTGGAACAGCTCCGGCAGCCGTTCCCATTTGTCTCTGACCGGGAGACAAACAGCTTGCCACATTTTCTGAAACACGTAGAATGTGAACTCTAAATGTTATATCCTCTAAGCTGCATTTTAAGAAAAAAAATTAAGGAAGTTCCTTGAGTAAAGTTGCATTAGTACAAAGGGAAATGCTCACTCTGTTAAAAGCCCAAAGCTTTCCTCAGATATGTCCTTATAAAAGCAATTATGAAGCCACTTTATATCTCTGTATATTCAGTCTGGACTTCATTTTCACCACAGCCACTTGCTCTCTCCTACATACGGTGACAGATTAGGAGGAAGGACAAACAGTTAGTGGAGACTTGGATACTTTTCCCACTCAACTAAAGGTGTAGAAAGCCACAGGAATAACAATTTGATGATGAGAGAAAGGAAGACAATAACCTTGATTCTTTTTTTACTGTACTTGTGTCTAAGTACTAAAATGAATTCCATAACTTGAAGCATCCTTTGAGGAGGAGGGGAAGAAAAAAAAAAAAGGAAAAAAAAAAAAGGAAGGGAAAAAAAAACAGGGTTGAGTGGTACGAAGATGAGTTCTGGATCCTTGTGACCAGAAATGGGGCCATAATGATTGGGCAGAGCAATGGGATTTTGCATTACTGCTCCATTTTACAATTTGTTATTTAAAAAAAACCAAGTAATTTTCCTAGACTTTTAGCTGTAGACACTTTTGAGATTTTCCTGCTTTTTGCCCTCCTGAAATGTCTTTCTTTGTGTTTTGCCATGTACCTTCTTCCACAGCAGGTTTCTCTCCTCCTTTCCCTCTCTACATTTGGAACTCTTTGGCCCTTTACCCATTGAAAGGAGGAAGCCTCTTGCTGCTCTCACAGGCACTGCTTGCTCCCTGAATATTTAAATAGCCATGCTCCTTTCATATGCTGTAAGACACCTACACCAAGGACTAAAGGATCTAAGCAACGACCCTGATATTGAGTTCTAAAAAGTTGTTGATAGCCAAGTTCACCCTCAGCATAGTTTCACTGAATTTGAAAGACTCACATGTGGGATACATTTGGTCCTCTGTGTTAAAATTGTAGGGCTGATCTAGTGATACATAATAAGCAAAGACATTTGACGGAGTTCAGCATCTTTCAGGGTAAGGATTTTTAGATCTGTACCTTTGTTCCCAAAAGAGTTAAATGAATAATGAAATCTCCCTGCAGTGAGAACAGCTGAACTTAATTCAGAGGAAATTTCTCAGAGAACTGCCTTGGTGCCTAGCAAATGTGCCTGTCAAAAAGGGTTGCTCTTTCCCAGGTATTTGTTTTAGAAATTCCCTGCCTATAGGATTACACATAGTGGCTTGGGATAGATCTATGCTTTAAGCACGTTTTCATGTTGTAGGTTTGAAAATTATGCTTTTTATTAGCATAAATGTGACAGCAGTCTTAAAGACCAAAATTCTATTTAACAAAATGAATTTCAAGCTAATAACTCTTCAGATAGCCAAAATACAAACTTCTGAAGATCAGCACAATTTCTTTGAGCAGTTAATCCTTTCTTCTCTACAAGAGCAACTGTCAATTTATACTGTATCTCTAAGATTGTCCCTATATCAGATTGGATGCTTCCATTCTTAGGCTTCAAGTGTTTTGGACAAATGTCAAAACTACCTGGATATCTGATTACACAACCAGGAGAAATTTTTCAGGACAAAATTACATACTTTGCAATTTAGAAGGGACCAAGTTAAACCCTGGTGTCGTTCCTTAGAATCATTAAATTGACCTAATAGAATAGTACAATTCTAACATATCTATCTTAGGCTTAAATACCAATTCTTCTCTTCAATAATCATCATGGTATAGATGAATCCTTGATAACTGCAGGCTGCAAGAATTACTAAAACTAGCATCAAAATTTGTAAGACACTTTGATTTTTAACTCTTCAGGAATTACAGTGCACATGTAGACATTGTTTTAAAACACGACCAGTAAAAAGACATTTACAAGAGTGCAGCATTTTAATTAGATTTTTCAGACCCTAAAGAGGTTACCTAAATATAGGACATTTAATCTTGACATTTTCAGTAGGATGGCTCATCTTCTAAGCAAGAAGGTAGGTGTAGAATTGCCAGAGCTGAATCCTCCCAGTGAACCCATTCCTCTGTCAATCCCCAGTTTCTTTAAAGTTTCAGAGTTGATTTCCAAGCTACTGTTTACTTTTGTATTTTTGTCAGCCAATTCACAGAAGGAAAACAAATTGGGTAGACTAGTTCTAAACAGACTGCCAATAAAAAATTTAAGCACCACTATCTAGAAGTAGAGTTTAAACAGAATTTTAAACTAAATCAAAATGTCAGAGTAAAGGACCATCAATGTAACAAGTTCTGATGCACTGCAATTTACCTAAGATATTGCAAAAGAACTTCCTCCTTCCTGAATTTAAGAAACCGTAATGCAAATGTTGAATCCTTTGTGCAATGGCTTGATGCTCAATGGCCTATGGAGCATATAAAAAGTAGCACGCCATTGCCTGTGCTCTGAATAGATGCCTCTTCAGCAGAAAACTTCGGCACAGGAAATGGATTTATTTAAGAAAAAAAGCCATGTTGAGGCAGGGGAAGCCTCGAATTTCACTGTATGTGGAACTTGGCAGGGTGTCTGGGAAGAACGCTTTCTTCTCATTGTCAGTAGTTTCTTTAAAACCTGGCATTTTAGGCCATGTGTCTGAGGTTTGTCTACACGGGAAATTTCCCTCAGTCATAACTATATTCTGCCAATTCTGCTATGCTATTCTTGTTTAACTCCCAGTATAAATATAGCACACTAAAGGAATTTTATTTTTTTTCCCAGGATAATTAAGTCCTGTCTGGATTAATCCTTTTATTCTGGAATACAGTTTCTAGATTGAAAGGTACACAGGGTAACAACTTTGCTGCATGGACAGGTCTTTAAGAGTTAAAAAGAATTGTTCCCAAGGAACTTCCACATTTGTACAAAGTGTCAGTGCCAGCTATATGAAAGCCAACAGCAGATAAAACAACTTGGATAAAGCAGGCTGGGGGAAAAGGTTGCTTCAGGTATGGCTGTAAGACCGAAATGTGGGGATGAGAGAGTTATGAATCTCTCCTTGCTATAAATCACTCAGTGGTGTTCCAGCTGAGTTGAAAAATAAAAAGAAAAGCGCTGGGCTTTACAGCACACTTGGCATTGTTTGTTTTGTCTGCCAAGTCTATTCCTCTTCCTTCAATGGAGTGCTTGCGGTTTGGGAATGACTTTTTAGCCAGTTCTGTCTGTCTCTATCTGAGGCCCCAAACTCGTATTTCTGAACTGTCATATAAGCTGAAAGTTTGTACTTTTCTCCAGTCCTCAGCAAACACTGGAGGGTTTGTGTCTCAGCATTTATGCCATTTCAGCAAGTACTTAGAGAATGAAAACATCAACTCTTCCTTATAAGCACAGAGATTCAGAAAACAAAGCTTAATTTTGAAAACACAAACATACAAAGAAAAGCAAGCCACTCAGCAATACTGAAGCGTCCCACTAATTGGAACCATTCCTTTCCATGTTATTTATCAACTGTGGATCCTGTTTCCTACTGCACTGCCTGCAGTCAGCACCACTGACCACTTCAAGTCTCACAGGGCCAGGAATTACCGCATTACCCAGACACTTTCCTGGAGGTCATTAACAGCCTTTCCCAGTGTGTTAAACATTGCTTTTACTTTGGCTTAAAGAAGAAATGGGGGAGAACAGGAAACAAAGATATTGCAATAGTTGTCATACTCAAAGTCTCCAAATGGGTTTGGTGGGAGGCACTGCAGACAACGTATCAGCTCTTTTTGCCAAACACAGCCATGATACAGGGACCCATCAGGGTGGAAGCAGCAATGACACCGAATGAAACAGGGCCTCACAAGGGTAAGGGCTGGCAGAAGGCAGCTCTGACAAGTAAGGGGAAGGATATTTTTTTATCTTTTTAATACTTTTTTCTCTTAGTAATGCAAAAAAATCCTTAAACCACTATGATTCGAAGTGTTCAGTTTTCATGGTCTGTATGGAGGCAGAAGACTGAACACAAATCCCATGACATGCCAGCTTCCATACTGGCTATTCCCATTGCTTACACAGAATGGACTACTCTCAAAATGTGTTTTGTAATGAATATGATTAATTCTTACCAGACAACAGACCTCAAGTCCAAAGATTTGTCAAAATGCTCTCCCTCTCCATCCCAGTGGAGAGAAAACAGGGAAAACCTTTAACCGCCTAAAATAGAATGACTGATCCTTCTCTATGTGGCTTTTGACAATGCAAGTGGAAGTATTTGTTAAAATATGGAGTATGAAACATCAGGATTGAGAACAATTCTTTGCAAAATTAAAGGAAATTTGCAGTTAAATTTGATCATCTGATTATTCAAAGTTTATTTTGAACCAGTTTTCCTTAGAGAGAAGATTTAATCCAACAAGAGACACATAACCCATGCATAAGGGAAACCTCTAAGAAAGCAGTAACACAGATCTGCTTGGATCTCAGATCCTCTTGGTCTTTAATAATCCTTTAAAGAACAAATTAAGTTAAGCTTTTATGATTCCCTCTGTCCAGGACCAACTGAGATTGGAAAAGGAGAATAAAAAAGAAAAAGAAGTCATTGCTGTTATTGCCTGTTTTCATTATGGTTCTTAAGAAGGTAACCTAATGGTTCAGTTTTTCCTGCACTTCTTCTGTTGAGTACAATTAGTTACACTGAGAAACACTACTCTCTTCTCTCTCATCTCTAAGGTTTGTGGACCTGCGCACAAAGTGTTTGTGATGTTCTTGTTGCGAGGAATACGCAGGTACACACTGTCCCTTTTCAAGTGACCAGCATGACACGACAGTCAGCCTTTATTCAGATTTTAGTATTAATGTCACTGTGAAGACATGGACAACTTACCTATATGCATTTTTTGCTCATATGGATTTGATTTCTGAAATGCTTCATAAGTAATAACAAGATGAGGCTTTGAAACTCGTTGTACAATAGCTAAGTATTAGTAGTACTATTGCCTGGCAGAGATGACACTGAAAACTGCCTGAGTTTAGGCTATGCGTCAAGAAAATCAGCAGATCTGTGAATTTCTAATTCCTGTCTTCTACATTTTCTGATTTTAATTCATTAAAGCATGCTACTGTGAGAATTCACAGCACTGTGAGAGCACAAGTAACTCTAATAGATGAAATGTGGCCCCAGTGAACAGGGAGTGGGGACAGTCTGATGGAAGATCTGCCACTCAACTCAGGGGAACCCCTGACCCTTCTATCAATCCAAAACAGGCTTCACCTTCAAGTACCATCCTTCCAGGCCTTCTTCCATCAGAGCAGTTCATATGTCAGCTGTAGCAATTTGCTAATAATTTGTTTCTCAATTATTTCACATTTTGAGCAAATCATGTATATGAAATTAAAATTAGTATTTCCTCACATTTCACACTTTGCTTTCTGCTGGTTTTACGTATTGATTCTATTTTCTAGCTCCAATGGCACAGCTCAGTGTCTGGGCTCTATTCTGGCCTCATGCAGAAGGCTGCACAGGGGAGCAGACCAGGCTTCTATGGTGCAGCCACCCTACAGTGGTCTCACCTTCACAAGGACAACTTCATGTAAATGATGGCAGACAAAGAAACTGCTTTCATTTGTAGATCAGCCTGCATGTAGAAATATGCTTATTTGAGTTTACGAGCAAGGTTAAGCAAGCATATTATACATAAAATGCTGCTTTTATGTGAACTGTATTGGAACTTAACCCTAGAGTGATCTAAAGCCTTCTGTTAACTTCCCTCTGTGGTGTGCATTTAATACTTGAAATAGTCACTCGTATCTCACTGCTTTAGAGAAACATTATTTATTTTAAAAGGCTCTTCCAACAATTGTGTTAGAAGTGCATACCTTGAGACAGATTAGAACTGTAATTAAAACAATCTTTCTAAGATTGGCAAGACCTTAGACATTGCTAAGAGACTAGATATCACCACTGTTTTGCTCGTTACTAATTTACTTAAGATTTCTATAAGCATTACTAACTATTAATATGCTTTGTGTGCAGAGTTCTGTATAACACTCTTGTTATTATAATGAACAGCCATATTAGTAAGAAGGCAACTGGTGTTAAAACTTCTGATATTCACTTACAACCTAAAGCACCAGTCCTTACAGGCACCACTAATGTTACAACAAGAGCAGTATGATTGACATTAACAAGCCCATCCACATGCGCACAATTAAATATCCAGGTATATGTCAGCTGCAGGCAGGACACAGTGAGGTTTGGACTGCATTTAACTTCCAGCGAGCCAAAGGTTTGATACTCTTCACCTCACTGATGTAAATTAGCTTGTGAAGCACTTGATTTTTAGCTCACTCCAAATCAATAGAACTCTTTCCAGTAATTTCACTGGGCCCTGTACCAATAATGTAACATTTCACCAGTACTAAAGTAATTTAATCTAGAAATTGTTTCCCCAGAACTTGATAATGATTTAAGGTACAATCAGTTCAAATATTTTTGAAACCTGATAAATAATAGCTCAAAGGCAGACATCTCTAAAATTAGTTGTTATGCTTCACTGATGCTGTCACGAAACCCAGAAAGCTTGTTCTCTTTCCTGTATTGCACCATACAGTTGGTTTCAAAACAATCTATTATTTGCTTATAAGAAAACTAACAAATTATTATAATGCACATTTAATACATTATTACATCAGATGTTACCTGCTCTTTGACTGAGAAGTAAAGATCAAGTTCTGTCAAGTCAGAGGCATAGACTCAATCAAGTATTAATAGCTGAATTACTTCCAGCAACAAGATACTAAGGCCAAGCAAAATGTCCAAGGTCACTACACTCCAGATGGTATACTAATATATTTACAGGACTGATGCCTCCTGGCATTTTCGATTTCTTATGTTGGGTTGGTTTTGGAACCAATCAAATTGAGAAGCTGGCAGCTGCAATTTGCCCACAAAATTAAATTTAAAGGATTATAATTCCAGTTTTAAGCAGTGATTTGACTATATTGATGTGAATACACTATTCCCAGCTCTTGATTTTCACTGAATGATGACCACAGCATATCACAAATTCAATTGGGACAAAACAGACTGGTTGTCCTTAGAGATTTTTTTTTCATGTTCACAGCCATTGATTTAAGCCTTAGCTAACAGAGTCAACAATCAGGAAGATAACAAAAGCACCCTGCATGAAATAACTGCTTCTGATATGGGTGCCTGAAATATTCTGCATTCCTCCACACTAGGGGAATTTTAAATGACAGGGGTTTTTTCATATGGACAATTATGCTCAAGCAATGCATATACACACACAATTATGCATATTGATGTTCCTACCTACAGGTGTGGAATACGTAAACACAAACTTACAACTGTATACCAAAATTTTTGGACTTGTGCATGAGCGAATGCACTCTTTTTTAACTGCTGTACCAGAATCCTAAGGATCTTTTGCCAATACGGCCAAAAATCTCTAGAAGCCTGCCAGTCAGAGATCACAGTTCCCAGCTTTGCATGCATGCAACCAAAGCCTACCTACAGTAACAGCATGTTCTAGAAAGGGATAGGCACTTACCCCAACAGTAGCCTGAGTAGCCTGCACAGGTTAAAGATGATTTGTGCAGCACAAAGAGCTCAGAGGGGCTCTAGGGTATCCTATCCTATAGGATACTATCATGAGCTAGCAGGAGGAGGGGGGGGAACAAACAAAACCCAGCTGATTACCCAGCACAAAAAGTAAACATTTCCAGCTCTCTAGAAATAAACACCACCCAGAACTGGGTGTTAGAAGATGCATCCCCAAGCCTCATTACTCGAGCTGAGCAGTGTAGCCTGATTTTTTATATGTATATGTAAAATAGTGTGTGTGTGCGTACATATATCTATTTGAAAGCATGTTAGTGCCAAATTTTAAGTTGGAAAAACACTGTTCTGAACTTATTCCTAGGCTTTCTTAGGCAGCTGATCCTGCAGCTGGATTATCTTTAAGCACCTAGCTCTTTGGGTCTTAAGTTTGCAGTCTCAGTTGTCTATATAGGCAGCAAGCACAGGAAGGCAGCAACAGACTTCAGGCAACATGACTTCAGAAGTAAAAGAGGCAGAGCAAGAACTTTGCTCTGTGCTGTCACAACCTTTCCCAACAGGCACTGGAAGCCTCCACTGATGATCTCTACCGAGAAGTCCTCTGCTTTGGGAACTTCTCAGCCCTTCAACCAGTTTCTGAACTACGTTCGGGAACCAAGGCAGCATACTTCTTCAAGGCAAATTTCCTTTACCCACTTGCATCTTTCAGAGCAACCACTACAACTCCTGTGTTGATATGCCATCAAGTTGTTCCAAAAGATTTACCGGTAAACCAAGTAAAATGCAATTTAAAACTTCCAGTTCCTCCAGGTTACTCTATATGGGTTTTGTATTAAAATATGGACATTTACTGTAGTCTTCTTCCTATTCATCCTTCCAGTGACCTTACTATAAGTACCCATATTTTGCAATTTGGCTTTTTGTCCATGTCACTGTGGATCTTACCTCTCTGGCTTATGCTTCTGACCTCCATCAGTTCCAGTTTAAAGCTTTTATTACTGCTTTAGCAAATCTGTGACCAAAGCTGGTTTTCCCTTTAAAATTTTTATCTTGATGAAACCCTTAACTATTGCAGTATGATATTGATGATCTAAATATTCCAACCTTCATAAATAAGTTATCAAGAGTGTTCTATTTATACTTCCATGTATGTATACACAAATACACAGAGTTCAAAACAGAAATCACTTTTAAGGTTTTTGTCACATTAAGTGTACAGTAGCTTTGGAGCAGCTTCAGAACAACTAGGGGGAAAAAAAAAATTAAAAATACATGTGCTCAAGGCACTGCTTAAATCAGGATCCACAACATACCCGGATGGAGCTGGTGCAAAGAAAATGGAGGCATCAAAGGCTTTTTCTTTCAGAAAAGGCTGCTAAGATTTGTGAGAGGGGGCTGTACTGAGCAACCAGCAATTAGACAATTTACGCCGGATACCTTCAGACAGTAAGTGCTCACATTCTGAGGAGAAAAATACCAGTAATTTTTCAATTGGACTTTTTAGTATTGGACAGAAAATGAAGCACACAATGCTTCTTAAATTGTTTAACTAATTTCCATACTTAAAGAAATTAAGCCTTCAATAGTGATGTTTCTCCAACCTGTTGTGTTCCAAGCAGGAAAAGGAAAGCAAAGATCAGAGCGATCTGCCAAAAACAGATGACTCAAAATGTTATTTAATAATATATGACTTCTCTTGTCAGAAATGTCTCTAATATCACCTCAGGAGAAACAGACATTGTACACAATCGAAGACACACCATTTGTTTTTACCTCAGAACGTGACCCAAATAGTGACTTGTGCATCCACGCAACGTAAGAGCCCCAAGTGGTTTTGGCGGGAAGCCGGGCGCCAGTCTGCGGCTGAGGCGGCCCCCGCGTGAGGCGGCATCGGCATCGCTGCCGACGTGCGCTCACAGCTCTGGTCACAGAGAAGCCTCCCCGAGCAGAACGTTCCGGACCCTCAGGCACTTTAAATGCTTTAGATACTTGCATGTTATTTTTTCCCCTGTGGTGAGAGCAACAGGCACATCAAAGCAGGTAACATCTCTCTTTCAGAGCAGAGTTATAAAACAAACAATTCGGAAATGGTTATGCTCTCGGAGATTAAAAAATCCTGGATGACAAATTAATTCCTCAAAGTGATAAAGTGACATGTTTTCACAATTTCTTTGTAGTGAAGATCAGGAGGCACAAACCTGACAAGGCTCGAGCATCGGCAGCACTTACATAAGACTGTGATATGTCTTGGCCCATTTGTATGAATGGCTCTCATGGAAATATTCTGTTTTGAAATGCAGAAAGCCAAAATTCAGCTGTCTTCCACTTGCAACTGCAGCACCCTTAATTCCCAAATTCAATTTGAAAGTGAAATATAATCCACAACTATTCTGAAGAGAAGGCATTGATTATATTTGTAATGCCTCTAATATATCACTCACTTAAGAATTCTTCAAGGAGGTGTAATACTGAGCTTCAGTTTTTCCTGTATTAAAAATAAAAACCTATATTGCCCAAGGGTGAGTGGATATAGGGATTTTACTAACATCTGAGGTCTCCGTCTAACACACACTGCTGTAGCAGGATTAACATAAGGATGCATGTGGGATGCATCACTGCATGGAACAGATTTCACGGTCTCCAGATAGGAAAAGCTGAGGAATAACAACTGGAAAAGAGGAGGTTGGGAATGTTTCTTTCCAAACAATGGGTGTGGCACCATATATTCAAATATGGAAATATTCTTGACCAACTTGATTAATGATGGTACATCACTGTTCAGCCCTGTGTAAAATCCATGAACTTCCAGTGACAAAGTTGAGATGTCCAAACCAACTTTGCTAGTTCTATCACAAGCCTTTGAAATTTGAAAGGTCTGTCAGCTCAGCCTTCTCACCACAGTATCTGAGCATTCTCATCCAGAAAATTTCAAAGCTACATTTTATATTTGCAGGGGAAGTGTCTGTGCCCATCTGCACGAAACTAAGCAGCGTGGCTCAGAGCAAAGGATGAAGGTCAGGAAAAACACTAAATAATATATATTAAAACAATGAATAAATATGGAGAAATTGCAGAGTCTGACTAGAACAGAGAAAGTGGCATCAAAGAAGTGTTCCTTTGCATTTTCCTGTAAATTATTCACTTGTTGCCGCATACTCAAGCCAAGGGTCCTTTGTCATGCAGGCGCTATAGGAATCTTTTGTCCATCCTAGTCAAATGTAAGAAAGCAACTGAAAGGAAACCTGGAAAATTTGGAGTTGCAAGGCCAATATGCAAGTCTCCACCTCTTTTTCAGCATGTATCCCATCCTTCCCACCACCTGGCAATGACAGACTCCCCCACAAGAATTACCTGTGATACATTACTTTCACTGTGCAAATTAACAATTTAAATGTATGTGTGCTTAATCATAAGCAACTTGATCTGCTAATTCTCCAACTCTCACTGCTTTCACAAGGGTCCAAGGTCCATCCTACCCCAGCTCATACAATTTGCATTTTGTTCAATGTAGGTGAAATTCAATAAATATTGTAGCTTAAAGTACAACCAGGGCTACAGATTCCAGAGCAAGATCTCTAAAAATCTCATCAAATAACACCATATACAGAGATACAAAATCTCACAGTACATTCATAATGTGAGAGTAGAAATTAACACTGCTGTTTAATGTATTACTGCCTGATAGGAATTTGCAGGTACTGTCTTTAGAATAGTTACCAGTATCTCCGAATCTTACCCTATGTATTATAAGAATCAGCAAGGAAGCATTTAGGCTTTGACAGTTGTTCTTGTTTTTCAGTCCTTGCTTTGTTTCTGGATCGATGGACAGATAGATGTAAACAGATTTTTGCAATGCTGTCTTAACACAATTACAGTACACAGAATTGATTGACTGTCTATGGGATAGGCTATTTTGTAAAGGCAAGACCCTGAAAGCAAAATCTGAATCATAGTTTGCAATGTTTGGATAGTAATGCGGAAAGCCAATTGCTGCAAACTATCCCTTGAGAATTCAAAATGAACTACTGCATCACTTTTTGAAGATACTGTGCATAGGTGATAGCTACTATTTATAGGAAAAAAAGATTTTAAACTATATCATGTACTTAAAGTTCAGGTTATGTTGCATTTTGTCCTATTACCTTAAAGCAATTAAGCCAGGAAAAAAGAGGTTAATATGATGTGATATTTCACAGTACACAAACAACACTGTAAAACATAATAAAGCTTGTTCCAACATGTTCCACATTTCTTTAAAAAAATATATTAAAATTAATCTAAAGGAGCAAATCCACACACTGGTAATGAAACCTTCAGCATTCAGATATGCAAGAGACAAATACTTTGCCATGAGTAATGAAGACCTATTTTGAATTTTTAGGCCTTCATGAGGTTTTTATCAGTTGCTAACATAACACTAAAAGTGATTTATATGTATGTAGCTATATGTAACCATATGTATAACCAAAGAATGAAAGCATTCAAAGAATGAATGGAGTTGATGCTACCAAACTGATTTGAGAATTAATAAAACAGAAGTCAGTTGGTATTGTGACTCAGTGAGTTGCTTTGAATAAAATAACCTTTCAGTTTTAAAAATATGCTTTATCTCCACCGACACAACTATGTGACACAAACATGGAATGGAGGTGAAATTTATTTTAAGAGGACAGAGTGTGTGATTTGCCCAAAGCTGAAACACTGTGTCCCCACAGTAAATGTTTCTTGCATATCAGAAAGCTGGTTTCATTACCAGTCAGTAAATTTGGTTCTTTAGATTGAAATTAATAACAACTATACATTGTTAAGCTTTTCAGTGACTCAAAAAAAAAAAATTTTTTCTGTACATGAATAGCTGATATTCTTGCTGTCGATTCTTTAGCAAGTGACAACCAGTTACTAAAGCACTTAGAAGTGCTCTGTCTCTCATTTTTATTTTGAGGGTATACAAAGGTATACAACAATGATAGCACTTAGGTTACTTAATAAGGGGGTTTGCACAATTGCTTATTTTACCTTAAGATAAGAAGGAGAAAAACATAAGAATTATCTTAATTGTAAAAATACAATAGAAAAAAACTTTATTTAGGGTTGGGAGTTTTGGGTTTGGGATATTTTCTTTCTTACAGAGCACTGTAGGGCTCAGAATAATCTATTTTCTTCAGACTTACAGAAATTATTAAAAAAAGACACCTATCTTTATACATTAGCTGCCCTTTACCTCACTTTGAAACATTTCCTTCTAAGTCCAGCAGTATACTGGAAAGCTAAAACTCTAGTCCCCTTCCCCGTGAAATCTTAAGGGCGAGCAGGAGTGACACGTGTCAAGCAAATCCGTTGTGCCCTGTATCACAAGAGGATAGGCGCTTGTGGGTAGTTATCTTAAGAGAGCTGAGAAGCAGATACAACTGCTCGTAGATAAGCACAAGTGCTCTTCTGATTGCAGCCATAGCAAAAGGACATCTGCAGACCGCGGCCATACACAGGTTCTCTACAGCCTGTGCGCATGCTGGATGTTAGCTGCACTTCTGATCTCGCACAACTAACTAAAGATTTCAGTAGCACAAGAAAAAAGATCGGCCCTTCACAAGCCACCTGAAGAATTGCCCTGGATGCAGCTTGCATGCTGCATCCTGGGTGAGACAAATCAAGAGCAAAACAGCTTGAAAAAATTACATAAGATTTATAGGCATCATTTAGGCCTTGATATAGATTCCCATCACACAATCCTTGCGCTACTGCTAGTTCAACTCATCTTCTGCCCCAATTTATGCAAGAAAAATAAAAGTTCAATAAGCAGGACAATTCTCAGCTGTGAAAGAATCGTAGTTCCCTTCTGCTTTTAACTTTCCCTCAAACGATTCTCACTCTGTATCAAGGCCCTCACTTTGCAAGGCAGAATGTCTCCATACACATTTTTAGAAAGAGGAGTTGAGATGGTTTCAGGAACTCTCTTTGCAAAGTGTGATGGATAAGCCGGAATAAATGATGCATTTTTAGTAGGTTACTGAACCTTCTTTCACCATGTATTTTAACTATTGGCCCTATGTACCAATGACCCAATAGCCTAGTTTTCCCAAAATGCTCCTGGGGAAGCATTTCATCTATGACTTTATTTTTATAGCAGCCTTCAGGTTAAAGCACCTTGGGCACCCTACTATATTAAATAAAATAAAACATCAAAGCATATAAAACAAGTTAAAAGTGCAGTCTAAGATATAATATAACCGCTGCCTAATTCCAAAAAGCTGCTAGTTATTCCTTAGATCTTAACTATAAGGGTAATGAATTTCTTTGATAAAAGCATGAAATTTAATATGACTTAGAGTCAGAAGAGGTCATCTAACTTGTATTTTCAAGGGTCTTTCTGAGTGCAAAGACATGGTTGTCAGTGAAAAAGGAAAGAAACCTATAGTAATGGGTACAACTGACTGGCCTTGAGAAAGTTCACGAGAAATTAGAGTAACAGTTCTCAGGAATCCTTTTGCTCTCCACAATAAAAACTATTCCTATTTGAAAACTACATGTCCCTTTGGTGAGCTGAAATACCAATGTCTACTGATTATACACCTCTTAATTAAGAGCAATCTTGTTGATGACTTTCCGATAACATTTTACTATAATGTTAAGTTCACTCGTCAAATGTGTATGCTATGTAAGTGGTGTGCTTCTGTTATTGCATTTCCTTACTCAACTCTGGATTTGATTTTTGTACGTCACATGTTCAGTTGGAAAGAAACAACTGACCAACCAAAACACACACACTTTTATTCTTGTTCCTGTCAGACTGAGCAGATAGATAACATAACTCTTCCCAGAGTTACTTGTCATTTCTCTAGAAATGACAAAGTGGGCATTCATATAACAGATCCAGACTATATATATTACTGCTAGAAATAATCTTCAGTGTAATCCATACTACTAAACCCAGCAGGTCTTCTAGCTTCTAAGACGTTTTGATTTGAATCCAATGAATTAACAGAGCCTATAATCAGCTTTCTGCCTCGTATTAGTTTAAGCTGTCTATATGTACTTCTCTAATCTTATTGTGCTTTGCTGTGCCAGAATCCCAGGTGCGGGTTCTCCTCCACCAAACTGACAATGCTGGGAACACGTCTTAGGAGAGCTCTTGTATCCCAAAGGGAAGGAGGGCTGCTCACAGTCCTTCCTCTTCCTCATGTGCGCTACTCCCAGGGACTCATTCTCATATTTGAAAAATAAGGTTTCTGTTCTACCAAGGTGCTGGAAGAGATGGCTTCTTACCTCTGAGAATAACATAAATAAAAACAGACATTTTATTTTGTGGACAACTCATCACTTCTGTTCAGCTGAAGACACACAGGAAAAGACAAATAGCAAAACTATCCAGCTGGCCTACTTTTGATGTGTGCTATGCTTCCTGAGTGTAAACTCTAGGGGACCTGCAAATTCACTTGACCATAAATGATAAGTAACTTATTAATGAATTGAATCAACCCATATAGAATTTCAAGTGCACAGAATACAGGCTCCAAAAATACTGCACATATGCGACCTGCATATGCAAGCGTCATGTCACTTCACGCCATACACTGCTCCAAATGCCTGAGCTCTTCAACACAGAAACTTCAACTAGCTCAGCAAGATCACGATGAGAGCCTGCGAGTCAACTGCCACAGAAAGAGCAAATTATAATTATATTCCTCATAATATCAAACTTTCTAGATTTTTCCATACTCTAAGGGAAATATCTTTTAAAGTGAATTCTGCTCTTTCAGATTTGTTAGTGCCTCAACTGTGTACTCTGAATTCCTACACAAATCAGCTGCATTCATTTCACATCTCTGACACACTGACTTTATGCTGCATTATAAAGTTTACCAGATTTCGTATTTTATGTAGTCAATAAACTGTAGTAGGCACAGAAACCTAATAAAATATAGAGAAATAAATAAATGAAATTATGTAAAGAGCCCTTACTCAGTTTGATCTAAACCATGAACTTGCCCACATTTAAAGCCACGCAACAGGAAAGTGTTGATGTGCCCAGGAACTCTCAGATTCTCCTAAGACAACTGAAAGCTAAAAACTCTTTAAAAGGCAACAGCACACACGACACATGGGCCTAAAAGATATTCTTAGGCCCTTGAAAAAGTCCAGTCTAACTCTGTGGGGGAAGGTTTCCCCAGCAAGATTCAAATCTCTGATAGATTCTTCCTCCTTTCCACAACACATGCCACATGAAAGATGCCAGTTTACTAAGAGATGTGCACATCAAAAAAAAGCATGTTAAAGGTATTAACTACTGATTCTGGACATCAGCTGCGTAAATAATCTTTCGGAACCACAGTACCCAAAGGAAGCCCTTTCTGCAATTAAAAACTAGTGTAAACAAAACTGATTTAAAGTAACAGCAAGCATGGAAATGGTGTGCTTTTGTGGGGATCTCATTTTAAACAAGATTCTGAGCAACTATACCCCGCTCTTGTTATTTCAGTTTTATGGATAGCAGATCCTCTGCTGTTCACAATGCATCCCCTAGCTGGTTTCCACTGTATTGTGCTGCCCACTGTTCACAGCTCGGCTTGGCTCTGACTGGGTCAGTTGCTGCCTGCATTGATCACTTCATTCCAAACATCGTGTATCAGATCACCACAGTTTATTCTAAATGTTCTTTAATTGCATTAGAATTTTATTCCCCACCAGAAAAGAACTACAAATCATAAGGCTACCACACAGCAGAACTTATGAAAATAAATATATTTACTATACAGTAAAGACCCACTTCATATATCATATTCTATCACAAGTATAAGACATAATGTTATTAGGTACTAAAGAAGATCTGTGCTTTCAACGCTCTCTCTCAAACACACACACACGAAACAGATCTAAAATTACTAATCAGCAGAAATCATCAAAGGACTCACATTCTTTTTGCATAGATATAACAGGAGCCAAAGCAGCACTTTGGTGCATTTTTGACTAATTTTAATTCCAAAATCTACTCGCTAGACAATAACCATGCAGTTGAAAGCTACAGTATGAAAGTACAGTCTTATAAGCATCCTTTGAAGCAAAACATGGAAAATTAACACAGATAATACTTCAGTGTCAAAGAAAAAGTTATGATTTTTTTTTTTGTTTGCTTTTGCAGGTGCTGTCAACAAAACAGACAACAATAATTTAGGCTTCACTAGGACTAAAAGTGACAACAAGCTCTACAGCAATTGCCTTCTACGCTCACTTTCTAACCATTTGTACTTTCCTCCATACTCTAATTGAGAACTGCTATAAAGCCTGTCATATTTGATGGGAAATGCTATGAAGTTGCACTATCAGCAGCTGACATCATGAAATGGGATGCTGTTTCACTAAGGGCCACTTTCCCCATCAGCTTGGGTTTCTTTCCTCTTCCATTTCAGAGCTTCTTTCTCTTTCCTCTTTGCCTTCCCTTCCCAAGCAAAAGCAGGAGATAATTTCGGAATGGTTCTTTCCTCATATATATATTTTCCTTTTTCTGAAAATGAAAGGAACCACTTGCAGTATGTGAGAAATTTTCAGATATAACCCTTCCCTGTTCTGTTTATGAAAGAACATCACATATGCAATCATACACACATTATGTTATTGTAAGATCCTCTAGGGCAAAAAGACACTGTAAAAGAGGAAATGCTTCCAGGTATTAACCAATGCAAAAGTAATTATCTGGATTCCAAATAAGTTTTTGCACCAGTAGATATGCATATGCCATGACTGTATATACAAATTATACATGCAAATGAGTTGTGATTATTTCCACGCACAATTATCCCATCTGCACCTGCAAGCATGATATTTGCATATACGAATTAAGTTGGTGTATGGTTTTCGTTTGTTTGGTGTTTGTCTGGTTTTTTTAAAACACAAGGTCCACCTTTCTTTAAATTCTAGTGCAAACCCAACATTTTGATTAATTACTAGCATACTCCTACAGTAATGGCAATAAAACACTACTTCATGTAACTAAGCCTGTCTACACTTCCTTCAAGAAACGTAACAGAGCATCAGCGAAGAACTGACAGAAGCGAGACACTGAGTCATAGTAGCTGTACCAAACAAAATTTTAAACATGGGTGAAATGGAGCATTTACACCTGTTAAAAGCTAGGAAATATTCAGGAACCTATCAAATTTCTCTCTGATTAATATCGTGAGGCAGATCCTCTGGTAGGTGGTTTTGACTAGTGACCAGCAAGTACAGTCCACACACACCTACTTAGCCATGCTATACAAGCAGGTAGCCCATTCAGCTCGTTTCAGGCATCTCTTATGCAACTGTTCTACAATAAATGGTCTTCATTTTTCAGAGGGACTATTCATCTTTTCTCATCTTTCCATTATTATGGTTACATATACAATACTAGAGAATGGATGTACTATGGTTATTTGAGAATTAATTCTATAAGCCTACATATAGTGCTAAAGTAAATAATTTCAGTGCTCTTCCTTTTTACAAATAGCTAACTCAACCATTACTTGTAACAGAAATAATGATTTGTGGAAATCAGACTCATGTAGTCACTACTTTATTATGAAACAGTTTATTTCATACTTGCAATGTTGCTCATGGAATTGAAGAAAAACCCCTATAGTACAATAAACAGATTACAAAACATTGCATCAGAGCCTGGATCTTCAGTTCATTAGAAATAAAAATTCAGTCCCCTTAGCTCCCTCCTTGAAGATGCTCTCTCTTTTACACTAACCATGTTTAGCAGCAGTTTGCTCCAGCTGACCTTAATTTAATCTATTTTTCACAGAAGGATTGCTTCAGGGTTAAAACATTTTTGTTGCTATCCACTGCACATGTTCTAGTATTTGGCCCTAAAGATCTTATATCTTTCTGAGAACATTTGCTTCGCAAAAACACCGTGGGAGTTATCATTTTTTAAAACATATAAGATAATTGATTTGTAATTATCAACAGGGAGAAATACCATTGCTTGTGTTTGCTAACCTAATTGTAAAATATATTGTTCCTTTCAAGTCTTAATGTATTGCCTCAAGTGATCACCACTTAGGCACCAACAGGCTAGAGTAAATAGAGTGACAGCAGGAAGTCAGAGAGATAGTATTACCCAGTTCTTGCCATAATAAACGATGTTCTCTTTCCGACTATTCAGTCCATTAATGTAATTTCCAAGGGGTTTTCCCCCAGTGGGATGCAGACAAGGTGTCAGTGCTTTGAAGCAGGATCATACTTTGTAACATAATTTACCTTGCTGAAAATTTTGTGCCATATGCTTAGTTAAATGTGGAGACTGTCTAATTAATGCACAAATGTCGCTTTGCAGGCACCCATGGGCGCACTCCCATATGCATGTGTGGGCACCCACACACACTATGGCCCCTGCTGTAGAAAACTGCATACTTGAAATCATTTCAAACAAAAATACTGAGCTATCTATCAATCTGCATCTTACTTTTCTCATATTCGCTGTTGAGTGCTTTATGATTCTTAAGGCAACACTAATCTGAGAGCAGCAATTTCCTCACAGCTAAAAATCTGTCTGCATCAGCACCACAGCTAAACTTCAATACCTGTCTTTGTTACTACGAGAGAACATAAAGGTTTGGTTTTTTTAAAAAAAAGGAATTAGTTGGCCTGAGGGGGGTGGTACAGGGGGCACACCCTAAGCTATATAAAGTCAAAACAGTACACATGCTTCAGCGCTCTTTGGAGCAGTTCTCTAGGGCATGGTTCATATTTATACTGTCCCCTGTTTGATCAGGCAAAGTATGTCATTAAAAAGTAGGAAAATGTCGGCTTTATTTGTAGCTTCTAGATTTTTTTTCTCAATATCTCCATTCCTTACTCTTCCAGCCTTCATTTTTTATATCAGCTAACATGTCTAATAGATGTTCTTCCTAGTTTAAATTCCTCTGAGGGCTTTGTGAAGAAAGGTCTCCCAAAGGATCGATTATGAGGTTTTGTTTAATTTTTCTACCCTTTTAACTATTATCAAGACTTGAGCTAGAAGTCTTAGGCAACATATATTGTTTGAGCTGGATTCTGATTCAAATTTGGTGAAAATGCAAGCTCTACGGTTTAGTGCCCAGAACTGGGGCGGGGGGGTTATGTTCAGTATGAATAATTTTTGGTACAGACTTGAAAAACATTCAGTTTTTTTCACGTGCAAACTAAGTTTCCAATTCACAAATCAATAACTCCTTCTATGGCAGATTTCAGGTCATTTTCATACAGCATTTTTCGAACCCTAAGATCTACCTGTCTGGATTTTTCCCCAAAGACAACTTCTTCATATTTGCATGGATTATCAATATAGTATTTTATGAAGAGACAGTTTTGTTTTAAAATCAAGTTCTTGTGACATCCTAAAATAAATACAGTTACATGATTTATAGGAATTAGACCTTTATTAAACTTGTATAGACTAGTTTCTTGTTAGGAAATTAAAAATTAAGAAAAGCTAAATTAAATTCATAAATTATTCTCATAAGTAGATTTTATATTAATACTTATTTTGTTGATATGAACAGTCTCCTCATTGCTCTGAGGTTGCCATCATTTACTCACTGTATTCTGCCTGTATCACCAGTAGCTTGCTAAACTGTGAATGCAGCATTTAATTCAAAGGGTGGAGGGAATGTAAAAATTATCACTACGTTGCATTACTGAGCCAAGAGGAGATTCAAACTGCTCCAAATGTAGCAGTCAATAGATATATAAGGTCACCACAGTCATATCACCATCAGACTACGATTTTTTTTGCTGTTATTACTGTACAGAAAATATGCTTAATGCTGAACTTACGACATCATCTTGGAAGAGAGAGGCCATACACCAAGCCAAACAGCAGTAAAATCGGCACCTGATAGAAGTTTGTTTTTCCACAAACATTAGAAGGGCTGGAGAGATGGAAAGCAGATTCCTCTAATTTAGCTCTTGATGTTTGTAGAGCGGCTGCCTGAAAATCCATCCCCAGCTCCACAGGGCCCTCCCATATCAAACTGGCAAGTGCCCATTGGGGCGTGCAGCAGCATGTGCCGGTGCGCAGCAGTACACCCCAAAAGATTGGGATACTCTGCAGCACAAGAAGGGCCAGAACAACGGTTGCTCGAGGTCAGGCAGAGCTGAACAGCAGCACTCTTTTATGAGCAACACCAGTTGGCAAGAACATTAAAACCCGACTGCTTTCATCAATTGCTGTGACTTTATGGGGAGAAAAGGAAGGTTAGTTACTAGTAGTTTATGTTGACATTGCACTTTCAAAGCCACAAGATGCTTTAAACACAAATGTCGAAACAAGCTGAAATGCCCTGAAACGGGTTTCATCACTACACAGCTTTGCTCCAGGATAGTCTTTTAAACTGGCAAAACACCCCCATGTAAGGGTGTTTCATGTCGGCATGCTGAGCAGCACCCCCACGCTGCTGGTGGGCTCTCACAAGGCTTTCAGAAACAACACTAGCCAGTACACAACATGCCTCGCTCTCCTCTGCCGCCCTCCTGCCCGCCCCACGGCTGAGAAAGTCACCCACTGAAGACCAGAATACCCTGGCCTTGAAGAAGAAGAACTAATACCAAGGTTTGAATTGAAAGGGGAATTCCACAGCATTTTATACTTAGGGACAAGACTATTTCTCTTTCCTTCATTTTGAACAGCGGTCGCACAGAGAGCTATGGTGCCCTGGGAGTTCAGGGAGAGCGCTTCCCCCAGCCCTGCCACCGTGCAAAGAGAGGGTCCCCCAGTCATGTGAAAAATACAGAATCAAATGATGGGAGCTGCAACAGAAAAACGTAACACAATTTCTTCATTTCAAAAGTCTTGGTATCTGGCAGAAACAAAGAGACCTCACACAGAGATTTACGTGTTCTTAAAATACCAGTACACCTACACATCTACTGGGAAGTGATGCCTCTTCTGCTTGCTGACCTTAGCACTTGGGCTTTTTCCTGCAATTGTGCTTTAAAGGCAAGTTCTTGGCTGAACAAACCAAGCAGATGTTGGACTTCATTCCCCCCCCGCCCCCCCCCCCTTTTTTTTTTTTAATCCTAAGAGCAACCAAAAACTGCTTGCAGTAAGGCATTTAATTTATTCATCTGTAAAGGACAAAATACACATACAGGCTCTTTTTTTCCACACTATATACCCTACTTAAGCCAATGCTTATATATAACACCACAATTTAAGCAAGTTTTGTTTAGTTTTGAGTTTTGTTCCCTGCACTGCGTTCGGGGAGCAACACATTCCGATCTCTACAGGCTGCTTTGAAAATTGCATAAAAAGCATAGAAGCATTCTTTTTATATACACATATATTTTTAAATATGATCCCACCAAGCCATTAATGTCCGCATGATAAACTAGCAACTTTAGCTTCTGCTATTAATTCAACATCTAACAGCAATTTTAGCCAACACTCAGTAACACTTGGTGCTATAAGTAATGATACATTTCAAAAGCAGACTCTGACAGCTTAACCTGCACTGACCCAAACATATATAAAAACTCTGGCTTTCATGTTAGACTGCTTGGCTGATGCATCATAGCTACACAGTAAAATACTTCAAAATGTCTCTGTCAGTCCTTAGTGGATTCAAAGAACACTTAAGAATTGTTCCCACCAGTTTCTTATAGCTATACAAATGAATATTACAATAATTTGAACAGTCTTTTCAACAATAATTTGAAAATAATCTCTTGATGTTTCTCAATAGGTATATTTTACACAGGCCCCTTTATTCAGTCTCCTCAGCCCACTGAAAGCAAACCTTATGCAAATTTTACAAATATACATTTGCACTGTCCTGCAGAACCTCCAGTTTTGTCTTGCAAAAGAAAAAGAGTTTTTCAAGTAGAAATGCTAGGCCGCTTAAAATGTAGAAGTTCCCATGTTACACTGGACTAGGCCAAGCATCGTTGTAATTAACAGATTGCTTCAGTATCTGGAAAACTATGTAACACCCGTTAAGTTTAAAGACCATAAAGAAAGCAGACATACCCATAGTTAAGAAGTCTAAATGTAAAGAGACCAACAATGATTTTAAAAGTAAAACAGGTAAAGCTAATATATAATATATAGCAAACGTTTAAAAATAAACAGAAGCAAATATGACAAAGACAAAAGCTGTAGTCTCTCAAGCACATTATAAAAAGGGTTCTCATGTATTGCTTTAGGGGTGCATTCAGCAAGGAAGAGAAGAAATCTGAAACTGTGAGTACAGTATGCAGTTGGGCCTGAGCTGATCAATACAACTTTAAGTAAATAAGGAAGGAAGGACTATTACTACTCACCTCTAACTGTTTTGCTAACATTCACACACAAACACATTCTGGTTTGAAGTTTATGAAGTGTCAGATGGTTTATCTTATTATGGAATATCACACCAGTATTTGAGAAAATGGGCATATACAGGACCATGTACTGTGTTCTGCAAATGACATATTTGGATAGTGCAAAGTGTATAGCAAATCATATTGCCAAGACACCACTGCAAAAGAGACTTCTGAACCTAAACTCTTCATTTGACATGCATTCATTATTTACTTTGTATATTGATCTCATACGGAATTTTATATTTGCACCCTCCCACAAGAAGTCAGAATGCTTCATTTCAGAAATGTGTAATTCTTTTCAGACTTCTAATATATTTTTATCCACTTTGGTATTTGTTAGAAATACTCACTTACCTGAATTGGCAAACAGTTTGTGATTGACAGTTACATTTTTCTGCAGATAAAATATTAGCCCTTCAAAACAGAAAATGCCCAGTTAAGACAACTAATAAATTATCAGTTAGAAAATACAGATTTGAAATGCAGCTCTTCTGTTTTCTTTCTCAGGTCCCAGGACTTTTCACTAGAAAGATACCTGGTCCTAGCACATGTTGCAGAGAGCAACACTACAGAAGAAAATTATGCCATAGCATCCTCCTCATGTACCAGACTGGGACAGTCAAGTTTCTTGACATGGAAAACCACATATCTTCATATGGCCAAGAGCCACAAAACACCCACACAACCTTAGAGAGAGGTGACAGCAGAGACAGCTCCAGAAATTATGAAAATGCTTCACATAATGGAAGCTCTCCAGTCTCCCTCTCTGCTTCTGGAGGGACCTATGTTAAGACCGCAGCTGGTCAGCACAACCCAGAGATAATTTCAGAGTCATTTTCTGGCTTGTGTGTTGCCCAGACTAGAGCGCTGAATTACTCAGCAGCCCCTCCATTACAACTGGCCCTTTTGGGGGAGCTGCATTTGAACTATTCAAACTTACAGGAGATTCAACAGCTAGAAGGTCTGCTCCTGCTGCAAGCTGTTGGTCTCCCTTGATTTCATTGTCTTAAGAGCTGGGGATGAGTCCCCAGAGACTCCCAGAGAGAAGGGGACGAGTCCGGATGGCATCTACCCTGTGCAGTAGGTGCCTCTCAGAAAAGCATGTCTGTACATGCAAAATATATTTAGATTGTTTTCCCATATATAATCCCCTATTCCTGACACTTTCAGGTGGTGAATGAAGTCTGGATGATCAGGATCTGAGAACATACCCCAGTAAAAAAGAAACTCTCCCTGCATTAACAGCCCCACTGCTGGCTTCATCTCCGAATGGGACAGTGCAAGCAATAGCCCCAAAAGCCGAGAGCTTCTCTTTTACACAGATAAGAGCAGTTACTGCTCTGGGTAACCCTGTTCTTCACCTGCATTGTACCTTCACACATGAATGCTCAGCTGAACAGATGTAAAAATATTTTAGAAAGGCTTTCCAGAGAAAGCTCTTATTAAAAATCCTAAACTGCACAGTGTGTGGAACAATAACACTGTCTGCCTGAAAATGTCATATCCTTGTCTGAACAGCCCAATACCTTATGTGCTCTGAATAAAGATAGAGATGTAATTGCTTTTCTTGTTACGACTCACTTGTGCATCATAGATTTTTTAATATCCTGCAGAACACATGTATTGTGGGAAGGAAGCAGGTGACAGCAGTAAACATACGTAATGTTATTTTTCTTTATGATAGATATGAGCAGGGAAGCCTAAATGATGGCTTAGGTTTTTAATAATCAACTATGGAATCTTAGGGGGAAATTGTGCATTTTGCCAAGAGCAAAATCATTAGAACTTTAACTCCAGCCATTGTGGGAAATTTCATTCAGCTAATTGTAGCCATTAAGTGACAGGTTATGCAATGAAATTACTTTAGCCTCATCTATGTTCGAAAACAGGATGCTATCAGTAAAGTAGCTTTTTCTGAGAATGAATGGGGTTTAAAAATGCTCTGTGTTGTTAAAAGTCTAATGGACTGCCATGTAAGAGGAGCTGAGCTGATGCTATGCAGCTTTTGAAAAACTGTATGAGGAGATGCAGAAGAGTTCTGAAAGAACTGCAGCTGGCAACATCTTTCAGTTTTCATATCTATAGAATGCCTGTAAGTACTGTAAGATAAATAATTCCTAAAATTTTGGTGAAGATTTAAAGCCAGACCACCCTACCTTGGCATTTTGTGGACTGACATAGTAACAAACTGCATGAATAAACAAAAATTTACATTCTTGTAGAACAAAGCATATTACTGCACAGACTTTTTGAAGATGATTTCTAACAGTCCGATTAAGCATCCCACTCTCTCCTGCGCACTAAGCCCAATAAGCCCTTACTGCAGCCATCTCCCTTCTTTCATGGCTTTGGTCCAAGCCCTATAAACTTAGGTCTGTAAGAGGGAAGGGTTTACAGATGAAGCCCTCCAGAAGGAAATCAGAAGCCTGTTAGCTGAAACCAGTATAGAAATGGCTGGGATTTCCCCAAGTCTGTACAGATAACACTGCCCAATAGCTCCAATTGGGCCGCCAGGCATCCTGGACAAAGGTGGAAATTCTCTGATTCACCTGGAAAATTTCCCAAACAGAAGTGTCCCTGTCAGCAAAATGCAGATCCATGGTAGACCAGCTGGGCGAAGGTGTATCCCTCATTCATGCTGTTCAATAGAGTCACAATATCAAAAAACAGAAAGGAAGGAGAAGCTGATGGAGGCCAAACCTGAAGCAGTGACCAGACCTCTCATAGAGCCTGATGAGTCTGCCAGCCTCACCCCAAGGATTCACATTCCTAGCACATGCATGCAGCACTGTCGTAAGGAAAAAAGAAATCCCTTGTGTTTCCTGAAGCAATAAAATAATCTGAGTCTTTCTACAAAAAGCATACAAAGCATATTAAGGTGTTATTAATTTAATTAAAACAGCTAATCAGTGTTTTGCATTTGTAAATTATGACCTCAAAGTTTCTCATTATTAAACTGGAAAATCAGAAGCAAGAGGCACACCCGTATTGCCAGGATTTAACAAGTTTGCCTCAAAGCTGTGCCGGGTCAGGGAGTGGGATCAACCCATTCATTTATATGATGATGCTTCTGGCTGTTGTTGGAATTTCCCTCAGCTGCGAATAAATTCTAATGAAAAAGAAAGCTAAAGCAAATTCTTCTGAAATCCCCAAAGCTCTGGGCTGTTACAAATGAAAAACAGTGCTGATGAATTGAGATACCATGTTTCAATTCTAACCACATTCAAAGTACATTAAACAAACTGGTATTAAAATACTGTCCTGGGACAGTATGAATTCTGCTATGTACATGGAAACTAAGGAGCATCCTTCTGGGATTAAAGTCTGAGCATAGGACCTCCAAAGGTTTTTCTACAGAAGGATTTAAGTGAGGGCAAACCAACTTACTTTGTTAATCCAGTGCTGATTTTCAAGTATGTTCAGTCATTTATACAGATCTTATTTGGTGGTCCTAAATTCTTGTAACTTAATCCTTATCAAAGTGTTCAGTTACAGTGATCTAAGGCAACTACAGCCCCAATGGGAGATGCATACTGGTAGTTTAACTTGCTTATACACATTGCCTTCACACCTCTGCTCAATTCCCCAGCTTTCCAAGTCAAACCAGAGGGATCGAAGGCTACATACTGTAGGCATATACTCACATTTTTTCAGCTGTACAGTAATACAGATAAATCCTGCTAAGTCCCTAATAAATGGTTCCTTTTTTTCTCTAGTCAGATCTTACAGACTCTTCAGTTTCCTAAATAAGTTTTCAACCATTCAAACCCTCTATTTCAAATGAATGCACAAAGTCTGCCTCTTCAGGATCACCAAAAAGGTCAGCCCATTACAACCTGTCTTCAGGTTTAGACTCTTCTGCTGCAAAATCAACTTCATAAAAATTGGCCTGCTTGTAAAACCATGCAGCCCTACACCCACATATGCTCAGTGTGGGTCTGAGCCACCCTGTTCTATGCAGGAAAAGCCACACAGCTTTGGACTGCAGTTCCACCCTGTCTCTAGAAGTGAATAATTATGGCCAGTTTTTAGGCAGTGCCAAGTACAGAACAACATATCCCCAGAATACTTCCCCATCTGTACTAATTTTCAGCTCGTGGACTTCTGCAATCACTGTTCTCCCTGTGCTTTATAGTCTGGAAAGCAGTTTTCTTTCACAAATGTTTCTTAATCACATGTAATTTTTTTACATTTACAATATTCTAATGCTATACAATGAAAATGGAAATTTTAAGAATTAGATACGCAGATCCAACTGAGAATAATAAAGAACTGAAGTTTTAACTCCATTAGGGTTCTTGGAAAACTAAGATTTTAAAATCTTTTTCTTTCCAAAATGAAGATGCTTTCAATGAAAGGCTTCGTATACAGAGGACAGTTTTTCTTGGTCAGAGTGAAGGCGTGCAAATGGGTGAGATGGCTACATTACTTCTGAAAAAAATCCTGCCTTTGCAGATAAACAGGACTTTACAACTCACATTGTGTCACTCCTCTAACTGAACTTCACTTAAAATTCTGGTCATTAGTCTCCCACATTCTGCCTGACCAAACATAAAATTTAAAACCACAAAAAGGAAAAACTGGCAGGGGTGGGGGGAGGGGAAATAATCTTTGAAGCATGCTACCCTGGTTTAAAAACAAAAAAGTCAAAAAACATTCCTTGTAATCAGACTGGTACAAAGCAATAGCAGTTTACTAGCATTCTCAAAAATAAAGACAAAATTATGAAAATCAGTGAGTTTTAGTTTCAAGGCTTCAAAACACCTTAAGAAAATAAAGTTTAAAAATTGGGTTCAAGTGCTAAGAACTTCCTTTGCAGTGCTAGCAGGAACTAGAATCATCCTGATTTAATTCCCTTGAATTTCAGAAAACTAATAATTGTTCTAAATAATTAGAAACTGTTATTACATTAAAATGCATGATACATACTGATTAGATCATATTAAAATGAAAAGAATAATTTGAATTATTTACACAAAAGAACTCAAAGTGAGACAAATCTATGGACCATAAAGACAAAGAAAAGAATTCCTCTAATAGTAACAGCTCATTGCACAAGTAACTTTCATAAATATTAGTTATGTCTGAATTGCACCAAATAAAGAATTTACACAAAAAAATACCCATATGTACTTACTGCAATAAAGTCATTTAATGCCTTGGCTATCTTAGTTCAAAACTAATTTTTAAACTACTAGATGCAACCCAATGATTTTTCATTAAATGCAAAATATTCAGTGTATTACAAATTATCCAAGACTGTGATGTGAAATGCTTTTGTGACAGCAGTTTTATTTAATATTCATTGTCAGCTTCTCTGAGGATAGACTGAGAACTAATAAATTCAGAATGTATTAGTATTATAATACACTACGCAATTTATATTTAGTGTTTTGTACTAGCCATAACACTTGGTACAAGGCAGGTATGCTGAATACAAAAGATTAGATGTACAAAATATATTAAGATATTAAACTAGATATTAAAATATTCCTGCTGTACCCCTAGTTTAAATCTGTCTGTTGACCATGTAAGCTGGGGGCAACATTTCTGCACTTGGTGACTCCTTCCCTTCTCTGTAACAGCTGAGACAAACTCCTGGCTCTAGCTTGCTGTGCCATGGTAACACTGAAGTAAGGGCCATTATAACCTTCAGACAATTTGGTTCATAGCCCAAGTAACACACAAATTTGGAATGAAATTGCTAACTTTCCCCTGTAGTATCTGTGAGTAGTCTTCTGTGTGTTTTTATATCAAGTTGAACCTATAATTGCTTAACTTGTGCTTTGCATGATGGATGTTGTTCATAGTCAATCATTTACATAGCTGAAGAAACCTTTGGTAAAATGTGACTGAAGAACATAAATGCTTTTTAAGAAACAGTTTCTACATTTCTCCCTGAATACGTGTGAGCTACTGGCTAGAAGAGAGACCAGATACAGCCCAATGCATTTACAGGCTGGCTTCCTAAGATGACGTATGCAGTCCCATCGCCCGCTTGCTGTCTGCCAGTCCTCTCTACAACCGTAACATCCGCAACTGCTGGCCAGTTACAGATAGGGATCTTGAGTTTCTAACAACATTTATGACTCTAAATGCTGCTGCAGAGAAGAATGATGCTATTAATGCCTACACTGAAAAAAGGCTGCTGTACAAATTCAAGCCTCCAAACATGAGCCAGTGAATGCTCATGGCACTCACACAAATGCCACACTCATTGGAAAGCTTCAGTCACCCCTTCAGCCTCTGTCTCAGCGGACTGGAGGCAGCAGATGGTCCAGGAGGCCATGCTGGGGTTGCTTGGGAAGGGCCACAGTGGAAGGGAAGGCACTCACGGAATAGCTGTCTCCAGTCCTGGTATGTGGGGAGGGTGGTTGGTGCTGGCATGGCAGCGCTTGTGCATGGTAGAGGCGGCACAGCTTCTAGGACTGCAGAGCGTGGGGCAGGGCCTATGGTCTCCTCTTTGAAGAGAATATTTTGGCCGAAAGCATCAGGCACACAGAGTTTGCAGATTTCTCAGAAGAGCCGAAGAGAAGAGGGGAGTAGTGAAAAGACAAAAGTATTCATCTGATAGAGAGGAGAAGGAGGTCTTGCTTAAAGACTTCCTTGCTGAACCCCACTATCCTCCAGGCCTTAGCCAGCTAGCTCTGTCCTTACCTCTGCAGTCCTCATTGGGTTGCCCGCTCTTCAGCCGTAACAACTGCTTCCTCAGCTCCACTCCACTCACTCTGTTTCTCGCCAGTTCCTTAAAGAGAATCATCATACAAGCACATTACACCCAAGTCCTTCTTTCCCCATCATTTTTTCCACCAAGCAGCAAAGTGGCACACTAAATCCCCCCTTCCTGCAAGCAAATCATTCTGGCCAAAGCCTGTGAGGGAAGCAGGCATACAGGGGAAGGGCTGCAGAGGTCACCATCATATCCACAATTCAACAAGGAAGGTCAAAAAAGACTGGGGAATACAATGGGATAACCATGTATGCCCAAAAGAGTTGGTGGACTGAGTGTCCTTGGGGAGCCAGAGCAGAGCAGGCTGTCTTTAGGGGAGGAAGGACATGAAGACATTCTCCACCCTGTCTCCTGGTACAGAATGGAGACTTGGGAAAAAGATGACACAGACATTTAGGGAATCCATTCTTCTTCAGATTTTGCATTTACTGCCCAAGAAATGGCATCAACATTTAGTCATATTTCCTTCATTTGACTCAGCTCAGTCCTGGACAATCGGCACATTCATAGCCCCCAGCAATTTAAACCTAAGTGCCCCAAACACTTGCAAGAGGAGGCAAGCAACTGTGCATACTGTGCTCAAGTCCTCACAGAAGAGATGCAGGACATTAAAGCCACCCATAATTCAGAAGATATTAGGAATGTTGACATCAAGTCTGTTGTGTTGTTGTTCATCATCCACTATGTCAAAGTTTATGTTCACTGCCTTAGTATAATTGAATTTAAAAGGCCAGTCAGCTCAGACACAAACCTAATGGAAACCTGGCTCCAGTAGCCCTAGTGCTTAAGAAAATACTTGTTAAACAGTAGTGGTAAACTACCTATGCCTCTTTAAAAGGAATAAAATTACTATTCGTCTAAAAAGTAAACAGTCAGCCTGAATTCATTTATTGTGTGTGTCGTGGTTTAACCCCAGCCAGCAACTAAGCACCACGCAGCTGCTCACTCACTCCCCCCCCACCCAGTGGGATGGGGGAGAAAATCAGGAAAAGAAGTAAAACTCATGGGTTGAGATAAGAACGGTTTAATAGAACAGAAAAGAAGAAACTAATAATGATAATGATAACACTAATAAAATGACAACAGTAATAATAAAAGGATTGGAATGGACAAATGATGTGCAGGGCAATTGCTCACCACCAGCCGACCGACACCCAGATAGTCCCCAAATGGCGATTCCCGCCCCCCCTTCCCAGTTCCTATATTAGATGGGACGTCCCATGGTATGGAATACACCGTTGGCCACTTTGGGTCAGGTGCCCTGGCTGTGTCCTGTGCCAACTTCTTGTGCCCTGGCTGGGCATGAGAAGCTGAAAAATCCTTGACTATAGTCTAAACACTACTGAGCAACAACTGAAAACATCAGTGTTATCAACATTCTTCACATACTGAACTCAAAACACAGCACTGTACCAGCTACTAGGAAGACAGTTAACTCTATCCCAGCTGAAACCAGGACAGTGTGAAATACTCAGATCTCTGAATCAAGTCAGTGTACAAGTAAATGATCAGTAGCAAGTAATAGAAAAGTTTCTATTACACTTTTAGGAACATAATATAAGCTTCTATTTATGTCTTTGACATTTACACTCCTGGAAAGCATTCAGGTAAAAAAAAAAAAAAAAAAACACACACTAAAAAAAAACCCCCAAAAAACAAACAAAAAACCAAAACCAAACAAACAAAAAAAACCCACAACCACAACATCAACCCACACACACAAAAACCAAAACAAAAACTTGCTTTGTCACTGTGACAGCAGACTTAGATCTTGTAGAACTGATGGCATGCACCTTACTCTGTTCAGGAGCCATCTCGTTCCTTCCTCAATTTTCCACATGCATCTTATTCTGTTCAGGGGCCATCTCTTTCTTTCTTCAATTTTCCACATGTCCCAGTTTCAGCTGGGATAGAGTTAATTGTCTTCCTAGTAGCTGGTACAGCGCTATGTTTTGAGTTCAGTATGAAAAGAATGTTGATAACACTGATGTTTTCAGTTGTTGCTAAGTAATGTTTAGTCTAAAGTCAAGGATTTTTCAGCTTCTCATGCCCAGCCAGCGAGAAAACTGGAGGGGCACAAGAAGTTGGCACAGGACACAGCCAGGGCACCTGACCCAAAGTGGCCAACGGTGTATTCCATACCATGGGACGTCCCATCTAGTATAGGAACTGGGGGGAGTAGGAGAGGGGGGAACTGGCGGGGTGTCAGTCGGCTGGTGGTGAGCAATGGCACTGCGCATCATTTGTACATTTCAATCGTTTCATTATTACTGTTGTCATTTTATTAGTGTTATCATTATCATTATTAGTTCTTCTTTTCTGTTCTATTAAACGTTCTTATCTCAACCCACGAGTTCTACTTCTTTTCCCGATTTTCTCCCCCATCCCATTGGGTGGAGGGGGAGTGATCGAGCAGCTGCGTGGTGCTTAGTTGCTGGCTGGGGTTAAACCACGACTGCACATAACTGACATCAAGCTGACTTAACTTCCCTTGGCGAACAGATGGCAGGGACTGCTGACAATAAAATGTGTAGTAAAAGACTGGGAAGAAAACAGGCAAGATGGGACTTCCATCAAATACGACAGGAAAAGGTCCAATGAAGGGAAATGACATCATCCCCAAAATGAAGTAGTTAATTCCTTCACTCATGTCCTTCACAGCTTTCAAGATATGGGAATGATGTGATATGGTATGATGATATCGGGTTGCAATTATGAGCATTTGTTCTGTCACAGTGGTTTGCAAAAGTGAAAGGTTAGATGTAGCTAGCATGCTCTGGATCTATAAATAGAGAATGACGATAGTACCAATTCTAGAGATTCATGCAGCCCAAGGAAATACTGCCACCAAAGCATCAAGTTAAAAAAAATAAGGCTGACCAACTCTCAAAGCACAAGCAGAGCCAACTTGGCATTTGGGCAGGCTATGGCTCAGTGAGATGACATTCTTTAATATTGACACATTAGCACTTTTAACAAGCAGTGGAGCAGAAGAAAGAAGAGGACATCTGCTTCTCAAAAAAGTTTGGCTCCTACAGAACAAAGGTGGCTCAAAGTCAACTTCAGAAACACTTGCCGATCACTTGAGAAACTTGGCAAGGTCTCCCCTACCACTTGTCCTCTTCTGCTGAATTGCTCACGAAACTAGTACCTTTTTTCTTTCTCTGTTCTCCTTATTGCAGTACCATTCAGCAAGAGGAACAACATTAGCCCCCAACAATAGGCTGCTTAAATCAGAATTTACTTGTAAGTATTGCATTTCAAGAAAAGTCAGGTCATTCTCCAGTGAAGACAGACTGCCATTACATGAAAGCTTGGATAGTTTTTCAACTTCAGGTTGAGTTTTGTATGACAAACCTGAGGCTGATAGCCTCTTTCACTGCACAAAATATATAGAATTGGCCATAAGTCTTTAAAGCCCTGATGTATTCCAGTCCATTAGTTTTTACAGTTCAATTTATGTTGTATTACGAGGAGATGTGCTGAACTGCCCGAAAGTACAGATTTGCCAAACTATCCAAAAATAATCTGGAAAGCAAGAAAGTCAGGATACCAGCCAAATCATAAGCAGTATGGCCATTTTGCTACCAGTTCAGCTGGTAATAAATTTTTTAAAGCACTGTTAAATGTATCTAGATGAATTTGACTTTAAATCACACTTTCTGCTGAACATTTTAAGAACTATTGATTTAAAATGAAACATACACACAGACAACTGATACAGGTTCACGTACTGCATGAATAATGACAACACAGACATCTTCCTCTCTTTTAGCTTTGCACAACATACAATTAACCAAGCTATTACACTGCTACGCGGCAATCAAAAGTGATTACCTCTACCAGAAACACAGCTTCTAGGTGGATTCTGCAATATGGAAGAGTTAGCTGGCAAAAACAGAAGTCTCAAGGAAGTAGAGCTAGTGAGAGAAGATGCAGCATCATTACCATCACAATACATCTTCCTACCGTAAACGAGTGAAATACTGTTAAATTAAGCTTATCTTCTGCAAGTCAAACACATGTTGGGACTTTATATTTGCTTACTCTAAAATTTACATGACAATTGAAGTATTACCCAAATGCAGAGTCATCATATAAGCAGCAGAGAGCCTGTCTGATCACTTCCATATGAAACCATGGCAGGTGGTGAAGGTTTGAATTATTTCTGTTTCTCCTCTATGCAGTCAGTATCTGATAGAGAATTCTAGGCTCCAGGGCCATCACTGTGCTGCTTTTCAATTCATACATATTCATGGAGAGACTCTCTGAGAGTCACTTCCCTAACTGACATCTGACAGTTCTTTGCTGACTTCTAAAGTGCACAGCTATCCATAATCCCTCTTGAAAACAGGGCAGATTAAAAATAATATCAAGCACGTTTAACAAACGTTGGGCTGGCTAACTAAGTACACAGTTAAGAGCATTATGTAGGTTTTTACATAGCTAGGTTGTGATACACTGATGTTTTGCACTGCCATTAAAAACAAGCTGAGAGCTAGTTTGTGCTAACTAACCACAGTAAAACAGAAGTGCAGAGAACCTGCATATAGAAATAATGTTTGGAAATGTGCTCTGGAAGAATACCGAACACAAAAAACTATACCAGATTGTTATTTGAAGATGATTGTATATTAAATACCCCTTCTTGGCCAGTATCATTTATGCCATTCTGTAAGCAGTTTCAGCAATCCTTCTGCAGTGAAATGTTCAAATTCATTCAAATTTAGCCTCTTCAGGTCAAGAAAATGGACTTTTAACAAGTGGCAAATTAAAATGTCAAGAGCAATCATATAGACACTTGTTTACAAGACTGTTATTATTTTGTTTTACAGGTCCAAGAAGGTTTGTCTTTCTCAGAAATTGCTGTGCTAACATTTTCACCGTAAAGGAAAGGTACTGGATAATATCAACAGGTTTTTGGCACCGACTTAAATTGCAAAAATCTTAGGTGAGAACAGAGTTCTTCACAATTCTCAATCTTTCATACTTAATTGTAATAAGGTAAAATGTTGTAAGCAAAGTGATAAGCATCTGCATTTTTAAAAAGTGTACCTAATTATCTCTCGCAGAGGAAAGATGGGGAGATGACCTTCAAATCATGCTGTTTATAGCTTCATTTTTACTGGGCTCTTTGACTGTATCCAAAGACTTTGCTTAGCATATTCATTTTCCATGCAAAAATAGGAAGTATCATAAGTACAAATCCCAATTCACAGGCACAAGATGAACACAGATTTCAGAAAATCCTGAAGAAAATTGGGCCAATAACATGTCCTATGTAATGTTTTACGGTAATTCACAGACTGTCAAAAGACCATATGCTGGCCCCTACTTATGTAGAGAACAATTTGCCCATCACTAGAGTCCTTTGAAGTGGCATCCTTCTTCCCTTCAGAAGTCATCAGTGGATGAGAGTAAGAAATTTCTCGATGGACTTAATCTGAAGTCTATTCCGATCAAAGGAAAGAATACCATTTGGGCTACACCGAGCACTGTATCAAGATCTTCATGTCCTTTTTTCCTGAGGCAGTAAATTACTGGAATAGGATGAGAAATTATAAATATCATACTTTCATGAGCAGAAGTATGTTAATGGATAATGATTATATAAGACAAGCTTTGTGCTACAGGAAAAAAAGAACTACTCTGTTCTGTTTCAGCTCATATTACAGTGTTAATTAAAGTGATATGTAACATCACTTCAATGTGATAACTTCCAGTAGTTAAGTGGTTAACATCTTTTACTGACAGATTTGATTTTCCATCTTTTCTACGCAGAGATAAAAGCAATTGAATGTCTTGTTTTGATAGGGACTTTGGCTTGTGTTGCTCATGTATATAAAGAAATTATTATACCCTTATTTTAGAGGAGGTAAATCAAAGAAATGCACTTTGCAATTGGCTATGTTAGAGGTAATGTTTATGGCACTATCTTAAAAACATACAAGTGAGTCAGAAACTTTCATTAAAATCTCACTACATGGTAATCCGTCCCTAGCAAGCAATCTATTTTTCTTTGAATTGACAAGTAGAAAGACCCTATGATTTCACTACTGCTACTTGCCTTGGTAAGAGTAAGGAGCTATGCTGAAGGTGGAAAACTTTCAGTGCAGTTTCTCTCCCTCCCTGCTGTTTGAATAATGCTAAACATTCACAAGGAGACGGCTGTTTTGTACTGTTCTGTTTTCTTTGTTTCAAACCTATATATCCAAATCCTACAAGGGATGAGGCAGCCACTGAGATAACATGATGGGTCAGATTAAATATTTTCATATGACTGAAGCCCATATTCTTGCCTGTATTCTACTGTTTCTTCAGGAAATAAAATACAGAAAAAAGTTTATTGTAAACTGATGTCTTGTTTGTATTTTACAGCCCCCAGCCAATCCATGACTAAGATTTCTAGGTACTACAATAACACCTGTAACAGTTACTATGGGTATACATGTAAGAATTTTAGGCTTTCAAATGGTAGCTTCACAGATCTCTATTTTTCACTCAGGGATTTTAAAACATTTAAAATACTAATTAAGCTTTATAACACGTTTGTTTAACTAATTCTGGAGATAGAAAAATTGAGAGAGACAGGGAGGTCAAACAAGTCCATAGCAAAGTAAAATCCAAGTCTCAAAGCCCTTGCATTAATCATACAATCCCAAATACACTGTGTAACATTTAAAGGTAATACATTTAGTTCTGTCAAAGAGAATTCAGGGACTCACAAAGAAGAAGCCACAAAACACTCTCTATGTCAATTCTTTCTTAGGGCCTCTTTAATTAGCAGGTCAGCAACATAATAAACCACAATGGCTCCCTTAGTATCCATCAAGCCAGTGGGTAGAGCAGATTGGGAATTTTTTTTCTTTTAAACAAAACACTGATTATGTTCTAATCCCAGGTACTAACATCTCTTTCAGATTTATTTGCCGAAAAGTAGGTCTAGATCTGGCATATAATTTTCAAAGAGAAATCACAAGCTTGTATTATTGGGTTTGTAAATTGCCACTGACTTCACTTCAACAGAAGTGATGCTACAGTCTGTAATGAGAAGGGGAAATTACAGGCAGCTGTCACATTTTACCCACATACCTTTTCATCCCAGGGTCCTTGAGGAAAACACACACCTTCCTGTGTGAGATGAACTGCTGGAACAAAAAGACTGATTATGCAAGGGGGCTGAGTGCCTCACCTACCTCTGAAGTCAGTGGCGGCTGAGACACTCAGCACCTTGCAAGATTGAGCCCAAAGGCATTATCAAGTCAAGATTTCAGGAAAAAATAGTTCCAGCTCTCAGACTTATTGAGGAATTGCATTGTCTTATTTAAACAGTGAAGAACCTTGGGGAGACTGAATTCTGCTGTTACAATGCCTGCTGAGGAGGTCTGAATGACATCAATTAAGAAGAAACTTGGCAGGACATAATCTGTTAATTTTATGCCATTTACATCCATTCTTTTAGCAATGCCAACTGGCAGCATTTGAACTGTTTAAGTTCTCTTTTTCTCCTTCTGTCTCTGCTGCACAGGATTGCAAAAGCTTAAGTTGTAAAAGGAAGCCTCGGCAGCCATTGTCACTCCAGGCTTCAGTGGGTCTTTTCCTATGCCAAAAAATGTCACTGGCATCACTGTTATTAAGTCTCAGGAGCACACTATTATTCCCAGTACATCTGTTATTGCCAGGATACTGCATGCTTGTATGCTAGCTTTTTTCCCTTCTCTGTACCTCATGAACCTCCATACCTCATGGGTGTATCTGCCTCTCTGTATTTGCCTCTGCCCTCAGAGATCTTCTGTTGCAGCACATAGTCAGTAGAACTGCTAAAAATCATGCTAAAAAATACAACATCACAGCCTAGGAAGAAAGGGGGGGTAGATATAATTTCAATGAATCAAACTCCTTAAGGAGATTGGTACAACATCATTTGGCTTCATTTGCATTTTCTATCTATTTCTGGCTGCTATGAGAAAAGCTGCTGAAGGTATACTTGCAGATAGAACTAAATAACAGTGATAAATACAGTAGAAACCTGGGAAAATGTTTCTACGACCGTCATGGTCTGCCTAATGTTGGAGCAAAACACCATATCGTATCTGCAAATTATTACTCATATTCACCAGTCTGAAAAAGTGTTTCATGGGATCGTTCTCCAGCCTCCCCTGGTACTCACACTGAAAATGGCTGCTACTACCCTGGGCACACAGTCAGGCTGATAAACTCTGACCCAACAGGCCACAGTTTCCACTGGCATAAATCCGGATTTAAGTATAAAAACACCCTCTCGCTAATCTGATAGCTCCATTTTTCTGCCTGTAATGGCTAAAAGATAAACTAAGATACAAATATATGTGGTTTTAATAACTCCATAAAAATAAGTTTGTATTTCCTCCTTTACCATTGGTATTTCTGAAGATTGTTCATTATTTACTTCTTCTTGGGTATTTCTTGTTCTTCATCTCAGTTATTTCCTTTTTCCCACCTTTTCCTTCCCATGTCTCCATAATTTCTCTGTTTTCCCCTTTCCTCACTCCATAACGTTCTCTTTCCTTTTTTTGCCCTGTTCTCCATTCCTAATTTTTCTTCACATGCTCCTTAACTGATTGTCTCTCATCCTTCCTGCAACTGCATATACTCAGTTGTCCCTCCTTCCCCTTCATGGCCACTAATCAAAGGCACCAGAAATTCTTAAGTTGCACCAGGCATTCTCAAACCATTTATGCAAACATTACAGTTCCTATTTTGACTCCAAACTTCTAATTGTTTTCCTCTTTCTCTTCCTCAACTAAAAAGACACTCCCTTCCCTGTTATTATCACTACCTTCTTTATCCATTCACATTTCTCCATTCAGATAAATTAATTTGTACTAGACTAAAGCCCTTAAACTGTTTAGATTTTGGGATAGGTAAGATGGATTTTGAAGGGAAAGATTTACTACTGTGTCAGTCACTGTCTTGAACCTAGTAAGGCTTCACCCAATCTCACACACATACAGACACAAAGTAATATTTAGGAAACAGGTTCTTGCTTCAGAATTTGCAGTCTGTTAGGGCTCTCTTCAGTAAGGTGGCTCTGAGAGTCTAAACCCGCTTCTTGGTGAATAAAAGACAAACATACCACTGAGTCTTTCTGATGCTACTGAAGACACCAGGTATTTCTCTGTTTATTGTTGAGTGTTCATTTAAGCTGCATACTTCTCTGAAATATTGGCTGGAAATAGTCCAGTTGCTTCAATACAGGCATTGCTTAAATTCTTGTACTTCTAATGTGGGAAATAAAATGGGTACTACTTTCTACATGGGGTAGGTAGAATAAAATAGCCTCCTGTTGGGCTTAGGGTATCTGGAAGACTCTGGTGGACACCACTGTAAGCAGTTTTCATAAAGGTTGTTACAGTGAAAGAAGAGATACTGGGGTTAATATTAGAGAAGCTTTTATGTTGACTTTGTATCAAAAAACATTGTCCTGTATGATAGAGGGTTTAATAGCTTGCACTGAAAAAATGGTAAAAATATCCCAGGCTCAGTTTTAAAATATTCAGTATACACAGTACTTTCACTCACACACAGGACTCTTGTTACAGTTAATTCTAAGCCCAATACAAATACTAGGATATTAAAAGGAGCAATATCTGGACAATGTAGCATTTGGTTTTACTGCAGATTGCAATGGTTTCTGTTGACCTAACTTTTGCTGAAATCTACTGCTTGGCAGCAAGCACATTGAACAGAATCACAGAATCATTTAAGGATGGAAAAGACCTTTAAGATCATCAAGTCCAGCCGTTAACCTAGCACTGCTAAGTCCACCACTAAACCATGTCCCTAAGCACATCTACACATCTTTTAAATACCTCCAGGGATGGTGACTCAACCACTTCCCTGGGCAGCCTGTTCCAATGCCTGACAACCCTTTCAGTAAAGAAATTTTTCCTAATATCCAACCTAAACCCCCCCTGCCACAACTTGAGGCCATTTCCTCTCGTCCTATCTCCAGCCACCTGACAGAAGAGACCAGCAGTGTGACGAGCAGGTGACATTTGACGCAGCAGGAAGATGGTGTGCACTGTCGGATTGTTGCATGCTGGAGTCAGTTTTGGTTCCATCACTACTGCACTTTGCTCAGTTTTATCACAGGTCTTTCTTGCTTGATCTAAGTGATTCTTACTACAGTACTATGGATATAGCATATAACAATTATAGTAATGATAATATACAGTAGCAGGGTTATATAGCAACTAATATCATACAGTTTAATTCTGGCTATTTTCACCTAAAATCAAATCCCCTTGAGGCACACATCGGACTTCCCCATCTTTTCGCATCACCCACCAAGTGCACCCAGGCCCTTGAGCAAAAGCAATCCCACGAATGGGTTTACCTTTGCCTGAGGCAGGAGTGACCCAGACTGTCTTCCCTAACATATTTTTCACGTGCACTACAGGGACTTTATCCCCTTCTATAGTACGTAAAAATTCTGACTGGACAGGGCCACCCCGATTGGCAGATCCTCTGGTGTTGACTAACCAGGTGGCTTTTGTTAAATGTGTATCCCAATGTTTGAAAGTTCCGCCCCCCGTTGCTTTCAATGTAGCCTTTAACAGTCCATTGTATCGCTCAATTTTCCCAGAGGCTGGTGCATGATAGGGGATATGATACACCCACTCAATGCCATGCTCTTTGGCCCAGGTGTCTATGAGGTTGTTTCGGAAATGAGTCCCGTTGTCTGACTCAATTCTTTCTGGGGTGCCATGTCACCACAAGACCTGCTTCTCAAGGCCCAGGATAGTGTTCTGGGCAGTGGCATGGGGTACAGAATATGTTTCCAGCCATCCAGTGGTTGCTTCCACCATTGTAAGCACATAGCGCTTGCCTTGGCATGTTTGTGGGAGTGTGATATAGTCAATCTGCCAGGCTTCCCCAAATTTGTATTTCAGCCATCACCCTCCATACCACAGGGGCTTTAACCACTTGGCTTGCTTAATTGCAGCACATGTTTCACGTTCATGGACAACCTGTGCGATAGTGTCCATGGTCAGGTCCACCCCTCAATCACGAGCCCACCTATATGTTGCATCTCTTCCCTGATGGCCTGAAGTATCATGGGCCCACCAAGCTGTAAATAGCTCACCCTTATGTTGCCAGTCCAGGTCCACCTGAGCCACTTCAATCTTGGCAGCCTGATCCACCTGTTGATTATTTTGATGTTCTTCAGTGGCCCGACTCTTGGGTACATGACCATCTACATGACATACTTTTACAACCAGATTCTCTAGCCAGGACGCAATATCTTGCCACAATGCAGCAGCCCAAATGGGTTTACGTCTGCGCTGCCAGTTGCTCTGCTTCCATTGCTGTAACCACCCCCACAGGGCATTTGCCACCCTCCATGAGTCAGTATAGAGAGAGAGCACTGGCCACTTTTCTCTTTCAGCAATGCCTAACGCTAGCTGGATGGCTTTCACCTCTGCAAACTGACTCGATTCACCCTCTCCTTCAGCAGTTTCTGCGACTTGTCGTGTAGGACTCCATACAGCAGCCTTCCACCTCCGATGTTTTCCCACAACGCGACAGGACCCATCAGTGAACAGGGCATATTGCCTCTCATTTTCTGACAGTTTATTATACAGTGGGGCCTCTTCAACACGTGCCACCTCCTCCTCTGGTGACATTCCAAAATCTTTGCCTTCTGGCCAGTCCATGATCACTTCCACAATTCCTGGGCAACTGGGGTTTCCTATGCGAGCCCGTTGTGTGATCAGTGCAATCCACTTACTCCACGTGGCGTCAGTCGCGTGATGTGTAGAGGAGACTTTCCCTTTGAACATCCAGCCCAGCACTGGCAGTCGGGGTGCTAAGAGGAGCTGTGTTTCAGTACCAACCACTTCTGAGGCAGCTCGAATTCCTTCATATGCTGCCAATATCTCTTTTTCAGTTGGAGTATAGCGAGCCTCGGATCCTCGATATCCTCGACTCCAAAACCCCAGGGGTCAGCCTCGGGTCTCCCCAGGTGCTTTCTGCCAGAGGCTCCAGGTAGGGCCATTCTCTCCAGCTGCAGTGTAGAGCACATTTTTAACATCTTGTCCTGCCCGGACTGGTCCAAGGGCTACTGCATGAACAATCTCCCGTCTAATTTGTTCAAAGGCTTGTTGTTGCTCAGGGCCCCATTTAAAGTCATTCTTCTTCCACGTCACTTGATAGAGAGGGCTTACAATCAGACTGTAATTTGGAATATGCATTCTCCAAAAGCCCACAACACCCAAGAAAGCCTGTGTTTCCTTTTTATTAGTCAGTGGAGACATAGCTGCTATTTTGTTGATCACATCCATTGGGATCTGATGACGTCCATCTTGCCATTTTATTCCCAAAAACTGGATCTCCTGTGCAGGTCCCTTGACCTTGCTTTCTTTTATGGCAAAACCGGCTTTCAGAAGGATTTGGATTATTTTCTTCCCTTTCTCAAAGACTTCTTCTGCTGTGTTGCCCCATATGATGATGTCATCAATGTATTGCAGGTGTTCCGGAGCTTCACCTTTTTCCAGTGCAGTCTGGATTAGTCCATGGCAAATGGTGGGGCTGTGTTTCCACCCCTGGGGCAATCGATTCCAAGTGTACTGGACACCGTTTCAAGTAAAGGCAAATTGTGGACGACACTCTGCTGCCAGAGGGATTGAGAAAAATGCATCAGCAATGTCAGCTGTGGCATACCACTTGGCTGCCTTTGACTCTAGTTCGTATTGAAGTTCTAGCATATCTGGAACAGCAGCACTCAGCAGTGGCATAACTTCATTCAGGCCACGATAGTCAACTGTTAGTCTCCACTCTCCATTAGACTTTCACACTGGCCATATGGGACTATTAAAAGGTGAGCGAGTTTTGCTGATCACTCCTTGGCTCTCCAGCTGGCGAATCAACTTGTGGATGGGAATCAGAGAGTCTCGGTTGGTACGATATTGTCACCAGTGCACCATCACCATCATGGTAGCAATTGGCACTTGTTGTTCTTCAACCCTCAGCAACCCCACAATCGAAGGGTCTTGAGAGAGACCAGGCAGGGTAGACAGCTGTTCAGTGCCCTCCGTCTCCAAGGGAGCTATACCAAAAGCCCATCGATACGCCTTTGTGTCCTTAAAATACCCTCTCCTGAGATAGTCTATGCCAAGGATACACGGAGCCTCTGGACCAGTTACAATGGGGTGTTTCTGCCATGCATTCCCAGTTAGGCTTACTTCAGCTTCCAATACAGTTAACTCTTGGGATCCCCCTGCCACACCAGAAATACAAATGGGTTCTGCCCTTTTATAACTTGATGGCATTAGACTACACTGTGCACTGGTGTCTACTAGAGCCTTGTACTCCTGTGGGTCTAACGTGCCAGGCCATCGAATCCACACAGTCCAATAGACCCGGTTATCCCCTTCCTCCACACTTGACAGGAGTTGCCTCCAGAGGCTGATGGCTTGTGTCCCTTTTCCAATTGCCTTATCAATGCCACTTCCCTGGCAAGCAATCCCAGCTGCTTGGCTTCCCTACCTTCTAATTCCAAGCTATTAGCCCCATTGTCCCAGCATCGGAGGAGCCAGGTGATAATATGCTCACCTATACGGTGGCTGAAATCTTTTCGCATATCCCGCAGCTCACTCAAGGATAGGGACCAGGTTATTACCTCTGGTTCTGCCTCTTCCTCCTGTTCCCGTGATGACCCTGGTTCACCTTCATCCTTCACTAAGTGAACCAATTTTTTTGTATATTTCTTTTTCTGTACAGGGGCAACTGATACTGGTGCAGGTTGGTCCGCTGGTTCAGTTGCAGTACCGCTCGCCAGGTTTTGGATAACCGCAGTGTCTGTCACCAAGGTTTGGGTAGCAACAGTGCTCATCACCGGGGCTGGAGGGACCTCAGTGCCCGTTGCTGAGGTTTAGGTAGCCACAGCGCTCGTTGCCAGGGCTGGAGGGGTCACGGTGCCTGTCGCCAAGGTCTGGGTGGCCACAGTGCTCATCATTTTGTTGTTAGGTCCAGAGTCCTTCTCCTCCCCTTGAGGGTACTGAGTGGTGTCAAACAGGGCTCGATAGGCATGGGCCAGGCCCCAGCACGTTGCAGTGGTTTGTATCTCTCTGGAATTGCCAGGGTGGCAGCAAACCTTTTCCAAATATTTTACTAGTTCTTCTGGATTCTGCACTTGTTCAGGGGTGAGTTTACAAAACATTGGAGGTGCCCACTTTTCTAGGTACTTGCCCATACTACCCCACACACCCTGCCACTCATAATTATCCAGCCTCAGGGCAGATCTCTGGGTGATCTTCTTAAATAGCTGTTTAACTTTAAACAGGAGCTGAACCACATTCAACAACATGCTAATTCCTAGCAGTAGGGCTAGGACTGTGCTGGTATAAACATCCCAAGAGTATTCAAATTTTTCAAAATTCTCAAACATCATTGTAACTGGACTGAAGGAGAAAGGAGAGGGGAAGAGAGGTATCCCACCCATAGACTGGTTTTCCAAGGAGGAAAGGTAAATGGTGTAATTATTAATAGTTTCCCACACATGGCTCCCAGAGTATAAAGGTGACAATGCTGAGTGCAAGTACCAGATTAATCCCACAGCCGACGACTTTATCATACCATAAACCAGTGTTATACAATACATCAAAGCGAAAACCTTAATCCACCTCCCACGGATGATAAGCAGCAGAAGAGGGACTACATACAGCAAGCGAGGTGATACATAACAGAACTTTAAAAACCAGAGCAACAACTCTAAGAACACATAAATCAACATAATGACCAGCGACTATTAGACCAATATAAAGAATGCTCATAACAAATTTGTTTTAACAAGCTCTGGTCAGGTTTGTCGTTATCTCAGCCCTTCGAGCCCCATGTTGGGCACCAAAATGGACTGTTGTGGTTTAACCCCAGCCAGCAACTAAGCACCACGCAGCTGCTCACTCACTCCCCCCCCACCCAGTGGGATGGGGGAGAAAATTGGGAAAAGAAGTAAAACTCATGGGTTGAGATAAGAACGGTTTAATAGAACAGAAAAGAAGAAACTAATAATGATAAGGATAACACTAATAAAATGACAACAGTAATAATAAAAGGATTAGAATGTACAAATGATGCGCAGTGCCATTGCTCACCACCAGCCGATCGATGCCCCATTAGTCCCCAAGCAGCGATCCCCCTGCCCCCACTCCCCCCAGTTCCTATACTAGATGGGACGTCCCATGGTATGGAATACCCCGTTTACGCCACTTTGGGTCAGCTGCCCTGGCTGTCCTGTGCCAACTTCTTGTGCCCCTCCAGCTTTCTCGCTGGCTGGGCATGAGAAGCTGAAAAATCCTTGACTTTACTCTAAACACTACTTAGCAACAACTGAAAACATCAGCTTTATCAACATTCTTTGCATACTGAACTCAAAACATAGCGCTGTACCAGCTACTAGGAAGACAGTCAACTCTATCCCAGCTGAAACCAGGACAACCCACCTCACTACAGCCCCTTTCAGGTAGTTGTAGAGAGCGATAAGGTCTCCCCTCAGCCTCCTCTTCTCCAGGCTAAACAACCTCAGTTCCCTCAGCCGCTCCTCATAAGACTTGTGCTCTAGACCCTCCACCAGCTTCATCGCCCTTCTTTGGACACACTCCAGCACCTCAATGTCTGTCTTGTCGTGAGGGGCCCAAAACTGAACACAGTACTCGAGGTGCGGCCTCACCAGTGCCGAGTACAGGGGAACAACCACCTCCCTGCTCCTGCTGGCCACACTATTTCTGATACAGGCCACAATGCCGTTGGCCTTCTTGGCCACCTGGGCACACTGCTGGCTCATATTCAGCCGGCTGTCGACCAACACCTCCACGTCATTTTCCACCAGGCAGCTTTCCAGCCACTCTTCCCCTGTAGCACTGCATGGGGTTGTTGTGACCCAGGTGCAGGACCCAGCACTTGGCCTCGTTGAACCTCATACAATTGGCCTCAACCCATCAATCCAGCCTGTCCAGATCCCTCTGTAGAGCCTCCCTACCCTCAAGCAGATCAACACTCCCGCCCAACTTGGTGTTGCCTGCAAACTTACTGAGCTTGTGCTCAATCTCCTTGTCCAGATCATTGATAAAGACATTAAACAGAACTGGCCCCAATACCAAGCCCTGGGGAACACCACTTGTGACCAACCACCAACTGGATTTAACTCCATTCACCACAACTCTTTGGGCCCAGCCATCCAGCCAGTTTTTTACCCAGCAAAGTTTACATTCAAGCCATGAGCACCAGGAGAATGCTGTGGGAAATGGTGCTAAGGGCTTTTACTAAAGTCTAGGTAGACAACATCCACAGCCTTTCCCTCATCCACTAGGTGGGTCACCTTGTCATAGAAGGAGGTCAGGTTAGTCAAGCAGGACCTGCCTTTCATAAACCCATGCTGACTGGGCCAGATCATCTGGTTGTCCTGTATGTGCCACATAATGGCACTCAAGATGATCTGCTCCACAACCTTCCCCAGCACCAAGGTCAGACTCACAGGCCTGTAGTTCCCCGGATACTCCTCCTGGCCCTTCCTGTAGATGGGCATCACATTTGCTAACCTCCAGCCAACTGGGGCCTCCCTGGTTAGCCAGGACAGCTGATAAATGATTGAAAGTGCAAGAGCCAAGGGAAAAGAAAGAACAAGGAAGCCAGATATCTTGGCTCAGTTGGGTGGCCAAGTAAGAAACTGTTACTGAGAGATCAGAGGAGCTTGTCATCATTCTTATCTCCCCTGTGTTTCCTTTGGAGAAGAACACAGGAGACACACAGCGACGATTCTCCTGCTCCCACCACCCCCCTGCATACACATGCCCACACACTCTCAGATCTGGAAGCTCAGAGCTCTCACTAGGACTTCCAGTGGCTGAACTTTCCTACTTTGTGCCAGAAGCAAGAAGTGTCTCACAGAGATAGAGAGGTTTGTTTTACTGCTCAGAAAACTGAGAAACATTCAAGTCTTGTTTTACTGTTCCTATAATGACAAATTACATGTTAACGTCTAGAAGGCTAAATTTTATACAGTTCTGTTTCACACAGACAACATGTTTGAAAAGCTGTCAAAATGCATCAATAACTTACTATTATCTACCCTGCAGAAAGTATCAAGGTACTCAGAGAAGCTAGCATTGTAATGTAAGATAACTTTCAGGTGACTTGGAGGGGGGGAGGGCTATTAGGACACTGTATTTATAGCATAAACACTTAATAATTCAACAGAAAGCTTCACCACAAAGAAGAATTTAACCTACAGTTTGTAGGACAGAGACCCATTACTTAAAAATTCACCTAGGTCAATTTTAATAATTAACCATCTTTTGTCATCAGTTCTGGCAAATACAGATTCATTTTTCCAAACATGAGAACTTAAATCTAGATACATCCTGACTTATATTTAAGGGAGCATCTCAAACAAGGATTTACTTTAGAGTCAATGAAACCATAGTGTTAATCCGATTTCACAGATGCAGCCGACCAATTTATTACTCCAGGGAAAAGTATTTTTTCCAACCTAATGATGAACTAAATAAGCAGTGATCTCAATTGCCCATGATCAAAAATGTTTAGCCCTAGTAGCTAATCAGTAATATTTACTTGCAATGTCACAAGCGTATATCACAAGGTTGTTAAAACTTACTAGATTTTTTTTTTTAAAAGGTAAAAGTCACCAAGTATCAGAATAGTCTCCATATTTTCATGACTTTGACTGCAGAAAGATGTGCAGGTGAAGTACAAAATGGACTGTAACATTTCTTAAAAACTGTTACATAAATATTTAGACTGCTCCTGGACACATAACACTTGCACACAAGGCTTACAGGGGTTAGGACTCGCAGAAGTCCTATGAACTTCAACACTATCGTGCATTAACTCACATACTTTGCAGCAGTATCATCACCACCACCACCACAGTGGTATTTCCCAAACACAAAATGCAATAATTTTTTGACAGAACGTATAAGGTAAAAATCAGTATTCTTTGACATTATTAAGCCTTCCAGCTTTTACTGACAGGAAGTTCAGCCCCCTCTGAAACGTATTTGCACTCTTCCATCCCCAGTTTGTGCTTGCTCAGTCCCTGTTAACACAACAGTTCCCTCAGAAGGTAAATAAATGACATCACTCAAGACAGTTTGTTCAGGTAATTTCATAACATTATCACAGAAATTCCCTGTTACTGCAGGTAGGTAACAGTGGAACAATAAGCGAAATGAACCATCAGGGAACTTCTCTTGTATAAAGCAAACAGATTGTAGGTTTTGTTAATCAAGAAATTCCTAAATAGGGTAAGTGAAGACATCCCTACTCTAATGTGCATCAAGGAATTCTTTCTCTTTTTTTTTTTTAATTGAATCAATGTTTTACACAGTGATTTTTTTTTTTTCAATCTGTCCCTATGATCTAGAAGCAAAGATCTCAATTACAGTCTGAAGAAGAAGGCAAAAAAGACACTGCTGCTGTGTTTATTGCTGGCATATAGAAGAGTAAGACTCAAAACCTAGTGAAAATACTCTGTTCTATATTACAGACCACATTTTCTGCAAGGAAAAAGTGATCCAGTGTCTCTGTTCAGATTAACGGTTTAATATTCTCTTGGGAATATATCACACAGCTATCCAGACAGAAGGAACTGCATTTCAGCAAGCTTAAATACAAAACAGTCATTTCTCTGCTTCAATACCCCAGTGCACATTGTGATACAAGGTTTCTACCAGTGTTTTTAGTCATTAAGTGTCTTCTTATGCAGCTTTTATAGAGCTTTCTACTGACATGAAGAATATGTTATGTAAACTACTTTTTTGGGGTGGGAGATGTCATACTAGTAACTTTATGAAGAAGCCTGCAACATTTCTGTGAAAAGGCAGAATATCTCATAGCTACAGCAATGGTTCATTTTGATTCTTTTGTAAAAGCTATCAGTCAACAGCCAGTGGAGTTTGTTAAATGTACGACTCCGCAAGACTTCATTACCACCAAAAATACCAGTCTCCTCGGCTGATGAATTATCTCTGACAATTTATAGATACGTTTAGAAGAAGCCTGCTACTACCATTTTTTATGCCAAATGTATTTTGTCTCTTACCAAATAGAAACTGAACACCCCATCCAATATTTCTTACCAGTCAAGTCTTTCATTATGCATAGCACTCCTCTGGGACTCGATGCTTCTTGTAACCCTGAAAGAAGCAAATGTTGAATAGATTATATTATGGGGCTGAGTTTTGATACTACTTCAGATGAGCTGATAATACTGAAAGAATCTATTTGCTAGATTAATTCCCCATAAAGTTTGTGGGCTACTCTTACTACAACAATATTCCTTGCTGTAAAACATCTGGACGTCTTTATCAACACTAGCTGCTTGTGTGATCACAGACCTCACTGATTCTCTACAGGTGCTATTTGAATGCAGGCAAACACTGGCTACTTTAATTTTAATGCACCTCTTAACAAACATTCAAAATGTAGAAATTCAACATTTATCTAGAGATACGTCATGCTTTCCTCTTCTGTTTAACCGAGCAAAAGGGTACTAAGGCTTCCATTACTAGGATTTAAACCAGAAAAACATCATTCTTCCTTAAAAGTTGAAGTCCTGGGTTTTATAGTTGGTGTCTGACCTTGTAAACATACGTTTTGTACTTGCCAATAACAGCCCAAAGTTTTGTCCCTGTGATTAACTGCATAGTTGATTCATACCACTGAGCCAGCTCATTAAAGTGGCCCAAAGCTAAACATTTGAAATAGCCTAATCAAGCATCTATAAATCACACTTACTGTTAATTGTGGGTGTAAATCTGGATCACCAAAATTGGAAGCCAGATCTCATACACAGCCTTACAAACCAGAGCCACTCTCACATCTGCATGTCATGGTTTAACCCCAGCCAGCAACTAAGCACCACGCAGCTGCTCACTCACTCCCCCCCCACCCAGTGGGATGGGGGAGAAAATCGGGAAAAGAAGTAAAACTCATGGGTTGAGATAAGAACGGTTTAATAGAACAGAAAAGAAGAAACTAATAACGATAAGGATAACACTAATAAAATGACAACAGTAATAATAAAAGGATTAGAATGTACAAATGATGCGCAGTGCCATTGCTCACCACCAGCCGATCGATGCCCCATTAGTCCCCAAGCGGCGATCCCCCCGCCCCCACTCCCCCCAGTTCCTAAACTAGATGTGATGTCACACGGTCTGGAATACCCCGTTTACGCCACTTTGGGTCAGCTGCCCTGGCTGTCCTGTGCCAACTTCTTGTGCCCCTCCAGCTTTCTCGCTGGCTGGGCATGAGAAGCTGAAAAATCCTTGACTTTACTCTAAACACTACTTAGCAACAACTGAAAACATCAACTTTATCAACATTCTTTGCATACTGAACTCAAAACATAGCGCTGTACCAGCTACTAGGAAGACAATTAACTCTATCCCAGCTGAAACCAGGACAGCATGGAAACCAAGAGCCTTCCCAGCAAAAAGGGAGGCAACTCTGGTGTAAACAAAGATCCCAGAGTAAAGCGAGCAATTAGCGTTTTCACACAAAATATGATTCCAGTAGGAAACAGAAAAATTTTGCTCTGAATATTTAATTCATTTATTTTGTTTAGAGTGAATTTTAAGTGCTTATATTTTTAGCATCAAGATGTTTTTATTGAATATCTGTTTTCTGCTTCAAGTTTTTATTTGTTTTATTTGTTATTTGTTTTCACCTTTTACTTTTCAGAGACACTGGTGCATGGTTTTAGAAAACTGAGCTGGCTGGTCTCAATAATTATCCCCACCACTCTTTCCCCTTTACTTTTTCTACCACCAAAATTCAAAAGCATTTTCTTTATTTTAACATAAGTTTAAAACTAAGCTACTAACAGTAAGTAAAAAGAAATACATTACTACTTTTCAAAGTAAGGATTTATTAAATTCCTCCAGAAGATATTAACTATATCTGCCAAGTGACATATTTTTCATTGTCGGTATGTGTATGGACACAAAGTTTACTGATATCGGAAATTATAAAAATCAATAAATTTTATGATTCAATGAAGAAAAAAGAACGGAGTGGTTATACCGGCTTGTAGTAGGTTACAGCAATACAACACAGCAATATATGCTGAAAATGAGTACGTATAAAGAAGCAAAGAAACATTCCTTTGATTCACACTCAATTCACTTCAGCTTTGTGAAACCACTTAGGGATTGATTTCCAACACTGGATTAATGACTCTGCCAAATCTCCCTGTAGGCACTAGCACACTAGGTGAGGAACAGGAACTGCTTAAAGAGCAGCAGGAGCATCTTCGCTTCAGAACTTCAGGAATTAAATGTTGTGGCCATGGAGGTGAGAAATGCACGTTCCCAGTGCAAGGGACAATACTTAACTGCCCTGCTTCACGAACACTGTATGGCACTACGTCCTGACTCCAGATTACTCAACCGACTAGCCTTTCTTTAGCTACCTTTGATGAGTTACAAGGGGACAGCCAAGGCACTGCTGTTCTTAGTCCCTATTTTCAAAAAAATAGGTGGGGAATAACATTGACCCAGCAGATAAAAACTACAAGTCACCATCTTACCTGTAACATAGTTGGAAGAAGATTTTGAGTATTGAAAGAGTATTGGAAAAAATCAAGTATCAAGAATAAAGCAAATTAAGTTAGAAATAAATACCATTAAAATGATAATCACAAGAAAAATTCAACAACTCCACTGTTGTTATTAATAGGATGGAGTAGCGTTCTCAAAAGATGAGAGCATCTCAGGTCTGTAAACGAATAGTAGCACTTCCTAGGTATGTAGCAGTGCGGAAACACCCTAACTTCCCAGTGCTATGGAAAAATACAGCAACAGTGGTGTTTACTTTAAATTCTGAAATAAAGCTTTTAAGAGATCATATTTCCTGACACATATCTTCAGGGGGGAGGGGGCACAGAACAAAAAAACAAACCCTCACCAAAATAAAAAGAGCTAAAAGGTAGACATAGTTGTTAGCAAGAAGAAACTAAAGCTGAACAGACAAACTCTTATTCACAGCACTCTGATGTTCTTGCTGTAAAAGGATGAGTCCCATTAAAATGGAACATCAGCATCAAAGTGAACGAGTAGAGGTTATAAGAGGAACACAGAAAAAAGCTATGCATCTTAAAAGGATTCCTGCCAAGGAGATGCCAGCTGTCTCCACTGCATTTACTGTCCCACAGTTTAATAAAATACATGGAAATTATTATTTTGCAAAGAATGATGCTGTAATTAGGTGATTCTATCATATGATGCTTTTTCTTACAACACTGCAAATTAGAAACATCACATTCCTACAGCTAAGGAGACAGGCAGAAAGACAGAATTACAGATTTGTGGAAAGATGGAGTACTGCTATTTTCATTCAGAGCTCATAAAACCGTATTTCTTCCCTCTTCAGCAACTGTTTTCACTCTTAGATAAACAAGGTAAACTGTGTGGAGTATCTGCCTCATCCTGCATTCCTTATACAACCAAGACTCCCATCAGCTTCTGTAAATCCTTGACCCTTGTGGGGCAAACACACAACCAGAGTGCCAAGTGCAGAACTGTAACTATCTGACAGTCATACCAAGATCACCAAATAGATATTAACCAAGGAGTGGAAAGAAAAATAAAACAAACAAAGAAAAAAAAAATATCTCAACAACTTAGGCTCATGGTCAAAATGGGCAATAAAATTGATAGGTTAAAAAAAAGAAAACTAAAATTAAAATAGTTCCCTCCTCTCTCAGTTGCTTCTTTAACATGTTGTTTTCCATATGGTACACACACAACCACGAACAACTCCCTTTCTAATTAAGATGTTGTATCTCCTCTGTCTGACTAATGAGTATCTGATCTGCACATATTATAGAGGTCTGCATTGGAGTGAAACACCAGATTGCTCCTGTGCCTGCAAATCAAACTGTGCTGGCTAGGAAGTGTTACAGTGGTGTTAGGCAAAATTGCCATGTTCAGCTGTCAGAGTCAGGACATTACGCAGAGGCAGGCAGGAGACTTCATCACTTTCTGCTTTTACAAAGCAACGTAATTTTGAGAAGCAAGAATATTCTCAAAAATAGAGCTGAATAGTAAGAAGAATGAGACACTGCCTGAAAATGTCACATCCCAGAATAATTGCAGTAGCTATAACATTGCATAGATTCAAACAACAACAAAAAAATCCCACCATGTTTTCCTTTGTCCACCTATTGTGAAGAATGAGTAAATGAAGAAATGAGAAAATGACTGGTTTAAGAACTGAGAGTATCACCAGGTTAAACAGCTCAGTCATTGCTCTATGCTTAGCTGTGCCGTAAGTGTCACACTGTCCTTGGAGCAGAAGGCTGAGTGGGAAGTTTGCCTTCCAAGGGACAGAAATATCCTAACTCATTGTTATAATTCCCCCCTGCAGTCTAACAAAAGGTCCTCTTTGCCCTGACACTTGGCTCCCTGACTACCTCCTTGGCTATATAAGCAAATTTACAGTTGCAAAACCACAGTGATTAATATCTTCCCTTTCGCTCTGATTTTAGCACCCTTAAGCATGCCTTTCGCTAGTCGGCTGACCACATCACTACCTAGTAGAAGTTGTATATCCAGGTAAAAGGACCATAAAATATACAGCTGCTTGTAAATCACAGTTGTACACATGGATCCCTAACAATTCTTTTTTTGTCTGCAAAGTACTAAGGTCTTCAGGATTACATAGTTTGTAGTATAGACCAAACTATAAGAGCGGGCAAGTATTCACAAGCCCATTGTTTTCACAGCTGCAACAGCTAGACAGATAATCAAAAATAACTGGGAAACTAGCGATGTAAAATGAACAAGCCTCTGTATACTGTGAAAGTTCACCATATTCTTTCCAAGGAATTTTCTTTTGCCTTATTCCCCAGTAGAAGTCCCAGCATCACTGCCCAGGGGCTGGATACCAGTCCCCATTTTTGCATAGGATGTTTTCAGCCATATCAGCAGCAGCCTTAACTTAAAAAGGCTGAAGCTATGCTTCCTCGTTGACTGTGAGGAGCAAACTGGTTTCAAAGGGCATACGTGTTTCTCTCTGTCTCCGCAAGATGCGATACTGGACTCTCCTGCACATGTGCATACTGTTCAACCCTCCGCTAATTGCCACAAATAACAAGCACTCAAGCGTGACCATCTAGTGCATTCAGCTGTTCATCAGAAAAAGCCTAAGAAAAGGGAGCGGATCCAGAGAACAAAGAATGGGCTGCAGGCCACAGGCAGTGTTATGGGCTCCAGGCAGAAGTTGGCCTCCCTTCTTCTGGAAATACCGTTTTCCCCTCACACATGCTGTCTTTGAGATTTCAAAAGCACAGAATAGGGACAGCCCTTGGGGCAAAGGGGAGGGGGAAGGGATTGGGGACCTCTAGGAAGAGGAGCAAAGCAAGAGCAGTTACTTTCTTCTGAGCATAAACTCCGCTTTTTGTATCCCATTCACTGGGCAGAGTGATGAATTGCATTTAAAACACAAAGCCATTTTCCCTCCTGATGCATAGCCTTTTACCTTTGAATTCACCACCACCCCACCCCACCCCTCCTCTTTTTTTGGAAATGCAACCCTGTCCCAGCAGTTTGGAGGTCTCAATATGAGTACCTGTTTGTCTGTACTTAACACATTGCACTGACAGTTCCACACCAGACTACCAGTCAGCACAGACAGTCTTGAACAACACAATGAAGAGAGAACAGCCTCCTAACACAGCTTTTAAAACCAACTTTCATTTTTTTTACTCCAGTGCAACCATTTGGGAAATCTGCCCACCCAGAACTTGATGGCCTTACTGCACTGTCTCCAAAAACCATGGAAGAGTCGAACAGGTCACATACATCCAGATCAGGGACAATGTAAGGTCACTATAAATTGATGACTCCTATTCAAATAGATGCTCACATAAGGCAGCACTCAAATTAGAAAGCAATGTGTTTCTGTGGAAGCCTAGGTCTCTTAGCAACATTAAAATATAATCCATAACAAGTGAATGGTAAATCTCAGGGATCCAGAGATGGGTAACATGAATTACTGCTCATAAGCAGTTTGGGGTGTCTGAACAGGTACTTAAGCATTGAGTTGCGATATGAATTATGCCTGGATGCTTCAGCTCTCATGTACATGGACTGCTGCCGTGGCCAGAAGGTGTCATATTTATTGAGCACATACAGTCAGTCCAACATGCTCTACATATGTCAAAGTTAATTCATCGACACATGTGCTATATATAAGCTCAGGCTTTGAGACATCTAGACTTGCTCCAGCCAGATAAAATTTGGTGTCCAAAAGTCACAGTCATATGTGACAGATCTCAAATCTCTCCAGACCAGAACTCCAGGCAGAGAAAAAGCAGCAGGTCAAGAAAATCAGACAGAGGGCAGCCCTGGCTTCTGCAGCTGGGGTCAAGTCCAGCAGAACCACCACAAAGAAAGCCTTCACTGCAGCCAACTCAGGCCAAGGGATGATTAAAGGCACATGAGATCAGGGTTTGGGGATCTGGATACAGCACAGGAAGCACAATTCAACTGCAAAAGCTCCACCGGGGTTGTGTAACAAACCTGCCAACTGCAAGACTGAGTACCTGCACACGAAGACACACTCCAGAGAGCAACCACAAGGCCTCACCTCTGCTAACTTGCTTGACTGTGTTATATTGCTGCCTGGTTCAGCTCTTCCTGCTTTCTGAAGCCACAAAAATCCTCCCCCTCTCCTTTTAGTCTCCTTTGTTTCTCCCCGCAAATGTCTGTCACGGGTTCTTTCCAGATGTTACCAATTTCTTTCTGGAAAGATCAGGAGGTCCATGCACACACTTGTCTTCAGAAAAGAGAAACTTGCTCTTCTATTTTCTTGTATTAAACATATTTTTCCACTTTGTCTGGGGACTTCCAGGCAGGCATTAGTCATACAAGTACAAAGTATTCCCAAATGCAACTGAAATCAATGGGGTAGCAACACGGTCTCCCCTCAGTAGATTTTTATGCCAGCCGTACCAAATATATACCATACCTGCCTGGCCTATTAATAACCTTTTAACTCCATACTCTCCTTCAGTTTATTCTGAAGTTTACCATTGTTTTCCGCACTGTTCAGCTGACTCTCCCCAGTGTATTTCAGGAGATCACTGAGCTGCAGCAGCACCTGCCTCCCAGGCTCAGGAACCCTCCCGGGTCACCTGCACAGCTGGTCTAGCTCCTCCGCACTAACACAGAAGCTGCACTATGGATTTGAGGATCTTACATGCAAACCCCAGTGGCATCTGGAGCTCCAGATCAATGGGTAAGAGCAGCTTTGTGTCTAAAAGGGATATGGATTCTTTCTTGCAATGGATTTTTTCATTATGTTTGCGTTAGGCTTCTAAGTAAAACAGAGCAAGCTAGTTTCTTCTTTCTGCCACAGTCTCCAGATTGATCTGTCCTAGAAAACTGTAGTAGAGACAGTCATTTTTAGTCTGGTGAATAAGAAGGAGAAGTAGCGCTTATGTCCACAAAAAGTTAACATGATGCAGACAAACCCAGTCTCCCAAGCAAAAAGGTATAAGGTGGTGCCGTGGCTTCTACAAATTTTTCTCTCACTTCAAGTTTTTAGGTGCTGTGGTTTTTTAGATCTGTCCTTTTAAGAAATCAAGATATTTGGCTACACCCTTAGTGGATATGAAAAAAGGAATAGGTAAAAGAGCACAATAACTTCAGAAGGGACATGCAGGAGGAGTGTGTACGTGACCACAGACCTGACAAAGCCCAGAGAAGAGTCATCTCAGTCCATCATTTTTCCAGTTGCTTAAACTAGTAAAAAAACTGTTTAAAATCACTGAATTTAATTTCTTATTTTCTCTTCCTCCCATGGGAAGAAGAAAGGTATCAGCAAAGAAAACCTGAGGCGCAGAATCCAGTTGTACACACAGCTACTCCACTTTTAAACTTTTTAATCGAGACTATCTCCTGTAACACTCCTGCAGTTAGATGAAGAGACTGGTCCAAAAGGGCACAACACAGTTTAATTGCCTGACCCAGGGCCAGCTGACCTTTCATCAGCCAATTGCTTGGCCAGCCAATGTTTTTTTGGCATCAAAAAAGAGTGATAGTACTGAACTATATTTAGTCACATTACATTCTCTCACCCATACATTGTGTTTGGCCATTGAAGAACAGAATAATATACAGTCCTGATGCCACAAAATCCTCCAGCATTTCCTCCCTTGGAATGGAGAACTGCAGTGAATAGTAATGAGGTTCTTATGAAGAAGATATTCCCTTTCTGTAAAATACACAAAATCAGAAAGGACCATATTTTTTTCGTCTTCTTCTCTGAAAATTATTCATAAGAATAGATTTACAAGAACAAACCCAAGTTTGCTCTAGAATGGAATATTTCAACCCATGTTCAAGGTACTATTCACTATGACTTAATAATTTAAGTGCATTCAACACTCTACTTGAAATCAAAATAAAGAAAAAGCATGTGAAATATGCTTAGAACTACTTGTATTTCCCTTATTAACAGTGTATTTTTCGTGCCTTATTTATCCTTTCTGCTGGCATATCTGCTGCAGACTTTGAATCAAAGTAAAGCTATGTTCTTTTTATTGCCAATTTTGACTGGATCCTTGATAATAAACCATTAAAATGACAAGCAAATATATAAAACTGGAATCATTGATGCTTACGTATCACAGTTCTTGAATATAATATGCACATCTCTCCCCTTTCTCTCGTCTTACATCTAAAGAGGATTTTTTATTTTTTAACATGAGTCATAATTCAAAATTATCCTACTTAGGCGTCAAGTCACGTCTACAGCTAACTCTTTTTGGAGTTTCATACTACATTTCATACAAAATTAAGTGAAGGCAAAACCGGTGCTCATTTGTGTAAATGTTCCTACTATTTCTCTGTTTATAGACTACTTTAAATTACTCTAAGCTTAATGAAATTTAACACAGAAAATATTTCCTGTAAGAAATTAAATGTCCGGCAAAATTGTCAATTATCAATATGATTTATTGGTCAATTCTAGGGGATGCTTCTACATGGATCTGTGTTCCCTTGAGTCTCTGGTAGGCTTTATCTTAGCCTTGTAACCTCTACAGCTTCCACACCCAGGGCTCCACACCCAGGTTTGCTTCTTCCAAATTTTGACCACATCATCGAGGTTGCCACCTCAAATCTCTTGCATCAAGCCAAGAGAAACGTTCAGTACATTTTATTGGAAGTTACCTGACTGCAGATAAAGGAGTGAGATAGCTCGGACTGATCTCACAACCGAGCTGACAGCACTACCCTTGCTGGAGCAATACATCATGTCTGCACCTACCTAAGTGTCTGTAAGCTTTCTAACCACCATGACTTTCATGCAGCTGTCTTAGAGAGACTGGAACTCAAGACCACCAAAATGCAAACCTCAGGATAATTCAGGATTCAGCAATTACTGCTCTTTGAGAGCAGCTCTTGGGAATCCTCCCTAGTATGGCAGGTCACTTCAATTGCAAGGAAAACAAGGGGTTTCCACAGAATTATGCCCATTAATGCTGATATCAAGCTATTACATTGGTCTGTAGTCCAGAGCAGTGCAGTGCAGTCATCTTAGCAAGCCAAGACTTTGTTTGTTGTTCTTAGAAACACACCCTACAAGATGACTTCCAGCTATGGAAGAAACAGATTTAAATAAATAAATAAATAAATAATACCCCTACACCTTAAACAAGAGTACATGAATTAAACAAGAACCTAAATTGATTTGCTTTGAAAATTCATAAAGCGTTTACCCTCATACTGCTCAAGAAATTTGGGGCAAATTCTGAGCACCATAAAGAAATTCATACCAAGTAATTTCACTGGCTGGGAGGTTTCAAATATAGGACCTACACATGGAGTAGCAAGGAGTATGGGACATGCACACACAGTTTAAAATTTGCACACCTGACACACATGGAATGCATTTCTTTCTCTCAATGCAAAATCACAGAAGTCAAATGACATTCCTGATTTCTGAAATATCTTTGCAGAGAGATCATATTTCTAGAACCTTCTAGTAATAATCTACAGCTTGTAATTTTGCTTTATATTTGCTATAGCTTCCAATCCCCACTTAAAGAACTGGAAACATTTGTTCCTCATTTCTGTTTGGTCATTTGGCAACCTTTATAGTTATTTTTCTTGACAAAATAAACAAAACCACTCAAATAGATTCAACTCAAGCTATCTTCAGTCCAATGCACTACAGCAGCATAACCTTGGCGATGTTTTCCACCCTGTAATAACAGTGCCTATTACAGCTCTAGCAAAAAGACACACAAAACTTTGTGACTCTTGTATCAAAGCTGCTTCAGCAGACCCATCCCACACTTCTGAACTCCACATCAGGACTTGGTGGTCAGCCATAGCCCTAAGTCTGGCACTGGCTGGGGGCTTCCGAATGATCATTCTGGTTTTCAAACAGATTTTTTTTTTTTAATTTGCTTTTAAGTATACAAATCCCCAAACCCTGGCAGATGTATAATTATACAAAGGCAGAATTAGTAAACATTTTAACAGTTCAAAGGATACCTAAAAATGGCTCTGTCTTTACCCCATCACATTTCAGTGTACACTGGACAAGTCAAAAAGCCCTGCTGGGTAAAAGCCCAATGACTGCAACGGAGGACCTCTGGAACAGACTGACCAGTCTGAAAACAAGACAAAGAAATGTCGACTGTCTACTGGTTGAAATAAAAATTATGAAAACAAGTTGGCATGTTTGAAGAAAAAAAAACATGTATAAAATTGAATTAATATACCCTGTTCACAGTTCTAGAACACACATACATTTATTACTCCTATTAATTAAAATCCGTTTGGCCCTATTCCTACTGTCCCTAAAGCCAATGGAAAGACGCCCTTCAACTCGACTTCTGGTCTATACGTTACAGAGAAATTAGGTTTAGCAAGTTCTTGCCCCTTGAAAATATATATTATCTTCCACTTAACAAGCTTTGAGTTAAAGGCTACCTTCCTGTTATACATCGTTCATCTGTGGGAAGTCTTGTCAGCATTACCAAAACTTATTTCAGAGAACAATCACATTTTATAATCCAAAATAGCTCATCATCTTGAAAATACAGAAAGCTTAAAGAGTCACACATCCACCTTCCAGCAGCCAACAAGCCAGGGACACCATGAAGGTACATTTAGGGTTAAATGAAGATGATGGAGACAAAAGTCTGATAACTATATTTTAAGTTCTCATGATTTTTTAACCAGCTATGTTTTTAACACCAAATTCTGAATTCCCTTAAATTGGGATGCCCTTTGCCTCATTTGCTCTTTTGCTTCTGAACTTTCAGAGCTTGCATCCTCCAGCTCTTCTCCACAGTCACAGAAACAAACAAACAAAAAAAAAATCTTAAATGTTACACAAGCTCAGAGTGCACAGCACTGCAGCAGATGGTTACAAAGAGACGGTAAAGCTTACATGAAAAGGAATTTAGAAACAGAGAAAAAAGGTTTACTGCTGCTCTCATTCAGGGCAAAATCAGGGTTCCACACCCCCCACTTTGAACATGCTGAGATCAATGTTCAGTTTAGTTGGGACTTACAGAAGCGCTCAAAGGTGGCCTCGCTTCCTCCTTCATGAACCTGATTTACCATGAACATGAATAGCATTCAGAGCTGTTTCCAAGTTTTGTCGTTTCATAACCCAAGATACAATTTAAAGGGAGTCTCATATTAATGTGATCAAGATCTTTAAGTCAGTCTTATGGTTTCCAAAGAACTGCCTCACTGTTTATGAAATGGGGGGGTGAGCAGGGCCACTAATCTAGCTCATTGTGTCAGAATCATGCAGAATATAGCTGTAATTAAATTACTGCAGCCTACACGTGCATAGTATCACCTGTCATGTGCGTAATATCACCATCAGCCTGAGAATTCTCTCTGCAAAGACCATTTTGTTTTCTTGTATATTTTATCACTTTCTAAGACTTCAGGCTACTTCTATATGGTGCTTTTCCGTCAGTAAGAAAGCCTCTCTCCCTAAGCTGCAGGGGTGCCTTTGAAATTCACATATTGGAATTTATTCCCATTACAAACCTGCTGATCCAAACAAGCTTACAAACAGCAAGAGCCATGTCCTATATTTGCTAACCTCCTCTCTATATACTTTCAGCTTCTTCCCACGTCCTCCGTTTGCCCAGCTGATAACACGTGCTATCTCGTTTGGTCTAGCTGCTGCCTCTCAAAGCAAACACGGATTGAGTTCTGCCTGACTTTCCCCCTGAAGAAGCTTTAATGTAAGTCTTTTTCCTCTAGCTGAGGATTTTCACCAAACTTGGGGGAACTTAGTATCTCTGAAGCCTCTACATTACTGTCAGCTTCAGTGGAAACTGGCCACTGGATTCAAAAGTTATTAGCAGGGGACCGACAAAGATGCACAGGCAGTCAGACAGGTCTACTGTATAAAAGCATGTCAGTACTGAAAGTATGAAACAAATTAGTTAAAATTAAAAACAAACACCACCACCACCACCCCCCAAAAAAACAAAACAATACATCACCAAAAACCTACAATCTTTTGGCTCTTAGTCTGAATGTGAAGGATGTTAGGGCATCTCTGATTCCATAACACATGGGATTTTAAACCCACACAAGTGATTTAGGAGCCTTTTGTAAATGGCATTAAGTGTGGCAGGGGGCTGTACTCACAGGCTGTACCTGCACAAGAGCAAGCCCAGTATTCCCAGCTGAGGAAGCTCAGGACACATTTGAATCTGGAGGGCAAGGCATCATCAGTTAGAATAGGAGGATGAGAGAAACTGGAAGTTACACACACATTGTTAGAGAAAACGGATTTATCCTACCAAAATTTAAGTCTGAAACAGTATTTGAGCTTTTACTTTTACTTCAACATCCTACTTCATGAATGCTATAATATAAAAAGCAATTCAGCCTTAATTATAGTGGTTTAGCTGGGTTGCTATAATTTTCCTGTCCCTTAATTCTCCCCATGTTTATAACTATCTAAGAGCTTAGGCTCTGGTAAATTTTTTATTCTTCATAATTGCTAAGCCTGAGTGGAGCAATAAGAGCTCCATGCTTAGCATTTCCTTCTGTAATCTAAAGGCATACTGTGCCAAATATAAGCCACTTGAAATAAGTCACTGTGGGTAGCAACGTATATGCTTTAACTCATGGTGCACAAAGTATCTGATGTCGTTTTTCAAGTCACCCACATAGCTATTCATCTCTAAGCCTATCCCATAGCCAGACACAATTGTATACTACTTCTACAGCAGAAATATTCTTCTATTTTTATCCTGTTGTTATTCCTTTGTTAAGTAGTCACAACTTACTTTTTCTACATTTTTATTTTACTAGAGCAATTCACACTTGGAACCCGCATAAAAAGAATTCCTGTATGCCACCATGTCCCTGGGACGCAGCTCACCAGACCTGTGAAAGCAAAGGATGACAGTGCCAGGGAGTGTGACAGAATTGGATCCTTCACCCAGCAGCTTTCTCCTTGCAGAAAGAGGGTGATCTTCCACTATGCTCTCCCCAGAGTCTATACAGGAAAAGCAACCCTTTTAGCAACAACAAATAATATATCCTAATTTTGGTCACAACGATGTACAGATTTTACCTCAAATAGGCAAAGAATTGAAAAGATACAATTTTTAAAAGTGGGGAAAACCTTAGGCAACATACAAGAATATGGGAGAGATTTAGGAAATTCTTTCAGATATTGCAAGATTCCAAATTAAAGAAAAAAGTCCCCAACTGCACTCGGAAGACAGTCATTTCCTCAGAATTCCCATTTGACTGTGTATGAGGTGGCCACTACTGATGCAAAATAATATTCTTGCTAAACCAACTCAGATGTTTTGTGAACAGACCAGCTTCTACAGAACAAGAGAGAAGTTAGGTCCTATGTGCATACCTAGGCAATCATCTGAGCCCCTCCACAGAATCTGCCATCTGAATGGCTGTATCCCACAGGAACAGCCCTTCTCATGCTTGCTGACCATTTTCATTTCCCCCCTCTCATGTATAACTTTAATTTTCAAAAGTTTTGCCCAGGGCCCTTAACTGGGCTCCATTGCTTTACACGACCAGAGCTACCCTCCCTTAGAGCACCCCACTGTCTGCTCTGGCCCTGCCCGAGCTGCTTTTTCCTGAAACATCCTCAGCTAAGGACGTGTGTGTTAATTCTGACAAAACAAACGCACACTCGATACTCAGGCTGGCTAGGAAGCACAGATTTCAAGGCCAGTTTACAAAGGCTTCCTCACCAGGGCCCGAATCTCTGACAAACAGCTTGCCACAGCTTCAGTTTACAGAGTTTATAATTGTTCTGGGAGGTGCATTACAGAGTAATCAAAATGATAACAATTCTCAAAAATTGCAGCGGGTTGTGTGGAAAGATTAAACAGCTTGGTCTTATTCTCACTGGGAAACAGGAGACTTAGCAAACACTGAATTAACATTTTTAATATTATGAAAGGGAATTAATAACATGATAAATATGGGGGGTGGAAATCAAGTAATAACCTATCGACAGCAGGTATTCTGCTGCTATCTGGAGGCTAACGAAGGTAGATAGAATTTTTCTTGTGAAATCCCAGTAGGGAGCAGAGCATGCATGCAAGATTCATGCAAGCAAGACAGTAAATGGGTGGGGTAGAAGTGGTAGAATATGTGCAGCTGCGCAAAGTCTTCAAAACTGGCTACACATCAGAAATTCTGTTACCCGTTTTAGGGGATTTTGTACAAGTGACATTGTGCAGCAGGGGCAGACAGCTGTGATTCCCCCTTGCATACATCTAGTCGCTCACAAACGCACAGAAGAGGCGAGCGAATTCTTTCAGCAATCTCAAAACCATCCATCCACCCAAAATGGTAATTCCCCTCTGGAGTACAACACATACGGTACAGTCTTTGTTTCTTTTCACTTGTAAGCAAAATAATTTCCAGGCAGTGTTGCCATCATGCTTAATTTAGATTTTAAGACATTCTGGAAACCTTGATGTGATGTGAATGATGGCTCTTAAAACATACTCCAAAGCTGCCTCCTAGTCTTTACATTAAATATAAGAAATTGAGAGGAGGAAAAGGAAAACAGGCAGGGCATCGTTTACTTGCTGGTCAACTATTTAATCACAAATTTACTTTTTTTTAAAAAAGAGGCTAAAAAAATAGCCTTACATCACAACTAAAAATTTGGAATTAACACATACAGACCTGGGTATAATTTTCATGCCACCTCTAAACAACCAGCATAACTTTCAGAAACTTGCATCCGTTCCTGAAAAAATCTGCATCTTCTCAGCACTGGGCCATGTAGGATTCATGCCACCCACAGCCAAAGCTGAATATATCAGCTAGTTTTAAGTCACAAAGCTCAGGTATTGCTAGTGTAATAGTCATAGCCGCTAGTATGGCTTGCCTGCTGGAATATCCATCCAGCTTCTTAAGTAGCTTTTGCAGCTCTCTCCAAGTTCCTAAAGGTCCTGTGCTACCAACACCTGCATTAGTAAGCTGGAGCTAGCTCAGGAAAGAGAAGCAGGCGAGAAGGAAAACAGAAACTACAGGAATGTATATACAACCCTTCACTTGATGTCCAAGTCTGAAAACACTGACTTTACTAAAGCAAAATAACAGAATATTTTATTTCAGAGTACATTAAGCTGTAGCTGAATATAGAGCATTTGTACACAAGGGCCAAATCCTGTTATCAAATACAGTTATTGTATTGCTCTGAAGCAAAATTGGCATGCAAGGAAGCCAGAAAGAGTACTGTGCTCCCCTACAAACATACCATTCATACCACACCACTGTAAACTGACAAATCCAGCTCCCTGTGTGCTGGTGTTTTATTAACCTTTTAAATTATTTAAATGTTTGCAAAAATTGTTGTCATTTTACCACTTACTTCCTTTTTTAAGGTAATTCACTTGAGCTTCATAATACAGAAGCGACAAGACATGGGAAGAAAGGTTAAAAAGCCAGCTGATCCCGTTCTGGAGTACAATTAACACAGTACTTTACTTTCACAGGGCAGTTCTAGCTTAGTAAATATAATGATAGCTTTACTCTGAGGTTAAAATGAGAGGACATTCATTTTTATCACTAACATACCTTGACAAAGGTTCCAAGACCAAAGACAGACTGTCAGCATAATTGTAAAATAATACTTTCTTCCACACTTTTAATTACATGAAATAGCTTTTGTATATCATTAATAATATTCCCCACCATTAGAGTAAAACTTGATTAAAGGCATCATTTTATGCACAGACACAGAGGAGGTTTGTATAACACAAGAATGAATTAGATTTTTGGATTACAAACAGGCAGCAAAACTAAGAAAATGTGCTCACTTCAAATCCAGCGAAGTCCGGGCAGTTTGAAGCAAGACTCAGTTCCCTCTTGGAGAAGTTTACATCGCCAAGAGGCAGTTAACACAAATTTAGCTTGAAAGGCCTGCCACGCAATTAAAGAGAAAAGTTCTATGCTCACCAAACTTCTCTTCTGAGAACAGGTCACCCTTCTCATAGAAGAAACTCTGTGATCCCAAGTCTGACCCAGAGCCCACCGAGCCTCTCTCCATTAATTTCAGTGCATTCTGGAGAAGTCCTTACATACGGCTGCTTTAGCCACAGCTGATGATTCGCATCCCCCAGATATCCCATGGCTAGTTTTCCCATCACACAATATTACACTTGTCACCCAGAAGAAAGACACCGTATTAATACAAAACACTGATTATTAGGGGGTTATGCAACCCTGGCTGTATAAAAGCAAGTGACACCCTGCTGTTACTCTCCCCCAATATTTTTAATATATCAGTAAAACAAAATAAACACCAAAAAAAGTACTCATTGCTGTAATAATTCTTCTCAGTTTAACATGTCCTTCACTCCAAGAAAATGTCTTGCGTTTGGAGGTTTAAAGGATTAAGTGATCTAATAGGTTTTTGCATCCCTATCTTCCATGACTTACCTTTGATAGCTTTGGTCCAGCCTTAACATCCACTGAGCCATTGCTGCAGATGATTAGCTCTCTGCTGAAAAATAGTTTGCATGGTTTTGATTGTATTTAATAGAGGAATACTGTAGTACAAGACTAAAAAAAACAATTTACAATAGATAAACTTTTATGGTTGCATTAAAAAAAATTTAAACAAAAAGTCAATTTACTTTCCACATGAACGATTTAGATGTTTTTTCAACAGATGAACAAACTACAGTCATTTCATAATTCCCAAAGCAGTGAATACAACGGCTCACCAATGTTACAATTGCCACTTCTTCCAGAGCACATGCAAGCAAGTTACAAACTTTCATCATATTTAATGTAGTGATTACACTTATTTTTTCCAAGTTGCCTTGCCCTGTAGTTGAAAGGGCTGACACAGTCCATCTTCTCTGTAGAGTAACACCGTTATCTGTTAGCTCCGTTAGCAGCAGATCAGAGAGGAAGATGTCAGAGCAGTTGTGTTCAGTTTCCTCCCAGGCAGGGATATAAGCACGTAAGCAATCCAGTGATTTCAGGTGGAACTACTCAGACATTTATAGTTAGGCATTGAACCTTCACTACACATGAAGAGTAAGTGTCCCACAACAAAGTTCTTGGTAGTATCTAAACCACCATTTTTAGTAGGGTGGAAATGGAAGCAGATGAATGTGTCTGAAAGGAAAAGCCATCTAGAAATCACAGCACAGCTTTCTTTTAAAGATGACTTGCCTCCATGTGTAACATCCCTCGTGACGTCTGCAGACCTGTAAGTTTCGGAAATGAACAGTGCATCTTGCATCTTATTCAGAAAGTCAGTGGCCTTAATTCTCAGTTCTGCGCCTGCCTTCCACCACTCTGGCACCAGCATGGAAAAGCTGCTTGAAGAGACCTAAAACCACAGCCCAGAAGGAAAAGCTGTGCAGTGGCCAGTGCGTGGCCAGCAGCAAGGCAGGGCTGCAGCTCCACCTCCTCAATTAGCAAAATCACCCTTCAATCAGATCAGGGCCAGACAAGCTTTGGCCTTTCCAGACCTGTCAGAGAGCGAAGACCCAAGGTGCGTGTAGTTTGACTGTGCAATTTCCAGTATTTGATTTATATGTAATGGAAAAACACATATCATTTCAGCAGTACGCTCAGCCTTTTAAAATACAGCCCCTAAAGTACAGACAGGCCAGTTACACTGCTGGACACCCTCCCTATATCCCAGTTTGCTGTGGAAGTCCACTCTCCGATGTAACAGACCCAACTGCACTGTCACACATATGCTTTCCACAATAGCTCCTAATACTGACATGAAAGAAGTAAAGGAATCCCAAAAAAGTAATATATCCCTTTTCTATGGCAGGTTAAGATGCCTCTTATGGGAGGAAAATTGGGTATCTGGCAATTTTAGAATCATTTGGGAAGCTGGGATTGTACTTATTTCCCATCTATGTGAGGGAGGGAAGAGGGCTCTTCAAAAAATAGTTTGTTACTCAATATGGTCTTTTGCAGGACTTTAACTTTCTTTGTTATTCATTGAAATTTATAAGTGAAAGCTGGGAGTCACAAATGGAAAAGAGATCTGACTGGCAGCTACAACTTCAATTTGTATGAGAAATCTCTCTGGAAAACATCCTTATTTTGTCTCAGACTCACCTCCCAGTAACAAAACCATGACAGTTACACTTGCTGTCCTCTTGTGTACCCATCCGCACACTGGAAATTACAACTAAATTACAAAACAGCTTGTCCAATACTCGTGAAATCAAAATTCATAGTCCACTCCACTACAACTAATTAATTTTCTTAAAACTGCATCCCAGAGTGATCAAATGAGACATGAGCTCTTTCATGAGAAGAAAATCCCACTAGAGTTCCTTAACATCAAATGTAACAAACACCAGTGTTTCAACATTTGCATCACCATGTTTGAACCCCCATGTTTGCATATGTAAGCACACATTTGCATGTAAGCATTATGTATTATTAATATTGACTAATATTATTATTCAAAGGTAGTAGTCTGCCTACGCTCTGTGTGAGGTTCGTATATATGCATGCAAAACCGGCTTATGAAATGAAACAAAAATAGATTGCTTATGGTTAAGTTCATTAAAAGAAGAGAATACATGACCATATTAAAAACAAGCAAAAAAACATTCCACCTCTCAGCACTTACTGTTCACAACGGCTCCACTGTGAAGTTTTACAGCCTAGCACTTCTTTTGTCTACCCAGTCCTGGGAACCCTTTTGCACATTTTCATATAGTTCATATTAAATATGGGAACTTTAGCTTCTTTCATGAGGCACAGTTCTACAGCTATTTTCCCTAAATAATAGCCATCTGTTCTGAATGACCTCCCCAAACAACTCGCTTTGTTAATGGCAACTTTGCTACAGTTAATACACAGTTGGGATTACCCCAGCCAACTTTCCATGGGCCTCTATTGTTATGAAAACCTATTATCAAGCAATTAAATGACAGCAAGAATGTAATAAAGTACAACAGTTTTACTTGTATCATTATCCTGGGTGCTGATGTTAATGAAAGGCTATCGCACCCTAGACTGTAATTCCTAGATACTGTCATACAGGAGAATAACTCCCGTCAGCAGCTATTTTCAACCTTAATGGTTTGAGCAATTACAATCCTTGCCTAAGCCTTTCCCCAGTATTTCACCCCAAATTAAATTAAGAACAGCTCTGAGATTATCTTCAGGGCTTGCTGCTGAAGGCCAGGTGTAAAGGACACGAGGCTAGCCTCACCTAAAGCTCGGCCAGTTTTTGAAGGTATTTGTTTGTTTTCTTGTCAGACAGGCAAGCCTCATGGAGGTGCCTTCACAATCACTTGTCCTCTGTGTAAATGAAACAATAAACCAGCTTTCTAAATTCTCTATTCTGTACTTGTCTCAGTAGAAAATAATGAAGTTGAATTGCCCTTACAGTCCTTTTAGTATCCTGCTGGCAGGTTGAATTTCTAGCATGACACCTTTCCTTTTCTCATTTCTAGAACTAAACATAAACTTAAATAATCCTCTCTGAGAAACAAGATGCGCATAATTGCCACAGATACCACGAGATGTCTAGAACATTTCATCTTTCTAAGTTGTCCTAGGTTTGAAATTTATACAATCAGCATTTTGTATTTCTGATATATAACATAGCAGTAGGTCTAAAACAAGTTCTTTTTTTCCCACCGTGAAAATAATCTAAAAATTTATGTTGACATGAAGTAGTACTTTCTCTATCACTGAGACGATCCAAGTGCAGTCATACTGTTTGGCATAGATTCAGCTAATATGCATTTATAGTTCTCCTTCCTTGACAGAAGGCAGTATATTTACCAGCCTGTATGTGCAGTTAGGCTAAAGTGTTGTTTTTCACTGGGACTCATAACCCCTACTCTTTGGAATATTTATTTTCTTCCTAAGATGCAATAGGGAAACTTTATGCAACTTACTATATCAATTCTACATCAATACTACATACAGGCTTCTTCCAGATAGCTGATCAAAACAACTAGATGGAAAAGCTCCCCAGTATAAATTACTGGATGAGAGAGAGAATATGAATCAACTCTTTGTTCATAAGCATTTTTAGATTGTTTTATAATTCAGGTGGTCTTACAGCAACTACATTAATTTTATAAGACAGAAGTGTTTGACTCAATCTAGTTACATGGGCAACATAGAAGTACACTATCCTAAGAAGGGCCCTTCAGGGGGCGATTTTTTCCAAATCAAATGAGAAACACGGGATTCAGTTACATCACCTCTTAAAGCAGATGAAATTTATTTTCTTCCACTTGTCAGGACAAACCACAGCAGCTGCCAAGCAGGATGGACAGGCTTGATCATCCCTCCAAACCCACCCCCTTCGCCATCCCATTATGCAGGAACAGAGTCAGAATCTCTTTTCTTTCGTTTGGGCCCATAATCCAAGCCAGAAATGGGAAGAACTGATGTGATACCTTAATCCTCCTCGCAATCCTTCACATAAAGTGATGTTAAACTAAAATTTTACAAAAGAAACATTATCTTTAAAAATTGTAATAAAGCACAAGGGAACCTTATAATATATAGGAATGTTCTCTGTATATTTCTGTCTACTGGGAAAAAGAAACAGGAAAATAATATATTAATATAACAACACAGATAGGATTGTTTCTTGGAAGAACCCTGGTAATAAAGCAGAAGAGTGGAGTTCTGTTCTGTAAAACAACTTGTGCTAGCATGAGGAAGACCTGAACATCACTCATGCTGCTGAGAGAAAACATGCATTTCCCAGCTCCCTTATGAATGCCGATTTCATCTCTCCCAACTCTCTATTGTCAAGCACAAGAAACATGGTGCAGACTTGTATAACAGCCAAACAACCAACATTTGCTTTTGGTAGCCCCTCCGAAGTTGTGCACCTTCAAAACCAGTATTTTTTACTAATATCTTCTCTGTTCCTCATCATAGCGACTGTTTGGATCTCTTTTTGAGACCTGGCTTATTGAAAATATCTCGCTAGAATGATTGTCCCTTTCACACCTACAGTGTAATATGATGTGATTCTCCTGTTGACACTAGTGATATTCCAAACACACAGGAGAGCAAAGTAACATAGCTGAGTATTTCCCAGAAATTCCCAAGAGAAAATTTTGCCGTTACAAGAGTTATCGCAATAAGCTTTGTCTGCGTATATTGTAATGGACAACGGCTAAAAAGGTCCACAAAGTCAAATAGATACAGTAAAGGATGTTTCTGAAGCTGCACAAAGGGGTTTTTTACCCCTTTGTGTCATGGATGAGACGGAGTAAGCAACAACCTGAAGAAGATGTGGATACTGGGGGTTATTTAAAAACACCGAGGAGATTAGAGCTTTCACCCTCATCCCCCTCAGTGCTATCTTTGTTCCTCAGGTCTCGACTTCACTATCCAGCCGGGAGGTTAGACAGAAAGTTGTCTTGCTCTAGCTGCGCAGCTGCACACAGTTATCCCTCTCAGGTCTTCCTGGCCAAGGTCTCTGGGCATCCCCTGGCATTTGTCCCCCTACTCATATCAGACATCCAGGATCTTTCCAGGATCTTTCCTCCAGGCAGGATCATCACCACCTGCTTTCTGGTGTCTCTTCTTTCTGAGACCACTTCTTACTTCAGGAATCCTTCTTTTTCAATACCAGCTCTGCTTTCCAGAACCCCAAGGCCTCAGTTCTCCCTATATAGTGTATGTACAAAAGCTCAACACGTGCCTCCTAGTCAGTGGTTCTGGTTTATGTCTCCTTATTAACTGGAGGATTTGGGATGTGCCACTCATTTAATTCAAGCATTATCAGAATTTACAGCCACCCCATACTAGGCTTCTGCCTGAGTTCAAAAGTTCAGTTTTGGACATTCACACACACAGAGTGAAGAGCCACCTGCTAGCGTTCACAATTTTTTCCACCTACACCACTTTGGTATGAATTTATTAAAATACAGCTTTATGACAAATAGTCAGCACAAATTCCTGATTAGACCTTAATTACAGAATTCCAGACAAAGTGTATGCACAGGTACCATACCCTTGATGAAACCTGAAGATGAAACAAAGCCTGCAGGACCATTGAAGCACAGCAAGGGCTTTCCCCAGTATGCTTGTGTTCACTATAGACAGAACTGCTAGCACAGGTGTTGATACGAACACAGTGCCCAACCCATGGTAATCAAGACATCTGTATTGTGGGGCACTGCACACCCTTGATATGAGTTGCACTAGGGGTGAAGTGCAACATCTGGCCTATATTTGTGATGCTGAGCCTCCAATGGAAAAGACAGACCCTACCAAGAGGGGGTGCAGGGGGAGGAGAGTAGCACAGACAAATACATGAACTAGATGCTTAAAAAAGTGGAGATGTATGCTGAGAATATACAAATAAAAGGACTAGCTTCTGCTCTCACTTGCACCAGCATAAAACCTGAATGGCCCAAGGGAACTCAGTATAGCTGAACCTACATAAACAGTGAGTTATGAAATCAAGCATTGAATAGCAAATAATACACTTCATGATAGTAGTCATTTCATAATACTGCTGCCTTACCTGCCTTTCTACATTAACTTGCCTTAGAATAAGAAGAGTAAAATTAGTATATAGCTGATAACCATCTAATCATTGGTTACATAAAAACATATAATGCTTTAAAATTAGGCTCTGAAATGAAGGAAGAAAAGCTTGTAAATAAGAAAGGAATAGATTATTTTTTTAGAAAATTCTAATGGATTTTGGAAAAGAGCGTTTGAGACATCTACTCGCTTGCTTCACCTATAAACACAGAGAAGAGGCACTGTTGGTTTTTTCTTTCCCCCTACTGAGTGCTAGTGAGGCAAGCTTATTGCCTGCACACACCATTTGACATCCTGAAAACAGAATGAGTGCTCCACTGGCAGCTAAGGAAGATAGAAACGTTCTCAACATTTGTCACATTCCCTGATTGGTTCTCACTGAGTTATTTGGCATGGAAATGTGAGGAGCAATGGAGCTCTGTAAAGCAGAACGCAAGGAAAAGCACTTGCAACAAAGCATCGTCTTTTTAGAAGTGAATGTTGAGTTACAAGACTGAGACAAGAAAATGCATCACGATGATACATTTGATAGTGCCTTTTACGCAAATAAAGAGGAAGTTAATAATTAAGTCCCAATTAAGTATGTGTTCACTACTTTGCTAAAATCCATTTATTTTCAGGAAAGCATACAACCACACACTTAGCTTCAAAATGGATGCAGCTTCAGTAGGTGCCTCAAGTTCAGCATGTATCAGAGCACTCTGCCAAATAGGGATAAACATGAAGAGCCGATGCACCTTTAACTTCCAGAAACTGCTTATCATAAACATGACAAGCAAATAGTCAGGTAGCTAGCTGGACCGGAATTTTCTATCCAAAAATGATTGTGAAACACTTAAAGTAGCAAAAAAATTCAAACAAAAAGAAAATTGACTTACCCAAGGAAGCTCAAAAGAAGGCCATGCTTAAATTGACTCAGATTTGATTGAAATTCACCCTCATTCATTAAAAGGTTTGAAAACTTTCGGACACCCAAAAACTGACTCTCTGGTTGCCAGAGCAGGGTACATAGGAGCCATTTTTCACAGGCTGGACTTCCTATACAACTTTTCCTACAAACCTATCAACTGAAATGATATAGTTACACAGGCACTCACAATCCACACATTAGCAAACTATGTTTGTTTTAATAAATAATGACACCCAGAGCCAGCTGACATAAAACCTCCAAAACTTCTTATGTGCATGCACACGGGTCTCCATTTCTGCAGCCACTCAAGACTAACATACATCCAACTATGTTTAACTAACATACATGCAACTATTTAATTAAATAGATTATCAGGTTAGTATAAAATTAGTATAAAATCATAAAGTTTATTTTGCCTTGACTTCAGCAGGGCTGGCATTTATGCTTCATTTAAGTGCTGCACTTCATGTCCTGTAACTCATGTGAAGTAGACAAGAATTATTACCTCCATGCGCTTCACAAATGGGAAACTGAGGCAAAAGAAGGTTAAGTGACTTGCTCAAGGACACCTGAAAGGTTGTGAATGATGAATATGAGAGTGGCTGAATAACCCCTTGTTTAAAGCCTGTAAGTATGCTTACTGAAATGGATTAAAAATAGGCTCTTTACTTTTAAAATGGCTCGTTGGAATTTTCCAGCATTTTGTGTTTCTTTTCTGTTACCCTCCACCAGCAGCAGAGTTCCCGCACATAAAAGCAATATTTAACATTAGTATGTTTAGAAGTTATTCTGATGTCAGTAATGTTGAACTAAATTTAAAACAAATTCAAAGATAAGCTTTATCATCTAACCTCCACACATCCCATTATACCCTTGTGCTAAAGCTCACAGCATTACCTTTCAAGCAGACAGCACCTCCACTGCGTGCAGTGTCAGACCTAAAGAACATCAGCAACTTGCCCAACTGAGGGAATGCCCTACCCCAGCTACTCCTATCTTCAACACAAGCAAGTCAGAAGTGTAAATCTGCCTTTAAAGTTCAAATTCCTTATGTTTGCACCTAGATGTTTCCTTAGAACATCAATTCAGATTTTTTTTAAGTAAACTTCCATGCAAATCAATGCATGATAGATAGTCCAAAAGCAGTCATATTTGAACAGTCTTAGTATATAGGACTCTCCAGGTATTTAAAAGATCAAATACATACGCAGCAGAAAAATTGTAATTAAAATTGGAAGGCAGGAAAACTCCAGGCATTTCCTATTGTCCAATATGCACAAAAGGGAGTGCCTCAAAGAAGAATGTGCAGCTTCTTTTTGAGCACAAACAACAGGCACTCCTGAACTAGAGGAACCAGGGTCACAGGGAGATACATCACAACTATAAATAATTCTGATTTTAAGGCTATGGTTAAATGAAAACAGAAAATACTACTGACAGCACCTATGCTTCTTGTCTTTTTCTATATTCTCTTACAATTGACCTTGAGAATACCTAATATTAGCCTAAGGGTGGAAGGAAATGTTCTTCTTCACTACAATCATTTAATAATAGCTTGTCCTCCTTCTGCTCAATATGCAAGTAGACACTGCTTTTATAATACCTTCAGAAGGTGCTTTGTTCATACCGGTAGCTACTGCATAAAGCATAGGGACTGCATATGCCTAAGATATAAAACTGTAATGCCAGTGCTGGGCATCAAGTATTCAGATACAATAAATCGCAGTATCACAGCACAGTACAATACCATGAAACAATTCAACACAACTATTTAGAAAGCTACTTCTGGGGTGGGGGCTCCTGCCCCTCAACTGGAGGGAAAAAACAAACAAACGTATTGTTCAATCAAACCACAAAGTGAATTTTGATGCAACAGGCATTTTGTCAAGAAAAAATGTCTGCAAGCAGTTTGGAGATGGGGTGAAATCTGATTGTTAAACTGTATTTTGTTCACATTTATGAAATGCTAGAGTTTGACATTGTCATACGTTTGCTGATAGATGGAGGAAAGGAGGCTCAGGCTTTCCGGCACCACCGAGCAGCCCCTGAACCCTGGAGCCGCACTGCCCTCTCCCGAGCTCTCGGCACACTCGGCAGGCAGAGCAAAACACAACCTGCTTTTTCAGAGTGCATCCGTAAAGCAGGCAAAATATCTACAAATGCAGTTCAGGCATGTTGGATAAACTTCGCCGTTTTGCAGCCACACTGAGAAATGGCAGAGAAGCCTAACGCGTGAATACCACTGCCTGCTGCAGTCCTCTGTCTTTCCTTGCTAGAGCTTAAAAAGCACAGATTTGCAGCAACAGTCAGAAGCTGGGGATCCTTCCAGAAGGATGGAACATGAGCAGCGACGCTGTCTCAGGTTACCTTCTTGTAAATACGATTAGAACAACTCAAAATCAGCAATCTGCAGGAAAACCCTCTCTCTCAAGAGCGGGAGCTTATCCAGTATGCTGCAGGATGACAAAACAAAGGTCTGTGAAAGGAACCGGGGGCTTTGCCCTCCTATACCGTAGCAAGCAGTGCAAGGATTATTCAACCAAATAACGTCAGGGGCAATTTTGAAGATACGCTCTTACAGCAATGCGTAGCTGCTTCGTAATTCCAGAAGGGGAAAATGCATCTGCATTCACGTCTATAATTACTGTGATTTCTGGAATAGTCATAAGTATACAAACCAGCTGCCAGGGAGAATGCCATTTGTGACTGGAACTAGTGCGACCGCATACATCATTCCACCATGCAACAAACTTCAATGGTTGAAATCTGGATTCAAATTGTATATAGTACATTTCCCTTAAAAGCCATTTCAGCCATTTAGTAGGCTAAATATAGGCTTAATTTTCAATAAAGCCAGTTAAATACTACTTATCTTCATTTTGCCTGTCATAAAATAGTCTCTTGAAATAATTTTTTCCTCATTTTTCCTATTCACATATTTTCCCAGCCCTCTCATTTGACTTCCTGATTTCAGCTCCAGCCCTGCTTCGCAAGCTCATTCCTATTGAAACGTTACAAGTTCTTTCCAATCTTTCTTCCAGGGGTTCACAAGGACACACGTACACCATGCAGTTCAGTTTCAGAGGACAGTGAGTTTAAGGGATGATTAAAACCAGTTTTATTTCTTTCTCTCTATGCTTAGCACTGTATTTTTCCTTTGCTGATACACTATGATTGAGTGATACACACTGTAACTTTATTTAAACAGAAATCATGGTTCATGGAGAAGAAGATGACAATAAGCCAACTTTTAGCCAACAAGTCTTTGCTGCAGCTCTAACATACAAGAAGTTCAAGAGCTTTTGAATTAAAAGGATTTCTGCAGCAGAAAGAGCAAATAGACAGAAAAGGGCACAAGTTCATACTCTGTCTTGAGGATCCACCTCTTCCACCGAGTTCCCAGGAGAATCCACAGCCGGAGGACCAGTCAGACCATGAAGGAGAGCTACTCCCACACAACAATTCTGCATGTTAATGTCTCATGTTAGCAGACCACTACTCCTTGCTTACAGTAATTTAATATTTGCTGTTACCAAAGTAACATCCAAATATTTTAACCTTTATGCTCACAGTTGTTCCTTTCTTGCAGGCACCTTTCTCCATGATGCTTTGCTCTCTTCCATTTATAAACATCAGTTCTTTCCTTACATTTTAAGCTGAGCTTAAATTAATGCTGCTCTTCTGTGTAGCAACAGCAAGAACTTCAACTACCAAAGCACCTTTTCATGCCAAAACATCTTTGTTTGTGCACCAGCAACAATGATTAATGTCAACACAGCTCTGGGAATTGTGTTTGTTAATTAACTGCTGCTGTAAAGCTAGCAGGCAGAGTACAAAACATGGCGTTCCTACAGGGTGTACACAAATACTTATTATTTTTCTTATGCAAAAAATCCCAATGGAAGACTTATTGTTTGGGTTTGTTTCATTTAACAGATGAAATAGTTACACCTTCTGTTAGGTATTTTGGGGTAGGGTCTCCTCACCTGAGCTCCACCAGGCAGAGAACTGGAGTGGATGAAAAGTAGGTTGGGTTTCTGTATTTCCGAGCCCTCTGAGCTAGGTCACCCCTGGAGTAAGGCAATGTCTGCTCGAAAATGAAGTGTGATAAATTTCTGAAGGGGATTATATGATACGGTTTTCTGTGATAGCAAGAGACTGAACTCAATGACCCAGAAAGCCCCTTTCCGGTCCTATGTTGCTAAAACGCTACTTCCCAGGCACTAGTTATTAACAGCTGTAAGACACTAGCTATAAGAGAACAGTCTGAAGCAACGTGCGGAGCAGGTGATGCTGACAGGAGACACGCAGCGCTGGGGGACCACTTAAATCAGCTGGCCCTGACAGAACTCTCTGTTGCTCTGAGACCACAGCCATTCGGGGCATCCGGATAATGGGGGAGCAGAAACAGCTCAACGTAACTAGAATCTATAGCCTGAAACATTCGGGCTGAGGTCCGCGCACCAAAAATCTCACTGAAATATTCCCCAACTAGGAACTGATCCACAACAACCTCTCCCCATGTCTCACTGCAGAACCCTTTTGCCATCCTGGATCCTGGGATGCTGCTGTAATTGACTCCATCCATTACCTTAAAATGTTCTCCAGTTTATCCTGCCTTTATCACATCTAGCCATTGTAAAAATCTCTTCTGTTTTACATCTTCCCTGTGCTTTCAGCAATGCTATTACTCCTATAATAAGCTTAATGAGGACACTGAGTGGAAGAGTCTTCACATAAATCATCACAACAGAAAATGCTCCGGAGATGCATACAGCAATGTCACACTGCCCTCTGTTGAAATTTGAGGCACTAAAGTAATTTTTAAACTTCTTATTTCTAAGGACTAAAGGTTAATTATTTAATATTTTTAAACTGCAACAGCTCTTTCCAGCCATTAGAGAAGACGATTATTTTTTCACGGATTACAACATACATATTGAACTAAGTTTAATTAGCTGTCAGGGAGAGAAATCCTTACATCCCTAAAGTCAGGGCCAGGGAGGGGGGGAGGCAGTAGGAAGGGGCTGCAAATTCTGAACCCGAATATGCCTTTCAAACTTGAAGACTTGCCCCAACACTAATCATAACAGACTGAGCCCTTTTAGCAACTGAGTCATCAAATCCACCCACAAGCCAAACTAGCTCTCACCAAACTCTCATTGACTGTCACACCAGCCACTTCCTTCCACAACCTGTGGCAAACATGGCAAACAACCTCTTCTTAAGAAAAATTACTACAGGTAATACTTCTTCCTCAGCAAAACTGGTTAAGCTGAATGACACCCTGGGAGGAGGTGCTGAGTGGTCTGCAGGTGTCACTAACATTTACCCTCTGCGCTGTAAAGGGCTCTCCTGCTGCAGAGCTCATCCTGCCTCTGCAGCACATTAAAAGCATAAAATACAAATCATTCTTCTTCTGTACTTATCAGATTGTGCCACATCTCATATTTTAAAAATCCCAGATGACATTCCATGATTACACCACAAAGAGTTTTTGACGCACACAGACCCATACTTTAATTAGCCCACTTTGCTTTGAACACATTGCCCCAGAGATGAGTCAGGAACAACGTTCAATAGAGGCATCGTACTCTGCATTCAGCAAGTCTATTCTTAGGTATAGGAGGAAAATCAGACTGCGTAAGAAACAAGTATATACTCTGACCATTCAGCCTGAGGTTACCCTTAGGGAAAACATCTTTTGAAATTATTGGCAGCAGGCCATTGTCAAGTGAGCGAAGGTACTGCAATGAGCAGCTCATGCCAGCTCCCCCTCCATGTTAAAAGCAGAGGGGTAACGCTATGGAGGGGAGAGCTGCACAGCACAGTGTATCTTCTTCTGGCTGTTTGTCCTCATGCGGCCAAGCAAAACCTCAGCAAGTGCTACGTGCAAGAGACGACGAGAGCAGCTTTAAATTGACGTCGAGTTCAGAAAGAACAAAAAATATAATTCAGTTATAAGCTTTCACTGTTTAACAACAGCACGGTGCCCCCTTCAGAGATGTTCACCCCATATAGCTGACAGTATGGAGTCTGATGATTCACAAGTAAAGCCCAGTTATCCTGATTGTTTGAATACATATTTTTATCATATGTGTGACAGTCACAAAAGCAAAGGCAAGCAAGACCCTTCAAAATGTATCTTCTAGTAAAGATAAAGTTTTCTACCTCAATGACAGCTACAATACCAAATCCAATTTATCAGCATTCTTCTCTGATCTAAAAAGTAATTCATCAGCTCTATCATCGTATCTAATAAGAATATGCTATAAGGTCTCAACTCTGAAAATGTGAGTCAAAAGCATTTTTAAGAACCCCATGGAGCTTCTTTCATTATCTACTGTTTGCTGCAGACATGAGAGCATTAGCCTTTCTTCATTTAAATTACAGTAAAGAATGGGGGGGGGGGGGGGGTGTGACTCTCAAGATTTCTTCATTTCAGTACTAAAAAATTATATGCTCTGTAACATGGCCCAAGAGGATAGGACATGGGGCTAGGAGCCAGGTAAGTCTGACCCAAATAAACTATTAGATATGTAAAATCAAACAATCAGTTATTTCAATTTCACCACTGCTAAAACAGGAATATACTATCTGGCTCTGTTTAGAAAACTCTTTCAGGCCTGTGAAAGAGTGAATCATCATCGTTTTGGCACCCCTAGCAAGCTGGGGCAGGTATCTGAGGCCATATGAGAATAACACGATGATGGAGTTTCAGCATACTCTAAGCAACATTAGCTTTAATTATGTATATACTTCTCCCTGGAACAAAGGTGGTCATAAAAAGCACATTGAGCACCTCCCCTTCTGTTAGGAATTTCAACGCTAACAGTGATTTGCAGACAGATTACCGTTGTCAATTAAGAACAAACTTTATATCAGAATTGAGGTAGAAATCAAACTTTCCTGACATATATACAATTTTTTATTACCAGAACAATGTATAATAGAGAACAGAAAATGTGTACTCTGAAGGCTAAACAGTTAGACACATACTTAAATAAAACACACCTTGAAGCCTATAGGTAACATCATCAGTCAATAACAGATGGAAATCACAAAACAACCCACCCCGACAGTTGCCAAATGTATATCTAAAGAAGAAAGGATGCATCATTTTATTCTTGGAGCCCAGTTCTGTTAAAACAAACCAAAGTAAAAAAAACCTCACACTGGGCTACCAAGAATCCTGTGTTAAAACTCATGGCCAAGCCCACATCAGTCTGCAGGAAAAAAGGACATTTTCAACACTTCAGTTGAATAACACTTCACCCTCTGCTAAGTGTGCATGCACAACTGTTTTACAACACTCTTTGGTTTAATTTTTCAATATTGATCCTAAAATATTAAACTCTAGTTCAGTCTTTAAGACTTCAGATTGTTCAAACCCAGAGCAAAATTTCAGAGGGAATGGAGATAAATGAATTGAAACACTGAGGGCAGAAGGAGGTAATTGTTTTAACCAGAGAATTCTACACAGTCCTGTACTGATTATTCTACAAAGAAGAGATGTATGTCCTTTTTCAATGCTAGAAACTTGCATGCTAAGCTAAATGGAGGAAAAGCCTAAAAAAACCAAAAAAAGTTCACATATCTACTTGTGCTTGTAATACCATATATAAACGTAGTAAATCTACATGACTTTTAGCATTGGCTTCTGCATTTTATGTTAATGCCCTTTGGATTGTAAAAAAATGGTACCAGAGCCATACATGAAACCAAAAAGGATCTTCAGTTTGCCTGCTCTTTTCTCTTTTTGCTTCCACAATCATAACTTTCCAGTTTCTTTCTAATTTCATTATCCAGTAGGCTAATATTGCTGTAAAAGTCCAGAAAAGCAATATATATTCAATGCATTCATTTCTCTTTGCATAAAATAAACACGTCTAATATCATTTGATCCCCATGTTTAGCTTGCTCTGCTTTCTGTTGAATACAATACTCAACTGGTTTTTTGTTTGGTTTGATTTTAATATGTCAGTTAATTTAAGGAAGGCCATTTGATGAGCATGATCCCCTTCCTCCCCAGCAGCAGACAGGCTCAGATTTTTACCTGGTTAAAGAACACAGGCTTCAGAAATGTCGTCTGCACCTATTCTGCCCTTCACAGCTTCAGGAAAAACAACAAATCAACCAAAACTCCCAACGTACTCTTTTACCTTACAGGCTGAAGAGACATTATGGGCCTGATTCACTGTTCTCATTACTTCACTTTCATCTCGCTGCAAGCAGCTGAAGCCAGTGGCTTGCTGCAATGCTGAATCCAGCCCCAGCCCGGCCTCCCCAGTCCTGCACGTGCCCTCACCCGGCACACATGCAGAGCCCTGCGTGCACCCAAAGGTGGAACACAACCCTTTATCAAAACCCATGCCACTACAGCCATCTCTGCATGTTGGCAGTGTTCAGCCGGCTTGGAACAAGACTGAGGGTGGAGGAGTAAGAATTTGTAATGCAGTTTCTACGTCTGCTTTGGCCTCAAAAAAAAAAAAAATCTGAACCATTTGAAGTATTTTTCTTGCTAAAAACAATAAAAGGATTTACATGATTCATGTACTACTTTATGACATCGAACAACACCTCTAGAACTCATATTGCCTCTGGTTCAGGACGGAGTCTGACGAGCCCGAGGTGCCAGCTTTCATTGCCTGCTTGGCTGCACAGCTCCAGCCTGCTCCTTCCTCTCTACTGTTTTCACCTAGCCTTAAACAAATAATGGACATTGGAACATTCTCTCTTGCATACAATATGATTTTCTTCTACATTCTTAAAATATTTCTGTTAGTTGAATGAGAAAACAGATCCCAGCAAGCTGCGATCTACCTGGCTGGGAAGCAGCTCTGTGGAAAGGGACCCGGGGGGCCTGGTGGACGGCAAGCTCAATACAAGTGAACAGTGTGCTGCTGCGGCAAAGAAAGCCAAGAGGATGCTGGGTTGCATCAACAAGGGATCACCAGCAGAGATGAAGTCATTATCCCACTCTGCTCAGCACTTGTCTGGCCACACCTGGAATACTGTGTTCAGTTTTGGTCCCCGCTGTGGACAGGCTGGAGGGGGTCCAGAGAAGGGCCACAAAGACGACCAAAGGACTGGGAAGCCAGCCACATGAGAGATCTGGGTTTGTTCAGCCTTAAGAAGGCTTAGGGGACACCTTATCACCATGTTCCAGTATTTAAAGGGTGGCTAAAAAGAAGGTGGAAACTCCCTTTTTACAAGGAGTCACCTGGAAAAGATGAGGGGTAATGAGTACAAATTACTCCTGAGGAGATTCCGATTGGACACAAGAGGAAAATTTTTCACAATGAGAACAATCGGCTCTTGGAATAATCTCCCCAGGGAAATGGTGGATTCCCCAACATTGGAAACTTTTAAGATTCAGATGGACAGGGTGCTGAGCCATCTTGTCTAGACCATGCCTTTGCCAAGAAAGCTTGGACCAGATGATCTTTGAGGTCCCTTCCAACCTGGTGGTCTATGATTCTATGATATTTCAAAAAAGTCATATCACCTTCTCTCTCTCTCCCTCTCTATGTATACTTTTTCAAAAGTTCTATATAACAGCTCTTCCAAGAACAGCTAAGACTCCCTCTAGTTTCTTCCTCTCTTTGAAGATAGAGAGGGGAAGTTAATACCTCTTCAAGCAACTTGAACTTCCAGAGCTAGCATCATCTCATCAGTGTGCAGTGTCTCAGTAGCCTTGGGATGTACAGCAGTCAGAAGTTCAGCTGGATGAACTAACGTTTCATAGTATCTTGCCTTACCCTTCATTCTGTGTTACATTATTTTTCCTACACGCTCTACCAGTTGCAACCAGAACATTAAAAAAAAAAAAAAAAAAAAAAAGGAACAATAAGCAATTTTCCATTCAGGTTCAAATTACTTTGCATCTTAATTAAAAATAAAGCACAAAGTTCTACTGCACTTTTTAAGGGCACCACCTAGTGTTGCGTATAATCAAATAAGAATGCAAGTCTACTATTACACTCATATTTCTGGGAGGAACTTGCTTGTCTGTGTTCATTGGAGACAGCAGGGTTAGACCAAGCGGTGGCTGCTGAAGACATAGCCCAAAGCTGTTCCTGGAAGTGGAACAGCCAGACCCGAGTGCTCTAGCATGGCCAGGGCAGGCTCAGCCCCAGTTTAATCCCCAGAGATTTATCTCAGGCATCCACAAAAACCAACAGAAAGTTTTGCTATCTGCATCAGGAGAAGCAAAGGTATCATGCTTTGTTCATGTTTTCCCAAGCAGTTTCCTGTGAATATTTATAAGGTAGGTTTAACGTCAATACAGTTTCAAGCAAACCCAGAGAGCACATCAGACAATCTAAGAAGGCACACATTAAATGCTGAGATACTAAGTGAGATCTCGAGAGAAATAAGCCGTGGAATTAATTTATAATGCTATTGTGTTTTTCTGACTAATATGGCCTGTTATATATAAGGTACCTATTTAAGTATTTTGCCTTTTCTTCAACCTCCAGAAAATAAAGTTTGAAAAGCATTCTTCTCCTTAAAAGCTCTCTTTGGTGTTTTATATTACACATGAAGTCTGAATTTCTTCTACAATTATTCAGATAATTTATCTACCAAAAGCGTAAAACGGATAATTTGCCAGCTATGAAAATACCAGTATTCTGCTTCAATATGTGCTGTTATTTCCTTACCTACAAAAAAAGCAACTGAAATCATTATCTACCTGTTACAAAGAGATTTCAACTTTCTAAAAAGCTGAGATAAGTAAAATTGCCGTTCTCAAAGGTCTACTTTAAAGCAAGTAAGGTACATTTTATATTTAAAGGTGAAGTTTCTTCTTTCACCCTAAGGGCTTTACATTCTCATCTTGATGTATTAATTAAAGCACATTTATGGTGAATTTTTAATTATCTCCCTAATAAATGGCATCACAAGGAATAAAATGGTCTCTTCACAAGTCTCTCTAGACTCCCCCGTGTCTTGGAAACAGCACTAATTCCACAGCAAAATAAGAATGCAGATTGCTGGGAGGACTGTGAATGCTGATGGGCTGGGACCAGATGGCTGTCTTGCACTCTTTCTTGATCAAGGAGCTCTGCAAAATACTGCAGCCAGAGTTGGCCACACAAAAAGATGAGACTCTGCTATATTTCCTTCTGAAATAAATACATTTCCTTCCACTGAAAATCAGAGGGAAAGGGGGATTTTTTTTTTGTGTGAGGTTAGTTCCTATACTCTCTTCCCTGGGTCAATTTATGCTCCTCTGTACTCCTAGGCAGAGAGAGAAAGGACAAAACATTTGAGGTATTTCCACTTACCAGTGCTGTCGCCATTTATTTAGAGTGCAAAGTAAATCTTCACTCAGTGGAGGACCATTCCAGGAGTGCATGACAGCAGCTACATGACCTAGCATGGCCAGTCCCAGACCGTGGCAGTTCAGCACCTCCTGAGCTACAACAACTCCATGTCACCAGCAGTCACACAGGGGTTTTCATCTACTAAAATATGTGGCTAACAGGGGAAGCATCATGACTGCTATGAAATACCATCTAAGGTCACTCAGTTTCGAAGAAAAGGAAGAATGACTATACCAAAAACACTGATATTGTCAAATGAGAAAAAGTGAAAATCGTTGTACAATATCACCTAGGCATTCAGATGGTGAAGGTACATGACTACCTTTTAGACGCCAAGCAATGACAGCACACAGCAGGTGGGAAATAGGACATTCGCAATCCAAATGGTAGACAGTGTTGCCTTTTCACCCATATTTATGTACACACATGCACAAAATAAATATTTAGGATGTCCCCTAATGTCCAGAAGATTTGATTCTTGGGTCACTTTCCAAGAGCTACTTTACAGAAGACATTCCAGACCCTGCCAGACAAAGTTTACAGACCCGTATTTATCAAAGAGTAAACCACAAGTATAATAAGCCTCACCACACTGAATTATGGTCTCCCCCATTACAAAAGAGCTAATAAACACCTCTGGGGGAGGTGACTGCTGACTGCTTTGCTTTTTCTCACCCACCTATCCCTCCTGCAGAATGCCAATGATCAAATCAAGCCAACACTTCTAAATAGCTTTTAGTATATTAAATGAGTAGAGGTAAGTATTAGTAAATCACTCATAGCTGGAGCTATGGCTCCTTTTTTTTTATTTTTGTAAAGCTAGAAGCCAGTTGGTATCATGCAGCTAAAATCCTGTTTGCTGTTTTCAAACAGAGTGCACCCCATAGGCTCAGTAACTTTAGCTTGTTGCCACTCACTTTAAATACAGGAAAAAAAAAATATCAGAACACATTACTGCTATACAGAATAGTTCATCAATTAACAGGGAACATGTGACTATTTCTTTTAACCACAGCCTACCAATTTGCTCCATCTTTAGTTAAGAAAGCTACTTCAACTGTGCAGAATAGCAATAAATAGTAGCATTTTTTTAAATACACATGCAAGACAAGACCCTAAAGTATCACGCCACAGCATTATACAAAAGAGCATTAATGGACTACAAGACCAAGACCGTAGTATTAATTGACAATTGCACATTTAGCTTTTTGTGACATGGAGCTTCTTGTGTTTGTTGCGCAATGTTTAAAGGTCTAACAAGCTGTGGATAATTGAGAAGAACTGGTATCTCCTAACTTGTACTGAGAAGTTTCTGTATACATGTTGACCAAATTGATGAGTAGGTATGTAAGTAACAGTTTCAACATATTTAATGTTTAGCATCCCTGTAGTATTTTTTCCTGTTCAGCTAAAATTTGTTATTAATGATGCTTTAGCAATTACATGTTTTCCAAACTGCCTCCTTTTAGCTGCAAAACTTCAGCAGTTTTGCAAGACTTCCCCACTTGCCAGTTCAGAAGCTAGTATTCGTTCAAGGTGCTAAACAGCAAAAAGTCAATAGGAATTGTATACATCATGTATTGTCATTACATGCTGGCATGATTCCCCTGCATAACAGATTAGGCTACATCTCCAACATGTTGATTTCCTAACAAAGCATATTAATTTGTCTATGACAGGTATTGCCTTAAACCACCACAAATTAAGGATGAAATAAAGTATTTTATTTTTAACATTTTCATTTATATGCTTATCTGTTTAAGTACAGGCATTATTTTCATACAAGTTATGATGTGCATGAATCAGATTCAGTTGCTTGTAAACTCTTAGTAGCTTGTAATTAAATAGCTTATTTTATATGCAATGCAGGGCAGAGATTTACTGCATGTGCACTGTCCTGGCATGTGTGCAAGTTCCCTTGCACAGTATAGGCACTACAAACCTCTTTTTTTATACTTAGTATTTGAAGTCATACATGATTAGCAGTACCCTATAGAAGGAGAACAGACACAAAATCAGGGGATGACTGACCTAGGTCTGCTGAGGCCATCCAGTTCTAAGCACCCTTAACTCGCATACAAATGCATTACAATGCAAACATTACCAGGTTTTTTTCGGTCGTGGCTGGCCATGGTTAACTCACAGCTCCTCACAAGGGCTGTGCGTGCCAAAAGCACAAGTAACCAGACCAGGTAAGAGTGCAGGGCGGCTGCTGGCTGGGTCAATAACACCACAATAAAACATGCAGATCATTTATCATGGCCTTAAATTGCAAAACTCCCCATGGCAGGAAAGGCAGAGCAAAGCCCTTCAGTTTGAGCACTCAGCAGTCAGAATTTTCATCAGCTTTATTACCCCCCACAGAGCAGGCAGCACACGGGCTGCCTCTGAGAGATGGAGATGAATCCTCTTAGCTGTATTCTGGTCACAGCTCCTGCTCACAGCTTCTACAATAATTCAGTGTCAGAGCATGGTTCCTCATTTTCATATTCCTATCTCATTTGTGTCACAGGGCCAAACTGGAACAGGAGCATTATTATGCCAGATATTGGAGGGAGGTCACAGATGCATACTGCTAACTACAGCAATTACTGCCAATGGAAAACCAGCAGTCACTACAGAGCAACAACGTGAGGCATTGTAGCATACCTTTCAACGGGGGAGACACTGAGGACTGCATGAACACAAAGTATGGGTGACTTTATAAAGATGATTGTGCTTCCATTTACAAAGCAGTATGTAGTTATCAGGATACAGTTAAAATTTAAAATAAAAAAAAAAATCCATGGCACTTAACAGTAAAACAGCACAGACAACTGGAGCCAAAGTCATGAAGCATCGTTCGGGAAGTTACTGAAGTATTCTGCAGAAAGGTCATTCCTTTCTAAATCATGCTGCAAGCAGAAATGTCTGTAGCCTTCTAAAGGCAGAAAAGCCACCAGATCACAGACCCTTCCCCTTCCAGCTAAGGCCAAGTCACAGCTACAAACCCCTGTGAGGTACCAGGGAAACCTCCAGCTTTTTCACAGAACCACCTTTTCTTCTCCAAAGAAATCCCACACTGGGTGAGCCCTTCTCTCACTTGACAGTAAAGCAGGTACATTAAGTACCTACAGTCAACCTATGGTCTCTGGTTTCCTTCTGGTCCCTTCAGCTAATCTCAGAACAGCTAAAATTTAGCTCTTAAGCGATTGATATTTCCACTCTGACATGAAACACATCAAAAATTACACTATTAATAATCTCTTGCACTTGTCACCCACTTAAGTGTCAACCTTTTGACAGCTGAATTGTTGAGGTTGTGTCAATAAGTGATGTTAATAAGTTTTTCCATAATAGTTAGTGCATCCATTGGTTGCTAGGCAAATTTTTTATTATAGCATTAGACAAAGGGGTGCAAAAAGATTCATGAAAAAATGGCAAAGAAGTCCCCCTTACCCAAAGCAGTTTAACAAAAAGCCATTTAAAAAATCAAGATGAAATAGAGTAGAAATTACTGAGGAATTTGAAGAGGGGGAAATGTGTTGAATTATGCATCATTTGGCTGAGTTTTACACAGCAAAATATTTATCAGAAACTTTGAAACAGTAGTTTCTTCCTGGAAATTCAACAAAGCAAAACATGTATATCTGCCAGTTTCCATCTAAATTCTTCCAAATCGCTAAGTACCAGCACAGCTGCATTAGCATCAATGGGAGTACTTGGGAAGTAAGGCGCTATTCATGGGAATCTATCCCCTATTTCTGAGTAATATTTATTCTGGGATATGTACTTAATTTCTACATAACTCACTTTCAGTCATGTCTTCGTTTTCTGCATAGACCTAAACTCACCTGAATAGCTGCACCATATGAATGACAAGGTAGCACTTGTCCCAGAATTCACATTTTTACAGGACGTGTATATAGCTACAGCTTTATGCCCTTAATGGAGACTCTGTCAAGTGATGGAATGTAAAACAAAGACCCGTAATTAAGCCTCATTCACCCTAGCCACCCTCTGCTCCAGCAGCCCCAGAGAGCAGCCCCTCTCCCTTCCTTTGCCTGGCTTGAAATAAGACGCGCAGCCTGCCCCAATCTCTCTCTCGCTCCTGCACCACCTCAGCGTCTGCTGATAACCCCTCCTAGACTCGGAGGAGGAAACCTATCTCCTTTTCTTCAAAAAGGAGATTAAAGGATCAAAAACCTCTTACCACCTCTCACCAGGAGGTTTGGCTAACGCCCTGAAATATTCCCTTTCTTGTAACTGTATGAAGATTATTAATCCTTTCCCATCAAGTCTGTGCCACCCAGGAGCTTTCACTGCAGCCTGCGGTGGCAGGGAGGCATGGCCCCTGCAGCCCCCATCACCAGATACCGTGCAGCCAGCGCGGCTGCACGTTGAACGGATTTTCTGTCTGCTCTGTGTTGTGAAAAGCTCTTGCTCTTCATGTCCAATCTATCTAAAATATCTAATGAATATTTGAAATGGGCACCAACATTTGTTTGACTCCTGAAAAACAAGGGGGAAAACATATGGGTAATATGCAGCTTGTTTTGCAAAACAATAATGAAGCATCTGGTAACTTCTCCAGGAAAAGAAATGAAAGCTGAGGGGATATTTTACAGAACTTGGAAGCATACATGGGATGGTGTACTGTTACGCAGCATGTGTCTAAATACACACAGTCTCCTAGCACAGCTTGAGGAAAGATATTTGGTGTATTCATTGTAAATCTCTGGCAAGCACACCATACGGCTACTCTGCTCCCGCCAGCAGGCACAGGAGCCAATCCCACTCCCATACAGTCAGCCTAGACACAAGATACGCCTGAAAATGCAGAGAGAAGGCTCGTGACAGAGCTGCAGGCAGAACCATACCTTTTTCATTGTGGCATCAGCTGGCAGAGCAAACCCCTCACATGCCAATGGATTATTTCCTGCTGGGGTAATACACCTATCCCAAAATTCCGGTTTTCCCTGTGTTTAAAGTTTATCATCAAGTCTAATTCTATCCCCTGCTATGACAAATAAGCAAATTCAGTTTGTATGATTGAAATCTGAGGCATCAAAAATATACCCTCCAGGTATGGCTTTTATTGTATTACTATACTACCTATAACCATGTATAAAATACCAAATTTAACAAGCACAACATATTATGCGCTACATATTGCTCATGTACATGTATTAAGGAGTATATGTTGAGCCACACTATCAGCTGGTGTAACAGACCCAGGATTTGTCTTAGTAGTGTAAGAAAGGAATACTAATTAGAGAACCGTAAGACAATTTATACCCAAGTTGTTATAAAATACTATAAAAAGGATCAATGCTGACAGAGGGAAGGGCATGCAAGTAGAACACAGTCAGCAAGGATGTGATCAAAGCTAGGACAAATAGGCTGCAAATACTATATAATGTGCAAACACCTCCAAGGTATGCATGAGAATCTGTGAAGCATCCTCACAGCAGGAGGCTGCAAGCACATTTGGTGTGGCCTAATTTGCCAACATATCACAGCCAACTAATAAAAGCATTTCTCAAAGACAGGCAAGTTCTGCTGGGCTGGCCTAGCACCATGTAGTAAAATTAAAAAGCTGTTCTCCATACAGCACGCAGCATCTACCCAAATCTTTGTTACACTTTCAGCAGTGCATGTAATACGCTGTTAGAGCATGTTGCTTTTTGCAGAAATTAGCAGTGGGAGGGCATTTGTGAGCAGGCAGCCTCGTATTAGCAAGGAGGACCGCTCAGCAGCAGGCTGCAGTTTGGGTCCCTGCGTGCACCTAACGCGGGACCAGGGCTTGCTGGCCTCCCTCGCACCTTGGAGGGGACAGGTCACGCTCAGCTCGCTCCCTGCTGCCCTAGGGCAAGCAGGCTGCCAGGCTGGGGCACTGAGCCCCCTCATCCCACGGACACCAGCCAGCATCTCGGATACCTCGAGTTAGCCTCCATCTGAGCTGAAGAAATATTTTCCTTTTAGTTGCAGCTTGTTTCCCAGAGCAATCTCAGAAACACTGCGCCTCGGATGTGCTTCTTCAAAGCAACAACTCTGCCCCACTTTCCCTTTGTTCAGGAAATCCCACGGGGGAACGAATGGTGCAAGGAACAGCCACGCTATCCAGCGCCTGGGGGTTAAGAGGCACCTCCAGTCACACGGTATTAGCCCCAGCTGTCATGCAGTATCTCTGCTGCCACATGAGCTGCACCGAGTTGCTTTAAGTATTACCTGCGTGTCCAGATGCAAGAGCAAAAAAGCCCACGCTGGCTAAGGAGGGTTTCATACCTGTTCCCCAGCTGTAGCTAAAGTAACAGTCTATCCCTGAACTTGTTTAGCTCTCTGCACCCATCACTATAGACAGATCCTTGGGCTCCTGAATACCCATGTCCTTTGAAAATTAGAAGAAAGGGGCACTTTTGAAAATCTCAGCCTTAACCCAAACCAGTCTTCTGTACAAGTATGTGCAACGGCCTAAGCTTGCAGATTTCCAAGGAAGGATTCATTATTAATAACAATGCAATGAGAGCTGCTGGTTTTGTTCTCCTTACAGCTGTCAGGGAGGCACAGATGCAGCACCACCTTCCGTAATTGGAATCTTTATTTTACAAACAGTGCAATAGACTGTGTTTTATCTCCTTTGATCCCTGTGTAATACAAACAAGGCTCACTAATCAAGGTTCCTTCCCCTTTGTTTGCCCTTCAAATGCTGCAGAGAGCCTCTTCCTGCTGGATATTGTCGTTATGTACATTGCACAGTGAAAATGTATGTGATACAGCAGGCATTACAGAGAGTTTTTGTCCTGACTTTAAGGTATCTCCATAGTGCCAACTGGCAGCACATACCAGCCTGGCCAGGTGCTGTTCTCCTAAAGATACCATTATGTACCAACAATTAACAAATCTATCAACAGATTTCCTTTATGATTCTTGGTGCTGCTGCATTTAAATACACTGCAGAAGAATAATAGTGCCTGGATGGTATACAAAAACATATCTAGCTGGCAGATCTGAAGCATGAACAGAGCAAAGCAGCTCCACTAAATCCCAGATGGACTGGAAGCACAAGCAAATCATAACCCTGTGTAAAGTCCTTCAGTCGCAGCCAGAGCAGAGGCTAGAGCTGCTGTTGCCTGACACTTGTAACTGCAGAACGCCATCTTCAGTCAGAAACTTTGTCAAATCTTAACCAGTTAGGGCATTTCCAAGCAAAGGGAGATATTTTCTGTGAGCTTTTCAACCACAACACTTCTGCCATTTCTGAGAAGGGCCCTGAAGGAAGAAGCAGCTAATTTTGCCCAGGTTAACTACAAATTTTTACAAGCTTTTTTTAATTTAAGAGCAGGAATATCCCAGTGGCAAGGGACATTTCCCAGCAAGGGGGGTAACTTACCAACATCTTCAGTTTTCATGATAACCTGCCTGATTTTGACATAACTTCATAACTAAAGTTCACATCCATTGAGTATGTTTCCTTAGAACATGGTAGAGCCAAGACATTAAATGGAAAAAGTTTTTCCTCTGTGCTCTTTTTGCCTGCTTACTCTAGCTTGTTCTAGGGGGCATGAAGGACAGCAGTTTAAAATTAGAAAACGGAAGTGCCAAATAATCAGGGACTGCAGGATAGATCAGGAGTTGGAGATAGCTGGGACTGGCTAGAGGAAAAAAAAAAAAAAAAAAGAAATCAACAGGAGAAGGAATAAAAAGCCAAAAAAAAGTTTTGGCTACAAGCAGTACAAAAATAAACACAGATGAAGCAATGAGGAAGCAATATACTGGGGAAATAAGCTCTCACTTTACAAAGAGCAGAGTCAATGGAAAGCCAGTAAAATAAAGACAGATTAGTTGAAGAGCCAGGAAATCAGTGTGGATGATGTGAGGGGTGGAGACTGCTACTGAACACAGTTGGAGACTGTGTTATCAGGCTTTGCAGGTGAGCTGAGTACCTGCAGTAGGAAAATCAGGACTACCTGAGTAGTGATTTGGCTCTTAGGTAGATGAGTAGCAAAGGTTATGTTTGGACACAAACCACCTAGGGAAAATGGCTTTTTTGAAAGGGAAAGAAAAGCAAATGAGGTTTTGGGTAAGTAAGCAGCAGAACGTGTCCAAAGAGCACATCCTCCCCCCAGCCTTAGCACACATGGTGGGGATATAGACATCTTTGTTATTTGAGGAATAGGAAAAAAATGTTTAAGCATAATTAGAAAGCTGATTAAAACAGTTATTACATTTTGCAGTTAGTTTAGCTTGTGCAATCCTCCAGTAACCCTGCAATCCTCCAGTAACCCTGCAATCCAAGATCAGGGCAGGTTTTGATGGTCTCTTTTTCCTCAGGGTGTGAGCTGGATCTCAGCAGCTGAGGCCCAAATGGACGTCTCTATTGCTGTGAGCTGTGGCCACTTTCTTCACCAGCTATCAGTGGTGGAATAAGCAGGATTTCTTTCTTCTTCTGCAGAAAATTTACAAAGGTAGGTGAAGCTTGCCTGCCTCCCAGCCTTGCTGCACTAGGCTGACTGCTTTTCTCTTTGAGCACACAGAGAAGCGCGAGACCCTTTCTCCACTGAAACCAGGGTCAGGACCACTCAGCTGTCTCTGTCATGGTTCTGTGCCCCAGAACTGTCTTCCTGGCCATCTTCCCTCTCTCCTCTTGAAGAGGTGGAGAGAAATCCAGGAGCAAGGAGATGAGGAGGCTTTGGAACAGAGTCTGCGTTCCCTACCTAAGTCCCAAGAGCTCAAAAGCTTTCAGCTGCATCCTATGCACATCTTTTCGTTGTCAGATATCCCTTGACGAGAACAGAACCTGACAGGAGGGGCGGAAAAAGGAAATTACATAAGCAAAACAAAAGTGTAATTAAATTCCCTCTGCAGATGAGCAGATCAGGTCTCGGCTTTTACTTTACTTCATTCTGTCACATTCTGAACTGTTCTTTAAGAAACCCTCTGCTAAATGAAACTAAGAGGGCAGCTTAAGGTTTCCTTTTTCCAAGGAGTGCCATATGCCTGGTCTCTTTTTTCACTCCTGCCATCTTATGCTATTCTTACTACCGTGAGCATTGACTGGGTGAAGCACGAAGCATATACTTTCAAGGTACTAAAATGAAACCACCAAAACCATGGTTGAATTATGTAGGAAAAAAGCATGCTTCCACTAAGTGTCAGCCTCCCTGGGGTATAGTCCTGAGCTGTCTTAGCAATTGCTTGCAGCAGTAACAAAATGCCAGCTGACTGATACTGTTAGCATTTCTAAGGCATCTCATCAATCACAGCTTAAGTCTTTCCCAGTGAGTAACTTAGGAAAACAAGCCATTCCTCCTGCTCATCCTGCTCTGATGATTTTCAGTGGCTCCATTATTCTGAGTTACTGACAGATGCTTTGTTTCTACATTGCACACCTTCTAGGTGCAAACTACTTCTGATTTAGCACAAAGATTAAGTCCTTACCCCATCTCAACTTGTCTAATTGGAAAAAGGCCTGAGGCAAATTTGAGGAAAAATGTCCATGCTTCCTTCTTTCAAAATAAAGCTGTGATATTTTTACAAAGCACACAGAGGATGTTGGTGGTACACTAAGTTTTCAACACTGCCTGGAGAAGAAAGAAGAATGAGAGGTTCTAATGAGAACACAAAGTAGTATCATGCTAAATTGCTATACCTTTGTTCAAGGTTATTACACAGAACAACCTGAAGATATTCCTTATAGTGGGGAAACTAGATCAACTCCAGATACTTTATCTGCAGGCAGAATATCATCCTGACATTCCTGGAGTGCTCAGAGACTCAGACAAGCTTAAGAGACCAAGTTCAAGTAAACCAGATTAGATCTTTTAAGAAATAAAATGCAAACTACTGAACTACAACAGGCCTCCACATCCCATGTCCAATGAGAAGGTTTCAACACAACAGTATTTTTGCTCAATTTTTGATAACTTACTTGCAATACGTGCAACCTGAGACATTGCAAGGCTACTACAAAAGGTGTGGAAGTAGTAGTTCAAATTAGTAATCTAATCACTTACATGGAAACGTTACCTTCTTTTTTTCAGATACTTCTAGCAGCTAGCTATGAAATTCTGGCAGGCAGAATCATAATAATCATTTTGGCAGTTTGTCCAAAAACTCTTCAAGACTCATAAAATTAATAATCATAAGTCCAATTTCTTATAAAAAACTGTCTCATTTTCTCACAGTATTCTGATCAGCTGGAAGCTATGCCTTATTTTGGAGAGGCGTGAAAAAGGAAACAGCAAAGTTTTAGAGTTAAGAATAGAAATTATGAACTTTCTTGAAAGTTGGAGGGAAAAGAAAATTAATCTTTCAACTCAGAAATGCAAGGTAGACAGCAAATCCTCAGCATTTACATCAGCAAAGACCACATAAAGGTGCAATCAGGTTTACTGCATTGACAGCTTTATTTCTCAACTTTTAACTTTACAAAATTTAACAGAGGTTTCAGAAAGTAATTATTTTATATGGATGTTTAGTTTACTTTTAGGGTACTGATTTTTTTAATTTTATTTTATTTTATTTAGCTAATAGGAGAATGACAATGATAGTTTAAAAAAAAAAATCTGAAGTTATAGCTACAGTAGAGGAAAACTGTCTCTGAATACCACTGCATTTCCATGACAGATTTATTTCTGAAATTCAGACTCCGAAAACTATCAATTTAATGCATTAGATTGATTTGCATGCATTTAAATTCACGACTTAAAATACCAGCAACTGTGCTCATACAAAATTAACATGCACACACACTTGCCTATGTTCACTCATTACAATTTAACTGACCCTCATTAAGAGCTACCAGTGTTTTCCCAGGTTGAGGAAGTGATTTACATAAATGAACCCTAAAAGGGGGACTAGTGGTCCAAGTTCTGTCTTCCTCAACCTACTGTAAAACCTCACCAAAACTTCTAGAGGAAACAGTTCCTCATCTTTGAAGCAATATTTCAGACCACGAGCAGCTACACTGGAACAGACTAACAGCAGCCTGTATGGGAACACGTTTCTGCTCAGTTCAAGAAACAGTAGGTCTGGTTCAGTTTGACTATCACAGAATGATTTCTCGTTATATTAGCCACAGAGTTAATTGGTCTTATTTAGGAAGGCATTGAATATGAAATGGAATGGTTTTACAAATATTGCAGTATCCTTAATGACACAGATTTTGAGAGTATTGTATCATATACTTTGGGGAGGACTTTGTACATGCAGTCAGACAGATGGCTGGATGACAGCATATCTATATAGTTTATTAACTCTATGAGTTACTAATGATCATATTTCCAGTCAGTTTTACCCACAGCTTCTAGCTTTTATGCTCAAAACTGCACATGGAATTGCTTAATCCCTGCACTCAACCGCTCACCCCTCAACCTCACATAACCCAGATCCCTGCATGCAGTCAGTCAGTGCAGTTCCAGTAAATAGAGCAGTACGAGGGAGCAGACAAAGATGTCATGCCGGCATGTGCTCAGCGGGTGCAGAAGCTGGCTATGCACTTCTTCTTTTGTGCCCGCAAATCCCCAGTCGCAGTTACAGAGGACAGCTTTCCAAAGCCTGTCTTCTGGTCTTAGGTATAATTTAAACAACAATCATTCCAGGAAAAAAGATGAACCGTTAAAGCATTTCTACACTATTTAAGAAGGTCTAAGTAATGACATGAATTAAAATTGCTAAATGAGTTGAGGCTTACGGTTAAACCTGTCATTTCAAGGGACCACACTGCTCTACAGTACCTGAACGTTTGGCCTTTGGGCTCACACAACTGTGCTACGTAATGAGCACATACTCGCCATCATACAGAAACAGAAGTCTGATCTTGTTACCATGTACTCAGACATCCCTCCCAACTGTAGTGAAGCAGAGAAATGTCAGAGTCTGTGGAAACAGCACTTAGGAAAAAGCAGAATTTGTATTAGCTGAAAATTCAAATGGAGTAGTTGTTGGGATGGAGTTGGTTTTGGAGAAAGACTTGGGGACCTATAGGCTCAGTTTAAAAAACCCTTTATATGTCTTTCTCTAAAACCAAGATTATACTTGATCTCTTATGTAAAAAAACGTATTTTCTCGAAGAGTCAAACTAACAGCAGCATATTTCTTAAAAAAAAAAATTCAGAGTGACAACCGAATCGTGGCACAATGTTATCCCTCCCATCAAATCCTGACAATAATTTCATTTTAAACAGGAGCAGGAAGTGTTTGCCTATCTTAGCTGCAAAGGACATACAGCTTATATGATCCAAACAATTGCTGGTAATATGCACAAAAGTAAGGAAAAAACATGATCCAGATTACTGAAGTGGCAACCTGCTGTAGTATGTGTATATAGTATAACTTGTAGAAATATTCATTTATCTATTTGCTTAATGCAATGTCCAGTATATGAAATTTATAGTTTGCACCATCTTATTTACTAGAGGGAAGAAGATTAATGCAGGAGAACATATTAAAGTTCCTTTTCATTCTTCAAAATAATTAAGTGTAGCACTTGCAGAATCCTTTTGAGGAGATTTGCAACAGAAAGTGCTTTTAAATAACTCCACAGGTAACTGCATTAAAATAAATCCTCAGACAGTGGACATTTAACAAAGAAGTTGGAACAAAACAGCAGCCCCCCTTTGACAGAGGGCAGTATTTTCTTGTCCCGGGTTTTTAACATTTTCAAACCAGAAGTGTTGACTGCACACCATTTTGTTCTATGGCTCTTGTAAGCACAATAAGAAAATTTTCTTGTACTTATAACTAGATTAATTGCAGGTTTTCATATTGGAACAAACCTTTAATGGACTGGAAATACAATACAGTCTGCACTGTCATTTCATCGAGATCTCTCAATGGTACCGAAAACACCGAAGCCATCACAAAACTGTAAAGGGAAGCTCGTTAAACAAGAGCAGGAAATAGACTGAAAACGCCGTGTTCCTGTGGACAGCTGTGGTGTTGGGCCCAGAAACTCAGCTTGTCAGCATGCAGAAAACGTTTTGTTCATTTGAGGCAGAAAGAACTGTCGGAACTCATAAGCCAGCACAGGGGAAACTGGATCTTCAACCACAGTGAGGAAGACCCCAGGAAACCCAATCACCACTGCATCGATGACAGAACACCACTTCTGCCGCCGCTTGGGGTATGGTATTTTTGTTAGATGGGGCACTTCTAAGAAATTATTTTTAATAGCTATTAGTTCAGCATTGTCTTCTCTCGAGGTAAAATAGCTAAAACATACAAAGCTGATGGTAATGAGATATATGCACAAAAAAGAGGGGGACAAAGAAAGAGAAATATCCTGTATTTTAATCAGCAGTTATACATGGCAGGAATTGCTGTGGTCATACCATATGTAGGAAGCACAGGAGTGGCAAGCATATTTTCCCTAAATGAGGTTATAAGAGAAGCAATGGGATGTGTCAAAATTATTGGGTACAGGAGCTCCAGCTTTGTAACATTTTGGTGGTCTTTGTTAGAGCTGACAGCTACAGGGATGCTGCCTTGTTTGAATTACACCGGGTGACATTTTTCAAAACAGTGGCAAGCTTATAAACACTGCATATTTGGTCTCCAGTTTCAATGAAACATTTCATCAGCCTCGAGCTGACCACAAGGACAGCGTGAGCCCTAACAAACTCCTATTTAGTGCTTACTGGGCATCAGCACCCAGCAAAGAGATTAACTACAAACCAGGCTTTCAATAGCAGTTGTGGACTTGGCTCAACTTTGTAGATTTTTTCATTTTGACAATTTATCACTTTTCAGACTGAACAACAATCCCTTGTTTCTACATAAGAGTCATGAAAACCTGAATGGAAAATCCAAAGGGATGGGAGCTTTCACCATGTTCTTTGAACACCCTGAAGCTGAGAGCTGGAAGTGGCAGGGCCAGTAAATCAATGACTGCTGCCTGCTCATTAATCTTCACGCCTACATTTCTACCTGTGAGGAGCAGGCAGCATTTCTAACCATGCCCACAGTCCCTCTCAGGTCAGGGTAACCCTCCAAAGAGGGCAGCAAGATGCTATTGAAAGGCTTCTCCTTCCGGCACAAATCACTGTGGCACAAATGTCAGAAATACTTTTCTGCTGAACTCTGCTGTCATCTACATGGCTGTATTTTTTACCCTTAGACACATTACAAGCATAATGGAGAATGCATAAATGAATGCACAATGATTATTGATATTTATATGCGTCCTGCTAGTGAGAGATCATGCCCATAATTCATATGTGGTAAAGCCACAAAATTATGAAGGTCTTCCTACCACTGCCATTTATAATCCAATGGGAATCCATTACATTTTTATTTCTCATGTTACAAGGGGCAATTTATGACTGTCTGTATATCACATTATGTTTTAGAGGTGATGATAATGTAAAAGCAGCCTGACCTCAAAATGGAACAACTGATTCAAGCAAAATGCCATTTCGCAAAAAGCATACTTGGTTTCTTAGAGAAATAAACAACTATAGGTAAAGCTTTTTAAATTTTAGTTATGTCATTCATTTTAGAAAATAATTTTTGTCAAAATAATCTCTTTCTGGGGTCATTTCATTTAATTTTCCTTTTAGGAGCAGAGGTGCAGTTTTATTTGATTTTTTTAATCACAACCAAACATACAAATTCAGCCTATTTCAGAAGCTTTAAAATAGCCCATTCTCTAATCTTTCAGTCTGGTCATTCCCAAGCCATTTTGTGATCAATACTGAGTTGTTCCCAGCCCAAATGGAGATTTCAAGACTGCTACTATTTACCTACCTCCTAGTTGCATTGTGAGGCATAAGCTCTTGGTGCACTTACACGCACTTAAGATTTACTGTGATGACATCACTAAGAGGCCAAGAGTTAACGTCAGATAGTTGTAATGCCTAACAACACAGGATTTGAGGGGTTAGAGTCCTACTTACTATCTTCTACTTAGAAATGAAGTAGCATCTGTGATAACAACTATCCTATGTCCTCCACAGAAGATGCACGCCCCTCCTGAACACGAGAGACGATACGAATGTTCCTTTGTCACTATTATTATTGTTGGGTTTGTTATTATTTTTAAGGATAAGTGTTCCATTACATTCATTTGGTTTCTTAACAGCAACATAGTATTGTTCATACCTTCACAAACCTACCACACTTTAATTTTCAGATTCTTAAGTTTCCATTATTAAGGATAGCATTGCCATATTCTGGTTACAGTTTGGGGGTTTTTTTTACTCACCAAGAGTTCAGTTTCATCTGCAGTAGAGCCATTTATATTAGTATAACATGTTACTCAAGTATAGCTGAAGTCAAATTACACTTAATAAGCTAGACTATATTTTAAAAAGAAGATGAAATAATGGCTATAATATTTAATGTGCCACTTAACTGTCACATTAATAGTAAATCTGTCACTAAAGATGACAGAGCTACAATGATTTAGCAGTTACCAGTCCAGACCGTTAGAGCTTTATGAGTAACACCAGTGAACTGCATTACAGGACCAATTCATATCTTTTCTCATATGGAAAATTAGTCTCTTGAAATTCCTGAACAGTCCCAACTAAATGGGCCTACTTACGATGCTACCCAAAGTCAGTCAAGGTACCAGAATGTGGATCTAGCAAGTGTAAAACAATACTCCATTTTCCAGGTTTTAGTGGGATACCTCTTGAGGTGACTTCTATGCAACATCTGAACAATCTGCTGGCTGTGTTAGTTAACTCCTAGAGTGCCTAAAGACACACAACTCTTTTTCAGCATCAGACAGGAATTCCTTCTTAGACTCACCCGCACTAGCAGAGGTGCACTCTTCTCAGTTAGACCACCTCCCTGAACCAAACTCAGTGAGTATCATGGAGGTGCCAGAACTCAAAGGAAGCGGGACATGGGACCAGAGTAGCCTAGACTTGGATCAGTTTAAGCTGCCATGAAGCTGAATACCTAGAGTGGAAACAGCTGAGGACTGATTGCAGCTTCCACATAGCCCCCAGCAGCTGCTGACTGCAAGTACAGATAATGACTTTCCCATGCTGTGCTTTCACACCAAAGTGTTAAGCAATAAGCTGTCTGAATCTTATTTTCCCTATGTAACTTATTTTACTTTATATAGGTTATAGTCTAACTAAGTAATACTTGCATCTGAATTATAAAATATATACTAAGTTATAATATTAAATCCATGTATTAAAAATAATTTCTTTTTAAATCTGTCATTGTTGGAAGTGGAAAAACAAGTTTAAGTTTGCTTGCTGCATTCAGTGCCTGGTCTATTTCATTTGTATGTCTTGTCATTTAGTAACACTTAATTAAAGGTCTTAAACTGATCTGCACTGTATTTTATGTCAGTATCATTTAGTATATCCTTTAACTCACTGAATGTAAAAATAGCCAAGAACTGAAAATTCAAAAAATAAGCTAAAAATTGAGGACACCAAGAGACTTAAAAACTCAGGTCAAAATAAATCCTGTCTTGATTTCTCATCTTTTCAGAAAGGCAGCATTATTCTTAAATTTACCTGGGCTGTGTTTACCAAAAGACAAGTTTTTCTGTGGGCAACAAAATTAAGAGTTTTCTTTAGTTGTCAGTGTTTTATATCAGGACTTGAACTATGCTTAGAGCTGCATGATATTTGAAGCAAAGAAATTATTATCTTGAGTATGATTTACCCTTTCAAAGGAGTTGCCTTAAAGCAGTTCAGCAACAACAGAACTATGTGGGATGTGTTCAATTTTAAAATTTCTTTTCTAATGAAGGATAATCATAGAATCATAGAATCATTTAGGTTGGAAAAGATCTTCAAGATCATTGAGTCCAACTATCATCCATGCCCACTAAACCATGTTCTGAAGTGCCTTGTCTACGCGCTTTTTGAATACCTCCAGGGATGGTGACTCAACCACTTCCCCGGGCAGCCTGTTCCAATGTCTGACAACCCTTTCAGTAAAGAAATTTTTCCTAATATCCAACCTAAATCTCCCCTGCCGCAACTTGAGGCCATTTCTTCCCATCCTATCTCCAGCCACCTGACAGAAGAGACCAGCACCCACCTCACTACAACCCCCTTCAGGTAGTTGTAGAGAGCCATAAGGTCTCCCCTCAGCCTCCTCTTCTCCAGGCTAAACAACCCCAGTTCCCTCAGCCGCTCCTCATAAGACTTGTGCTCCAGGCCCCTCACCAGCTTCGTTGCCCTTCTCTGGACACGCCCCAGCACCTCAATGTCTGTCTTGTTGTGAGGGGCCCAAAACTGAACACAGTACTCGAGGTGCAGCCTCACCAGTGCCGAGTACAGGGGAACAATCACCTCCCTGCTCCTGCTGGCCACACTATTTCTGATAGAGGCCAGGATGCCGTTGGCCTTCTTGGCCACCTGGGCACACTGCTGGCTCATATTCAGCCGGCTGTTGACCAACGCCCCTAGGTCTTTCTCTGCCAGGCAGTTTTCCAGCCACTCTTCCCCAAGCCTGTAGCGCTGCATGGGGTTGTTGTGACCCAAGTGCAGGACCCAGCACTTGGCCTTGTTGAACCTCATACAATTGGCCTCAGCCCATCAATCCAGCCTGTCCAGATCCCTCTGTAGAGCCTTCCTACCATCAAGCAGATCAACACTCCCGCCCAACTTGGTGTCATCTGCGAATTTGCTGAGGGCGCACTCGATCCCCTCATCCAGATCATTGATAAAGATATTAAACAGAACTGGCCCCAATACCGTGTCCTGGGGAACACCACTTGTGACCTGCTGCCAACTGGATTTAACTCCATTCACCACAACCCTCTGGGCTCGTCCATCCAGCCTGTTTTTCACCCAGCAAAGAGTACACTTGTCTAAGCCATGAGACGCCAGCTTCTCAAGGAGTATGCCATGAAAGACAGTGTCAAAGGCCTTGCTGAAGTCAAGGTAGATAACATCCACAGCCTTTCCCTCATCCACTAGCGGATCACCTGGTCATAGAAGGAGATCAGGTTGGTCAAGCAGGACCTGCCTTTCATGAACCCATGCTGACTGGGCCTGATCTCCTGGTTGTCCTGCACATGCCATGTGAGCGCACTCAAGATGAACCACTCCATAATCTTCCCCGGTACTGAGGTCAAGCTGACAGGCCTGTAGTTCCCCGGATTGTCCCTCTGACCCTTCTCGTAAATGGGCGTCACATTGGCAAGTCTGCAGTCCTCTGGGACCTCCCCCGTTGACCAGGATTGCTGATAAATGATGGAGAGTGGCTTGGCAAGCACCTCTAGCAGCTCCCTCAGTACTCTTGGATGGATCCCATCTAGTCCCATAGATTTGTGAGTGTTCAGACAGCGCAGTAGGTCACTAACTATTTCCTCCTGGATTATGGGGGGTATATTCTGCTCTTTGTCCTTGCCTTCCAGCTCAGGGGGTGGAGTACCCTGAGGATAACTGGACTCACTATTAAAGACTGAGGCAAAGAAGGCATTAAGTACCTCAGCCTTTTCCTCATCTCTGGTGGCAATGTTCCCCTCTGTATCCATTAAAGGACAGATATTCTCCTTGGCTCTCTTTTTATTGTTAACATATTTGTAGAAACATTTTTTTGTTGTCTCTTACAAAAGTGGCCAGATTGAGTTCTAGCTGAGCTTTTGCCTTTCCAATTTTCTCTCTGCATGACCTAACAAGATCCCTGTACTCTTCCTGAGTTGCCTGCCCTTTCTTCCAGAGATGATAAACTCTGCTTATTTTCGTGAGTCCTAGCAAAAGATCCCTTTTCGGCCAGGCCGGTCGTCTTCCTCAGCGGTTCATCTTGCGGCGCATGGGAATAGCCTGGTCCTGAGCCATTAAGATTTCCTTCTTAAAGAATTTCCATCCCTCCTGGACCCCTTTGCCCTTCAGGACCATCTCCCAAGGGACTCTCTCAACCAGTGTCCTGAAAAGGCCAAAGTTTGCCCTCTGGAAGGCCATGTGGTGGTTTTGCTGACCACCTTCCCTGCGTCACCAAAAATTAAGAATTCTGTCGTTTCACAGTCACTAAGCCCGGGACAGCCGCCGACCATCACACCTCCCACCAGTCCTTCCCCATTTGTAAACAGTAGATCTAGCAAGGCTCCTCCCCTGGTTGGCTCACCTAGCAGCTGTGTCAGGAAGTTATCTTCCACACACTCCAGGAACCTCCTAGACTGCTTACTCTCTGCTGTGTTATATTTCCAGCAGATGTCTGGAAAGTTGAAGTCTCCCACAAGAACAAGGGCACATGACTGTGAGACTACTGCCAGCCGCTTGTAGAACGATTCATCTGTCTCTTCAACCTGGTCGGGTGGTCTATAAAAGACTCCCAGCACAATATCTGCCTTGTTGGCCTTCCCTTTCATCCTTACCCATAAGCACTCAACCTTGTCATCACAATCGTGTAGCTCTGTACAATCAGAACACTCCCTAACATAGAGCGCTTTCCCACCACCTCTCCTTCCTTGCCTATCCCTTCTGAAGAGCTTATAGCCATCCATTGCAGCACTCCAGTCATGGGAAATGTCCCACCAAGTTTCTGTGATGGCAACTAAGTCATATCTGTCCTGCTGCACAATGGCTTCCAGCTCCTCCTGTTTATCGCCCATGCTGCATGCATTGGCATAGATGCACTTGAGCTGAGCTATCAAATCCACCCCCAACATTGGCATGCTGCCCCCAGTCTCATCTCTGGTGCACCTAGGTTTATTCCCTTCCCCCTTCAAACCTAGTTTAAAGCCCTCTTTATGAGCCCTGCCATCTCATGAGTGAGAATCCTCTTCCCCCTTTGAGATAGCTAGACTCCATCTGTCGCCAGCAAGCCTGGTGCTGTGTAAACCTCCCCATGATCAAAACCCCCAAAATTCCACTGATGGCACCAGCCTCTGAGCCCCATATTAATCATGTGTGTTTTCCTGTTCCTTTCAGTATATTTCCCTGCCACTGAAGGGATTGAGGAAAACACTACCTGTGCTCCTGATCCTTCTACTAATTGCCCCAGCGCCCTGAAGTCCCATTTGATTGCCTTTGGATTTCTCCCTGCAATCTCATCACTGCCAAAAATTTATGAATCTAAACCATAATTCATCTCTCTTTTCCATAATGTGATTAAGGGACTAGTTTCAATACAAATCAGAGTAAATTACACCAGTGTGTCTGCCTCAAAATGAAGTATGTTTTCACTGTTACAGCAGTGTGACACAACTTCCAAAAAGGAATGACAGGCTGCTAAGCAAAAATGATGAGGAAGAGATTCTTATCGAGGCTTCGAAAATGTCAGAAAAGGGAAAAACATTGGTTTAACTACTTTGGTTCTGTAAACATTTTGCCATTTCACAGAAACATCTCAGTAGTAGAAGGGGGAGAAAATGTTGCTTTTGGCTAGATTTTCAGTGGTGCATTTCAGGCCTTCTCCACCTATGAGGAGACTACTTTAATTTTTTGAAATATCAGCATGTCATACTGAAACAGTGCTTTCTTCTTTTCATATTAAACGAGCTTAATGTTGGACAAAGGTGCAAATTTATCTCCCACAGTCTAATGCTTCAACTTTGACTGAGCTTCTGAATATTTCAGGAATGTCAGCCCCAAGCTCTCTTCACTCACCAAGGAAAACTGCAATTGCCTAAATAGCCTTCTTTCTACAGAAATACAACAGCTTGAGTTCCACCACCCCTTATTCATCTCTTAATTCATTGAAAAGGCTGCCAATACAGGTTTAGCAGATACTACACGGCCCACGTACTTGAAAACATACTTTCCTTGGGCACTGAACATTGTTCTTCAGCCACACACTAGAACGAGTGAAAAGCTCCACAGTCCATTACAAACATCCTGAGCTATTTGGATTAGAAAGCCTCTGAAGATTATATATGAAAACATGCTGGTTTACAATTAGCTGCTTTAGGCTGTATGCTGTATAAATTTGTGCTTGGTGTGCTCTGTGAAAAGCTTTCTCAATGGAAGCTGAAGCCCTTGTTTCTATCTTTAGTACTGGCCTCCCCCAATAATAAGTTTCATGCCCACTGTGGTCTGCTCAGAAATTCGGTAGCCTCTGGCCAAAGATAACCATCCATTAAGTAACCTTAAATGTTATCCTCTCAAGGTTAAAAAAGTGTGTTTAAGATTACTCTGGCTTTCAGCTCACATTCTTGCATCCTTCCTGAACTCCCACTTCCCAGGAGATTCTGCCCAGTGATGGATAAAATGTGTTTTTCCTTTTGTTCTTAAAAGTCAATTCATTCATCACACTAGGTGGGGTATATTTTTTAAGCACTGGAATGAGAGCTGGTCAGCACAAAACAGCATGCGTGAAAGACAGAACTGTGGTGAAAACAGACCTGGGCTAGCATTGAGGAAGAGTCCAGAGAAGTGCACAAAATCCTCTCCTACCAGACATGAGACCTTGTATCAAGCAGCTCACTGCATCTCCCTGTCAAAAACTCTGTAAGTCTCAACTGATGTTCTAATTATTATGATGCGTTAAGGTTTATTAACATTAACCAGGAATATCACCCCCCAAAATTCAAAGTTTTCTCTCATCTTTGAGGCCTATTCAGGGAAGGCATCCAGAAAGAAAACTGCTCAATATACAGCCTGGATTAGTATTGTCTACATAATGAACCAGCTTCATAGACAGAAATTATTCCAAGTATTTTTCACATAACTTTTTAATAGACAATGACTTTTCTCCGTATATATTTTCTGCTTCATGGTATCCACACTCATCCTCTTAACTCTCCCATATAACTGCCAAAGAAGATCTTTTAGAAAATACGGACCAGCTCTCCCTACAAATCAAGTCATACATGTCATTTTAAGATAGGTCTCACCATTTACTTTTCACATTACAACCAAAAGGAATTAGGATGTAATTAACACACATCAAATAACAAAACTACTCATAAGATTAGTGAGAAAAATTCCTTTTAAAATCAGAGGGAATTAATAACAGGGTTTGCCTTTGCACAGTACAGATATTCATACTTACTAAAAAGTCCTCAGTCATAGAAGATTTGACTATTGTAAGTACAGCTATGACTTCGGGACAGGTCACAAAACTCAAGGAACGTAGTTTCCATCTACAGGGGTAATTACTATTGCACTGTGTATACATAAGCAAATCAACTGTTTTAAAACTCAGATTGCTTATATTGCAAAATGCCAGAACACATTTTGAATTCAGAGCTAAAAGCACCATTGCACTATTCGCATAGAAAAAAATTAAACCCTAAACATGAAATCTTTCTACTGCTGTTGATTTTCATGTATCACTAATCTACATGATCTGTTATTTAATCTACCAGTGCTATCATTGATTTTAATGGGCCAATGCTAATGATTTTTTTTTAAAAGCTGTTCTTAACTACAGAAAAAAGACAGACAGATGTCATAGCCACAGAAGAGACTAACAAAGCAGAAGATGTCTGCCTGCTGAAGTCAAATCAGCGTGCAAGGTGATTACCATATCTTGGGTTACAACAGCTCTTCAGGAGGGGATTTCAGATGTAGGCAAGGTGAGACACAACCCTTATCTATTATAGGAAGCTGATATATGCAGCAAAGGGAGTACAGTTTATTTTTAAAACAGGGCTCCTCCTTTTCCCTCCTCCAAGACCTCCTATTGCTAAAACTTACTAGCATTAAAATACTATACTAACAGAGAAAAACAATTTTCTCCTTTTCCTTAAATATTGCTTTGTTTCCCCAATAGCCAGTTTTTGAAGTGTGAAAAAAACAATTCCAACAGAGAAAAGCCCACTTTAAAGGTACAGGTTTAACATTTTACAACAGTCTATACCTTATTTCAGCAAAAGTCCAAACACAATGTGCTTCCTGTCCCAAGCTTTGTTATACAACGGAAATCCGTTGATAGAAGCATAGATGGGTCAAAACAAACCAGAACTACTGTATTCAGAAAGAAAAAAAAAGTTCCCATTCCCATATATTATTCTATTCAAAGTGTATTTTATAGCCTTTACTGGCATCCAGATTGCATCTTCCCCTTGCACCACAATATGTGTCTTTAACTGAATGCCTTCAAAAAGCTGAGAAATTAGTTGCTTATTTCCTCTAAAAAAAAAAAAATTCCTCTTGTGACCAAGGATGGGTGACATCTCATAAGTCATCCAATAAGTAAGCACATGCAACGGGAAATACTAGCCTGGGGTACTTGAACTCCACAGCACCTCCTGGCTCTATCAACCCAGTTTCACTCTGTGACGGATGGAGGTAGCAACAGAGAGGTCATCAGGGAGAGAATTACCTCACACCTGACTTCACCTGGTATGTTCCACATATGAACTCATGAAGTTCTCATGAACTTCAGAGATCCTTTGGCCCCACACATCCCTACAATGATCGTTAAACCAGAGAATGAAGAAAGCCTTGAAGGCAAGCAGGCCTCCCCTGAAGAGACAGTAAGAGTCCAATATGTGTACAGTATAGATCTTTGCAGCAGCATCAGTTTAGGGTTTTATTGCTGATGAAGTGCTTTGTGAGTATTTGCATCATTTATATAACCAAAAGTAGCTAACGCTACAGAGTTATATAATGCATATAACAAAAAAGCAGAGAAATGTTACCAATGCAATTAAAATCAGAAGTCAGCTTCTGCTTTCCAGAAAATGAATACAGCATTTGATTTTAAATGGTAATAAAAGCCTTTAAAATCACTATTGTATTTCTTAGTACTTTAGAAAGATACACTTCCAGGTTGTATCAACCTGCAGTAGTAAATCCAAAATTCACATCACCTTACTCATGCTAGCAGTACTATTAAGGGAAATGGAACAATTCTTCCCAACATGGGGTACACAGTTAGTTGTATTATCATAAAATTGTGGGTCATAGATCAGAATCCAGAATGAAAAATACAAGCTCTTCTTAAAGAGATATGATCTGCAAAAACTAGGAAATCAATACAGAAATCAATAGGAAATAATATTTGACTCGTTCACAAACAAATTTGTCTCATGGGACTTCATCTATATTCAGTCACAGAATTTAAAGTAAGCCCACTTTTAAAACTTAATTAAGCTACAGCTGGATAAGTCAATAAAAACGTTACCCTAGTGCCTTCAACCCCTTGCAGGAGTGGAGAAAAGAGCACTTTGTAGGCCAAGTCTGAACTGAAGATCTCAAACCAATAAGCCGTCTGCACAATGATCAGCACAACAGGGCCCTATTTCATTCTGGACGTCATAATAAACTTCATCAGCAAATGGTCCCAGCAGGTCTAATCTTTGCTTGTGGTACTGCACACATTTTTTGTAGATGAGGTATCAATGAAGCTAAAAAGAGGTGGTTTAGCCCTGAAACGTGTAGCACCAGTACAAGCTCCTACATCACTCTGTAGTAGGGTGGCTTATGGCATCCGTATCCAGTCATCCCAGATAATATTTCTGTCATTGGATAGGCCATATCTATTGTTGCTGGGAAAAATCAGAAAAGCAGGAGAGCCACATTCAATCACCCTAGATTCCCTGGTATTGCAGGCAGGGGGACTGCTCCCTTCAGCTCTTCAGAGGTTTGAGGGGCACGGTTTCATTGGCAGTACAGAACAATCTGGAGGTGCTACAGAAGAATGCAGGGCAAGAGAAAAACTGGAAGAGCTGCAGAAAGGAACAGGAGGATATTGAGTGCATGTGAACTGGCAGGGAAAACAGCGAAAATGCAGTGTGCTGGCTGGAAAAGGTGGGGGTGAGAAGGGAACCCCTAAACAGCAAAAGAAAAAACAAATTCTCAACTTTGTGACAGGAGTATCTGCAATCACCCAACCATCACCACCTGTTTGGTCCCAGCAATCCCCTTCAAACCAGCATGCCACACCACTACAAGCCAAGGAATCTCTCCAGCACTCCAGGCTCCTGGCTACACCTTATCAGTAAAGGTGCATGCAAATATATGCTCCTTTGCCTAATCGGCACAACTTCTCCTACAGAAGCAAGAAAGTCTCTGACCCTCCAACAATAAGAAGAATGAAGCAAAGATTGTTCCATCACTAAATTCTTTTGGTTACACAAATCGTAGATTTATGCTGCAAACTATATTTGTTCATATTTATTAACAAAGGCATGCGACACAGCAGTCTCATTTTCTCATACATTAGCTGGTCCGTTGCTCTGTAAAGCCAAATCAAAACCTGGAAATTCTCATTTTCCTGATTTGTGATGCACTAAGCCCTTACTGAATAGTGCAAATCCGTGACTACAGTTGCTCTTCATTTTCCCCTCTACCTCAAGATTGTTAAGTCAAAATAAAGCACGGCATTTTTTCAAATACAACCCAAGACACCTGAACTGGTCAATCACTGCTAAAGAAGTAAATCTACACTTTCAACTATTATTCAAATTATTGTAAAAAGTGTTTAAACAACTGTTGTTTACAGCCTCAGTAGAAGCTCTTTATATTTACACTCGTATAATTGTCAGAGATCAAGTCTGCTCCAATAGTGTAAACTGACTCATCATGAAAAAAAAATTACTTTATTACAGGCTTTCATGTAGTGTATTAAATATCTCAGCCTGCCCGTAGATGCAGCACCACTGTCAAATCATGCTCAGGTACCCATCGTTTTAGTCTTAATTTGACATCTCTTAAAACAAAGCTATTTTTTGTAATGATAGCAGTAACATCTTTTTTTTTTCCCCCCTCCAGATAAGACAGGACAGAAAATCTTTGCCATGACAGTCAGAAAGTGCTTAATGTGAAACAAATACTCCTCGACGCACAGATGTGCTTCTCTATTTTAGCGCTTGACAAGCTCTCCCATGTTGGGCTGGAGAAGGCAGCTTTTACCCACAGTGAAATCGCGCACAGTCAGGACTCCCTCCCGCTTGAACTGAAATGCTCTCTCCAGAGCCACACCACATGCGTTTTCTCCCCCCGCCCAGATGGAAGCCACCAAAGAGCGTCACCCACAGCCAACAGCACATTCCAGTTTGTTGACTCACTGCATTTCACTGCTATTGGGTTAGGTGCCTTTTTGTTTCCAACAAGCCAGATTTTTTAAATCTGCTCATACTTAATGCTTACGTTTCAGAACAATTCTGCACTGGTTTCCTACATGGAGCCCTAGCTGTGATAACGCTCCACAGGGATGATTAGAAATGGCTTATATTTCATCCAAGCCTCCCCTAGACCAAGCTTTCTGAAGCTTTAAAGGAAACACGTAGAAGGCATTTCTCATTGTGCTGCTGTACACCTGCAGACACTGGCCAAGGTCAGGAGAGGAAACAACAAAATTCTTCAAGAAAGCCAGTTCCTTTGTCATCTGAACGTGGGCAGGAAACACTGGAAGTGTCATAAGAAATTTTTTCTAATGAGATCTTAGCCCAGCCTTGCAGAAGCCAAATACAGATGGTAGTTGTAGGTCCCCTCCAACTGAAATAGTCTATTCTATTCTATACCGCTTTGAGGAATAAATTGCGCCAACATCCGGCCATTTCAGTCCAATATTCAAACAGGCCAGATCCTCACGTTCACAGAGGTTTCTGTGCTTCAGAGCACAGAAACAGCCAAAGAACTCTGGTTTGAGGGGAGGGCAGGGTCAAGGTCTGGGTCAGACCTGCTCTGGCTCAACTGCCCCAGCCACCAAAGAAGGGCCTGGATTCGGGATCTATTGCTCTGGCTTAACCTCAGGCAGCCTTCAGAGGAGGCTATGAGTTATTCTGTAACACGAATAATATTAATTACCAACCATTTTACTTCACAGATACTTGAAGCACATTTAAAAATATTGCACACTAACTACACAAAAGGTGGTTTTTTTGAAAATCAAGTGTTTTAAAATTATGCTTTCACTTCAAAACAAATATTTAAAGTTAAATCAGCATAATTTTCTGCTGCATTAAACTAGTGACAAGTCAAAATAGCTGCAAATCTACTTGCAGTAATTCATGAACGTTTGTCTTCCCTCTTGCTTATTGTAAATAGATCTTTACACAATAAGTTAATTTAGCAGCACATTTTTTCAGGAGCATGCTCAGGAAGATGGATCCTAATAGAAGTGTTCATGCACAACCTTTGCAAACTAGCAAGATCAATCATTTTTCTATTTCTCTGAATTTCCAAAATTAATGTAAATCCTGAAAAGTCAAAGCAAGGATTTAACTGTCTTAAATTTTCCATTGTGCTTTTAAATATACATATTCTCGCCTTTGAGATTCTGTTTGGATGTTAGTAACCAACTCTTATTCCTTTTAATCTCTGTTAAAGTGCACAGGGATGGGTACGGCATAACCATTTGTATGTTCAAGATGAAATATCAGCAAAAGAAATATGTCCAGGGCAGATATATTTCATCATGAATCATTAATTCCTAAAGCTTGAGTCTTTTCATTATTCATTACACATTTTTCATCCTGCATTATTCCCTCAGTTAGCAGAGTTGCAATGAGATATTTACAGCTCAGAAGTGTTAGCGTGTAGCTGGGGAGACTAGTCCCATGCCTCAGCACTATCAAACTGAGCAATTCACAGGTAACCATAGGATTAAAAATGACTTTTCCACTGCATTGCAAAGATCACAGTCACTGAAATTTGGCATTTTATAGACCAAGCCCTTCAACCTCTGTGACTAGCTTCCCTATTTGCAGGGTACTTCTTTATGCCAAAATTACAAACAAGAAAACTCAGATCTTTGGATTTCCATCAGATTTGTGCTGTCCCTATGCTGTTGGAAGCTAGGAAGTTATTTATGCAATTATAAATAGATTTCTTCTGTCAAGAATTAAATGCTATTTTATCAGTTCTAGGGAAAGACTGAAACTTTATATTCCACATTCCACTGCCATGGCTAAATTCAAACTAGTGCAAATCAGAGCAGCTTCACTGCAGAGAAGGAAACAACATCACAGCAGAGAATGGCCTCCAGCGTTTAAATAAAGGGAAATACTAGCTGCTGTTGCTTCCACACGGATGGCTCAATTTCAACAGGTTGGGGGTAAAAATCTATACTGACTGATTTCCAAGCCATTAGGAGTTATTACACATACACTCACTGGCTAAAAGAGGCACAATGCAGACTGCAGAACAGGAACAATACATGGGGGACTGTCAGTGATACACTTAAACCATCTGCATTTGCACAGTGTTTGGCAGCGAAACCAGAAATAAGGCAGCCTAGGTCTGGGGGTATAATAAAGGCAGTGCATATAAATGAGTAAAAGTCACTGAACCAATTTACAAGGCATTAGTGCATTGGCTCCCAGACTTCAACCCCTCAGCAAGAATTCTTTCAGAGCAGCTCTCTCCACCCTCCTTTTGGCAAACACTCAGACGCGCTCAGCCCAGCGGACAGATCCATGAACAGCTTTTATAGAAAGCACATGTACCTCCTTCCCTTTTCCCATGTGCTATTTTAACAAAACAAAACCCCCGTCTGAAATCCTGTGCCCTTGGGAAAAGGGTGGCAGCGATGTGAGATGCGGGTCCATCTGATCTCTGTAGCAGAAGCCTGTGTAGTCTCACACGCAGTCTGTGCCGTGCAGCGCAGCCTGGACCCCACGCCTCACACTTCTCCATTCCCTCACTGGCACCTCACGCATCGCAGCCTCTCTCCCACTCCGCGAAACCATATGCCAGAGAGATCTGGCCAGCCCCAACTGTGATCTGCCAACCAGCTGGGGCTGGCACACTGTGCTCCAAGCAGGGCCACGGCTGCACAGCAGCGAGACAGCATGTGTGCGCGTGTGTGTGCGCGCGCCTTAATAGGGCACAGCAGAGCATTGCTGGAAGATGCTCCAAGCGCAGCAGCAGAGCGCTTCTGCCCATCCCTGCATGATGAAATGGGGGGGAGAGAGATGAACCGTGGCCTGGTGCAGGAGATGCCAGCGTCAATGGCATGACTTCACGCATGGAGATTAAATCACTGAAGTGCCATGTAACAAGATAAAAGGAAAACCTAGAGACTTCAAGGGGCATCAAGGAAAGCATTTAAGATATGGGTCATTTCATGTCCTGTAAACACCCAATGCAGCTTCCTTTCCAGGAACTTGTTTATTTGTAGACTCATCTGGTGTGGAACAAAGCACTAGCGAGACACATTCCTTCCTGGCAAGTTTACAAGTTGATACAGTGCAGCATTGGGAAGGACACTGAGGTGAATGGCACCCCAACATCGCCCTGAAAAGCAGCTCCAAGTCTGTGACCTACTCTTTGTTGCATCCTAGTCTTTTCACCTCAATACTGTAAAAACTTACTCTCAAGATAAAACTCCTTCCGCACTTGATTAGCCACAGGAATCCCAGCATCACAGAGCTATTTGTGTGCTGCAGCTTTCGGGATGACATCTCTCCGATATCAGGAATGGTTATTTGGTATATAGCTTGCAGTTCAAATAGTAATCTGGCTTTTTTTCTCCCCTGAGGCTCTCACGGAACAGTAAGAGGCAGAAAAATTAGGTTTCAGTCCTTTTTGAAAGAAAAATCAACATTTATTTCAAACGTTTTTTAAAGTTTATCTAAAAACTTCTGGTTTAGGGCTTCCTAGCAGACATCAACTTCGGAACAAGTCAAACAGCCAGTGTTGCCGAGTGCAGGGACTGAGATCTGCTACACTTGATCATGCCACCACTGAAGTCAGGAGCTTGCAGCCAAGCACTGCAGCTGGCAACATCTGACCCATTAATGGGGAGAATGTCATATGAAAGCCAGTATCCGGATGTGCATATCAGTTACGTAAATAGTGTAGGAAGGAAAGAGAGGAGGTCACATCCCTGCTTCTCTCCAGCTCCCTACTGATATGCTGCATCCCTTACAGAGTGCCCTGGTTTTGGCTGGGATAGAGTTAATTTTCTTTCCAGTAGCGGGTATAGTATTGTGTTATGTTTTGGATTCAGTATGAGAAGAATGTTGATAACACACTGATGTTTTCAGTTGTTGCTAAGTAGTGTTTACACTAAGTCAAGGATTTTCCAGTTTCTCATGCCCAGCCAGCAAGAAGGCTGGAGGGGCACAAGAAGTTGGGAGGGGACACAGCCAGGGCAGCTGACCCAAACTGGCCAAAGGGGTATTCCAGACCATGTGACATCATGACCAGTATATAAACCAGGGGGAGCTGGCCGGCAGGGTCGGATCACTGCTTGGGAACTAACTGGGCTTCAGTCCGCGAGTGGTGAGCAATTGCATTGTGCATCACTTGTTTTGTATATTCCAATTCTCTTTTTTTTTTTTTTTAAATTATTATTCCTTTCTCTCCTATTAAACTGTTTGTATCTCAACCTATGAGTTTTACTTTTTTTTTCCCCGATTCTCTCCCCCATCCCACTGGGTGGGGGGGAAGTGAGCGAGCGGCTGCATGGTGCTTAGTTGCTGGCTGGGGTTAAACCACGACACAGAGTGAGGAATCGCAGCACACCGTGTGTCCGGAGAAACACAAGACAGAGCTCAAACAGACGGAAACCTCCCCAGCTCCTCCTGCCCCAGTAGCTCCACAGCACTACCTCTCCATCACCTACTGCAGACTATGGTTCTGTTTATTTTTTAAATTAATGCCACAGATAGAGTGTTTGCACTGCAAACTTGACCAAAAATTAAGAGGGATGTTACCCCTCTCATTTCAGACCTGGCATAACAGAGAGAGAGAGAAACTTTTCTACACCAAAACATGAGCTTCCCATTTACATTACCAGTCAGAGGTGAAAACTGGGCTGCTTCTACAGTCATTGGCAGTGTTAATGAATGAAAGGTAATGATTGTCATCATTTTTGTTTAAGTGGGACAAGAAGAGATTGTGTTGGTTTGGGTTTCTATTTTAAGGGACATTTCAATTAAAGCAGATATGTTCTTTGGGTGAAAAAGTTTCACTGAAATCAAGACTGTTTATAAAAAAAGTTTCTGGAAAATTTTTGATCAGCTTCACACCTCTGCATTAGACTTGCTCTTCAAACTCAAATCACATATCAAGGTTAGTGTGCCTGAGTTAGCCTGCAGGCTTGCTTGTTAAAATCCCCGTGGATTGTGTTTTCAATGAACAAATCAAAGGGATTCATGATTCCTTTCTTTCAGTTCAATGGTGAGGCAGTTTCATTTTATAGCTCCTGCTCAGAGTGCTACTAAGAGTTTTAATACAATACGGGTGCATTTTCTATCATCTATTTTTTCCTGTCATTTCCAAACAAGGAAACAAGATCATTTGGGATCATTCCGCGCTGAACATTTGAGACGCAAATCCTGCAGTCATTAGTCTTTATGCAGCCAGAGGTCTCATATATGATGAGAGATTTGCCTGATTAAGGAGCACAGGATTTAACCCTCCATGAGAGATCCAGTTTAATGAAATGCGTATGGTACAGCCGTAACAGTACTCTGGAAAACATTTCAGAGAAATGCTATCACATGTCCCCAGCAAACATCCAATTCCACCAGCCTTAACTAAAATTCCTCAGCAGTTTTTTAAATATACCTTATATTAAAAAAAAATCAGAGCTACATTCTTTTGTTTAACAAACCTGACAAAAGGAAGCTGAGTCAGACTCACTCCAGGATACGCACCTCAATCTGTGACAAAAAGGAAAACACTTACCAAGCGGAAATGGCTAAGAGCACTGCACTGCCCTGATTAAAAGTCCCAGAAATAACAACACAACGTTCTGAAGTGATTATGCTTTCCACACAGAGCAGTAATTGTTATTTTTTAAACTTTAAGTAATGCTCCTTCCAGAGAGGCTTCAGACAACAGTCAGATACCATTGCACATTAAAAATGGGAAGGATCTTACAATGACTATCTGAGCTGTTAAAAATTAGCATTTCAGGTTTATTTTTATAACCGAAAGAAAGCTTATGCTCTTCCCTACCATAATTCTTAGCTGGGCATAAAAATACTGACACAAGTATTACTGCTGTGACTGAATTTCAAATCTTGGCAGACCTTCACTTGCACAGTGCCTGTAACGTGCTGGTTTTAGCAAGACAGACTACTAGGTCTAACCTTTATAAACAGTTACAAAAGCATTCTTGATCTGTACTGCCAAGTGTAAAGCCCTTCTCCAGGGAGATTAGGACTATTGCTTTTGAGAAATTAAAACATGATCAGTTGCAGCTGTGTCAACAGCTGTCTTTGGTTTTGATGACTGTGCTTATTTAAAAGGGCTTACTTATCATGTGGAATTTCACCTTAACTAGAATTACTTGCAAAGAAAAAAAAAAATCCATGCTCACTCAGTGAAAGGCATGGGATGTTTTAGAAACTTTTCTGGAATTTGTGCTGGTTAGGAAAGCAATGAACTTGTTCCTACAGCTATGGTTTCCACGAATTCTTTGAGGGCAACTTCACAGACCACTGATTAGATGGGACAGCGAACAAGCACTACCGTGAAAAACTGAAACAAGATGTAACCAAAAGCTATTATCATAAGAGTCAGCCTGCTTTGCTGGCTATGCAGAAAGTAATGAAATTGGAGTTTCAGATCACCTGACCAATCTCCTCAGCAACAGATAAAATACAATTCTGAAGAAAGATGCAAGCTTTAATCTTGCATTTATTCTGTGCAGTTATCAATTCCATTAACTATACTAACACACTCACAGGTATCTGTGTATAGTGAGAGCAGTCACATTTAATAGATTTAGCATAGTAAATGAGGGCTCTGTTCCTGCCCATTATAACACATTCTTCCTTTCAGCAATAGCAAGATGACAGTTACTACTTTAGATTCCCAGAAATGTCAAATTCAAACTATGCACAAGCACCTTCAAAGCAAAGTTGAGTTTTACCCCCTTTATACAAGAAAGGAAAGACTATTTTAAACTTTACTAGCATAAATAGTCTGGAAGATTGCTCAGACACCAGCATTTAAATAACACAGCTAACATTATATGCTGATCTGAACCAGATATATCTAACCCAGGTGCCACAAAATCAAAAAAATAGCAGCTAATTAACATCTGTGGGAAAACCTCAGGGAAAAGAGCAAATGATCCAGGAGGGACAGCTAGATATAACATGGAAGAAAACTTGTACAGCAGTGCTAGACAGACCAATGAAAAAGGCCTGGTGTCATCTGGAAAAAGGAATGGAAGACAAACACTGTGAAATGCCAAGTAAATCATTATCTCTCCTTTTACTTGTGCCACCAGTTCCATCCATGAGTCACATAGAGTAGTGCAAAAGTTGTTAGATGCTAGGGATTCTATTAATTTTTAACCTATTCCTTTCACTGCCAGATGTTTGACTATTAAATAAGATTTCATACATAAAATAAGGCACCTAAAATGTAACTATACCTGCCAATGTTGTCCAATCATGCAGGATGTTTCTCGTTAGCAAAACTTAGTGTGAATTAATAATATTTGGTTTAAAACATTATCCCCTTGCTTGCTAAAGACACCAGTCACCAAGGAATTCTTCCAAAGTTATATGATTTGGCCCTAATGATAAAGAAGTCCGAAAGTCTAAAATCTACAAGAAAACCTGCTTGCTAGCATTTTGAATCAGCAGTTTTATGATGAAATTCACTGCCTAGCAAGCACAGCAGTGCAAATGTCTGGGATTAACCAGAGGGTGTGGAGTGGTCTAAACCATTAGGAGCTTTGCCACCTCTCGGAGAGGGCTGCAAAGATAGGTTCTTAATTCAGTAAAATCTCAATGGACACTTCCTCATAGCCAGAAAGAAGACTTAAAGAATCAGTTCAGCAGACATGAAATCTATGAAGCATAATGTGGAAGGTTTTGAGATATTAAATCAGGTTTCTAAAATTTAAATCAACATATCTTCCTCAAGGTTTATAAACGGTTTTCAGTTATTCTACTAAGATCTGAAACAGAGCATGCTGAAAATGCCTTTAGAAACTTTCTCACTTCATTCCTTGAACTTTTCAGTTCAGATAAAACAAGTCAACTAATACAAAGCTTATTTAGCAGGCATCAAAACAGACCTTGATAAACTAGGCCTGTTGCCTCAGGGCATATATAGAGAACATAGGGGTTTTCTCTTTCCCTTTTCTGAGCAGTGGACGTGAAGGGCTCCCTTATGCTCATCCTTTGTTTACATTAGCTAAATGGCATGCTTACTCCCAAGTCCACAGATATGAACATCAAAGGCTATGCAACGGTTGTAAATACAGTTGAAGTCATTTGCAAAATTAAATCATATCTGGGACCGTTGTCTGCTGTGGGTACCAGATTATCACTGAGCTGCATCCTGACCAGATAACTGCAGTTCCCTGGAAAACTCCTATCAACATCCTCCCTGCTCTTCTCTCAGCAATGACACAGGAACAGCTTATTTTCTTGTAAGGAAACTTAACTCTAGTTGGTCTCCTTAGGTAAGACTTTGAAAAATGTGTCCTCATTAGTTGCTTAACTTTTCTGAATAATTAATGTATCAAATTTTTTAAAAAGCCATTCATCTTTGCTGCTGTACATCACAAAAATGTGAAACAATCTAACCAACCTCAGCCTTCTAGCAAGCCAGGAAATCAATGCCATCACCTGTGCCAAACTGTGATGACAAATAGGGGCAAGAGAGTATTTAACTGTGGAACATTATTATTTAAAGTCCTACTTAAGATACATTGAACATTTGCCTACATTTATTATAACTGGTTCAAAAAAAGTGAGTTTTGAGTTGTCCCACACTTCTCACATTTTCTTCTGCGTTACTGAGTAAAAAAATTCCTCTTCCATTTGTACTGTACAATGCCAGAGATAGACCTTTGAGTTCAGTTTTAACATGCAGAGAGGGGTCAGAAAGTGGCAGGTGGCACTGAAGAATGCATCACAGTCCCCCAGAAGGGTCTGGGCACTCAGGCTAGGCTGTAGAAAAGCCCACTGCCTCTTCAGGTTGGGCTCACTGAACAATATCCTGACTTAAAGTTTTATGCCGGTGACAATATTAGAGACACTGATGCCTGTGCTTTGGTGAGCCTCACCCAGGCTGCCACAGCCCAGCAAGTCAGCCTCAGGAATGTAACAGAAATGCTGAATCTTTCCCTTCCATCTGCCCTGAGTGCTCTCAAGGCTCTAAAACTGACAACAATATAGATGTTACAAACATTTTCTCTTTCAGGAAGGCCCACCTACACTGTCTTGCTTCCGGGGTCGTAATTTTACCTGTGAAAAATACTGTTGAATTTCATTTTTACATCCAGAGCTGACAGAGCTTTACAGGAACCCAGTCTCATTCATATGAGGGCTCTAACTTTTTTGCTTGCAGGTATAAAAATCCTTATAGATAGGACATCTCCAAACTGCTTTGAAAATCCTGTTTGTGCAAAACAGGCATAGTTTGTGCTGATTAAATATCAGACACTATTTAAAATACCATTCAGATGTTTGCTAACTCCTAAAACTCTTTATAAAATGATACTAAATAACGTACCAACTTTTGTGTTTCTCTCAGAGCCAATTTCCTTTTATTCAGCTCCCTCATTAGAGTCAGCAACAAATAAGTAGGTATAGCAATAATAAGGCTAAGTTTATCTTGTTTCCTCCACTCCCTTTTCTCACTGTATTACTAAGATTTGGAACAATAACAGGATGCCGGGATGCAGGATGGGAAAAGGCTGACTCCCAGCTGGAAAACCTTGGAGACTGAAGAGCTGAACACTCCCAGTATTGCTTAATGAAGAGAGAAGTGGATTTTTCTATTTTATCTTCATTTTCTGTATACTGCTTAACATTTTGGGATACTGTTGATTTTAGTTTGCCTGATTTGGGGACAAACTGAAGCTCCACAAACTCTGATTCAGGTAAGGGATAAATGCTATTTGCTGTCCTTCAGCTATGAAGTTCATTTCAAAGGTTTTTTACCTCCACCAAAAACCTCTTCTAATGTCTTAAATAATTTAAGAAATACCAGCAGACAGGCTATGAATTTTATACATATCCACAGAATCCTTTGCACCTAACATTGACGGCACTTAAACCAAATTAAGTGCAGACAACAGCGGAGCTGTTTACAATTGACACTGGAAGAGGAAAATCTCTGGCTTTCTTGGGCTATACCACAATATTCCCAGATGTTTAAAAGAAGAGACATTTTATGCTTTTTTGTAGTTCTGTTTTGTAATATTTAGATTATATTGCTGATGCTCATTGATAATGGAAAAGGGAAAGAAATGATACTGCAAGTTGCCCCTGTAAACCCTTTAGGAAAGGATTTCACTTGCAGCGTGGACAGTTACAGGCTTAGTACTGTTTTGAGTGAGCAGGTGTACGCTGTGCTATGATTTGATTCAATATGTTTTATCAAAGTGGGGGTTGACTTGGTATCTGTCTTTAAGGTGTTATGGCTTTATTGTGACCAATGCCAAGAGGAGGTGAAAGCCACTATGTATACTAGCCAGCTTTGGCATATCTCTCCTGCAAGAGATTTGTTTAAGGCTTAGAGGGGAGTTTACATAAGCATGTCAGTGACTTGGTCTCCTAAATCTCAGGTTTAAACTGGCCCAGGTACTTTAGCACCCTAACCCTGGACTACCGGGTTTTACAGCCCCTGTTCTAAAATACCAGCAATTCTTGTTTTAGAAGTTTCTTGATCTCAGTGGTCCAAAAAGAACCATTTTTTTCTGATGAGGTACTCTATGAGCAGTGGCTTGATACAAAAAGTTTGTTGAAAAGGCTTTTTATCTTGTCCCTGATAGTGTAGCAAGTCCCTGAGCTAACAAGTTTGCTGTACAGCTTTCAGAGACAAAGCATTTATGCATAGGAGATGAACTGATACTGCTTTTTCTTTAAGAACTCTATTCTGCAATAGTGGGACTGTCAGTGTGCACAGTACCTTACTGTGCTGCTTGTCACACTGTAATAAAGATAAAGGAAGGAAAGAAATGCAAGGAAAAAAAAGATATGGAAGAAGATGAATTTCTGTGAGAAAATCTGTTCCATTCTTAGCTACCAAAAACATTAAAAGTTAGTTGCTACTGCAGTTAACAAAGGTATAGTTAATCAATGTGTCCCTGCCTCCACTGATTATAAATCATTATATCAGCATTTGTAAAAGCATACAGTATTACAGATGTTCATGTAGGAAAAAATATTAGACAAAAGCAAGGATACTCCAATGATTTACAAAAGCTTCTCATCTTAGGCTAATTTGTGCCTTGTAACAACAACCAATACACCAGAAACAAATCACAGACATGCTGACTTGCAGTTTATCTGTGCATCTCCAGGACTTACTTTTTATCCTTAAATAAAGGGTGACCAACAGGAAAAAAGGACACAGGATTAATTTAGCATATGAAAGCCTTAGAACAGTACAGTATACTATAGAGAAGAATGTGAAATTACAAACAATAAAACAAATTAATTTGAAGCAAAATATAAACTCAATTAACAAATCATTCCTGCTTTGTCCACAAACCTGGGCTTTATTTTTCTGCAGTGCTACAATGCTTCTGCACTGCATTGCAACAATAAATGTTTCCCAAAGCTTTGCTCTTTAACGTAAGATCATAAAACTGTTTCTTCAATGTTTTAAAACAAATGCTAACACTGAAATTATGCCATGAAATAGCTACATGTCACTCAGCAATCTGGAGCTTGCAGAGCGCTAGATGCAGGGCTCAGTGCTAAAGAGGCACCTTAGGCAGAGAAAGTTCCACCCAAACAGTTAACAGGTTTGTTGCCAGGTTTGCTTCACATCCTGCCTCTGTTGAGTAAAACAACTGAAAACAGGATATAGGTAAAAATCACTGGGGATGGTTTATAAGCTCCTCTGATTTATAGCACTTATGGAACAAAGGACTTCACTGTCCATCCATAAATGAGTTACTTCAATTAATATTTCAAATGAAAAATAGAAAAACTTTTTAAAAATTCTTTTTTCTTGTCAGGGTAAATGTCTACAGAACTACAGGCTTAAATCAGGCCAGCTGATTTTCAAAAAAAGCAGAAGTTCACAAAATAGAGGTAACAGTATTTCTAGCAGCTGAGCCTTCTGTAAGGAATCTTCATGGTTATTTTGTCACGCATTCATAATTCTGTTTTTTGTTCAGGTTCTAGAAGTTTGTAATTCAGAGGTTCAAATGTTAGTGCCACAAAGAAACTAAGAGGTTCTCTGTGAGAAATCTGTTGGCCATGAAAATGTTCTGGTGGGTTTTTTTTTAAACAAGTGTCTTTCCCTTTGTTATCCTTGTGGGTTTACAAATTAAAAATCCCTCAAAGTTTAGTCCTGCACACTGGTGTGCCATGAGTCTATTTTGTACATATGGTGCTACACACATAGCTGTTAGGCAGGCAGTCAGATTTGCAGCCCAGCTCTCCTAGGTGCTCATTAAAGCCCACAGACATCCACAGAACTGGAACAGTTCAAGAGCTGTGTTTTCCAGGGCTGGGCAGAGGGGAAACTTAATCTGTCCATTACAGGTGTTCACACTGCCAATGCTTCAGTTTTGGTACTGAGTATATCCAAGTGAAGATTTACAATCAGTAAACCAGAAAGAGTCAAACAGGTGGATGGACACTCTGGCAGAGTTTTCTCCAGACAAGTCTTTTTGTGTGAGATAGACAGCAAAACCGTCTCACAAAAGATTAGGAGCTGCATGTGAAAGTGTTATCAAGTATCACCCATTAAAGGGTCCAGAACTTGTAGTGAAAAATGACTGATATTTTAGAGGAAAGGCAAGCGTGGTTACCTGGGGACACACTGCAGAAATTGTACGGGAACCCTTCCAAAACACCAGCGGAGAGGAAAGAGTATTCTTCTGCCCTAACATTGTTACCCGAAATGCAAGGAGTTACAGAGCACCACCATAGTTAGAGGTAGACCAAAAGCAGAAATGTTTTAAATTCTTCATTTTTCAAAATCCAAAAAGGTCAGTTTTATTGTCATCAAAACCCTCCTGTTCCTGTGGGATTTCACCACCATCCTTTGCCAAAACTTTCGGAGAAAGAGCCCCCCGTTTCTATTACATGTTCTTTTAAAAAGCCTACTATCAGTCTCCACAAATTAGCAGTAGCCCATCTGGCTTTGCCCCGGCTAAAGTCATCCATTTTTCTGCATCCTCTTCTCTCCCCAAGCCCACCAGCGACATCTGGAATGGTCCTCCTGACACCTAGCAAAGGTCATAGGGTGCAAGGTGGGTTATCTGCGGCACACACAGGCCCTTGTCCTTATTGTGTATGACAGCATAAAGGGAAATTCCACTTCCACACTACGTCTGGAGGATACAGTTGAATTCCTTCTTCTGCCTTTATCCACATTTCTAAGCAATGCTTTGGGAGGAACAGTCTTCCTTTTCCCCTTCCTTTTATGATGCTATCTGCTACGAATTTGTGTTCTGGAAATCCTCTAGGAGTGCAAGTTCTACCTTACAACATACCACTTGAGGAGACTAAGCGCCTAATGCTGCTCTCATGCAAATGATAGGAAATCCTGCCATTGATGGGAATTGTTCCTGTGATAGGTTCAGCTTCATTGGCAGAATCTCCACTGGCACAGAGTTTTAGGTTAGCTTCTCCATTCTTTTTGTGGGATAATCCCTCCCCCTACCTCCAGTCCTAGACCTGAATTCAGAGGAGATTTGCATTATCTCACTGGCTTTTATTGTCATTATCTTTCAGATATATATGATCTGTCTGCAAGAGAACCAGTTTACTCATATTAAAGTTAGGCCAACCAATCAATACTACTAATAAGGTATCAGACTTGTCACCACCTAATCTATGAATCCAAACCTAAAAGGAATTAGTATGTGTTGTCTATTTGCTCAGTACTGTTAATTTAGGTTTTTAGGCTGTCATTATAACATAAACAAATACTGCTACACTATGCACATTTTCGTGTCATCCAGATTACCAAAGCACTCCACCTAAAACACATATCCAGCACAGAAATTAAGAAGCGAGGGCAGAAAGCAGAGAGCACAAAAAGCAGGAATGCTTTTTGTAATGGGTTCATTTTACAAAGACAATAATGTGAACTTGACAGTGACAAAGCTATTGCAGAGCTCTATCATCTGTAGCACCATTTAACAAACACATTTGCTTTGTACACTAGATTAGCTAGCAGCAGCCTTGGTAAAAGTTTAGGATTAGAATAGATACTGAATCATCCAGTAATTGGACTTGGAGATGACTTAAGTTTCAAACAGGAAGAAAGGGGCACATTTCTCTTTGGAATATATTACGTCATTTTCCTGCTGTGAAATTGTGAGCTGTATTACCTGCCTTATATGGATTGATCTTCGGCTTGTTTAAATGAAGAGAAAGGTTTCATTCGCACAAGAAAGGGATTTTCAGTGGCCATGATTAAAATATGAGCTGTGGGAGAAATAAACATTCCACTTAGCCCCTAACTAAGGAGGAAAAAAAAAGTCCCACCTCATCTTAAGAAATATCTCCAGCTGTGCTTGGATTCAGGCAGCAAACCCACAAGGGCAGCACTGCTGTGAATAAGAACTTCCCAAACAGTCAGGTTACTTGAAAGCTGTCAGCTCCCAGGGGGGTGCAGGCTGCTCACCAGTGCTCACCACACTGAGCCCCAGCAGGGCAGCAGCCACCAGCCTAGATCCTGGGTGCTGCCTTGAGAAGACCTGTGAGCGGAAATGTCCCCAGGTCAGCCACCTGAAAGCCCCTAGGTCTCACTTTTCTCACTTTCACAGAGACCTCTTACCACATGTAAACAAAAGCATGGCCTGCCTTGGAACAGGGTCACTCCTACAGTCACGTCTTACATGTGGAACTAGCACTTACTATGGTTGCAATCTGTTTCATGAAGCAAGTTCTCCTTGGGTACAGGTTCCCTCATTGCCTCTGGACTGTGGTTGTAAAATTCATCAGATTAATGACCTGCTTAAGCCAGTGCATAGATAATGGAGCAAGACACAACACAACACTGTATTAAATCACAATCACTCCCACATGGAAACCCATACAGAAAAAACATCTAGCTCTAAAAAAGTCACAAAACTTAGAACAGCTGTCCTCATCTTTTTATGCTTCCCTGTGTCTGAAGCCTGAATTTTCAGGCCCTCCAACTTCCCTTTATCAGCACTGTCAGCTGGAAATTTGCTTCCCTAGTTTTATTTTGATTTGAAGATGAGATTTTCCTGACAAGAGCTAAGCTGTAAGTAAAAATATTAAAAGGCTCATTGTAAATTTGTAAGAGCAGTAATAGTATCATTTGTATCATCTCACAACACATGGAGATTATAACAATGGAAATGTTCCAGGAAAAGACTGTAACTATAGGGATGGGCAGAAAAGGTCTTAAAGTTAATTAAGCCTGGTCTGGAAGTCTAGTTGAATAAGGGCAGGAAATAGAGAAGAATGAACTGACATTTGAATTAGACATTTTAAAAAGGGAGAAAAATACTGAATACTAATTACCAAACAAAATATATCCAGACACACCCTGGTTTTTTAGCCTCTTGCTCAACCAGAAAACAAGAGATTTATGTATATGTACATGCTTTCTTTATCTGCCACAAAATTAATTTTCAGAGGAAATACTAATGCATTCAGTTACCCAGTAGAATAACCTGGACAAAGGAATCAGAACACACAGCCAGCTAAACATGATTCTTCTGCTTCAGATTACTGTTAGCGCAATAAATACCAATTACTGTGACCTGTGCACGATGCTTGTGTTCAAGACAGATACTTTTGCTCTTGAGCTTTTGTTGAAGGAAAATGTCAGAAAAATCTTATCTGCTGTAAACACAGCTACATTGTACTTTAAAAAAAATCATAGTTATTGCATGCAGTTCCTCAAAGGATGGGGACTTTTCCTTAATGAAAGCTCGTCAGTTGGAGCTCTGTGCTGGGAAGCCTCTCTGATATTAAGGCTTTATCAGGAAACAAAGGGGAAGTGGAAGAAGCTCTCTAATACATTATTCTCATATTGTACCTTATTTTGTTTCAGCTTGGCCAAACTCTTAAACATTCAGTGACAGCTTCAGCTAATCTCTGCGTACAGCAGAGCTAACCAGGGGGCAGTATCAAAACAGATCAATTCTGAAATGTGCACACAATTTATTGTAGAAAACAAAGCTTCTGGTTAGACATGCTTAAGAAATATTTTTAGTGATCACAAACACCTCCAATGTACCCGAACTGTTCTACTTCTGCACCGGGATGAGCCAAATAATTTTTTGAGGATTCTCTTGTCCCGTTCTCATCCAAACCCACACTCCCTAAAAATCAAACATCATCATCTGAGTGTGGGAGGTGCTGGGGATTAGGGAGGCTCAGTGCTGAGACACCTGCATCTCTGTCTCTCCTACCAGAGCCACAAGAGTTTGGGCTAAGCAAAAGGAAATTGTCTCAAAGCAAGTGAGAAAAAAGCTGGATCTACAGCTGCATAAATATGCCACTGAGACTGACAGAGCCTCAATCATTCTTCAAAGTCAGTGAGACCCTTAGCAGCAATGAGTACACCTGACTGCAAAGATCATCCCTGAAACTACTTTTTGGATACAAGGAAGAGAACAAGTTCTTTGCCTGTCTGTAACACTGGCAGTGCATCACTATTTTCAGCATCTGTCTTTATCAATAATTAATCTGGATGGGAGATATTTTCCTCTTAGCTTTTTATTTTGGACAAAGAATTCATAGGGGAAAATGTTTGCAGTTTCAAACTATGCATGCAGGGTTTATCCCACCCATTTTATTAGCTCACTTCAGAACAGAAGGGCTATATTTAATGCAAAGTTAATCCCCCAAAATAGCTCAGATTTCAACAGCATTTGGCAACTGTCATCAAAATATGTGTGGCCAAGAACAAATTTTCTGTCATTTAATTGTTAGTTTCACCCCTGCAACATCTGCAAAGCAAATAAATCATATTAATCATAGGTACTATGAGCTTCATGATTTTAAAAAATGGAACACTCTAAATCAACAGAGCACAGAATCCATATGACACGATGGTGATGAGGTGATAATATTCTGCACCAACACCCAAACTCTGCTTGTGCGTTTGAGCATACTCACTAAACACCAGAATACTGCTGCTCCTTAGGAGTCATTCAGCCCTCATGTACGTGGTCCCAAAGCTCAGAAGCTATAGGAGAGTAGTTTATGACCTTAAACTCATTGCTGTCCATGCTGTCAACAACTAACAGAAAGCCAAAATCTTCTGTTTATGATAATATAGTTAATTGTTATGAAACAGTGTCACAAATTGGCTTAATAATTTAATCACAAATAGGCTTCAAAATATTTTAGCAGCTGGGTTTAGCAGCTGGGCACTGTGCTTAAGCACATTTTATCCTTTGTTGTATTTTTTACTAACATATTTGTATGTGAAGTAAAAGGCTTTATGCATGGAAGGACTGGACAATACCACTTGCTTCTTCTTTAAAGCACTCATCCTTTTTGGGGTCACTTCAGGGAAAGTTCCTGTAGGAAAGCATTATATGACTTCATGGCCAGAGCAAGAACTCTTAAGCAGCATCAAAACATACATAGTTCAGTGTTTCATGTACTGTATCTGTTCAGTTTCAAATTGGTTATCATCAGCTCTCAAGTATCTCTACGGCCTCTGTGATGACAAATAACATTATAATGAAAAATGAGTAAAGACATTGATTCTGCACCTGGCATGATACATGACCTGCATGCTGAGAGTGTGAAATGGGGAATATTCTTAAAACTCACCTAATGATTCAGCGTGGCTCTGATAGACCTTCACACATATTTCTCTACTGGGCAAGGTAGAAGGCCAGCAGTTTTACTAAGACTGGTGGATTATTTGCTAGACATACCAGGATGCTCATATGAAAGGAAAACAGTCATCCCTTAAAACAACAATTAGACTGCATAACTGATCTGATGAGGAGAAAGTCAGTGCTCTCACCACTCATTTTAATGATTTCAAAGTATTGTTTTACCTTCATCACATACATCATCCTCACCACAGCAAACAACCCTCACTTAAACAGTGCACTGTCATTTCAACAACAGAAGTGGTTCAAGAATTATTAATTTATCTAGTCCAAAAACAATGCTTCCTTAAGGTCCATGAAGAGACCAGCCAGTAACTAAAACATGTATTTAATTTGCTTCTCAATTATCAGATTTGCAAGTAAGAAACTCAGATTAAAAAAACAGGTTACTATAGATTGATAGAAAAATGATTTAATTAAAGATTAGACTAGGAATCATAGCTTGTGCACATGAAACACAGAAGCAGTCCCTCTTGGTTGGATAACTTCACCACATAAGATTTTTTATGTGCTGCATAAAAAAAAAAAAAACCAGCTTCTCTCCGACTTATATGAAAGTTGCATACTTTTGTACATACTATACAGTCACATGTTTTATTAGATCATGTATGAGATTCATTTCCACAAACAGAAATGTTTCAGATGCCCAGATGTACTTAAACTAACACTATCCACAAAAGGCTACCAGTCCCTGAAGAACACAGAACAACTAGGCACAATCTATCAGCCGATCTCTTCCAAATTTTCCCAGAAAAGATTGAAGTTTTCTTGAATACTAACAGAAGCCAAATTCCAAGCTGTACAGGGGTTATGTACAGGTAAATCAACTTCTAAGCCAAACAAATTGTGAACAGGAAATTGAATCTGAACCTACACCAGCAACACACATTCAATAGTTTTATAAATAATCCTTTCTTTATCAGATAGGAGTCATGTAGGAACGTAGACAGCACTCTCCAAACAGCAAACATGTTTTTGTAAGTTTTTGGAAAATATACATTAAGATAAGGTTAACCATAAATTGAGAGAAATCAACAGAAGTTAAATGTCTTCCTACCTTTGAGATTTTGGGCCTTGGTGCTTGACTGTCCAATAGACTTGTCTCTGAATTCTCTCAACTAAATCAGCATTTATCAGCGAAGGATTTTTGTAAACCAAAGTGAGATCATGATTATGTCTTGCACACCCAGCTAACACGCAGTAAATGTAATGAGTCTACTAATACAGTTATCAGGACACCTCTGAAGGTTAGTGCTGTAAGGAATAGTGGTTTTGAGCTGAAGTAGTACCACCAACAAAATTATTTCCCTGTTTGTCCCAGAGGTCATGCCTGTATGTAATGGGATACATTCAGAGCAATTCAGAGCCAAGATGGACAAGAGCACAAAGCACAGTATTTCTGGCCTACTATGATGGCTGACTGCATCTGTAGTACTGCACCGTTCATAGATTAAAATAAGCAAAGCCTGCTACAGGCTAGTCTTTCCCCACTCGTGCCAACATTTTTATTTTTGTTAATCTACCCAGCTAAAATATTATCAGGCACATCACTGATGTAAAACAAACTACAGTGAAGTCAGAAGAATTTACTGATGCAAGATCAGATCCTGCACCTGACTCGCCCTGCTTGTCTTGTGATCTGTGATGAGGTGACCTCTAGCAAACAAACTGCAAATGTATACATCCCTTTTCCATAAAAGATTCTTGGCAAGGGAACAAAGGAGATCTTTGTGACCTCTTACAACTTTCTTCCTCACCCATTTCTCTAAAATCATTCTGTTTACAGCAAATGTCTTCTTAGACCATATATTTCTTATTTTCAGTTCATTCAGCCTTTTCATAGGCCCTTCTGTCAGTATTTACCACAGCACTTTAATCCTGGAGTCAGCAAGTCACTTGCTAAAATGCAAGCAAGGGTGTCAGGAAGCTCTAGGAGGACATTCATGCAGATTTCATTATTACTGCTCACCCGTCTTCAGTGCACAAGCTCTCACTCACTAGCTTGGGGGGTGACTTTCTGTCTTTTGGAGGAGGGGGGGGAAGCCAAACCAGTGCTTGCCTCCCCCATTTTTAGCCAGTTCTGTATCTGAGATAGCAGAAAGCCTGGGAGGCCAATTTGGCTGCCTGCTTTCCACTAGGCAATGAATCTTTAACACATACAGAGTAAGCATTTATAGATCTTTTATAACCAAATTTCTTCAGTTCTGGAAGAGGCATCTGTCCTGGCTGAGGACTCCATCCACCCATGAGATGAAGTTGTATTTTGTATCATCCAGGAGAGAATTTTCTGGTGAGTTGAACAGACAGGGGAAAAAGCATTAATACATTGCCCCCAGACCTACCAGAAACTTGGAGCTGAAATCACAAAGAACTTTCAGATGAGAATTATTCTCTTTTTTCCTGGAAAAAATATGAGGAGCCAAAACCAGAGCCAAAATAAGTACTACTGAATTATCTCCTCAGCTATATCAATCTACAGTGCTGCAGCATCAACACCAAGAACTGAACAGCACCAAATGCACACAAGAGTGCTCTCACAATACTGAGAGATGTGTGGGGTTTTTTTAAAGAAGCAAGTTTAGTTAAGATATTGCTGAAGTGGCTATTCATTCAAAGGTACTTTCACAAGTATAAGATGTCATTTTATAATCAGTTTCCAGGCAGGCATTTGCACTCCAGATTGTTTAGTCATCAAAGTGGCTATTTACTCAAAGGTACTATCATGCATATAAAAAGTCATTTTATAATCAGTTTTCAGGTAGGCATTTGCACTCCAGACTGTTTAGTCATCAGTGGAAACCACTTCTCAGATGCATAAAATCGACATAAGGACAATCAAAAATATAATACCAGGTAGTCAGGCACTAGGCCCATTTAAATCAGCTCAATAATCTGGAAATGAAAAAGCAGCACAGTGTTCTCAGGAAAGGCCTATTTTAAAATGAATCATTGTACACTGTTGAGGACATGTGACAAGCCTTAATAAGAAATGAGAGAAACACTGAATAACCACCCAGAACAAATTATATCTGAAAATGCAACAGAAAAATGATTGCTCCAAGTCAAATGTTGCACAACTTACTCAGTTTTTTTAAGTGATGTTACTAAAGTTTGAAGACCTACCCTAGTTCCCGTTCTCACCGTACTTGCTATGTGCCCTTGACTTCTCAAATTGTAAGCTCAAGGGAGCGAAGGAGGATCACAGTTTTGCAGCTTAGATGCCAAGGAGAAACTGGACTGAAGGTAACAATTATACCTATGTGATTACTTTGCTGCTGTGTTTCTCTGGATTTGATAGAAGCTGGTTAGAGCAATGTTGTCTAATTATGAGATGAAGAAACTGGGAGAACAAAATCTGAGACTGTTGTTACTCCTGACCCTGGTCCGCTGTCAGGAGGTGGCAAACGCATTTAAGTCCTCAGTGCTTCAAATGTACCTTTTGAAAGGGATACTGCTTTTTATCTATCTGCAGTACTTTTCACAGAGAAATGAGGTGGATTTATCAATTCATGTTTGCACAGCTGTTCCCTGAAAGGCAGCGTTGAGTATTGCTAGGACTATTTTCTTGTAATAACATTTTGCCTGCTGACCAAAACTACAGGCATTGCAAAGAAAAAGATAATTTATCCCCCTCCTGTGTTTGGTTTGTTACCTTTCTATTTCTTAATGCTCACTGCATTCACACATATACCTTTGGTCTTAAACATCATGTAGATCAGAAATTAATGTTAAAAATGGATTCTGCATGGCAGGGTTGTTCAGGGTCGTTACTTGACACTGGGTCAGATTCTGCTCTCTTTATATCTATCATGGCTTCGCTGAGCATAGTCATTTCGGAGCTGTTTAGATGGTGTATCAAAGTAAATTTTTTGCATCTGAAAAAAATTTTTGAAGTGTTGTCTACTCTGTATTGTAGGGTTTAATCCACTCTAAATTCAAAAGAATTTTTTGCACAGAGCTACTTAGGAATACTGGAGAGGGTGCAGCAGACAGGAGGGGGAAAGACCATCAGAAAATACTTATTAAACTAAACTAAAGCTATCCAAAGTCAACTTTTCTGAAAAAAACTTTTGTGAAGAATGTGTTCCTAGTTTTCTTTCTCTTTTAGCCCAGCCAGTGCATCCCCACGGGCATGCACCCATGCCAGCACCCCGCTCCCCAGGACACCGCAGGGCCGGGGCCTGCACCCACACACACATCAAGGGCAGGTTAAGATGAGCAAATGCCCCCCTTCAAGCTCCGTATTTCTCCCAATTGATTGAATACAGTATTTCAGATATTTCGTATTCCCTACATTTACATGGCTGCAGGCATGACAGCTGAGGTTTGATTAACAACCAGCAACAGCAAAATTTCCAGTACTGTGGAACGGAATAGATTATGTCCTCTAGTATGGATTTATTAGTAATTTTGTTAATATTTTCTGCTTTGATGAAACTGTCGTTTTTGCATGGGATTTTTCATTTACATTTACATTGTTCAGTTTCCAACCAAGATACTGTAAGCAAAAATAATCATTAAGTTTCCAGCTCAATCATCGATAATAATTTTGTTTCCAGCTTTTCTGACAATCAGGTATGCAAATTATCTGAACAATACAGACAAAAACCTTTTAAAATTTATTTATTTTCTGGTGTATGATAGCCACTTTAAGCAAATTTCTCTCTTAGGATATCCCTTATCACTATTTCTAGCAGTATTTCTGTTTTTTAGATGCTGAAAAACAAAAATTCTCAAAGATTAGCATAAGATTTTAGTCCAATCAACCAGAAAAATACATCATTTCAGCTACAACTGTCTCCTCATTTACCAAAGTCTCACACAAAAACCTGGTTTAACTTCTATTTAACATTCAAGCATAGAACAAATTTATTTGCTAACTAAACTAACCTCGCATAAGCATTAATATACATTTTTAGAGTGAGAAGTAAATGAGGTAAGAGGCAAATACCGGGAAAAAAAACCACAAATGTTCAAAAGAATATTTCATCAAACATGTTTTCATTACATGGAGACCTTATTTATATTAGCTGTTCATCAACTTTACAGTTGATTACTTACCAAAACAACTTGTAAAATGCAAACTTTTAATTAGTACAGTAGTCTGTATCTCCACCTGACTTTTTTTTAATAATTACTCCCAATCTGCGAGAAGAAACTACACCATATGAGTCATGTGTCCCATAAATCAGTTCGAATACCAGAATTTCTCAGTTAACTGTCTATAGTACCCTGCAGACCAAGAGTTATTTGCTAAAATAATTCAACACATAAAATGAATAATGTTGGTTGGAAAAACCCATCATTTGCTGAAAGAAAATTTAAGAGCAAAGCAAGAAGCTTAGCTATTTGAATAAACCATTCCCCTGCTAACTTTAAGGAACGTTTATGGTCCCTGCTTAAATTGAAAGAAGTTTGAATTATTGGTCTAATCAGTTAGAGACAGAGGGGTAACTGGAGACTGTACATTAAGGTAGACCAGCGATGGGACCTCATGGCAGCATGCGACAGAAAGCCATCCATGGGACAGATCGGTCACCGCACATGCTGTGCTGTCCCCTTCTCCGAAAGCATGTGGCCGCAGGGGTCATTACTTGAAATGGTGCATCTTGGTTCCTTTTCTCAGTCCTGGCTGCCGCAGCAGACATGAAAAGAAACGAAACGCCAATCCCTACATGTCATCCACCTGTCTGTCATCCGTCAGAAACTCTCTTGCTTCTGACTCCATGGGAATGCATTCCCCTGCTCAGGCATGGGAATATCTCTCTTCTGCTACTACCTCTGGCATTTCAAATGAGATCTGCTGGAAAGGAAAACTACCACGGCCAGAAAAGAGAAAGCATTTATTACAGCTTGTCAAGAGCTAACATCCATGGAACATGGCCTTCACACCAGGACAGTGCCCTTATCCAGTTACTGCTCGGCAGGGTCCTGCTTCTGAAGTGTTTGTATGTGCTGCCAAAGAAGAGTATTCTTAAATACTGTGATGAATTCAGCTACGGATTCAACAGCAATGGACTTCCAGCTGCTGAATGGAAAACTTGCATGGTATCATAGAGGAAGTCTTCTCAGAGTCAGACTGTCCTATGGAGCAATGCACATCAAATGTCCCTAGAAAAGACAGCATTGCAAAGTGCTCGAGTGTGCAGTATTACTTCTCCCAAAATGAGAAATCGTGAAAGTTGCCAAAGACAAAGCAAGAGGCTTTTCTGTATCAGTCTGTGTTTGACCTACAGTGCATACCAGAGGGCAGACCAAACTCCACCAAATTGCTCCACAAAGGAACCGTGAACTTACCAAGGAGACTGGACAAGTATTAACAAGGAATTCATTAATGAGGTGTTAAAGGAAGAGAAGCCACCTCAAAATCTAAGAACACAAAGATGGACCTGCTGAGTGGAAGGGGTAGCTTAAGTTTCAGCTGAAATGTGCATATATTTAAAAAGATTGAGTCTAGCGCTTTCTGTATTAATGGCCAAGCTTTCAAACAAGGCCTGAACTGTGAAACACGTACAGGCCACCTCCTTCAAAGGACAGTTCGCATTTGCTGCATGGATCCTCATGAATAATCACGATATTACCACAGTCCCAGAGCTCCTATACAGATAACCGTACACTCGTTATGAATTTGAGCCTTCAATTTCCGATAAGCAGTGCCCCTGTGTGTGGATACCAAAGGTCCCAGAGTTGCTGTTACTAGTAATCACTCTCAGCAACAGTGAGAAGTACCCTGAGGAGTTTGACAGAGGGCACGGCAGGCTCTGAATTGAGCATTAATAAACAGAGAGGCAAATACTAGGAAAATATTACTGGGAAGACACAAAATTTCTCTTCACAAAGTAGATTTACACTGAGACCAGTATGCTTCAGTGGAGATTTGACTATTTAAGTTAAAAATGCTTTCTGCAAGGATATTTGTGAATGTATCACTTCCAGTGAAATTAATGGCAACTGAAGTGGGCAGTATTGTCCTCAGTTTTCCCAACTAATCTCTTTGCTACAGCAGTACAGGAGATGTCCACTGTACCAGAGCAACAAGAGAAAATGACTTTGTAAACAATACAGTCTGTTTTTTCCAAAACTGCGGTCTGTATTGGTTGACGTTAACCAACTGGTTTCCTTTGGTTATTATGTTTTGTAATGTTATGAATAAAAGACAGGCGATCACAACAGAATCATATCAATGCCTTCCAGTTTCCAGTTGTAGAATGTTCATGTACACAAATAAAACAAAACAAAACAACTAAATCTTACTCATTTTTCAAAATTACTAAGCCAAAGTAAGTGCATAGAATTAAAAAAAAAAGCTAAATTAAAAAGTATTATATTAGTCCATAAACCTGTATAAAACACAGCTTAGCTATTAAAAAGCAACTTCAGCGCCACCTTATTTAGTCATTTCCTACACAATCACAAAGAAGAAGAAATGTTCCTCAGCTTATGTACAACAATGTAGAAAACAGAAAAGTACAGGAAAGCAAAATTTCATGGTAAAGAAAATCTTTTTACTGACAATGATACTGCACCACAGGAGAACATTGATTGCCTAGTTACCAAAGAGTAATTTTGGAAACATCTCAGCACCTTCCTGCTGAAAATATTAATTTAATCTTGCATCTAGCAACCTGTGTGATGTCAACTTCTCTATCACAATTAACGGTTTTATTTTTGATGTGCATGCTGACAGCTCCTAAAAGCTAATGGAAAGTAATTTATGTGTAATTTAAAGTCTGATTATTTGAGTGTTAAAGTTCCGTGACAGTTCTTTATATTGGGAAGGGGGAATTTAGTAAGAAAATTAATCAGCTTTGCTACATTAAAATAACTTCTCAATCTGATATGAAAGTCAGGCCTAAGGTTTGCAAATATTAACATATGATGCAAAAATATGGTTTCACCTGAGAATAATTTCACAAATTATCATTGTGTAGATGGTAAAACCTGAGAATAGGGGACAAAGGAACTTTCTATGTGCCTTCAAATGTTTCAAAAGACATGGAATTGAATCAATAAATGAGCTCTCTGAGCAAGATAATTTGCTATATTGTACTTGGAATTGATTGAAAATTTCACATGAATCATTTTTTCCACAAAAAAACCCCAGATTTTATTCTAAATCAATATTTTCCATATGAAGATATTGACTACAGCATATTTTGTGTCAGGGCAAGTCAAAACATTGAATTTGGGCTTGTCAAGCTGGAACATTTCATTTCAAGTTGAGTTAACATACACTTTGATCTGGCTCAGCCTTGGTGTTGCTTCCCATGGCTATTCTCCCCATGTGCTATGCTCTGCAGCCAGACTACACTTTCCACAATGCACAATGGGTGATCTTTGCTATGGAATCTTCTCTTCATATTAACTATGGTAGCTCAAGTGGATGCTGGCTTTTATGCTAGCTTTCAAAACTTGCACGTTTTTTATTTCATTAAATTATTTTTGTTGGTTTTTAGAGTTGTCATCTAGTTAAAACTGTTTTGTGGAAGGAAGAAGCCTGGTATTTCAAAATTTGGTGCTAAGGCAGATGAAAAGAAATACAGAAAGTAATCAAACTTTCCTATAGAAGGAAAGTCCATTGCGCTTCTATGTGTGCTCTCTCTGATTAATCTGATTCTGTTGTTACTTATATAGTTTTCGTATTTTATATTACTTTCTAGGCTACAGAAGATGATGAACCACCTTATTCTACTTTTCTCCCTGTTCTTGGCTCCAGCATTTGCTGACAAAGAAAGTCAGAAAACAAACCAGAACTTTTCTTCAAACAATGCCAGTCATAAAAGACTGAAGAGAGACTGGATATGGAACCAAATGCATATCAAAGAAGAGATTGATACACCATTACCACACCACGTTGGGAAGGTAAATAGCAGTCTGCTAGCAACAAATAATTAGAAATGCAGGCAGCAAATGAGTATCTTGAAATGTATTACTTGTTTGCAGTCTAGGCAGAATAGAAGAGAAAAAAAGGAAAAAGAAATGGAAATTAATACCAACATACTAATGTGTTAAAATCTTAAGAATGTGGACACAGAGTAAATCAAGAATAATGTCAAAGGGATTCTAATTCTTTTGAAGAATGCAAATAAATTTTAGAGAATGGCAAGTATGAAGCATCCGGAGTGCAGAAACAATTGTATTGCATGCAGGTGCACAGTTAGGAAGGAAGTCTGGTGGCTGATGTCTGTCAGGATTTTTCTGGCAGCTCAAGATTCTTTCAAAAACCTAGGAGATCAGCTAATAAAAACATATGCATTAAAAAACATACAGTTTACATCTCTCAGCTTGGATACAAAACATAAGGGCTAAGTTTAGGAATACTGTTACACAATCAAAAAATTTGTTTCACAGACTGAAAGAAAATAATTCTTTAAAATAATAACGAGCATTGACCTGCCTGTAAACTCATTTTCTTCAGGGCAGCACTCATAAAATCCTATGATTAACTGCATATCACCCAGACAAAGTTCTTCCAATCTAGTCTTTCAAATTGAACTACTTTGACACTTTTCAGATAAATGCAGTTGTACGTTTTCCTCCCATGTACAACAATCACCATCTGTCAAGGCTGTCTCGGCAAAGTGAAACAGACCTTTCTGGATCAGTGCTGCCCGCTGGCAGAAAGCACGAGAGAAAGAGAAAAGAGGCCATAGGGTACTCTCAGCTAACACAGGGTATCTCTGTTTCATTTCAGACCAATTCAGTAGCAGATTGAGGAGAACGCTTCTATTCCTGGAGCTGTCCTAAATGAGAGTAATTCACTTTGTACTGTGCTCTGTGGTCTTTCAACAGTGGAATACTTCTGATTACTTTTGCAATGGTTGTGTTCAGTGCATTGCATTTGCAGAATTGAACACTTGATAAACCCTTTAAAAAAGGCCACAGCAGCAGCGTGGCAGAACTGAGTGACAGCTGCAGGAATATGCTGATACATTTTGATTTTATCTTTCATGACCTTGGATGCTTTCCTTTGTATGTTCATCCTCAGTTTTAGAGAAGGCATTCTTGGAAGTCTATACCTTTTACTCTAAATAAGTAAATAAAAATTGAGAAAGAAAGCACAGACTACACTATCTTTGAGACAAGGGTGATGTTATTTCTCACGTTACATCTCCAGAGTTGTAAACTGTTCTTCAGCAGCCCCAGCAGCCAGAAGCATGATTAAGTATGTGGAATGAGGGAAGAAAATTTTAATGACACATTTCAAAATAGAAAACAGAAACGAAAGACTGTTCAACAGTAAATGACAACTACAGAATAAATCAAATCTTGAATACCAAGCAGCTGCAATTTATGATACCATCAGTAACAAAAGACTAGAAATTCTTGGTCAAACCCAGCAATTATTGATAAATAGCTTGTTGAAATAAGAATGCTGATATAGTGCATGGAAAATTGTGGTTTAAACCTTCTATCAGTGTCCATAGATGGGGGAAGGTATAGAAAGGGAAGAATCGTCAGATTATTTGCAGATTAAATAATGTGCAAAACCATTTGGGATTGGATTAAATCACATTTTAAAACTGATTAATGTTCATTCCTTTTACCCCATCCCTCTTGCACTGCATATAATCTTAAATTTTAAAATCTATGGGGTGGAAATTGAATCTTACTGTCATAGCATGAGCCTAAAGACTGACTACTAAAAAACTGCAAGTGACTAAACATAAGAAAGCTGTCAGCTATGGCAGGAATTCTGCTAAATGCTAAGTAATAGACACTTACGCTGAATAATGTCAGTAGCTGTGAATATAGATTTGATTCTGTAATTCTGTGAAATCTAAGCAAAATCTCTGCTAAGTTCAGAAGGTTACTTGCAAACAAGAATAGTTCAAACTGAACCTGGTGGCACTTGTTATTTCAGACATAATGATGTTAATGATTTGTATGTGTTAACTGCATGAACAATTTATATCTTTAGGAAATACGAGATATGATCTAAAAAAAAATGTTTCTTGATATATAAGCAAGCAAGTTTCAGTCTGGATGCAAGTTTCATCCTATAAACCTGCATGCTTGCAGCTGCTGTGGTGGTCAGCAATACTGCAGCTGACATCAAAAGTCTTGATGGCTATTCTGGTTTCAAACTGAGTCTGAAGAAGTCCTGATCGTGTGTATCTTCTGGTAGAAACTGTGTTGCACCCAGATACCAAAGCCCGCTTTTATCTCTTTGAATTATACTTTCCTTCCAGATCACATCAAGTGTAAGGAACAACAATGCTAAGTATATTATTGAAGGTGAATATGCCAACACCATTTTTAAAGTGGAAGAAACCAGCGGTGACGTGTATGCGTTTGAGAGGCTAGACAGAGAAAAGAAAGCAGAATATGAGCTGACAGCTCTCATTATTGACAGAAGAAACAACCAGTCTCTGGAACCCCCATCTAAATTCATTATCAAGGTTTATGATATCAATGACAATGTCCCTGTGTTTGTACAAAAAGTATTCAACGGATCTGTCCCAGAAATGTCGCCAGTAGGTATGTTCTTCCATCACTCATTTCCCTTCATGTCTCTGGTTAAAAAGCAGAATTTATACTAAATAAATGTTCGAAAATCCTTTTCTAGGAACCTCAGTCACCAAAGTGACAGCTGTAGATGCTGATGACCCTACAGTTACAGGTCATGCTACGGTTACCTACCAAGTCATTAAAGGAGACGAATACTTCACAGTTGATGACTCTGGTAGGTCAGATAAGCACATGTCCTTACACTTTGTCCTTACCTTACACTTTGAAGAAAACACAGGTTTAAGCCTTTGTCATTCTCGAAAAGGCAGATAATAACTCAAAAATATAATTTTAACCATAATTTAGAAAGATTTTTCATTCACACTCACACAATGCCACTGTCTGCATCTGGAAATGAACTAATAAAGCCAGGATATCAGGTGCCGTGAACTAAGCGAGAAAACAAAAAGTCATTTTTTTCCCACTGATGAAGAGACTGACTAGGAGCTAATATAAGTTTATGTTTTCAGTTTAGCATAGTTACCATTCCTTTGACAAAACAGGAAAAGGGAATACATAAATTCTGAAGCAGCATTCAATAATCAACAGCCATTTGCTTTCCTAAACTTTCTTGTTTAAATTTCACCCAGTTTTAAAAATAATGTCAGTATCTCTTGCAACCATTGTACTCCTCTGGAGCAAATAACTCAGACAGAGGTGCTCAGACAAACTCTCTAGATGCTGTAGTGGCCAAGTTTAGACATCATTAGACTGCTTCTAAGCAGCAAAGATCAGTTTAAAGGAATGTATTGTACAAAATCTCCCAAATATTCCATCATGTAGAAAGATTTCTAATGTTTCTAGCCTTAGAAAAATACCACTGTAAAAATACTACTTGAAGCTGAAAGTGTGGCATAAGACAAAAATTTGCTGGCAAAATTAGGAGATGTTGGACATGCTGCAAAATCTAATCATATTCAATGTTATTTTTTCAAAGGTGTGATTTCTACAACAAGGGCTGATTTAGACAGAGAGAATCAATCAACATATGAAATTATTGTTAAAGCAAAAGATGCTCCAGGGTCTTCTGGGGATTCAAGCACAGCTACAGTCATTATTACTTTAACAGACATCAACGACAACTTCCCGGTATTCAAACACCGTAAGTATAATGGAAGTGCTGTATCATTTGGAAAACAAGGGTTGACACAACTGTAACAAATCCATGTCAGAGATCATCACAATTCAACTTTTCTTAAAAGTGGACAAGAGAATCTTACATATTCAGAAGGTCTTCTGCATTTCAGCCCTAGCTACATTTCCTGGCTGACGCACACCTAGAGAAGAAAATAAAAATCAGTATTAATTTCATCACTTTGTACAAGATCTTGACAATTTTGAGAATTAATTATACTTTTATAAAAAATACATCAAAGTGCTGTCTGTAGAGATACATAATGCTGAATTCTCAATGACATATTTTTCTGTACATCCATAAACTAAGAACAATTTTTAACTAAGTTCTAACTTCCATGTACACACTCTTTATGTCTTTTTTATTGTTGGTTTTGTTTTGTGTTTTTTTTTTAACAGCATCATTTCACTTTAAAGTTCCTGAAAACATTTCAGTAGGAGGAGAAGTTGGCAGAGTCAAAGTAGAAGATGTTGATGAACCACAACATAGAAATACGAAATACAGTTTTGTCAGAGGAGATTACAGGGACACCTTTGAAATTGTAGCAAATCCGTTCACAAATGAAGGAATCATTAGGCCAAAGAAGGTACTTTTCCCAGTAACAAAGATGATTTTTTTTTTTCCCCATGTGTAACAAGAGTGTTTGATTCAGTTTTGGACCAGTGGCAGGAAAAAATGGAAATGTGTGGAAGTCAGCATGAAATACATTCATCCTGAAAACCCTGCTCTCTAAGCAGTGTGAGAAGAAGGTGATTTACTAGTCCATTTCAACTGCCAGTCCTGGGAAAATCTAGAATTACTGCAGGGTGCAATGGGGACTATGTCAGATGTTCAGGTTACATGCTTCAGGCTGCTCTCAAACTTCAGGTACTTGGATGCTTCAAAGAGTCAGAGATTTTGAGTTGAACCAACTGACCAAGTCAAAGAATCTTCCCCTTCTGCAGCCCAAGTGAAACCAAAGCAGAAAATGTGAACAAGTCCATCTGACCACTCTTCTAAAAGTGCTCTTTACAGTTTGGCACATTGTCCGATCTGAGCCACAGCTCTTTACCTTCCTCAGGGTCTTTTCAGAGCTTCCCCACTAATTCCTTGTAATTCTTTAAGAGGGCCCAGACTCTCCAAAGCCTTTATTATGGTTTGCTCTTTGTTTTTTAATTCTCAGACCTACTGGATTTGTACCAAGGGACATTCCTGCATTACACAGAGCACTGCCAAGCCAAGAGTTCATTGATTTCATTGACTTACAGTTAAAAAAAAAGAGGAGGGAGGACTATAAATCACCTCCTGTAATCCTCAGATTGACAGGAATGTGTTTTTCACTTCCAAACGTCTCTCTCTAACTGTTAAGTCTAAAAATGTCATTAAGAAGAGAAAACTTTAAGGAAAAAAAGTACCAAGTATTCCAAGACCAGCGGTAAAGTCTTCAGCTGTGGTCACACTAGGTGTAAGCAGCTTGCTTTCACCAAACGTAGCCCTTCTCCTGGTCTTTCCAGGACCTGAGGAACACATTGCTTGCAACTTCTGCCCAGAGGAGGAGCAATAAGAGACCCCACACGTACACACACTGGAATCAGCTCATCTTTTAAAATGCAGTGGGCAAAGTTCACCCCACTGTTTTGTAACATTATTTTGGCCATGCACATGTAATAATTTTAAATATGCAGCCATATGAGATAAAATTTCAGCTGCTAGATAAGCACTATCACTTCCATTTACAATGTCTACTCTAAGAGTAAAACAAGAGTCACTACAATTAACTACTGTGTATAATCTTAGGCAACAATGCAAAGGGACCCAAACTTTGAAATGAGCGATAGCTTGGGCATTTCTTACTGACCTAGCTCCTGCCTTCCTTCCATTGTGTGACTCCTCCTATAATCTCAGTCAATGGGAAAAACAAGGAAACAGATGTCGTTTATCACTCAATGCCCCAGCTATCAGTCAGCGCAGCTATGAAGTCTGTCCTGAATTACTTCAGGACAGAAAGCCTAGCCAAGAGGAGGGGAATCTGGTCCCCAACCATTGAGAAAAAGGAGCTAAACAAGTTTTGGTAGTTACAGAATTATAAAAACAAAATTACTTAAAACGAAGAAATACTTGCTGAACTTAGAATACTGGATGAATCTGTTCAAAACCAGAAGTTGCTCAAGCCACTCTGTGAAAGAGAAGTTCAGTTTGGAAATGGTCTCCCAAGAGTCTAGCTAAGATGCAATCTGGTAATATTTCCAAACATGAATTAGTGCACAGAGCTTAAATTTGCATAGATAGCTAATGCAAAGTTTACTTAGACATCTCCAAAGGAAGAATATCTGTGTTTGCCTCTTTTTTAGCCCCTGGACTTCGAAAAAGTAGCAGAATACAGATTTGACATTGAAGCAACAGATCCCACAGTTGATCTTCGCTATTTTAAATCCGGTGGCTCTAGGAGCATTTCAACAGTCACCATTGAAGTCACTGATGTTGATGAGCCTCCTGTCTTCACTAAACTACCATATGAATTTAAAGTAAGGGAAAATGATCCAGAAATAAGAACACTTGGTTCAGTTTGGGCACACGACCCTGATGCAGCTAAACGGAAAATCAGGTAATACAACACCAGCTTTAGTAATTCTATTTTAAAGTAGAGAATTTGTTAATGGTTCCAAGAATTTGACAAAGAACTGAGACTTTGGCCCTATTTTTCAGAATCTGCATGCCAAAAAAAAAAAATTTTGATTTTTCCAGCACTGCAGCCATGGTTATATATGATAACCAACAAATATGAACATAAATTACATTTACCCATGTAATTACCACATAAACTTATTGGTAAAACATTTGCACATTTACAGGAAAATGCATAATCCTGGATATCTTTACATGGTTATAATTTACTGTTACATTTTTTATTGTAATAACTCTCTCAAGCATGTGCTTTGAAAAGAAAATAGACTTCTGAAAGAGCAAAAGATAGTAATCTGGAAACTTTTTCCAACAGATATATTTCGCTCTCACAGCTTGCATAATTTTAGGGAAATATTCTGAGACCACCTGGTCAAGATATTAATGTAATTTGTCACACAAAACCTCCCTGACCTTCCACTATGAAGAACTGAAGTGGAAACACAGTATTATCACTCTTGCATTGACATATCTGTTTTTAAACAAAATACAGATTTATTCGACGAAGAGCTAGTCCTAATGGAGACTATATTAGGGTATCCGATACTGGAATTATTCAACTTCCCAAGCCCCTGGACAGAGAATTCAGTTCCTCATACAACATCACTGTAGCAGCTCAGGAAATCCTTGAAGATGGTAAGTGCTATCCAATTCTCCATTTGAAAGAAATCAGTGTACAACTTTACAGCAGGACTGTAGCTTATCAAAAAGGAAAGCCACGACCCGACAGTCTGTTTCCACCGAGCTACGGTGAAAGGGATGCTTGCAGGGTTTGAACAATAATCTTCCAAATCAAATGAGTACCTACAAATAGGTCAAATACAGTTTTAAGATTTGGCCCCTAGCTATTTATGCTGAAAATGCATTCAGTTTGTTACAAGGAACAGAAAGGGCGTGAGGGGAGGAAGCAGCTTAGGAAACCAGGGTAAGCCTGTGGTTAGAGCAGAAACATGCCAGCCAGCTTCACCCACCTACACAGAGTTACAAAATCCCCCTTCCCACGCTGCCACCCGGGGAGCATCGCGGCGCAGGCATTCCCGCATAGCTTCACTTGGGTTCAGGAAACAGGGCAGGCCCGGAGGCCAGTCCCAAGTCAGTCTGGGGGAGACCGGCCTTTTCTGGAGGGTGAAAGATATTTAATAATATAAACATGGCCTGTTCTGTACCTGTTGCTTTAGTGCCAGGGAACGATGCTGGATCCCCTAGCCACACAGTGTGAAGAATAAGGAAGCAATTGCCATTTTCTTCCTCATAGAACCTTGATAATTTAGCCCAATAGGAGAGTTTTAGGAAAATATTTGGATCTGTCAAAGGCAAAGTTTAATTGTATGATGGAGGTAGAACCTCTCCATGCATGTCATGCAGGAGGCACAGAGGTGGACACAAACAGTGGAAAGGTGGAACTAGACAGCACTGAGATTCCAGACATCTCGGAGACCTGTACTGTTGTTGTCATTTCAGGCCGTCTTTCTGACAGAGAATCACATGCCCAAGTTCATGTAATAGTTACTGATGAAAATGATAATGCTCCAGAACTTGTTTATCCCGAGGAACCCAGAGTGTGTGAAAATGCTGCACCAGGAAAGGTGAGACAGGAGGAAGAGTTTCTCCCTTAAACCTGAATTATCTACTTGCAAGCTCAAGCAAAAGATGTCTTTTAATAAAAGTTAGTCTCAGTTTTCATACCCAAGCACCCGATCATTTCACTGCTTTCCAAAACATCAATGGTCAGAAATCTCTCTTCAGGACTTTACACTGTTGGAATATTGACTTCTTTCTGCTTATGCACATGGGCTGCACAGTTCCTCTCCCTCCAGACTTTTGAGTATGTACGTGCATTAGCAGTCAAGCATCACAGAGCAAAAATTAGCAATTCAGTTTTATCACACAAATGTTCATACATGATACTGAGAATGAAACCATTTCAAAATACTAAGAGAAACGTTGCTGCATAAAACGTTATTGTAGTATTCATCAGAGTGCAAGTATCTGCATGCACAAATAGTGTTAGTATTTCTGGTTTTAGATGTTTGGCCTCAGAGACAAGTATTTAGCCCATACACGTAATGTCTGTTTAATTAAGAGACTTTGTCACAGACTGGACTCTCTAATGGAATCTGTTAGAACACACAAGGTATTATTTCACCATTAATTTATTTTTTAAAATACCTTTAGGACATAATCATACACATTTTTTTATATTTTATACATCTAATCTACCCCAGGTTGAGGTTTTCAAAAACAAGCATGTAATTCAAGAGTGGCAGTCTCAATGATATTCAATGAATGAGAGTCCTACGTAAGTTGAACACTTTAGAAGACAGCCATCTTAGGAATTTAAATGAACCATATGTCTTTGAGCATAAGACTTTTTTTATGCTTTAATTACACAAGACTTCCTCTTCTGTTTCCCACTTGTGAGTAAAGGGGCAAGACTGCTCTTTTTGAGGACCTACAAGGAAATTACTTGCCTTGAAAGAACTTGAAGAGGAGCATCACAGGATATATTTGTCCTGCCCTTTACTGAAGGGTTATACAGGATGCAGAGCCTAGCTCTAACTTAAATACTGTAAGCGGTTTTATCACTGGAGGCAATGTATACTGAAAATTATGATCTCTTCCATCTTCGTAGGTCATCGTCAGGATTTCAGCTACTGACAAAGATGAAATATCACCTAGAGGTTTCTTCAAATACTCCCTGGCCACAGAAGATAGCAACTTCTCCTTGGTTGAGAACTATGGTAGCGTATCCCTGCAATGCGTTTTCTCAGCTAGCCAAAGTGAGACACTAGGACACAGGGAAGAAAAGCTGTAGCAATGACCTATGATTGGTGTAGCTGTGCTAAGTAACAATTTATTTTTAAAGGCTTAATTTACTGAAAAAAAATGTTTGTTGCCACCCAAGTTTCACTTGGTTCTCTGAAGGCTGGCTCTATCTAAGGGGAAGATGTACCAGCTGACTGATGATCTATAAGGAAAATCTGGTAGAGATTATCACTTAATTAGATGTCGTTACTTCTTCCAGATAACACAGCTAATATCACTGTCAAATATGGACAGTTTAATCGTGAACTTGCCAAAATCCACTACCTGCCTGTCATCATCTCAGACAACGGTGATCCTGAGCTCAGCAGCACAAATACACTTGTCATCAGTGTCTGCAAGTGTAATGAAAAAGGCAACTTCACTTTTTGTGAGGAAAGAGCTAAACAAGTTGGAGTTAGTATACAAGCACTGGTGGCAATTTTCATCTGTATTTTCACAATCATTGGTAAGTATTTGACTTTTGTAATGTTCTCTGACTTAAAATGTAGGGATTGTTTTGTTTTGTTTTTTCTTAACTGAGATCTACAAAAGCTTTGTGGCTATAAAATGGTCACAAAGTCAGAAATACTGCAACTATTTGATTCATGTCACTTGCTCTTTCTATTTGGCCTGTTAGCATAGTTTCAGCTACAAAGCTGTTCATTCTACTGGAAAGGCTGAGTCACTGGAAAGGTTATTGCACGTATGCATAATATACTTGATTTACTGTTACTAGGCTCACATGCAGCTATAAAACAGGAAATTTGTGCTGGGGCAATAACAATAGGATTCCTGTTGCCAAAGGTTGAACTAGTCTGGAAACCCTTTCAACAGTACAGCGAACATATATACATAAATAAATCTGTAACAGATCAGCAGACCAGTACCTATTTGCTGTATTTGGAATCTATCAGAGAAGGGGCAACATTTTTTCTTGCTTGAGAAGAGGCCTTCTTTGCAATTACCACATAAGTAGCATTTGATGCCTGGCATTGAAAGATTTACCAGTTCAAGGCTGTAGTTGATTCAATGAATTTTTGACACTATGTATTTGTACTTGTGATTCCAGCTCAAGAGTCAGTTGTACAATTCCTGTACAGACTGAACTGCTTTGAGAACACACAAATCCTACAGTTAAACAGCATTTTACACTATTTTATTAATAAATATTTGTTTAAAAAAATTCACTGTGGGAAAAAAACATTTCAGACTCTGTTACATATCTTAAATGCAATTTGGTTTACTTCCTTCTCTATTTACATGTGCTCATCTAAGTTTTCTTTGCAGTAATCACATTGCTAATTCTTCTAAGAAAGAGACACAAGAAGGATTTGAGCGGTCTTGGGAGGAATGTGGCAGAGATTCATGAGCAGCTTGTCACTTACGATGAAGAAGGTGGTGGTGAAATGGATACCACCAGCTATGATGTGTCTGTACTCAACTCTGTCCGCAAGAATGGTATAAAGCCGGAAGCAGTTCCCTCTCCATATGCACAAGTCCAAAAGCCTCCTGGAAATATAACTTCTGGTGCTGGAGAAATGGAAATGATGATTGAGGTTAAGAAGGATGAAGCCGACAATGACAGGGATTTGCTGCCATATGACACACTTCACATTTATGGCTACGAAGGTGCTGAGTCCATTGCAGAATCTCTCAGTTCTTTGGAATCAGGCTCCTCAGACTCAGATATTGATTATGACTTTCTAAATGACTGGGGACCCAGGTTTAAAATGTTAGCTGAGCTGTATGGATCAGAACCAAATGAAGATTTTGTGTATTAAGTTCAAATTAGCCATGAATTTTCTCCCTCCCACTACAGATAGACTTCAAGAGCCTGCCAATGGCCAAAGAAGAACTCGCAGCTCTTCATCCAAGCCATACTATGATTTCAAACAGACATGAAAAAAAACCTGACAGCAGTAGGTTTAAAAAGAAACACATGGATCACGTATATTGACTTCCCCCAGCACTGCTATCCTTGCTAACATTCAGTTCTTTCCCCAAAATTGCTGCTCGAGGACCTGCTCGAGCCTTCTAGGACATAACTCCTCTCCCTATCCAGACAGACACTTCTCCTTAAAAAGTGGTTTTGTCCCCAGTTTCTCCTTCATTCCTCTCCTCCTCTACTGTTTTCATCTACATGCATTCAAGGTCACCATCCGCTGGAACAAAGAGGTTCGCTGGCATTGGGAAGGAATGTTTTGAATAACCTCCTGTATCTCCAGCCAGCTGGTTTGCCTGGCCCTCTTGTAACATCTTTATTGATATTCCACGCTTATGCTTACCCAGCAGAGGAGAGGAGGAACATATGGTCTATCACTTAATATCAGAAATTATTCCATCACTTTCAAAAAGGGGCATGATTTTTCCTTCTTTCTAATCTATTAATTATTCTTGCTTTATAGTCTTCTACTACATATATGAGTTACTAAAGATAAAATTAGACAGGATTTTTAGATGCACAATCTGGCTTCATCTGTCATTTTTAACAGCCTGATGATGATTTCAGGTACCTTTCTGGCATGCTAGAATTTGCTCTAGCTAGCAGCAAAATTGTTTTTTCTTTCTGTAAATAGGATCTCAGTGTTACTCAATGGAACATATCCTGCAGGGCAGGAAATGTGGAGATCAGGGGAATGTTAAGACTCCAATACTGTAAATCTCTCTAGATGGCAACATAGGTCTCATTAGATTTCTAAAGAGGTTGAATAGGGTTTTTTGTTCAACATTATTAAAGCAATTGTATTTTTTCAGGGACAAACAAATGAAGGGCCTCATTACTGTGAAACTGTTTTGATTTTTTTCTAAGCAGGTACTGTAAAACGGGTATTTTCCACCTAGGAAAATATTGTAGACTTTCAAACCAGAATGCTACACACCCACTCATTTGTCTGCATAAAAGAACCGCAAATGTAAGTAAGGTTTTGGAGCTGCAACTACCACGTCCCTGGTAAGCATGTGTTCAGTTTCTCACCTGATGAAGAGCCACAGAATGAACAGAATGAAACTTCCCATGCAGAAGTTACCCAGCCAAATACGTTTTGTAAAAAGCGGGTCTCTTAGGACAATAGCCTGTCTCTGGCTTCTGGCAATGCAGAATCCCATTGCCTTCAACAGGAACAGAGCCCTACCACACAGATACTCAATTTTGCAGAATCTGTACTGGAGCTGTACGTATTAGTTTAGTTGATTTGATTATTTAAATTTGGTAGCTAACCAAATAACACTAAATCTTTTTTTTTTTCCTAAACCATTATAGTGGAACCTCACAAATTTGCTTTTCACTTATTCATGTCATCTCCAATTTACACTCCTTTCCCCCAAAACACTTTCTTGGCAGGAAATAGCAATGCACTATAATATGGTCTCACATCAGTCCTCACTACTGTAAAAAGTTGTCCAATACAGTACTTAGCTGGACACTAATGCCTACTATCATCAATAAAGTAATCACTCAAATTTTCAAATATGAACTAAAGGAAAACTAAGTAGAATTCTGTCCATCATTTAGATCAGCTTTGGATCACATCCTTTGTAAAAGAAGTACATTTTGGGATGACAGTCTTGGTTTTATTTTTAATGTGTTCATTCTCTTCTGTTTTGCTTAATCCAGTCAACAGTGTATGCTACTGAGGTTCCACATGTTAGTGTATTATAAAGAATGCTAACTAATAATACTTACAGTTTAAGGTTTTCATCAGTAACTAAGGTATTGGCTATCAACTGGTAAAGTTAGTTATGAAATTATTTAGTGCAGTAAGTAAAGTACTTCGGTAAGCATCATCCAGATAGTATTACCTGTAATCGCTATTTTTAAGCCTATTTTCTAAAGCTATTTTAAGGAACACTGTATCAAGTTCCACTGTATAAAGATGTTTGCACTGGATAGTTTCTTTTTATATTCCTGTACTGTTTGGTTTTTTTTACTACATAAAAGCCAATCTCAAGTTTGGATTTTCTGTGCATTAATGAGTTTCACACAGAAGGCAATACCAGGCTTTGTACCACAGTGAACTCAACCATAAAAACACTGGTACCTAGGCTCTAAATGAACTCAGACTAGACACGAATTCACCAAAGAACTCTCTGTAAAAGAAGTGTTCTCCCACTCTTTGGAAAGCTGTCAGTAAAGCTCCTGGGGTAAGGAAGAGAAAAGCCCCAACAGTCCAGTCTGGTTTCAGCAGCTGGTAAGGTTGAACCCTCTGACTTTGGAGGGCTCACATCTGCCAGTGCTACAGGATGCATTCAGTTTCTGAGCAGATGTTTGGTATTTTAGCAGCCAGTCATCAGGGTGATTTTGAACCACCATGTTTACTGAGATCGTGCCCTTTTTTCCTACTAGAAAAGTACTCCTCTCAAATGGTAAAGGACACACTGCAGAACAGAAAGTACTAACACTGTGGGTGAGTACGTACCACCCACCTGTGGGGGAACTACACATATGCCCACTACGTGAGTGGTCTATCGGTGCTACCTCAATGGGAAAAAAGAATGACACCACCACCACCTGCTGTCGTCATCTTCTCTGATCTGCTGCTACAGATATATGCAAGCAGGATTACTCCGTAGTACACAAACAGCTCCAACTTTCTCACAGTCCAGGATTTAGATCGGACATGATAGAACAGTACACACCTGTGACAGAAAATTACCCCTAAATTTGCAGCTTTAGATAGCACAGTTTCTTACCATTTCTTTTCGCTACTAACAATGACTACCCCAATACATTCCCAAGATTATTCTAGTGCTTTAAAAAAAAAAATCACATCAATTTTCCCCAGATATGGCACTTATAATTTACAAAGCCTGGAATAAAGCAAAAAAGTTCAATTCCTTCACTGCTAATTGCCATGAGCAAATTCCAGATCAAACACACTTTAGCACAAGTTGTATTAAAAACACAATAGATGTGCTAATTATGTTATAATGAAATGCATTTTTCCATAGAAAGAATTTGATTAAACAGCTACTTGCAACTTGTATCAGAGATTCTCATAAAGGTTTTCATTATTCATTTAATTAATATGCATTTTAATCTCTTATCCCTAAAAATATATCATAAATTATTATTTTATTACATTCAGGCACAGAAGTTCATGCCATTTAATAAAGGTTTTTTACTCCCACACCATTAGAAATTTTTATGAAGTAATGACTTGTGATCAGAATCCTTGATATGTATCAAAGCAGAAATGAAAAGATGAATATTAACACCTGGCACACTGCCACACTTCCCAGATAGGTCAGGTGAGCTAAGGTCCCGTTATCAAAACAAATTTCCACTGTTCAGAGAAAGAAAGAACAATTGTATCGGGTATTACCCAATTACAGTCCAGTACTACTGATACACTATCAGGAAGAATGTAGCAGCAAATCTAGTGAAAACAGAAGGATTAGTTATAAAATGAAAAAAAAAAAAAAAAATCTTTTCTGAGTTCTTGTTCTTCAATTAGCGGGTACTTCCCTTTTCTCCTTTCAGCAACAAGGGCTTAGAACAGCACCAGAAGGGACCAGCCAACTTGGCAATCAGACCTGCTCAAGCACAGGTATTGTCATCCAGCCAGGACTAACTGTAGTGAGCAAGTCATGTAAAGCCACACTGGTTTTTTTGGAGCTTAGAGTTTGCAGTACAGATCCACCTATACACATTTATTTTAAATGTTTTCACTCCTGTGCATATGTCACATGCAGGGGAAATGCTCGTGGTGGTAGTAAACATGCAGATATACTACCCTCTTTGGCTAGAAATAATAGTTATGCTTATTTCCATTATATTTCAGGTGGGGCTAGGACAGATAAAAAGAATAATTGTCATCTTTCCTGACCTATTCTCCCTTCCTACTACTTTTTAATAAATGTTTCAGGTTTGAGGGAGTAAGAAATAAAACTCTTGTGGTTTTACCTTCACATGCTTCCCGGAATGAAAGAAATCACCAAGGTGATATCTTTCCCATTTAAAAAGCTATCACAATTTTACTGTAGCACAAGTCATCAAGTCTTACCAGGAACTGAATAAGAGTCTAATCAGATCAAAGCAAATGACTTAAGCCTAAATCTAGTCCATAGAAAAAGCATGACAGAAAACAAACCTGCAAAGACACCCTTTTAGTCTGCATCAGAAAAAGGAAAAGAAAACAAAACAAGAAAAACTCTTTTATGAGCAATAAAAACCCATGGATCTTTGCTGACCTCTCCCAGCTTCCTGACTTTGTTCCTGCCTGACCTGAAAGAAAAGGGAAAAACAGCATTTCCTTCCACTAATTCCCAGTGAGGGGCTGTCCCACCTGCTTTCCCACAAGACTCTCTTAATTCATTCTAGTTAAGCCCTTCATCAATGCCACGATCAATTACAAATCTCTGCAATTCTTTCATTCCTCATTAAAAAGGAACTTCTGCTTGAAAGCCAGGGGTCTGAATGAAGTTACCAAAACAAGCAGAACAAAGCAAGGCAGAGTTCACCAGGCAAACACATCTAAAAAATAAGCCAAAAAAGGTTTTTCAGAAAGTCGGTAACAGCTGGACTGCAAATGGTCCAAGGAGCTCCTCTGGCAGCCTCACTACAGCTCAAGGCCTGACCTGCAATGCCCTCTACAAACCAGTACATTCTCAGATGGAAAGGTTCAAAAGGAGGCATCATGTAGCCATCTGCTGTTCTGACCTGCAGAAAACCTCCTACATTGCAGATATTTCTTGGGACAATGTCTAGCCGCTACAAACTACTTTTACGCAACTGGGGCAGTACAGAGGAAACAGACTGAAATGCGAGTCCAAATTCCATCATTTTAAAATGTCTTTTCTGAACAACTGTCCGCGCTCTCCTCTCCCCATTTAAAGAGCAAACTGAAGAACCTAAAAATGCCAGAACCCCGAAATGAACCCGAAGCGTCAGATTTTTACTGCCGCGCTTGCTGCCCACAACACGCCCCACACCACAGATGGATAAAACGCACGTTAGCGCAACAGCAGAAAACCACAAGCCGATTTAGCACGAGTTAATCCCGTCAGCACTGCGCCCCTTCACAAAGTGAGCTAAGGAAAAAGCAAACCTCCAGCTGCAGGGACCAGCGGCTGCCATGGCCACCAGCCGCCGCCCGGTGGCACTCGATCCCAGCTCTCCGGCAAGGACGGCTCCCCCCGCGCCGCCCTCCGTCCCCGGCTCGCACATCTGGTTTCCCTGCGGACCTCCCGCTCCGTTCTCTGCTCTGTCAGCTCACCCCAGCAGCGTCTTCATGTTCAATAGAACTTAGAACTCCAGAAAGTTAATTCAATCCGTTTCTTGCTTTAGCGCTGACTTCACAAAAATGCTCAGACCTTCCCAGAAGCCAGAAAGGCTACAAAGCCCGGATTTATAAAGGAAAAAGTCGTGATCTTGTTCAGGCAGGAGGTTTGAAGGGCACGAAGGGCACAAAGGACAGGGAAATAGCTTTGGGGAAAGGATGCAAGCTCCGGATGTCTCCTTCATTCAAACGTCAGTCCAGATCACCCTACTTGGGGCATGTTTGCCTGTTTGCCAGAAGGAGCCAAATACTAAGTCCTGCTAGTTTGTCATATGACATTGGAATCTGTTTTTTATGATAAGGACGTTGTCCAACCCTACTTCTTTAGAGTATTTCTCCTTCCAAACCAAACTGCAATTACTGATCAGGATTTTCTCAAGCAATACCAAATAATTTTTATTTTCACTGACTCTTGTAAAACAAGTGGGTTTTGCTCGTTCATTATTTTTACATTATAACCACGCAGCAAAACTTTCCCAAGTAGCCATACAAGGAAACCAGTAAAAAAAGTACCAGGAACCTTTCAGTGACTACCTACAAGTTATGAAAGTATTCACAGAAATCACTTGTCACACAATCACAGACTAATGGCTTCATGAAAGTCAAAGATTCCTTGCAAGTGGATTTATTTCAGTATTTGTAATCAGTAATTTAATCAGCCTTCATCCTCCGTCCTACTACTACTCCCCGAGACAGATTACTGTAACTCTGCTGATCCACCAGCTCTGCAAATCTCAGTGTGCGGTGTGGTAGGAGAGGCAGGCTCTGCCTTTGGGATCCAAAACAATGCTGTCTGCAGATCTCCAGGATGAACTCGAGCTGATCAGTCACAAAGAATAGGAGCAAACACCTATGCCAGTTTAAAATGTGTTTATAACATTTTACTTGGCTAAGGTTATGATAAAGGTTTATGGCAGAATAAGTGACTGTGCACACTGGCAATCTGCTGTGCCTCCCACAGGCATCTTCAGCAGCTGCTTCTCAGTCCACCGCCTCTCCTGGTCATTCCTTTCTCACTCTTACAGCCAGCTCCAGCTTCACTCTCTTCCTCCCTCTCTGCACAGTGGCAGCTGTGATGTCCCCCCCGTTCTGCAGAAAGCCTGGTGCTCCTTATATCATGTCACCCCCAACACCACATAACCACAGAGCAGCTGTGCTGGACTACACTGACACCACACTGATTGAGAGCCTCAGCAGAGCAAGCCTCCCTCAGGGACCAGCAGAATGACCCAGCTGAAATGCGCAGACCTCTCTGAGCACCTAATACAACTGATATTGGCAGCACTATGACAAAGGACTTGGCAGCAGCCACCACCTCTCCAATCCCACCTCAATCACTCCTTAATTACTTTTTTCCCATGCTATAGACTGAGCTCTCCTATCCCTGTCATACGTGATTTCCCAAACACAACATTCTGCCTGATCCTCTGCTGTTGCCAGCATCAGTTTGCAATGCACTCACAGCAGGAGGGTTGGGAGTCCCAGCACTCCTACTGCACTGGCTACCCACTACCACCCCTCCTCTTGAATGCCTGGTGATTTTGCAAAACTTTGCATAAGAATATGCCCCAAAACAGCTCCTTGATAGCAAGCAAATCTTGCTAGGATGAGGAGAGAGGAGGAAAGAGCATAGCAGCAGGTGGATTTTTAGGTCAAAAACAGGAGAGGAAAAAAAAAAAGTTATTTCTCCCTCTGATCCAAAAAGTCATGTTATATACAAATAGCAAATTATAGCAAATTCCCTGTAAGCAGAGACTAGCCTGGGCTTCGTCATTCCTCAGCAGCAGCTGAGCCACCTCAGCCTGCTCGGCTCACACATCTGTTCCCCTGGTACACACGGGTCCCCATCCCATCACCATCTGCTCCTCTTTCCTCCCACAGATGCCGTGTACAACGTGGCCAGCAACCAGGGAGGGCTCTGTGAGCAAACCACACGCTTACCGCAGGTCCCACCCTGCCAGGCCTCCTTCTCCTTTAGAGAACCAGAGCACATTTCGCCAATACGCGCAGCTGACAATAGCTGAGGATTTCTTCCTAAAACCGCGGCCCTGGCAGACTGCCAAGCAGAAGTGACAACCTGAAGCCTCCAACCAGGTCAGTAGGTCCTGCACCACTTGCAGGCAGCCCTGCTTACACAGCCTCGGCCTGCTCAAAAGGCAGCAAGGGGAAGTTCTGTGCACCTTCCCGGACCAGCCAGCACAAACGTCAGTGAAGTTGCCACTGTGATTTACCATGCCTTGGTGTACAGCACAGTAGCTGGCTTCCTGGTTGAGGAATTACTGTTTGAACAGGACAGAGGATGGATAGAGATTATACAAGTATGTAACACAGCTGGGGAGACTACGAAGCTCTCCTCTGTATCACTTGGGTAAGAGCCATCCACATGGATACTGAAACTTCCCGAATGTCATTGCTAACTACTCCAGCTTCGGGTGTCTGACGATTTCACAAAGCTGGAGTATTTTGCCATTGCAAACATGGGGGGCAAGCAGACGCAAGCAGTGCACTGCCCTCCTAACAGTACCATGCTTGAGAATGACATGAACTCTGCAATTGCAGCCAGGTAAGGATCCAGAGCAGCAAAACCCACAACCTTTGTGACCAATCCAGCCTGGACAAGGGTCAGAGACACACGATGGCCATGCCTGCTTGTGCTGCTTTCTAGTACTCAACAGCAACTGACAGCAGAAGCAGAAGGCAAGGCTAGCAGGGATCCATGGAGAAAGTCAACCGTGCAAAAGAGCTGGCATCCAGAAAGCTATCAGAGGGCTAGACACAGGGCAGTCACAAATACCAGGCAGCAGAGCTATGTCTCATGCTGACAAAAAATCATTATCTCATTCTGTTGATTTGGCAGTGACCACTTGTCACCTGACTGAGTAATCACATCTTGAACAGACTCAGATCTGTCTCTCAGTACCTGCATGGATCTGGCAAAACTGGTCATCAAGCCAGGCAGAGTGATCGCATTGAGTAAGTGAAAAGCGCTATACCCTTCCTGAGGAGCCATAAAAAAAGTGTTAGAACATAGCCAGCCTTTTCTTCCTTTACTAAAAGAGCTTTGAGTTAGCTAGAAAAATTCTCTTCAATCCTAGTAAAACAATCTCGACAATTAATTTCTTCCTATAAATAGATAACTAAGCATCAATCCTAATCAGAACTGAGTTTCTCAGATTTTGTTGCAACATCTGGATTTTTGGGGATGTTGATGCACAAACTTGGCAAACAGACAAGGTGTTCTATGGGCATAGCTGTGTATAATCCATCTGTTGTCACATATATCACTTCTGACTGAACTGGAAGCAACACATGGCCTTCCAAGAGAAGGATATCTGGGAGAACATTAAATGGTCACCAAACACACCTATAGAAAGCTGACTGCCTTTGATGTAGACATATTTCGGGAGGAAATTTGTGACTTATAAACAATATGCACTAATAAAGCCTATTTGCAAGAGCAGAATTCTGGGCTCATATCCTAGCTGTGATAGAGACTTCCCTTTTCATCTCAGGTACACCATGTAGGCCCAAATTTTTGCTTTTACACATCAAGTGTTCAAAGTGGGACTCCCTTCTGAAAGGTTATCTGGCCATTGTCTTCCCCTTCATGTGCCATAGCAACCATACATACACACTTCCCCACATCATCACAAGGGTTAGTTAATATGCATAAAAGCATTCTGAACATGTAACATTCTCTAATGCTTACGCATTTTAAGGATGGAAGCTTATTTTACATTATTTTACAGCACACTTCCAGGTACAAGAGATTTTTGCAAAAGACCTATTAAGACTTAACAATTAAAACACCATCCCCTGCACATATTTAAAGGTCTGTGTGATGTATATAGTATTATTCCCATTGCAGTTAACAGAAAACCTGTAGCATAAGCTGTGAGTAGAACCTGCATTTCATAGGTCACTGTGAGCAAGAGTGATGGGTAACACAGTTAATATGAGGGAGACTTAGAGCAAGGTAGTCATGTACCCATCTGGAAATTAAAATTACCATGTTAGGCATTTAAAATCCATGGCATAGCCACAAAGAGTATTTATTGCATGCAGAAAACACTGGTGAGAAATAAAGCACAGATTTTATTTTTATGAAATGCTAAATGTACGACCAACATACCTCATGAGGCTCCATATGGGATGGAGAAAGAATGACATTTAGTCAAGAGACTCAAGTTTCAGTGCCTTTACCTTACTTCAGTTCTGCCTCTAAGAAACATGTGTATTTTAGCCATTCATACTACTTACATCAGACCTTTACTGCAGCTGACCAAATTATCCCATTTTAGACCACAACAAATAATCAACACTCAGCTGTTTTTCTTCCATAGTTCTAAGATTAGCTTTTTAAATTTCTACCCACCTCTGATGTTTTTAGTCATCAGGTTCAGAGGCCTTCTGGTTCAAATCCTTTACAGCACAGGAAAGGACTCATGAAAGACACCTCTAGTTAGTATTTCCTTTGACCATGGAAAGCTCATCCCAGGACAGTTCTGTAGACTCCAAAGAACAGCTGAACAAGCTCCCATTTCTGTGACAGCAGCTGTTTGGGCTAATGCCCAAGGGATCAGCCTTGGAAGCACTTGTATGTAGAATTTAAACTTAAGAGCTGACACACTTCAAATGGGGCTAAACTGCACTCCAGTTAGGTAGAGAACGAAAAGTAACATGCACAACCGACGTTCTACACTGGATGTGTTTATGCAGTGCACTTTATTTTGATGCTTCTCAAAGGCACCTAGAATTGCATCACTATAAACAGGACCTACTTCTTTCTAGTCATCACTGAAGCAATAGGAGCTGTGGCTGCGTAAGCTACTAAAAAGAATCACTATGACATGCCCCTAATGTGCAGTAACACAGGCACTGTTTACAGGGTACTCGTCTCAGAGACTCGCTTACAGCACACAGTATTAAAGAGGCAATGTCTCAAAATTTTTCTTTTTTGCTAGGAAACGAGAGGCCTTCACACACCAGCATTCATATGAAGCCCAGTAATGAGCAAATTTTAGTCTAGAATTGCTATGGACTTTAGTTTAAGTCTCTAGACTTACAGCTAGCAAAAAGCCTGAATGAACATTATACCTTACTTATTTATTGTTGGGACTCTGAAATATCTATATTAATCCCAGAGGAGATGGGAGAGACTGAACTCCAGGGTAGCTAAGCTGATAGCATCAAGTTCCTGAAGGAAAACTGAACTGTACATCCACTGATTCTCAGAAATGGCACAAAATGCTAAGCACCTTCAATGGCCCAGGACAGCATCCTTGCATTCACACGCTGGGTATAAGAGTATTGTATTGCCTTTAGAAGCTAAAGTCTTCCTGAGGCTTCCTTGCTTTCTGAAAAAAGACAGGACATTCATAAAGAGGATGCCTGCCCGAGTCATTGTTAAGCACCCAGAGTGTGCAGAAATTGAAGTTTACTGAGTCTCTTTCTTCTCTTCACTGCAATGAACTAGCAATCTTCTCTAGGTCCCTTATCAGATGAAGTATTTTGAATGCAGATCCAAACTTCTGCCCACCCACTGGTGCTAATGCATGTTCAGTGGCTGTTGGATTCTCTTAACCCTGAAAGACTTTCCAATGGAGAGAAAGGGACTGGCACTGATTACATTCCTCCTCGAGCAGAGGAGATGAAATAGGAATCAGACTGTGACTGCCAGTCCACTGTGATTTTTCTGCCCTCAGCGCTGCGCAACTATTTAATCATGTAGGGATAAGGGTCTTACTGAACACAGATGCTGTGATTTCACTATACCCACATGTTCAGCTGCCCATTTCCCCACAGGCAGGACAGTCTGCAAAGAGCCAACATTGTCCATCGGACTCTGGAACATATATATTGCTCTATGCACCTCCGATCTGAACAAGGCTCCACCACTATGAGAACACAGTTTCACATTATAATCTTTGGACAAACGTTAAATCACAGCATGGGATATTGCAAGCATCAAATAAAGATCTGAAAGCTGGGTTATAGGACCCTGAAGATATGTTTATCATAGAAATGCTGGTGGAAGCTTAATTACAGTGATACCACTATATGCTGCTCTGCTAGGCAAGCTATTTAAGTCCTTTCAATAATGTTTTGCTGTAATGGGAACAGTTCAAGCTGCAATAGCAGGTTTGCTACATAGAAAACATTATAGCAGTTGATCTTATTCCTTCCAATGCACTCATTTTAATATGGTTTTTCCTGCTGCTCCACCTATCAGTTGCCCTTATCTCTAGAGAGCACAATTGCCTTTTTTCTGCCATTTCCAGTTAGTTATGATTTTCAGCTTAGAAGAGCTTCACTCAATCTAAAATAAGCCTATCGTTTTCACATATCTCTTTTATTTGAGGAAACTGAAGGGTTCTTACTGAATGCTGAGCATGTGATTGCACTGCACCCAAGTAACTCTCTTCTGCTACGTAATAAAGAGCTGCACACTCACCATGCCAAGAAGCCTGAGAAAATGAAATGCTCACTAGATATTTCTACAGAGGTAGCCAAAGGAAGGAGTAAGACAGTGTGAGTGGGGGTCACCTAGAGAAAGTTTTCCCAGCCATGGTATCAGTGGGATGCCAAAACCAGAATGAGAGGCATCTCCTCTTAGAACACAGTTTGGACTTGCTCAGTTTCAAGTTTGTTTTCCCTTCATTCTACTTTTCCAAACTAGGAAGTGTTCCCTCCATCCACACTCCCACACACATATCTCCCCCCTTACATCCCCACCTTTTCCAAACAAAATCCCAAACCCATCTTCCTGTTGCACCTTTACCTGCCCAAACAATTCTCTCACCCAGATTTCCCCACATCTTTACAAGTAATACCATGAGATTCCTACCTAATTTCATAAAATCCTATTTGCCTTGTTTTTCTACAATTCTACTCGTTGTCACCTAACTCAAGGAAGAGATACTTTCTGCAGCTGAAGATAGGGCAATAGAGCCTACAGGGAAATCAAGCCCATTTTATCTACATAAAATTCACGAATGCCAGGGACAGCATTACCTGCTATAAAAAACAGAGCATCATAGCACAAATTTGACCTGCAAAGAGCAGATCTATTCAGTGTCAATCAGCTTTAAGGTTCAGATTGACTTATCTTCAATGGCAAGACATGATCTAAGCCAATTTGTATACAAACATTATTATCAATTGTCTGCCATTTATCCTCAGACTCTAATAACACGTTTAAATATTAAGACATTTTGCTTAATCCCATCACTAGCTACAGCTTCCCTAGGATTCTGATTTTTCTTATGAGTAACCCTGTTTTTCATGTAACAGCTTAATGATCTGTCAAAAAAATGATAGCTTATTGCTTAACTAATTGCCTATTTTTTAATAAAGCATTCTAAAACATGGGTAATGATTGTAGGCCTATATTTCCCTAAGCAATAAGTAAGGTCAGATCACTTGATTTTTTCTTAACTTAGCAAAATACAGTAAAAATACATTATTCATATGACAGCTTTATATTGTGTCTTGTTACATCCTTTTTTTTTTTTTTTTTTTTTTTTGCATTAGCAATTAATTCCATTCAATGGCAGGAAGATAACTTTCATAAACTGATCACTTCAATAAGAATTTCTGAGTGAATTAACCGGGCTTGACTGTCTTTACGTAACAAAACTTGAAATATTAAATGTCAGACATAAAGTTACACTTTTACTGTACCTTGTGCAAGCTTCTAAGTCACATGCAAGCCCACATAAATAATGGCAGTGACATGCCAGGTTTCCCTGGGTTTCCCTCTCTCATGCCCATTTCATCCATGCAGATTACAAGACCTTCTAGGGAAGCACCGTCTAGTTCCCAAATCCAAGTTCACGTACAGCCTGCCTAAGAGCTGCTTCAGGATAGACGGACTCTGTAAATAAATCTCTTCACAGCAACACTAATCCCTTTCCATCAATAAAAGCAGTGCTCTTCTTTACTCTCCCTCATCTTGGAACTCCTGCCCCACAGGCTTACATCCGCAGTAATTCAAATGCAGCTGGATATTGGTTTCTAGTAAGTGTAAGATCTACACCAAGTCCCTCACATGGGGCAACTAAAGGGAAAAGAAAGAAAGAGCATGTACAAAAAACCCTAAGTGAGTGGGACACATTTTTATTTTGTTGTCAGTTCACATTGTCAGAAACAAAATGATTTTGAAAGTAATAGAAAATCAGTGTAATAACACTGTCCTCAGCATGGCTTTGAAATCCATTTATGGGAGCCACACCAGTAAAACACATATATAATTACAACTGAAGCTGTATTTAGCTCCAGACTAAACACCATCATGAGGCAGTCTGTTAAATAATGCATTTCCCTAGTGCTTTTTACTGTTATCATTTCATACATTAAATTTATTGTTTTGATAATACATTCTAGTAGCTTCACAGCCAATGCGCATATACTTTTTGAAGATTTCAGTAAAGCAGGAAGTATCTGCACCCTGAGAAGCGATCACCAATACATAAAAATTTTATTGTGTTTCAGCTGCACTCTCCCTGCTTCACCTGGGACATAAACTAAACCCCAAAGAAGTAGCAGTATTCAGGGAAACAAGGGCCTTGATGCTCCACCAACACCACAGTCTCACCAATTCTACATTTGAGAAGGTTTCCCCATTGGACTCGGGGCAACAATCATGTTGTAGTCCACATGCTTACTTCTCAGGTGGATGTACAAGAAGAGTGAGCAAGCAACAACTATGGTCACTCTGCTATCACTGTTACTGCAAGGAATGTTACCTCAATATGTATAAAACATAAACAAGGGCTTCCTATCTTTTTATAGCACGCACCAACTCTCTTCATACCTTTCTTCTTTCTCAGTCTCTCTATATATTCACAGATATTTTTTTCATTTTGACTTAAATATCAAGCCCCATCACTGAATTTTTTATCAGCATTTTCCATGCCAGATACACGTGTGTCAGCTGGCACTGGCTTTCAAGTTGCCAAAATAAGAGTAAATCAACAAAAGGCAGCAGTTAGAGTGGTGATACCAGCTCTTTTCTGGACAGTTATCATGGGAATATCTTTGTCAATTTAACATGACATTTCAGAGCAGAGTGGAGACATGTTCTTTCATTTTAAAGTGTGGTTACTGGAAACTGGCTAGATAAATGGACATTGCACTCCCTGTATTTATTCTTTCTCTGTTATTTATGTTTGTTGTATTTACAAGACAAGATATGCAGTTTCTTTGTCAGGACAGCAAATGCATCTGGAACTTCAAAATCCACATGTTCTCTTTCCTTCTTAAGCCTTGGGAGTTTACAACCAATCTTTCTGGTGGTATGATCTGTTACAATTGCTCCATAGCTATTATCTTAAAATCTGGTAGTAGAGAACATATAGAATCGTGATTTTTAATATATACATATGAAATAAATAAATCTTTTCAATGGTAAGATTTAATAGCTATTTGGTTTTGGTCTTGACTCTTACTTTAGTACTAAAATAAATGTGTTATCATCCTTCTGGCCATAGATACTACCTAGAAAGTACCAAAGTCTACCATTGTACAAATAGCTTCTTCTGAACACAACAGGATTTACATCTCCTTGTGCACCAGCTGAATTTGATCTTTGTTCATTCACCACATAGTGGTAGTTGCAGCTAAAATACAGCAGATGGCACCGAAATCAACTTACTACTGACACTACTGTTGTCGATTTCCCCTAAATACTGCTACAATACCTTTCGAGTCCAACTTCAAACAGGAGTTGAACCTGGAGTTTTACATTATCCACAGCGAGCGTGGATACAAAGAAATAACCAACAGATGATACGCAGATGAACACACTAGCTTAATTTTGGAACCTAATTTGATAAAATGCAGTAGTTCTTGCTGTTTCACTGTAAAAACCCTTAGAGTTACTTGGGTGATACCAACAATGAAGTGCTGCAGAATAAGCAAGACTCGACCTTCTCAATATATTCCAAAGTCTGAATAATTGTGTTGGTGTTTTTAAAAAAAAAAAACACAAAAAACAAAAAAACAAAAAACTGGCTCTCAGACTCATTTACGGTGTCTCACACAGTATCTAGAAGCAGAAGGCAGCACAGGTTGAGTCCTTTTCCTCTGTAATGATGGGTTGATCAAAGGTGACTTACTCTCAGAAACAAACTGAGCTCTTGAGTGCTTTTTTGGCACAGGCAGAGAATACTGTGAGGCAGTTTTAGACTACCTTGGAAATCAGCAGTTCATACTATGATTTTATTTAGTTTTGTTCCCCCTGTATGCTCATATTCTTAAACACTGGTAACCACCAGTGGAAAAGACAAACGATGCTGACTGGGGATGCTGACTGAAGGCATCACTCACAAGCCTCTACTCAGCTGTCAGCTGTAGCCACCACCAGAACACACAGCGTGGGGAAATACCAGGGGAGGCAATGGGGAGCAAAAACAGAAGGGACAGAATTTCTGTCCACGTCCCTCACATCTTCATTACTGGAACATTTTTTTTGTTCTACCAAGACAACCATCCTTACGCTCCCAAGACCAAAGGCCTTTTAGATACACAATAGCTAAAATATTAGAGGTGATGAAAAACCTAAAATGAAGGCGAGGATATAGGATTTGCCCTCATTACTCTTCCTCATAGCCAAGCTTCATCTGTTGGGAAGAAATCTAGGTAAGGCACTGGAATCAAATTCATGCTACGGAACAGAAATGCATGAGTAAATGCCATATTACTGGTGCCTTATGCTCCTAGTCACATCAACACTGGATCACATCCTTGTTTCTGATGCTGGATGATCTCAAAGGAAAAATACAGGCAGCTGGGACAACAGGTTTTTTTTCCCTAGTGCACTTGCTTACATTGTTGTGTAGCAGATCTGAAAAGCTAACTGCTGGATCATACAGAAAAAAAAAAGATTTATGTAGCCAAACATTCCAGAAACAAAGTAATCTTTTAACAAATCACGACAACAAGGCTCACTCCTGAAGCCTATTAAGGTAAACTGAACACTTCATTTACAGTATGTAACAGATGCTCATCTAGGGACACTTTGTAGACCTGTGCTTACCTTGCGACTAGTTTTCCTTAGACCTCTGAAACAAGTATGATTGGAGCTAGCTGACACTAAGGTCAGAATCTGCACACTATGTTCATGTGTATACTTTAATGACAGCTAGTTCCTGATAAGAAGTTTCAACAATCTGAATAAAGGAGTCCCTAAAATACTAACCCATTCCAAATAATAAAGTACAAAGCATATACTGGATTTTTTTTTAAAAAAAGTCATTTTTCAAGCTAACCACCAAAAAAGCAAAAAACACCCAATAAAGCCAAGTTGCCCTTTGCTTTCTTTGGCCTCTGTTTGACAGTCAGTACATTTTCAGTTAAGTTTGGAGCAAATTTGGATTAATAACAAAGCCATGCTCATCTGTCCAGCTTGTAATGTAAAGTAATGAGAGCAAGAGTGGCAGAGACACAACTCAGGTACATGTGTTTTTACCATTTCATTTTTCCTATTGGGTTTTTGATAAAAGTCAACTGTCCTTTTAAGTACTAAGGAAGATAAAAGTGTCCTTCATGATTATAAGTCACTAACTCAAGCAGCCTGTGGCTTCCTTCCCCTTCAATTCCTTTCTGTTTTCTCCACTGATACTTAATCATAATTTCCCTCTTCAGATAGAAGCCAGTTGTACTGGCTTTTGCTCACCTATACCCTAGAGTGGTCATTCACAACTGCTCCTTTATAATTTTATCCACAATTTTGAGAATATCTTTTTTTGTCAAAAGGGTACACAAAGGCTGACAAGAAATTGATGCAGCTGAACTCTTTAAATGTGGATCACTCACCAACCTTTCAAGTGTTGCAGCAACCCAGTTCATCTCATTTCTTTTTGATATCTTTTTACTAGTTCGTGCCACACTATTGTTTGCTCTTTCCGCTGCATTAAACACCATGGCCAAGCTGTCAGAAATGCAGTTTTATCCTAAACCCCAGCACAATCTTTTTGTACTGTAAAACCCTCAGGGTCCATTCCTTTTTCTTTGCCTTGCTCTGTTGCTTTTGTCCCCAAGCCTGCCTTACCTTTCTCTGCAAATGAATTGCATAAGCCACTTAACTGCCCTGGTTTCCCACCTCTCCAAATCATTTATTGCTGTGCTTCTCTTTCCTAGCAAGTGAACTTCTCTGCTCTTGAGGTTTTAAATTAATTGCCAGTTTGCTTATCCTCCAGCACATTTATTTCCACAGGTTAGAACTATTAAACAAGACAGTATGTTACACCCTTACTTTAACCATTAATAATTCATTAAAAAATATGTCTCGCTTCATAAGTGGTGCTAGCCTGTCGGGATACAGGGAGAAACACAACCCGTTTTTTTTGCTGGTTTTTTTTTTTTTTAAATCTGTTTCATATAAAATCTGCCTGCATTTGAATCATCCTCTGTGCAAGTTCTTTTCTGTCACTGGTTTCTGCTTCTCACAGCAATTCCCCTCAGGCAGGAGCCTCACCATTACATAAGACTAAGCATTACTTCCAGGGCCTTTTCTTACCCTCACTTGCACATGTACAATGCCAGCGAAATCAGGTTTGAGTTGCACAAGGGTTTCATGAGCTTCAGGGTACCTCCCCAAGCATTTTGATCTCCAGTTTGCATCTCTTCCTTACTATTATGAAAAACATTCACAGTTCCAGTGAGGAACTTTGCACCTTTGAATATTTATAGATTTTTAACTATCTTTCAGCGGTCCTAGAGACTCACAAACACTTTATAAATAAAATAGTAATAGAAGGGAGAGATATTGGTTTGTGTATTCATTGGTAAAGCACAAAGGACAATGAATCACAGGGTTTGTACGTCGCCAAGGTGCGCTAAGTATTTCTTACTAGCACACAACGGTTCAGAAAGATAAAATCAATTCTGAGTCACATATATATTTTCTTTTGCTGCCAAACTGGCTTTTTCTCATTTGTATTTTTGTTTTAGGTTAACAAACGCATTGCTAGATTCATATGCTTGCCTACACTAATAATACTGTAGGGTATGCCTTTTTTTCCCCAAGAGCTCTCTATCAAAAGCCTCTTTTAAAAAGATCACTGATAGTAAATGACAAATACTTTAGTGTCCATCTGTAAAAAATAAGAAATAAAACTCCACAAGGGTTACACTGACCAACAATCTTTTAAATAGTCAAGAAACTAGTTTGTAGTATGAAGCTTTCTTTCATTTCACTCTTCTTTTCTCCTTCTCCATGACATCTGACACACACAAGCAAGGCTCTCCGCCTTAGGGGAATTCTGCCTGTACAGGACGTGGCCTCCGCATCAAGGAACCAGCTTTCACGTATGGTCGTCCCCCCCAAGACCACAGATACCCCTTGCCTTAGGAACAGGTATCAGTGTTTTATGGGACTACAAGTGGATCTGATCCAAACGCAGCATTTTTAGCACCAAGCGCGACACCTATGTCAAAGAGTGGGCCTACAACTTATGAAATATGTTTTGTAATATTCTGACATGCAGAATTACTATTATTGCTGGTGGCAGTGTTGTTACCGAATTTTAAATTCTGTGTATGACATAATTCAGCATTTCTTTTTTATGTATTTGTGTAGTTATGTATCTCCAGGGACATATGTTAGTAATCCATTGGCCATCTTTAATTACAAAAGTACCATTAGAATTTATGATAAATTCATACAAGGACTCACAGAAATAAACACTGAGACTCTGCATTCACCACCAGAGAGATGCTTTAAGGTCCTTGAAAGGTCAACACAAAATAAATTGCATAATTAACTATAAATTTAATTAAGGAGTCACAGAATGAGAGGGAAAAAAACACTGAGATCAAATTTTCCATTCTACATCCTTAAACATTAACTCAACTGGCATCAGGAAGATTGAAATCACAAACAGACAGTTAGGGGAAATATTATTGGCTTTTCAACAACAATCTTGGACCCGATTATTTCCTAGCATGTATATGTATATACATATTAAAAAAATATATATATGTACAGAAGGCAACAACGGCATAATTCACCATCTTCCTCAAAAGTCTGCAAGCAGGTGAATAAATAAGAAACTAAATCTGGCCATCTTTTGTTCCACAGAAAAAGACAGTTGGTAGCTTTAAAAATCAGAAAAATAGCCTCTGAAAATTTGGGCATGACAGATTTTCTACAGAATACTTTCTTGACATAGCAACTACAGAAACAGAATGAAGAGCCTCTTCATTCTAGATCTCATTTCTTTACATGGCATGTGAAAGACAACTTCTGCCTTTGGGCCTTGGTGCTACTGTAAGATATTTTTTTATTGATATGTTTCATCTGTATTAATAATTAAAAATTATTTTTTCCTCTTGACAGATTTTATGCCTAAAGAACTAAATCACTTGATTTAAACCTCTAGAAAATATTTTTCAAAATAAATTTACCTGTCCTATAAATGCTAGTTGAAAAATGTTATACAGTAACTTTATATATTTAAAATTCCATCCTTTTCAGTAAAATAGCTTTTAGCATAGAAGAAATCTCCTTTTGTTAGTAATTCTACAATATGTCCAAGCTCAAAAAATCTTTAGGATCTTGCTGGGAATTCATTTTACTTTGATGATATTCAAATCTATTGCTTGAAAACTGCTAACCTGAAAACTGAAAACTATCTTCACCCTAAGATTTCTTAGAAATGTGATTTAGTAAATATTAAATAAACAAATTAGTTTAAAAATCTAACCACCCATCCTAACTCTTCAGGAAACACATTCACAACAGATCTCAAAACCATAATTAATTTCATTGCTTCCCATTACCCCTACTTGAAAGACAGCATAAAAATGGGAAAAAACCAATGAAAATGAGGAAAGTAAAATGTGGGCACTGGTACAAGAAATCCAGAAGTATCACATGCACACTAGCCTGAACAAAGGGAATTATACAGCAGTTGTGTTAAAATCTAAGCTACAATACGCATGTAATATCTCAGACTCTCCCATTTAAAATAAAGTAAAATCCTTGCCCATGTGAGGCTAATCCTACTTGCTATACTGATGCAAGGTAGCTCCATATGCAGTGAAACAATTTCTTGCATAAGACAAATAGGAGTTTCCTCAAACCTGAAATCAGCCAGAACTGTTCCTCTTCCATTTAAATCCAGCAGCAAGTGGGCTCATCAATTGTAAGCACAATACTTAATATCGAACAATATATACTGCAACAGCAACATAAAAAAAATAGATATTGCTTATAGTCATTATACGGAAATTTAAAAGGGTCTTTACTTCCAGAAAAGAGCTTGGTGTGAAACTGGTTATTTAACAGAAAAAAGACTTTCCAAAACACTCTCCAGAAGGGGCTCAGTTCATCTAAGCAGGTTCCAATACAAACACAGCGTATCTCTCCTGTGAGAATAAGAAACCAAAGCTGAATCAAAAAAAATCACTCAAGAAAAGTGATATGCAGAAAGTACCTATCTGAATTCCTGCCTTCCTTCTACTGAAGTGATTACTCCCCTCAATTCAGGACCTGAGAGACCGCACCTGGAGCATTATACGGGCACCTTTGGGCTCCCCAATACAAGACAGACATTGATACGCTGCAGTGAGCCCAGCACAGAGTAATCAAGATGATGAGGGGACTGGAGTGTCTCTGTACAAGGAGAGACTGAGCATATTTGACTTTTCAACCTAGAGAAGGCTTGGGGGGATCTCACTGCTGCCTTCAGCTACATATCAGGAGGATATAGAAAAGACGGATACAGACTCTCTCCAGAGATACCATGATAAGAGGCAATGGCTACCTGTTAGAACACAGACAATGGAGATTAGATACAAGGAAAAAATTTTCACCATAAGGATAGTTATCATGGAAATAGGGGCCAGAGAGATGAGTCTCCCACCTTGGAGATATCCATGACTCAACCGGACAAGGCTCTGGACAACCTGCTCTAACTGGATCTGCTTTTAGTCAGAGGATGAACAAGGTGACCTCCAGAAGCCCCCTCCAACCTACGCTGTGCCACAGCTCTGAGAGGTCAGTGGGAAAGGTCTTCAACTGAATGATGGGAGCCAGGACAGCAAAAAATAATTAGTGCACAAACTTATGCCTACAAATATCAAGTTTGTACTGCTGCTCCATTCTTTAATGGAAAATGATGTTAAAAATATCTGAAAAACACTTCCAAAAATTTTGAGGCTTTTCACAAAAATTAAGTTGAAAATAAAAGTTAGGCATTAAGGCTCTCCATGCAAAAATTACTGTCTTTTTTCATACTGTAAGTAAATTTTTGAGGAAGCAGAATGAACTTCTTGGTTTTTTTCAAAAGAGAGTAATTTGAAAAATTTTCCTTCAAAGGATTCTTTTTATTACATTTCAGAACACAGTGCGCTGTGAAAGCATAAGATGCTTCCTGTCAAATTCCAGTCCCTCTTTTCCTGACCTCTTTTGTTTTCAGCAGCAAGCACAGATTTATACAGCCTGGTCCACCACACAGTGGAAAGCCCCAGCAAGGTATTACCTCAGCCCAGGGCCTAGTGTAATCAACTTGCCCAGAAATGGCAGAGCACAGGGAATGCCCAGCACTTCTGGCACTGCTGGTCTAGCACAGGTGCAGGGCTAGCTGAGCTGGCATAAGACCTGGCCAAGTAACATGAAGGCAATCTGCATACAGTTGGTGATGAGACTCTTCCAGCAGCTAGCACTGATGAAATCTCACTGCTACTAGATAGATCAGTGCTGTTACCACTAACAAGGCACAAAATTTTCTCCATGGAAAAGACTTCCCTGTTCCCATAAACAACAATTAATCAATTTTGCTCATCCTGAGGCATTTTATCTAAGACTAATTGTATAATCCAACTGACATTTATTTCATTACCAACTTTTCCATTAAAAAAAAAAAACAAAACCATAGTGAGCAGTATCCCCCAAACATCTCGTTACTAATACATAAAAATTCTCAGTCAAAAAGACATCTCATTATAGCAGTAAAACTTATTTTCCCTTACAAAAATTGGCTGTCACAAAAAGTCCATGCAGGTAGCATAGCAGCTACCACACTTAAGCATCAGTTCAGGGCTGAGCTCCAAGAATCTCAAATGAAACCACAGGAGATGGTAAGCTGAGTTGAGGAGGTCTGTCACTTCAGCAGACTGCACTAACAGTACAGTTTTATAATGAAGTCCCTAGATTGAAGAAAAGGTAAAATAATCCAAGAATAAAATTATCTGTCTTCAGTAAAGGTTTCTCACTGATTTTCCCTTATCAATAAATTGGGTAACACCCACTGACGACGGCAAATTCGTACAGTTCCATCCACAAGCAATGCCATTCTGAACTTTACCTAAATAAATGTACTTGAGCTTCTAGTCGGTCACGCTTCCTATTTCTAAAGACGAGGAAAAAACGTTCTCGAGAAAGTGACAGAATTCAGACTGGACATATGGGCCATACGCCACCAGAAACAGACCCTGCTTTGGTCCTCCTTGTTTTGTGATGTTATGAGAAATATGAGCAACAGAAATTCTGAAATTTTTTACCTTTGTTCCAGCTCTCTCAAATACAGTCCATAAGCAAACTCCCATATAATAAATCATTTATTTGTGGAAAATTTGCTTTAATACAAATCTATTTTACCAAAACATAAAAGCAGATACAACAAACAGAAACAAGTAACAATGTAGACTACCCATAAGAGGACCCTGACACAACACATCACTGCTGAGGTACTGCACTAAGTGAGCAAATGAGAGTCTGGCCTGAATTCTGCAACTCATCCAGGTTTCATTCAGGTGCACAACTGAATGAGAAAAACAGGAAACCCTAAAAGCTGAAACACACACACAAGATAAAAGGGTAAAAAACTGCCGCACCTCCATATGCATGTGATGCAGATTTGGAAATTAGTAGGGTGAGCAAAATCTACAACATTTAAGTAGATTCAAGATGAGCATGCTGAGTACCGATAAGTACCAAGAAAGCTATTGTTAACTGTAACAATGTTTCTGCAGGCTTTGATGTTGTATGTTGTACATTGTGTTGTCTGACCCAGAAACAAACATTCTCTGTCTCAGAAGTTGCTGCAACTACTACTGGAGATAAAGGACAAGACTGTCACAGAAAGGCACCTAAAGCCAGTCTGAGATTTTTTTCAGAATTGCCAAACACTAAGCAATTCCCCTGCATTCAAAGTCAGTTACTAAGGCCTCTATATTTTCCACAGTTTGTCAGCTTATGTAATTGTTTAAGCATAGATTTTTCGGTCAAACATAACACTCCAAGTCTGTCAGGATTAAAGTTAATATTGGTACTATGGCTAACCGTAAGGTGCCATTTGGGAAAGATGCCATCACCAAAATTTGCAGAAGCGCTAAACATTAGAAATTCCTGAAATTTTAAGTGGAGAAAATCTTTTAATACCCTTAAATACAGCATTACATGCGTATATGACTTCGCATACAGAATGAGGCCAATGGGGCACATATCCAAAGAACCAACATACAGAAAATCAGCTTTTCTGATGCGTATATAGAGTCACACCTTCACACTGTAACTAAACAACAAAGAGCCCTAAAAGGAAGTCATAACAGTTTCCATTTATTGAAATGATAGAGAAGGAGTCTTTCAAAGAGTCAAATATTCTGAGAGGTTGAAGAAATGAATCATAACATAACTTTTACAGCAGCATTTTGAGGGATTTTCGGGTAGAGATGTGTTAATTAAGAGCCAAGGTACTATAGTTTTGGCAAAAGGTACAGGTATCTCTGAGCCGTAACAAAACATACGTGTAAAGTTCCAGCAGACCTTCATTTCAACTGCCTTAGTCTTGCCTGGATCTAAAAAGAAAAGAAAGGAGGAAAAAAAAAAAAAAGTGATCAATGACAGCAAGAAACTTTTTACAGAAAGACCATAATCTTTACATCCACCTCAAGCTTCATTACAACTCTGAATCCATCGCTACTGAACCAAAGAGAAATTAAAGAGCCTAGGTATTGACAGTAAAGTTATTCCAATATGAAAGAACTTGCTCACCTGCCTACAAAGCTACCCGGGGGGGCAGGGAAGTAAAGGCGGCTGCACACATACTCGTGGAGCATCCATTTCCATTTCCCTCACTCACAAGCAGTACCAGCGGGACCACTCTGCAAGTGCCTGCAGGGCTAACGCACGCATGGGCGAAAGAAACTGCCACTATAACTTGATTCCTAAAAAAAATCCAAACTGCTGACAGGACATGCCAAAAAAAGACCTTATTTCTTGCATTCTTTACCTAAGCAGCTAATGAAGTGCTTTTCTTAGAAGTAAACAACCAATCAGGAAAGCTCATATGCTTTAGCACCCGCTGCAACCCTATTTTCCGTCTCTAGCACTAGGGCATGTATCATTCACGATGAGAAACGTTTCCAGGATCCCTGGTAACAAGCAGATCTTACTATTGTAAAGTGGTTTTAGCTCCTATTTGGACTACGTTCTTCTGGCCCCCACCCAGCCACAGCGAATTATCTTCTCTGCACTGCTTGGATAATCCCGTCCATCCCCGCGGGTTTATTCCCAGGCAGTCCCCTCCTTTCTAGCCGAAGTGCTGGGCTGGACTCGGCTCCGAAGAGCCGTTATCCGCCTACAGCTCCTCATCCAAGCAGCAAATCCCCGCAGCGTCCCCAACACTTTCCTTCCCTTTCCCCGGGGACCGCAGAAGGGAGGGGAAGGAGCGGAGCCGGGGTTACTCCAGGTCCCGGGTGCTCGGGAGCTCCCCCCGCCCGCCGCCGGCCGGCTCGTTCCCCCACTATGTGCAGCCCCGAGCACCACTCGGGCGGCCCGCCCGGCCCTGCGGCCTGCGCCGGCCCCGCCGCCTGCGGGCCCCGCTCCCCAGGGGCCGGACCGCGCCCCGGGGGCCCCGCTCCCCCCGCGCCGGGCCACCTCGGCTCCGGCTCCGGCTCCGTCCCCCCCCCGCCGCGGCTGGAGGCAGGGCAGAGCAGGGTAGGGGGAGCTCCGGCCGGCCCCCGCGGGGCGGAGGTCACCCGCCTCCCCCCGCCCTCCGCCCATGGGCGCCGGCTCCGTCCAGCCGCCGCCGCCGCCGCCGCCGCCGCTCCGGCCCCGCGCGCAGGAGGAGGCGGCGGGGCGCGTCTCCCGGCGGCGGCTGCGCCCGCCTCGCCGCCCGCCGCCGCCCGCCAGCCGCCGGGGAGCCGCGGCGGAGGCGCATGGAGACAACGGCCGCCGCTGCCTGCTGGGGTAAGGCGCGCTGAGGCGGCGGGAGCCGCGCCGGGCACCCGCCCCTGCCGCGGGGGGCACGGCCCGGCACGGCCCGGCACGGCCCGGCCCGGCGGGGGGCGGCCCGCGGCCGGGCAGGACGCTGTCCCGGGGGGCGCCGCGGGGCGGGCGGTGGCGTGCCACGGCGGGGGAGGGTTTCCGCGGAAACTTTCAGTTACTCAGGCACCCCCCCCCCCCCCCCAACCACCACCCCAAAAAAAGCAGCTGCGCCCCCCCCCCCTTCCCCCGCCTCCAGCGCGGTGCCGAGCGGGGGTGCGGCTGCGGCGGCAAGCCCGAGATTCAGAGGGAAAAACCCGCCGAGGACGATCGGCGACGAGGTGCCGGCGGGAGGGGCAGGAGGCAGAGGGCATGGGGGACGGCGTGCTCCCTCGGGGTGTAAGTGCAGCCTGGGCAAAACGCTGTACAAACGCTGTATCGCATCCGACCGACTATCGGGGGCTCGTATTTTATATGCAACTGCAGGAGCAAACAAGCCCCTCTTGTAACAAACCTAAGCATTTTGTTATTTAGGACACGTTCTACTCGTGTGCATTTTGTTGCCTGCAGGTATAAATCTTTGAAGTACAAGTTATAAATATTAAAACTTAAATACATAGGGGGAGTATGTGTATCAAATTTTAGAACAAATTTATGCCAACCCAGTTTGACACACACGCACGCCTAATGTACTCAAGCTGCACTTAAACAAATTAGGAAACAGTTATTTTGTTTTACAATGGTAGGTGCCTGTTTCAGAGACCAGTGAATGACTTAACAACAATAATTAGCATATTTATATAACACATTGTTGTTTATACATGGGGTTTTGAATCTAAGAGGCATTAAAGTCATATATAATACCATTTCCTGAACTGGAGTGATTCCTGGAAGTATGAAGCAATGACTTGTTCGGCTTTTTCACCCCCATTCAAGCTACATCTGTGCATATATTCATAGTCTGAAACATGTAATCCTGCCCTGGAGAGAGTGGGTGCACATTAACAACATAATGTGTCTTCAACTGACATCTGGTTGCAAAACAAAAACAAACTGCTATTAAGGACCTTTTTTTCCATTTTTCCCTCCTTAGTTCTTTTCTTCCATCTTCCTCTCATCTCTGGAAGCTCCATCCGTATTGGAATAGGCAGCAATTATTCCAATCTCTGTAAGTAGTCTTTTTTTTTTTTTTTTTTTTTAACTGCATTAATGGCATGCCTTCCAGTCATGTACAGCTGTAGGAATATTATATTTAAGGTCCTCTAGCAGATAAACATCAATCCATTAAAAAGCAAATAGCTTCCTGACTAAGAAAACAACTGAGGTAACAGAAATAGACTTAACCTTGTGATCTTTATACAGACAAAACTCACAAAAATGACTTGACACAATTGTCTGAAATAGAGGACCATAAAATTTAGTGTCAGGTACAAGTACTTCAATATTTCCTTTTAAAAAAAAATAATCGTCCTTTTCAGCATTTTCTCCCACAACAACAAATTAGCACATAGCTGCTAAAACTGATTTACAAATAGAGCACACTGACATCAGTCAAAATTTTGGCACTCACTAGTGAAACAAATGTGGCTAAAAATTACTTCCAGTCATTGAAATAAAACAATTCCTGACATTTGACTTCCATCTACTCTCCTTTTTGTGACTGACTTTTGTAGTTTTTACATGGAAGTTATTTGAAAAGGAAATATAACATTATAGGAGCAAATTCCACCCATGTCACTGGTCCTATTTTGGCAGAACACCACATGTATGCAGGGAAGCAGCGTAGCATGTCCAATCTCTTAGATGAAAGAATGCATAATGATAAAAATACATGAACAACAATTAAAACAACTAAGATACCTCTCAGAGCAAGTGCTGCAGCTCAAGAAAAGCCATGCTGAAATGTTGTAACTAGATTATGACTTCGGTAACAACTTTCAAGCCAAGATGCCCATCATGGGTGACGAATCATATGATTAAACCTGAAGTTTAAAGAAAGAACAGGCAAAATGTTATCTTATTTACTCTGGAACATACAAAAAGGAACAATAAAGTCAGGCAGCTACTACCATTCACAGACTAGAAATATTATCAAGCTTAATGTTTGCTGCCACAGCCTACCAACTTGGAGAAATTATTCATAGTGTCAAGACCAGCTTCTGTCAACACTAGGTATTTGTAGGATCTAACCCTAAGATGACTTCGGTAACTAGGAGCAGAGTTTGGTTGGTGAAGCTGAAGACAGTACAAAACCAAGTGAATGCAAAGTGTTGTCTTTCAGATTGCCTGGTAATCCCTTAAGCTAGAAAAAACATGTTAAAGTTGGGCTTAAGACCAAGTGCAAAATTAGTAGCTGCTGATTAAAATTGTTCACCCCCTGGCTACCTAATACATGACCAACTGGCATCACCCAAGTCATAGAAAATACGTAATCACAGTACAAAAATGACAGGAAATTGTAAATGCTTTCATTAGTGTAGCTACATGTGGCAGTCTACTTATTTATTAGTGAATTGCCTGTAGACTTGGCAAAAAAAATACTTGTAATGTGCTTATATTGTTACAGGTTAATATTGCAAAAATACTGTTTAGATTATTTTTCCTCAGAACTGTTGGTTTTACATTATGCGTGAAATGGCATTTTATAGCACTTCATTACGTATGTAGCCAATGTATGTTTAGTTTGGGGATTCATATCAGAATAACATAATTTTTTATCCATTCTTCACTTTCATGCTCCCTGACCTTTAAGCTCAGATTCTTCCCTGCCATTGCCCCTCCCAGAGAGACCACTTCTTCATGGCAAGACAACTTTGTATTGCATTAACTTTAGATTAGTGTAGAGTTTTGTAACACAACTGTTGCAGCAAACACTTCAGAGTAGTCTGAGTATTGCCCTAATTTCCAAATGGGTGCCTGTGTCTCTTCAAAATTAAGTGCTTTTAAGACAATATTTTTGTTTTACTTTTGGCCTTAACTGAGTACAGTTCAGCCAGGCCCAACGTTCTGGCCTTCTACGCAAGGGCTATCATGTTTAATTACGGTAATGCCTAGACTGTGAAATGTTCTACTGACAATAAGAGATGATATTAACACGATCCCAGGTGGGCATTAGCCAAAAAAAAACCAAAATACAAAAAACCAAAAAAACCCCAACAAACCAAACTGTGGCTTGTATTATGCTTTTATAGTGAACATGGAAAGAGACTGCTGTTATCCCAAGCTGTTAACTATGTACTACAGGAAGGAGACAGGAGCGGATTCTTCAGCTATACAGAATTCACATATGCCAGGTACTAGACCTGTTTACTCTCCCAACGCTGAATTTCCTAAGCAAGTGCAGAGGCCCAGGAGGAGGACTGCAGCTCCTCTCAGACAGACTCAGCTGTGCCTCAAGAATACCGCTCTTGTACAGGACAAAGGGGCAGAGTCACACAAGCGAAGTCCAAGCAAGCTAATACTCAGGAATGGAGCTATATGACTTCAACCACACAGGACCAAGGCACGTTGCAGTTTCAGCATTTAATGGAACTTTCTGAGTGGAAATAAAATTTGCTATTAGCTTTGTTGCTTTAGATGTTTCTTTCTGAGAGAAACATTGGATTTTCTTTGCAAAGTGTTTTTAGCTTTTGGTCAGGTATGTTTGTTTGGTTTTTAAAGTAAAAAGTAAAAATTATCTCTAGAAAATATCTGTGACAGTGAGTATAAATCACTATTAATCAGCAGTCATGAACCTCAGTCACTGTTTCTAATACTTAAATGAAGGGGGCCCAAAACTGTCAGAGAAGCAAAAAGGCAGACAAATGGTTCTACCCAAAGTGCCTTCCCTTCCTGCATGCCGCTGCCTCCTCCACCTCCTCCCTAGCAGTTCTAAGATTAATCTCTGGAGAAATGGATTGTAAGCACAGGTAAAAGCAAACAAATCAACTGATTCTTCAATTATCCAGATTGCCAATACACATCAGCTATTATAAAAAGATAGTTATTTTATAACTATTAAGTGACCACTGTTATTTATTTCAATATTAGTGAATCTTTATGATTTTCATCTGCATGAAAACCCACCTAAGCCAGACACAGGGACATACTTGCTACAAAGGAAAAGTGCAGAAAATCCTGATCCTAAAACCAGTAAGCCCTTGAGTAGACACTTTGGATGCTGTCCCTCAGCATTCAGCTCACACGCAGTAACTGCACAGCTGGCTGCCCACTGTGTTGTCATTGACTACAGCCTGCTAGCTGTGCTCTGAGACCCCAGGATGACAGTGAAAGGTTGAATAAACTTCTACTCATAAACAAGGAAATCTTTCTGTACACAGCAAGAATAAAATGCTGTCTCCACTGCGACAGACTAGGGAGTCTGTGGCTTTTGTTCTTGATGGCAAATCCTGTATTTTTCCCAGAATGGTCTCCAAACTCAGCCAGTTTAACACAGTTGTCTAGAGGCTAGTACTCAATGAACATAACTTCACATTGATATGCACAGGTGGAGCCCAGTGCCTCAGTTCAAACAGGTGAAGAAACTGGGTGATTTGGGGTCTGTGCAAGTATCTTACAGTGGTTCTATAGGCTGCACCAGATTTGAGACATACAGAAAGACAAGAGATTTCTTCAAGCCTGTGCGTGACAGCTTTGCTGTGAACTTGTGTCCTGGAGAGAGTACATTATGCCAGGAAGTTTAAGAGACAGACTGATAGCTCTGCACCGAGACTTCTGCACCCCACAGCAGTATATTCCCTTGAGAAGTGTCAGTGATCAAAGCACCAACATCTACCACCCATTACCAGTCTCTTTCTTCTCCAACAGAGAATGCCAGAAACCATCTAGGTCTGTGATGCCAGGCAGTGAGGGAAACACACGCTGTAGTTGCCCCCTCTTCTTTAAGTGCACAGCAAAGTTTAATCCCCAGAATAATCTGCTTTTTATTTTCCTTCACTGACTTTTTTCTCAAACCGTGGATGTTTTCTGGAGGCACCGAAGAGGCTCCCATCTCCCTTTCCTTAAAGGCATACTGCATATCTCCCTACAGTTCTCCACGTTGCATTTCAGGCTTTAATGACTCCAGTTGTGCAAAGGGAAGGATGTTCAAATGCCTCCAGAACCACACCTCAGAATTCTTTGTTCTTCTCCCCTAGTAAGTCATATCCTGCTCAGTGTCTTTCTGCCATCAATTTATTTTATGATGGCTTGAAATCATCTGTTACATCAAGAATGATTTTTTCACCTTTTCATTTATTAGACTGGAATCTGCACTAGGAAGATATCAATTTCCAAGCCTGACAGTTTCTCATCATCGTTTAAGAGCATGTAGACTGACAACTTGTTCATTTCCACTGTAACTACTGACTTAATGCTTTAGTTGCAGCAGCTTCTCCCAACTCCTACCTCCCATTCCTGATTATTTTTTTTTTTAGTGGAGAGAATAATAGATTAGAATTCATTCCTATACAACTACTATGCAAAAATACAGATTGGAGTCCAACCCTGCTCCCTATCAAATAAATAGAAATGATGCTTTAGTTTTTGAAGGGGATCTCATCAGAGCAGTACAAGCAGCCATGCTGAGAAACCTTTCAGAGAAGAGTAGAGGAGAGATTTGTTTTAGAGGTGCTGAGCACTATTAACTCTTGCAGTCTGACATTTCATTGTTATATAATGACTGTACTTGAGCTGTATGTTCAAGCACCTAAAAATGCAGTAAATGCCCAGACACCTTTATGCAGAGCATCTTTCAAGGAGAGGTGGACACCTAATTGATTATGAGCTTTTGTAAAGCCTACTTAAAATCTCTATCCTCAGATGCTTTGAAAATGTGGCCTCAAATTCAGAGCTGGCAGAAGCAAGCTATTTAGTTGGCTTTGACAGCATTTATGCAAACAGTGATTTTAGCTCCAAGACTTTAATACATATCTTGCTATAACTCCCTGAAATCCCTCAGACTGTTTTTTAAAAAATGACAATACATGACATTGAGACACCTACAGTCTTCAAGGACCTGTGTGTAGATAATTCACAGGAGGACATTCCAGCCAAAGCCACTTGATCACTGTCTATTCTTAATGCAAATAGTGGTTCTGTGACACTTTGACACTTTTGGCCTCTTTAATTCTAAGTTTCTTATCTTTTAATTGCTGTTTTTAGTTGCAAGCATGTTAATTCCTTTACTTCTATCATTAAAATGAGGATTTTCCTTTCAGCAATTGTTTTCTTTCTTCATTAGAAGCATTATAAAAAGAAATAGTTAAATATGTGCCATTTCTAAACTTTTTTACTTGAATTTCTCCTATTGGCAAGTAATCTTTTTTAGTTTCATGGCCTAAGAGAAGCAACTCTATAAGCATATGATCTTTACAGGTTTTCAGTATCTTATCTTTATTTTGAATTAGCTGCAAAATTGTTACAGGATTACTTCTACTTAAAAGACACAACTAAGACTGAAGCTTTATCGTGCTAGGTCCTGCAGAAAATAACTAGCCTTATCCTTCCAGATTGCAGGTGTCTAGATAACACAAAAGGTGGGAAGAGAAAAAAAGGTTGGCAGAAAAATTAATTACTTTAGATTAGATAGCAATTTAAGGAGAAAGCAAGGCTTTCCGGGCTCCTGGATTGGTATCTGTCCATTACTTGGCACTGACTCTTGCTAACAAGATACTGCACTAGCTATTTTCTCTTGTAGCATCTTTTTCTCCTTCTTTGTCCAATCCCATATCTGTCTTTGTTCTTGGGGTTGAAGGGACAGACTTGCTGCAAGACAATTTCCAGAACATTTATTCTGCTTTTACTTTTTCATATGATTATTTCGTGTGACTGAATTAATTGTCCACAGACAACCTGTCGTCCATCAGGCTCAGACCTGACAGAAATATTCTGAAGTTACACTTAACCTCAGCTTTCACTTCCCACTTACTCAGGACAGAAAAGTAACTACAGATGGCTTGTGATGTTTTTCTAGGTAGATCACAAATACAGGTGGGTCTCCCTTCCACTGGGGAACCCAAGAGATACATAGAAATGACATATTTTGCGTCATAAATTTAAAACACTTCAGTCAGTAGAACAGCTGAGTCACTCTAAATCATTTAATAGGCTGCTTCCAATTTTTAAATGTTGAAAACAGGCCCCAACTTACAGAATGGGTTAAATCGGGGATTTCCACAGCAAGGACTCAGGACCTTAAAGAGATGAGCTTTACAAAAGAGATGCCAGGTCCTCTCAGGGTGAGAGTAATACAGTACATGGCAGAGCACCCAGCAGATTGCTAGTTACTTAGTCCCAGTTGGAAGACTAGTTCTTAGTAGGAAAAACTCATATTGAATATTGCTTCTAATCCACACTTAACCATCTCCTTTTATTAGCAGAGTTCAGTATTTTCGGCTAAACACTCCTCATTTATGATTATTTACAAATGAGACTACTGAGGTACACAATGGCCATTTTCCATCTCCAAATGCACACAGTATGGAAGCAAGTCATTGGCCCAAACAACTGGCAAGTACAAAGACTTTATTAAAAGTAGGTCATAAAAAGCCCAATGCAGAACAGAAGAGACTAGAGTTTTTAGAAATTTGTAAACCATGTTTCTTTGTTCTCATCTTAATGTATTGCCCTGAAACTTGCCTCTAAAGGTGTAGGGATTAGGGAGCCTACTATGCAATCCTCGTTCCCTGTTCAGCAAGGAAATGTAAAAACCCTGAAGACTTGAACAGACAATAAAAGCTCTGAATGACAAACTAACACTCCTGGTTGATTGTAGGTGCCATGTTGACAAGTAGCCCAACAATATCCAGTCATTTGGTATTGTAATTATAACTCTGCCTCAGAGACACATCGGGAGAGGAACATGAATCCAAAGTGATTTTTGTTTTGGCCTGGAATTTGGTGCTCGAGAAAGAATACGCACACTGCAAAGAGGAGCCACAAAGAGTAGCTATTTGGGATAACTTTTATGCATCATTTGAAGAGCATGTTAAACTACGCTAATAATCATGCTCCTCACACTAAATACGTTTGTGGAATCAGCTATTCCTTTAGAAAGAATATGGAACATTCAATAATAGATTGAAAAAGCAGCTACAATGTATTCATACTGTTGTGCCCTGGGGTGAATGCTGTGCTGTACATTTCTTAGCATCAGTCCCAATCAGAAATTGTCCCAATGTTTAGGGAGAGCACAAAATCAGAGTACCACCAAGAAAGATACTGTATATACACAGCCACTTTTAGAAAAGACTTTGCTTTTAGAACAGCACAATCCTAAATGGAAACGTGAGTGGAAACTGTACTTTTGCAACTTGATCCTATTAGCCGACCTGAAAGACGTCTGAAAAACCTGATAGAAGTCTAGAATAAAAAAAGGAAAAAAAAAAGCTAGGCTCAGAGCTACATTTCTGTGCTTCTGATTAAAAAAAATGTTTTTACTGAATGAAGCAAGCTGTAAACTGGAAATTTCCCCAAAGATGGAGACATAAGATCATGCTTCAGGAGTGCTGGAGCATCTATAGAGGTGTCGTGGTTTAACCCCAGCTGGCAACTAAGCAGCACACAGCCACTCGCTCACTCCCTCCACTGACAGGATGGGAGAGAGAATCAGAAGAGTAAAAGTGAGTTAACTCGTGGGTTGAGATAAAGACAGTTTAATAGGTAAAGCAAAAGCCGCGCACACAAGCAGCGCAAAACAAGGAATTAATTCCCCACTTCCCACGGGCAGGCAGTGTTCAGCCATCTCCAGGACAGCAGGGCTCCATCACGCCTAATGGTGGCTTGGGAAGACAAACGCCATCACTCCCAACGTCCCCCCTTCCTCCTTCTTCCCCCAGCTTTACATGCTGAGCATGATGTCATATGGTCTGGGATATCCCTTAGGTCAGTTGGGGTCAGCTGTCCTGGCTGTGTCCCCTCCAACTCCTTGTGCCCGCCCAGCCTCCTCACGGGTGGGGTGAGAAGCAGAAATGGCCTTGGCTCTGGGTAAGCACTGCTCAGCAGTTAAGGAAAACATCCCTGAATTACCAACAGTTTCCAGCACAAATCCAAAACATAGCCCCATGCCAGCTACTGTGAAGAAAATTAACTCTATCCCAGCCAAAACCAGCACAAGGCAGAAATAAGAACTTTTTCCCAGATTTTCAAACATGTAAAACTAGGATTTCCAAACACAGCCAAGGACAACATGGTAAAATGCAGGGCTAAAGCTAGTATCAAGGTACCTTAGTAGTATAGAAATGACATCTTATGTCTGTCCTCTGATTTAAGGTTATTGTAAATTTCTTTAGTTGTCATCAGTGCAAAAATACTAAGGAATTGAGGGGCAGAAGAAGTCACCAGAGATAAGAATCTCTCTTCCTTATATTGTGTTTTGCACAGGTTTCTGCATCATGCTCATCTAAATCATATAAGCACAGCAGAGCATTAAGCATCAAACTAACACGTGCCATGTGTTTTTTATTCTCTCATGCTCTCACCAAGCTCTAGAGTTGCTAAATCATCTTTATCATTGGAGGATCCTTCTTCACCATGACTATCTTCCCGCAGCTGGCTACAAAGGTTTCAAAGCCAGCCTGCAGGCAAGAATGAAGGCTATGATTTTTATAAAGCGCAAAGGGTTACATTGCAGACATTAGTTCCTGCTGGTGGATGATCAGGGCATTATCAGACTCGGTGGTTGATGTGAGAAGTGCGTACCCACTTTAACAGATATATAATTCAATGGTCATTTGAATAAGAAAAAAAAATTTGGTATTACTAACATAGGAAAATACAAATTTGGATGTGCAATAGCTGTAAACTATTGTGTGTATTTTAATGGTGCAGGTTAATTGTCAACTTGTGGATTCATTTTATGCATCACACTTATATAATATTGCACTTTAACCTAAATTTGATATGATCATTTTGATGTTCTTAAATTACTAATTTTCACTTCATAAATTCATTCAAATGTGTGCTGATTTAGAATACAAAGCTTGAAAACCATCAGCATGCCATTGCATGGCACAGTCTGGTTGGGAACAGGTGGGCTTAGAACTGGAAAGTGCTTCTCTGAAAGAGACTTTGTTAGCTCTGTCATCTGTAGTAAAAATTGTTTTCAAATCAATTTTACCTCAGGGTAAAACATACTTTAAAGACAAAATACTCTGTGCTAGCCTCTACTGAGATAGAAACATCATCTTGGAAATAAGGCATTTTCACACAAATGAAACTATCTGTCTCAAAAGAATTCTCATTGCGTAGAACTTAAACATTATTATTTGTTGAGTCAGTACCACACTGAATGTGATGCCTACGTCTGTCCCTGCCTGCTGCGTGACTATAGGCCTGTGCCTCGTTTCTTCCTCAAAAAAAGCATTTATGTATTTTTAGTCTTCATGTTTTTTTCAGTTATTTTGCAGCTCCCCTTGAGAATAGATGGAAGATTTGTATCATCTGTATTCACAAAAGACATAATTTGCTCTTGCTACACCTGGGACGTACAGCTTTATGGGATAGGTTTGCACACCATTTTTTTTAACCATCATTGTCCCCCACTGCTTTTCAGTTCAAAAAAATTGGATATGCCCATATAATTTCTTACAGCTTACAGTCTTAATGGTTCTCCCTGAAGATAATAAAACATTGCAGTGGTTTTCCAGCATTTTCATAAAGACCATATCCCAAAGTGACTTACACAGTTCAACAATAACCAGCAGAAACAGAAAGCATAATATTACTTTCTGGATGAGAGAGAAGAGGTATTTATCTTTTAAGTGACCTTCAAAGTAGAGCCAGTAAAGTGGTGAAAAGTAGAACAGGAATTTTATGTTGCAGGAACTGTAGAAAACTTTCTTACATCCAAAAAGTGGTGAAATTGTAGCCAGTGATAGGGAATTGTGTTGAACTAGTGAAAACAGGAACAGTGAACAAGAAAAATACGAAAGAGTGTAGACTGGAGCAAGTTCAAAGAGGTTTAAAATAATTAGGGCAACTTCAAACTACGTTATGAACTAAACAGATTTTATGGAAGATATAAATAGGTGAGATGCATACCAGGACAAATTACTGTAATAAATTTGCCAATATATTATTTTTGCCTTTTGCATAATTTTCTTGCAGGTGAATTCCTTTTTGATATTTCAATGACTGTGTAACCAGTTGAAAGTTAACAAAAGTTATTCCCATTTACACAATGACTACGTTTGGTACCACAAAGTAATGGTTGCTTAGCTGCTGCTTCTATAATGTTTTAACAAACAAACAAACAAACCCAGACAAGAATCCCCACAACTTTAATTGCTGGGAATTCTATGCCATTTTACCTCCGAATTGTCTGAGATGTCTACCAGAAATACAGTAGCCATTTGAGAAATGTACTGCAAGATGTTCTGAAAGTACAAAACAATATGATCTGATTATTGGCCTCTAGATCGCAGAGTTGCCAGGTACAAGCATACAATCTAAGATTTACTGTAACAGTATGTTGTCAATGCTGATGGTATTTATAAATGCATGTGGCGGTACTGACATCTTCCACTGGAGCAGCTGTGTGGAGAATTAGAAATTATGAACAATTACTCCAAACTGCATGATTTTGCAGCTATGAAGGATGACAAAAAGGCTTGAAATTAAAAATATTGGAGAGCAAATCAAAATATGATGCAGCAGACTTGCCTGTCTTCTGTTGAGTACCGATTTGCACACTAGCCCTCTGTGCCTTTACTTTCAAGAGCTAGTGTTTTTCAAGTTGGGCTTGGCCTTTTATTTGCCTGTATTTGCAATGTTTTAGGTTGCTCATAAAGTAACCTGAATACAGCTCTGGTACTCTAATGAAATTTAAAGCTGATTTCTGAAGAGTCTTTCTACACATAGGTCTTCCTTGCCAAACTTAAGAACTTTTTATTCTGTCATTAATGAACTATTTTCCATCTATTTTACTTCTGTTTGTTGAAGGCCCTATAAAACCATGCAACTAAATGATGTCAGTGTAGCCATTTGTGCACTTGTCAGAAAATAGTTTCTTTTTATCTACCATCAAAACAAGACCACTTTCACTAGCACTACTGGTGAAATGTGGAAAAAAAACCCAAACCTAATAATACCTTCTTTGAATGATGTAGGAAGTTTTTTCCCCTCTTTTCTGGATAATTTTCAGACTTCCTGATCTCCATTAATTTGTTCGTTAACCTAACAAGCTGGAATACATTTAGATAACAAGTTCTTTCAATTATTTGCTCAGTGTGTTTTAGATGATATGGCTGGTCACTGACATTCCATGGGATATTTTGTATTGTGCAGTTAATGTGTCAAAAAAAAAAAAAAAAAAAAGACATACTCTTCCTTGCATAGAGATTCCCCAACTCCTTTTTAAATTTTGTATCAGGCAGCTGTTGTTTGAATGTTTACGGACATCAAACAAAACAGCTATTTTGAGTAGCCAGTGAAAGCTAAACACCTATTGCTTGCTGGCATTGCATTTGCAGTGACCACTCTCTCCTCAGGCATACTCTCAGAACTTTTGGACTGGGAAGGGGTGATCCTGTTCAGATATGACAAGCGATGACACTCCCACCAGCACTCCTATTTCTTGTGCAAATATGATTTGCACAGATGAATATTAGCATGGACTGAAACTCTGCTTTTCTTAAGTTACAGGGCTTAGGCTGGTACCATCTCTCCTTTGAGAGTAGGAAATTCGTGTTCATGCATGTATGTATGCATGCATAAAGATAAAAGGAACCATAGTACACTATCAAAGGATAAAGATAAAATTACTCTTTTTCCCCCCCTCTCTTAGGCAGAGATGAGTGATTCAGTTTTCTACTCAGCGCCTAAGAATCAACGGTAGTCCTGGGAAGTGGCTTCAATCTTCCAACTGAGGAGCCAGTCAAAAAGATTTGGCTTCATGCAGAGCTGCAGACCCTACTATATAGGATTTAATGTCTCTGCAAACCAAACCTGAGTTAATGTCTCCATAAATTTACCCAAGGGTTTATTAAGATTATTCAAAAAATCCTCCACTCTATCAGACTGAGTTCCTACCCTTAATTGTCAAACTGGAAAGGAATTGTGAGAGAGTCATACTTACAGCTAGGAAGCCCTTAATCCAGTCCTTCAGGTTTGTGCAAGATACCAGATCTCTCTTTTTCCCCTCATTCTTCCATTTTGTGTGTTAAGCTGGGGCAAAGATGGATTGTTTTGTTTTGGATGTTAAAGAATCTAAGTCAGTCAGAAGGCTCGGTGCCTCCGAAATATGGTACCCCTGTGATTTCTTTCGTATGCTTCACTTAGACCTCATCTGTCTCGAACACTCTTTAAATGATCAGCAACAACAGTATAAGAAATGTTTGAGTCTGAGACCCTTTTCACATCTGACAAAAAGGAGAGAGTGTTTTCATCTGCCCAGGGCTTTCAAAAGCAGGAAGATCGACTTTCAGTAGACATGTGGCTTTGTTACTCAGGAAGGAGTTGCTTGTTACACAAAATCATCTATTGTTTCTCCTCCTTTCAGATGAACAGAGCATTCTGCCGTGTAAAAAAGAAGAACTACAGTGTGGTGACGGACTCTGCCTTTTAAACTGGCTGCGCTGTCACTATAAGAAGGACTGTGGCAGAGACTACATGTCCATCAAACTAACATGCTCAAGTGAGTTACCCTTCACTTTCCTAAATCATGACCTACGAATGTGAATCTGTTTTCTCACTGAATCGGTGTTCGTAGCAATACGCTGTTCTAAACATGAGATTTGATATGGTTTTACTGTTGCAAGGATTTGGATATTTAGAGGTTTATTTATTCATATGTCTAAATCATTTATGCTGCGTGCTGATTTCAAGTAGAATAGTAGACAAATAGCAGCAGCAGTGGGAATGGAAGATTTGGTTGAGCCCAAAATGCATTAAGCTAATGTATTGTGAAGGCTGCTGCTCTAAACTGCCAGTTGAGGGGGCAAAAGAAAAAAAAAAGCCTAAAAAAGGCAGTTGTCATTGCTGGAAACAGTTAGACACTGGCAGCTCTACAGAGCAGTGACTGCTGGCCGGGCACCCTGCGTTTGGAAATGTTATTGTGAATAAATAAACAAACTGCTAGCTGATTAAAATAATACTTGGGCAGGGGAGAGGTAAGAATTACTGTCAAGTCAGAGATATCCAGTGTATTTAAAGGAGTCATAGGGTAACATTTGTAAACATTTGCAGATAGTTTTAGCCATTTGTTTTAGAACCAGATCTGTTGCAAATAAATTAAAAGATGAGTTGGAGGATTTCTGATGAACAAAAGTGTCTTGTAATCTCACCAACTGCTGCTAACTAGCAAACTTGGTGATTTAACCATCTCAGCTTTTTCTGTTCCTACTTTTTGCTCGTTATGCTTACTTGTTAATTTCAAGCTGCAGTTTTAACTCTGAAACTTTCCTTTTAACATAACCATCTTGTAACTAGCAACATCTAAAAGGGGAAATTACTTTTAGACCTCTATTCTACATGGTACAAATAGGATGGATCACATACTGCTGTCACTAATTACTTGCCAAAAATATTTGCAAACTTGGGAGTTTTTAGTTAACACAACATTGTACACAGAAGAACGTAGCTGCAATTTTGCAAAAAGACCAGAAGTTACAACAGGGAGAGCAGATTGACAGCTACTGGCAATACACTTAAGATGAAAATAAACCAAAAAATGAGTTTCAGGAGTGAGCCTCGTACACTCCATCCTCTAATGGGCATTCAGATGCATAGAGGCAAGATAGAGCTAATCCAAAGTAAAACCCTCTGAAAGATAGCAGGCTCTCAACACCAACTGTTTAGTCTACAGATCCATGCTTGTCACAACCCAGTACCCAGCTTTACAGTGGAGTTCAAGTATTCAGGTAACACAAGCACTCCATAGAATTGATCATAGTCCATTAAGTAGAGCAGGATTCAGGTCAGATCCATGGAGCATGAAAGATTATGAGTTTATAATTGAGAACTCAGAAGGGCTACAGTTGACATGCATGGGAGGACACACAAGACCTGAACTTAGGCAAGACCTCAGGTTCTTATGCTCTTAATTCCTAATCTAATCAGCAGAGATTAGAGCTAGACACGTGGTTTGGTTTTTTTCTCTGAGAAGACATATTGGGTGCAGTTGTGGAAGATTTAACGGGAACGCATCAGTTTTGATGATCTCTTGCCTGGATCGCATGAAAACCTTTCAGCAACTTAGATCGCATATAAATAGGCATTATTTTCTGCCCTTCTGTAAAGGTGTGCATAAAGTAAGTAGTGAGTAGCAACAAACTCTTCTTAATATATGTAACTACATATTTTTTTTCTAAATGCAAAGCTGTCAATTCAGTGCTAATAAGAAAAAGCTACAACAATGACAGCTGACAAAATAGAGTCAAATAGTCACAGGTTTGCTCTGAACACATTACGGTAGTCAAGAGCTCAAAACCAAAAAACAGCAGATCATTTGCAATGGTTACAGAAGCACATACAAGTCAAAAATTGCCTAGAGGAAAAATTCATTATTTTTCAATGGGAAGACTGATTTGCTGTTCACAGATGAACCTGAGAGCAGAGTGTCATCCAGCGAGGCACTAACATCTGTCACTTCGTATATACTTCACAGACACAGAAATGTTTCAGACGAGTGCCAAAGCACCTCTATCATGTTGGTTTTGCTGAATAACAGCAAGACCTGTCAGAAGATCAGCACCAACAGAAAATCTACACAGAACAATTATGCAGTTAGATCTGGTGTACCATTTCCTTCAGTCTCATACTGTCCAGAATAGCACTGCTACCTAGTAATAAAGGACAAGGCAGTGACAGAGTTAGATGGAATGCAAGATGACAGACAGCTTTCCATACACAGTTAGCATTCGCATTGGGAAGTCATGTCTGAACATGTGGCTAAATGAGCACATGTAAAAAGTACTTGTGTATTAAAAAAAAATCCCTTTGTGACTAATCTATAGGTAACATGATATAATATGTATATAGGGAGGTGTGTGTATATATGTATATATAAATATATATGTATCATCTTCATTCTTTTTCTATGTATGTATAAGATAGAGGCATTCCATTTGAATTATTAATTGTTCTTATTTCTAACTTTCTGCTTTTGCCATACTAACCTCAAAACATTTAGCCCATAAACACTTTTGTTCATTCAGTCTATTTCATCCTAATACATTTTAGAATTTCCTGGCAGGATCCAAGAACCTGTGATGCCCACTGAAGGCAACAGTCATTTACACCCTTGAGCCATATTACATATTAGTTACCATTATTCTTTCTCATCTTAAATTTGTTACATTTACTTTACAGTTAATGGCATCTCCATTCAGAAATTCAATTTTCTTTTATTTTGGCCAAGAAAAACTTCATCTACTTCAAATGAAACCCATACATAATAAAAAAAAACCAGGTACTAAGAAGGAAGTGTAGTTCCCTTATTGCATGTTTTTCTCTAAAGCACTAGTAATAGACATCTTTAAAGCTTGTCTCAATCATATAACTTATCCATTACTTACTTTGTATGTCCTTGGACAATTTATCATGCTGTTTAAGGAAACTGATTAACAATGTAAATAGATCTATCACATAAGAATGTTGTTTTCTTATTTTGATGTTTTCAGAGACATGGGGATTGTCACTTTTTTTTTTAAATTGAAAAGGATTTCATATATATATATATATATATAAAAAAACAGTAGACATTTACTTTCATATGATTATTTCAACAACCTAAAAACCTTTTGATAAGTGGCATTAAGTCACTTAAATTTGTTTTTTAGCAACAGGCAAGCGTAGCATACTATAGAGCTACAGCTATCAATCAATCACTAGTAAAAAATGTGTGGCCATCATCTCCCTGCATATGCTTAGAGGCCACATCTGCATTCCCCCACACTCACGCACACAGATTCCCGGTGAAAATTTTGACCTTCTGCTCAGTTTCTGTTTCTTCAAGGACAAAAGCTGATGTAGTATTTCTAAGTCAAAATGCTGGTAGTCAGCAGTGTCATCACTGGTCTGTGTATTTATGAATGCACATTACCAGCGTGCAATAGAGCCTATTGCTACCTGTAGTTATGATGAATTAACTGGGAAGGAGGAGGAAAAAGACAGCTGTTGTCTGGGCTTTTTTTAAACACAAACAAAAGCTATTGTCCAAATTTCTGCCACGCAATATGGTATTCCTTGACTAAAAATGCCTCAGTGGATGCTAAGGAGATGTTTTGAAATGAGTTTCCATTGGGGTAGAAGTTTATAATTCGCACCATAAATCATAATGTAAAACTAGTATATAGGTTAAAATTTTCATTTTTATCATGTTATAAATTAATAATTTCAGCATAAAAAAAATAATAAAGCCATATTCCACCTTTTGAGTTGTCTGTGAAAACAGCCCTTGTCAAAGTTATTCTTTGTTATGGAAACTGAAAGTCATATGCTGGAATTTAAATCCCTTTCTATTGCTTAAAGTAAGTTGTTGTTGGAATAGTGTTTTTATCATCAATGATTTTATGCTTACAGCCTGAAATTATGCAGAGGGCAGTGAAAAGCTTAAGCAGCACTTGGCATTAAATCTTACTAAGATTTGAGAGGATCTTCCATGGTGTACAGTTCTTCATCTAGCATTTGTATCCTGCAGCTGTAGACCAGCTCTTTTCTCCAGATCAAGCTCTGTCAGTTAAAGATCATGCCATCACAGTTGCTCACCTCCATCCACTAACTAGAAGAAATCATTCTCATAAACCAGTTGATGGAGTGCTTAAAGTGAGTGCTCCCTAATCTCCACTAAAGACAACACCAGCTAGGAAGGATAGCTTTATATTTAAATAGGGGGGTTGAATCAGCTCCTCAGATTTTGCCAGCAGCTTATTAGGAAGTTTTCTGTGAACCTCAAGAATTACGGGGAGAGTAACCCCTAGCAAAAGGAGAAAAACTATCATAGAGAAGATGGTAGTATATTTACAAGTATCTGTTTTAGTTGAAGCATACCTTGTTGAAACCTTGACCCTGAGAAAGTAGGCTCAAGACTACTTCCTGAGCCTAAAAATTCCTGAGTATAGGAGGTCCACATATTGTAGTATGTAGAGAGGGAAGTGTCCATAAATGCTGTTCGGATCACAATCCCTGCTTCTAATGGAAGGATTCAACATACAAGAATATTGCACAGTGCTCAACAGGACAACAAACGAACCCTCCGAGTACTACTCACAAGACTGTTTTCCGTGTAATTAGCAAAGCACTTTTGTGATACAATCAATTAATTACATTGTCAAGTGGCTGGTGATACTGTCACATAGTGTGTGCAGAGGTCTGTTTCTTAAATTCATTATATGGAATGTTTATCAGAGTCCAAAAAGACTTTGCAATGCTGATAACACGCTTTACTGTGTTATTTTGGTTTGCTCTTTCTATTTTAATTTTGTTCTACTTCCTTCCCCCACCTCTGTTTCTAGAAACCCAACATACCTTTTAGTAAAGCTGAAACAGCAGTAACAATACTGTTTCTATATGACAACTAGTAGTTATGCAGCACATACACCATAAAGAACACCCATATCTTTTGGAACCATGTTGAAAAATCTGTACAATAATTTTGCTTTCAAACACACATCAACATGCATCAAACTGGAAAATGAGAACCTTTTCAGGTGCTTCTGAAAAGTAGTACTGTTCACTCCCCAGTAAATACCTACAGTCAGGACTTAGGTACTTAGTTGTTTCTACTCACAGGCAAGTCTGTCATCAGCTTTTGAGACTGTGGAATTTTTGGTGGACTACAGCCATACAGGGGTTCCCAGGGAAGCTGATCACATGCAGCTTAATTTGGCAAAGCCGGAATAAAACAGTAATTCAGTCTCAGCTATCAATTAATATAATAGAACAGTCACCCAGAAGAACCAGGAACAAATATAACCACCAAAGTAAAAGGAAGAGATGTCTTTCCTGTTGCCCCAAGAAAATGAGCCCATCAATCTGAAAACTGGTCAATCATTCCTATCAACACTGGAGTTCTTAAAAATGCGTCATAGAAGCATAGCGGTTTTTTGATTTGGGCTGGACTAGATCCTGTCTGATGGTACTTAGGTTTAAACTAGCAGCTCTGGTGTGAGTATTCAGGCCTTTAAACAAACACACAACTTCAGATTATAGAATCCAAAAGCATGGAAGATTGTGCTTTGTGCAGGTTTAAAAACAAAAGGCTTTCCCATAGTATACCCATTAGAAGTTTATTTGTCCAACAGTTTTCATTTTTGTCTGAGAAACCCTTTCTTCCTTACACAGAGAAAAAAATGGCCAAGTTCCTCAAGCTGTTGTATATGCTCACTATCCATGTGCATTCACTCCAGGGGATTTTGGATTTGTCAGTAGCTAAGGGGAATGCGTGATATCTGCTTCTTAAAATACTGACAGTACATCAAACACAGAAGCAGACTAACAATAGAGGGAAAGGGAAATGACTTCCAAATCACCTCCTGCCCACTGTGTCATTAATGCCTAACCTAATATTCTGGATTCACATACTTAAGCACTGGGATGGAATAAAATGAGAACCTTTTGTTCTAGCATTTATAAAATCGGATACAATAGTGTCTATAATGGGGGCTCCCTGTACCAGTAACCACTACCATATGGTCTCAGTACTCATTTAGAGTAAGAGATTGCTTAGAGATCACTCATTTAGAATAAGAGATCAGCTATGCAGGTAAGCAGGATCTCAGAAGTGGGACCGGCAAAGGAAAAAGAGATTCTAGGAAAAGAGTTCAGAAATAAATACCTAAGAAAGGGGAAAACCAAAACTGACAGCTTTTTCTCAACTGTATTACACCAGTTTTACTATTATGTAGCTCACTGAAATCTCCTGTGGCCCACTGCTGTAAGACGAGAGTGAGGCCATGGTATTTTGAGGATATTCACCACTATTGTGGGCAGTCCAGTCACACTGGAACTCTTGACATTATTACTTGTCCAGTTATGAGCAAATGGCAGAGACATTCAGTGTTTCCTATTTGAGACAGTGAGAAAGGTTCCAGAACAGTGGTTATAAAGGAAAGACAGGCTATAATATTTTACACATCCTTTCAGACCTAGGCATGTACAGGAAAAGCCTTGCAGCTAGCCATGGTAAAGTTAATTTTCAGTGGGAAGGGAAAAGGGAAAATCTTGGGTCCTCAAAATCAACATCCACAGTATCTACTGTGAGTAAGAGCGGACTTTCCAGTGAGGCTATATTCCAGGAGAGATTTCCATCCTACGTTTAGCATATTGCTACAAGATGCCACAAACCATGGTCTAGTTCTGGCAGGAAGAGCCTCAACAAGTAGTGGATCAAACAAGAAGAATGCAGGCTAAGTTCTTTTGAGAGGAGGGAATCTTTGTTCTTTTTGTAGCACCTCACACATCATTTCCTAACCATGGCTTCTAGGCATTATGGTAATGTAAGTAAAGAATAACAGTACCAGTCGGTGTGTTGAGCCATAGCTCTGATATTCCTAAAAGCCTGTTTATGGCATCACAGTAATCAACAACAGCTTGACGAGCTATGTGTGTGCATTCATAGAGATGATTCTTGCACAACCAACAGTATATGCTTACCAACAAGTGATGTGTACATACACATACATAAACACAGCTCTGTAAAAGAGATGCCTTAACATAGAAAGAAAAAATAAAACAGGAATTTATTTCATATTGCAGGATTTTAAGTCCTCACAATTCAGTTAATTTTTACCCTCCATAGTTATCTTTGCTTTCAGAGACAAAATAGTTACTTCCTTACCTTACTCTCAGAGCTTAATTTTAGCATTTAAGAAGCAAAACACTGACATAAAAGTATTTCATTTAACGTGCAGCTACCATGAAATTCAGCCTAATGGGAAAGAACATGAACTATTTAAAGTGTATTTCAAGTATGAATATATTTGCCTATTCCTTCCTGTATCTGTCAACCAGAATCACCACATGAGAAAAATGCACTTGTATCTTTCTTCCTCTTTCTCCCCTTTCTCTTTCTGGTGCTCTCTTTTCTTGACTTGACTGACGGTGATTATTCGCTGTTCAATCCTCTTGAATCAGTAGAACCACTGCTAAGTGTTAACAAAAGCATTGTAGTGCATGTACTCAAGGGAAGCTGCCCTGAGAAGCAATGCATGGATTTGTTCCAGTTGAGAAAACAAGCTAGTATTTCCCTTGCCGTAAGAGGAAATCAAATGTATAATCTTTGCTCAAGGGTTAACCATACATTTCTCAGAAAATACACTGAGCAAAATAGTGTTGACCTGTAGCACTTAAGATGTACTTGCCTTCACCTACTCTTTTTCTAGTCCTCTAGCCAACCATTTAGCATAGAAGCTTACATGCATACAAAGATTTTAGCTATCTTTTAGTGTCTCAAATTACCTATGTGCTTTTTTTTTTTTAAGGCTGTATTATCTATATAGAGACTATCCTGAAACCATGAGAAAGTAGTATGAAAGGCTAAAATTCTGCTTCAGATTTAAACATACATTTTCATGGGAACCAAAGAACTTGCCCCACTGAAGCCAAAGATAGTCATAATCTGTGCAGTCATTGCTCCTACTTCCAAAGGTTACATGACTGGAGTCTTTTGTACCAAAGAAATAAACTGTCTTTTATATCACTTGATACTTATCTTTTTATTATTAAAATAATTAAACACTGCACAAAAACTTAAAATAACCCTGTAATGAAGACTTTACTTAAGGCTCATATTAACAGGAGCCAGGTTTATGTTTGTTCTAAAAGCTGCATCTACACAGATAATCCCACAGATTGCCTTTCTATTAAGTACCACAGGCCATTTGGATTAATAATCTCCATCACTCTCTATGCAGCTTATATAAAGTCACACAGGTAATCCTGCCTATAGAAAGTTCTCTCTAGATAGTCCTGCCTAGAGTTAACCAGGATGGTTAACATACTCTTGTCATGAGACTGTTGAGGAAAGTATGCTTGAATACTATCCAGACTTTGATTTTGGACAGTTCTCGTCAGAAAAGTACGTTTTAATGGAGGCATGGATTTAAACAACTATTATATGAACATAACAGCGCTTGAGATAATAGAGTGACAACAGTCATTGAAAATCTTAAATTTTAACCTAATGAATGCATTCTTTTGTTTCCATTCATTCCAAGTTAAGTCTATTAGATGTCCTTTTAAATTTATTCCAACTGAAGAAAAGGAATTTGTCATTTCACAATCTCCTTGCAAATTTGTATCCAGGCTTCTCCTAGTCCTTGCAAACAGTTTCAGGGAAGGTATACAGACCCTCTGAGTACAGGTTTACATACTCTGGATTGTCAGTAGAGACAGACAGGTACTTGGGAAGGTGATTTCATAGAGGTTCAACCTGCCCTGTAGATGCATCCAGTCTCTTCTTACTGCCCCAATGGGAGACCTAGAAAGCATTGATTCCTAAAATAAGCTCCAAAGTAAAGTTCTAAAAGTCAGTGAATACTTGCTCTTAATCTGTGTGATACTGTTAGGCACCACTGAAAGAGACAGGAAAACCTAGTTTCACTGATCATTGTAGGAAACACAAATGGAAGGCATGTCAGAGGCCCTGTCTAACAGGAAAGAACTCTGAACTCAAGAGACGCAGTCTGTCCTGTGTCTACCAATTTCTTCCTGAGAAGTCATTTCATCTTCCTTTAACTTCACACATACATCTAGCAAATATACATAACTATACTTGTCAGCTTTGACAATTGCTGTATTATAGGCACTTTAGCACTCTTATGAAGCAGCAGAATGATGTTCCTTATATTCAGGAATATCTTTATAATACAGGCTTCTCTATTAGGAAAAAGACTTCAACATCCCCCCCCCCCAAAAAAAAAAAGATAAAGGGAGGGGGGAAAGGCAAAAAAACCTGACTGCATCTAATTTGGAAACACCTTAGTAAATCAGTTCTTACAATCTTGCTGACTAATTCAGGCTTCTTAAGACATCAAATTGTTTGTTGTAATGATAGTTTAAACAATCTTTATCATACAATTAAATTCTGAATTCACTGCTACTTGTTACTTCTATTTCTTCTTTGCTTGCTTAGTCACAAGAAGATGCTTTGGCCTCCAGTTAGATTTCAGTTCTTTGGAGCATTCATGAAATTTATTTCTGTTTTATTAGGAGAATTTAGATTATTATGGAAATTACTGTCTACTCTTTCCCTGTTACAACAATATGCAGCCTATTGCATACAAAAATGCTGTTGCTGGACTTGTTTATAAATTTCATGTACTACCTTAGTCTGGATTATCAAACTAATTACAACAGTATCCTCTTCTCTTACAACTTTTATTTATCCTTTCTGAGGATTAATTTGAAAGACTGGTTCTTCTTTCCAGTGCTGTTATGTTTATTCAGCATATTTTTCTCTTTTATTTGCTGACATTAAGTTTTATTTAATGCATATTGTACTGCCTGCTGAGGGTCAGTATTTATTAATCTTGCCTGATGTAAAAATCCTACTCACATACTACCAAATTTTGTAAGCAGAAATGAACAATGGACATAATTGAAATAGCCCTCAAGTAACAATTAGAGCAGAACTTTTATCTGTATTATGCATCTGTAATTTGACAACTTATCTTTTCATAAGCACATAGCTAAAAAGAACAGAGAGTTTAGAAAGTAACAACTAAGCATAGAATTCTGGCATACAGTAAACATAAAAGGCAAGCCTGCATGGCTCTGGCACCCTTTGTCTCCTAGCTAGGGAAGTTAGCAATGGCTAATGTAAATCAGTAGCCTTAAGAAAGGAGTATGATCAGGTACTAGCAAGCAAAGATGCCAGTGCCAGGTCTTCCTGAAATGGGACCATCATTCTGACGATGACCCCCCCTTGCCCCAAGAACTTAGAAAATGCTCAATTCTGCTAAATACAGCTATTTTCAAGGTAGAGATAATAATAGTAAAGTATTTGATAGGATATAAAGAATGGCTAGTTCAGTTTCATAGTGAGAAATGATCAGTATTATTGTTATATTTTGAAACTTATTTAAATATTTCTTTGTATGGTTGCGTTTTATCATCAGGAAGAGAAGCTAGAGGTTTAAAAGGGGAGTTCCAGTCAAGGCAGCCTGCCAAAGGCTGCTCTGTAAACCCACAAACACAGACAAGAAACTAATCTAGTTAAAGAGTCATCTTGATATGCCTTTTTCTTCAGCTGTATTATGAAGTTTGTGAATTTCAAAAAAGGTTGTTTTAAAACATTTCAGTAGTTTTTGTTATAGCGCTTTTATAATACAAACTTTCAAAATTACAAGAAAAAGCCCATCAGCTAGGCAAATACTGTTCCCACAATGTAAATAGGTAAAACAGTGACAGTTTTTGAACATGCATCTCAGTGCTCCCTGAATTGGAAAATTTTGTATGACTAAAATCAAGAATGCATTTACAGTGCGTAAAGTATGCACATAAGCGCTTTCCTGAATTGAGGCCTAACTTCTTTGTCCACAGTCTCTTTATAAATAACTAGCAGAATCCAGCTTTTTGGCACGTAAGCTTTACAAAACATGAGTTATTGGGAAACACTATATGCAGTAGAATTGAGAATAAGATGAAAAATGAAGAGCAAATAGAAAACAGTCAGCAGGGCCAGGGGGCGTAAAGCCTTCTTGAAACCCTAAATTCAAATACGCCTTAACTCATGACTGAAGTAATTTGGTTGATTCCATCTGAGTGGCTAACAGAAAAGGCTTGTTCATGTCATTACATTGCAAGAGAAGTGTTTATAGCTGCCAGGCTTCGTTCCAGAGAGAAAAGTGGCAAATAAATGCATATTATATACAAATACATAAGAAAAAAATGTAATGGTAGACAACAAAATATTCTCCTGAACTATCTTACTAAGCATCATTGGAGACTCTCATAAAGAACAGTAATTCACAGAAGTAGTAGATGATGTTTATAAATGAATGAAACCCTGATGACGTCCTTCTCTGAGGAGAGAAGTAGAAGTAATCCCTTCAATCCTACTGTGTGGGAGAGCCAGAGAAATACAAAAACCAGCGATACGTGGAAGGAAGACTAAAGAGTTCACAGTCTAACTCAGATGATGCTTCTGGCCTAAAGCACTAATAAGTCCTTCGCCATCTTTGTAACGCTGCACTTGCTATAATAGTTACATGGGAAAAACAATTCTTTGCTGGGAATTAAGCATAATTTTATAACAACCTTTAGTGCAGTTACAGGGATAGCCTTTGTTTTCCATGGATTCAGTTGCCTGGCGCCAGAAGTGCTGGATTAATTTGAAGTTGAATTACATGCCTGTTTGCAAGTTAGATCTGCTTGGTGTTCGTAGGTGAGCCCCGCTACCACAGCATGGCTCTCCTGAGTTCTGTCGACGCAGTTGTATGTGCATCTGCTCTGGAGCAAGGCCTGGGGACCAATCCTGTGTCTGCTCAAGGAGCAAGGCCAGGGTGCCGATTCTGCTTCCAGAGTAAAATTATTGTGGGGAAGGTTTTTATTCACAATGTGCTTCACACCATAGCCATAAAAAGCTGTGGTGGCTTAACTCAGGGAATGGTGCTCGACCAGATGAGGGACAGGAATGGTTAAGGCTGGTGTTGCTCTCTGTGTGACTCCGCTCATGAAGCCGCAAGTCTGCTACTAAGAACAAAAACAGCCATTCTGGGGATTCTCCCAGGAAAGAGAAATGTCAGAACTGACACAATGTTTGCAATAATAAGCTGTGTTGGCAAAATTCTTGTAGATGTCACCAAAATGTAAATGAACTCCACCGACTCAGGGAAGCAATCTCCAGAAGAGACACAGAACTTATTTGCATTTAGCAGGGGATTACAAATATCATTGTTCTCTTGCCTCCTCTCAGACTGAAACTGTTGGCTCAGTGTCAGCAGTGCAGAGATACATTTCTCTTTCTTGAAACTAGTTTAATACCAAGAGAATAAAGTGTGTATCCCTGTACTTGTCAGCTAGCTCTTTTTCACACATACTTCACTGCAGGAATCCTCAATACTAGCAATATAGTATATGATATAGTACAGCAGAAACATGTAGAAGTACATAACTGGTACAGAAACAAAGAGGTCAGTATTCATCACTTCAATAAGATAGAGTGAGGCGAGTCCACAAGCTTTTGTTGGGCTCCAAACATTTTCTTGCCTCAAGTACTACACTGGAGATAGTAGTCAGCATGGGCTTCACAAAGTACTACAGAAACCCCATTCTGGAAATACTCCGTGGAACATGAGTTAGCAAGAAGGACAGAAAGTTTACCTGATGATAAAAATGCATGAACAAGACAGGTATAATGCAACGTCTTAATTTTTGTTGTCTGGAGAAAGGAAACATCATCAGGACAAAACCAAAATACACAAAGATAGTACAGGAATGTTACTCACATTTCACACTTTTTAAGGAATATAAAGCAAAGTATGAAAAATCTAACAGACGTAAGTGCCATACTTTCACCATAAAGAATAAATAGCGCAGTAATCCCCACTGCAGAAGAGATGAAAGCATCAAGGAAAAAAAAAAACCAAAACACGTTTCCATAGCAAGTCTCTTTTTTCCTATTTTCTATCTTCACATAACCATGTAATATTCATTAGAAGTAATTGCTCAGCTTAAGGAAACAGTGTGCTGGTAATTCATCCCTCTTCCACAGGTCATAGAAAGTGCAGGAAAAATATGCAGAATTAGAACATGACTTAACACAGAGCATCAGACATAGATCATGTGCCACAGAAAGTGTCAGTTGGGTTTAATTTAAATTACAAGTCAATTCAAGGAAGAGCAGAGTTAAGGTATTGCCCTTTTGGTTGTTGACTTACGAAACACATTCAGTTAAAGCACCGCTCCACTCAAATGCATCGGTGTGTCAATTCACAGCCTCAGTGCAACCATCTGTCCTCAGAAGACTAAGGCAATTTGAATGCTGCCAGCCCTTTCAGTAGGTACACAATAGTGTTCTTCTGACAAAATTGGATCATACTTGTACTAATAGAGGTCAGCATGGGATTTCATGACTGAACAAGCCAAAAAAAGGGGTCACAGTCTTGATGTGCTAAAATTGTGCACACTTAGTTTATTGTTTGGTGCTTGAGAAATTGACTTGTCTCATGAAAGATGCTGACATCTTAATGATGTGGTGTTGGGGAACATGCTACTCTAGCACTAATACCACGCTTTCCCTTTGAAAAGGGAGCAAGCATTTAGACTTTGGATGCCAAGTTCCTGATACATTATCTTTTCTACTGGGACAGAAAAAACTATGTTGGATATATAGGTGGTAGATTTCCAGTCACATAGCTGTCCACTGCAAAGTCCAGCAAGCACCACATCATCCTCACTGTGCAGGACACTATTTTATCCTAACAGGGAGCTAACACAATGCAAAATAAGTCCACAGATTTTTCTTCTGTAACCCACCAAAAGCCATGCGACCTGTTATATAGGGAACCACAATGCCCTGCCACACGTTACTTAGAAAAATGGGGTACCTGCAGCATCAGAGTTATACAGGGATAGTTCTGCTCTCAATCCACTCCCTTTAGCATGTGTTTCATCCAAGTCAGAAGGTAAGAGATTGGTGAGAAGCCTGCCTCCTCTGTCTCTTCCGCAGTTATGAAGGACAGGCAAACTGGCATTCACCAAATGGAAATAAAACATGCCTTAAAGTCAGCATCTCTCCTACCACTTTATGGAAACATGAAAACCTTGCTTCAGTCTGCTAAGTTGCAGTGAAAAAAGCCTAATTTTATCAGTGGAAATTGCCAACAAGAATGAGAAGAGTTCTTTATTAAAGAGTGATAAGTGAAAGCTAAGGTTAAGGCTGACATTAGGCAAACTGATTTCATACTAATCTTGATTTGCGATCATAGCACAGCAACTGTTTGTGATAATATATGTATATACACATTTGTAGGAGGCAGACATGAGTTTTCTGTGTTTGATGTATTCATATTAAATTATCTTGAATAAGAACACAAAGGACAGTGTTTATAGAGTAAATAAGACTAGCGAAATATCCCATTAATTCAAAGACATCCATCACAAATGTCACCACATCCCTACCATAGAAAGGGGTTCCATACAAATGTTATGTACGTACTGATGGGGCCCAGAGCTGCAACCCGTTCCTCTCTCTCCAGGCCTCTGAGCCCCAAATTGCACACTGCAGCCAGGAGTGCTTTTTGTGGTAAGGCATCTAATCCTTTTAACCCAGTCTTTGACCTAACTGAACAGGCTAGTGACTGAACTTCCTGCATCTTTTTCCCGTCCACCCTACAAAAGCTGTTCTGTGCAAGCAGCAGAGACAAGGTGCTAGAGCAGAAGGAAAAGGTGTTACTGTTTTCATTGGGTCTTCAGTGTTAACTACTAGGACAAACAGGAATGTGTTTTTATTTGGACAAAGCTTAATGGAACAACTGGTACAAATGGTCTTTGAAAAGAAAGATCCCATTCTCGCACATGAGGGTTTTCTCACCATCTCGTCTATGACTTCTTCCTCCTTCCACTGAGGAAGGTATTGTCACCCTAAAGAAGCCACATCTAAAGCAAATGTGGCAGATCAACTACATGTTACTCCAAGGTTCAAGCACCCTTCTTCCACATTTACTCTTGTGATTCAATACCAATAATGAAAATGAAGTACACTGCCTTTACAGGAACATACTAATTAGAAATAAAAATTGTTACTTCAAGACAAGGTAGAACCTTGGAGTTAGATTTCTCTGCTTAAAATTGCTTTTAGAGTTTACAAAAAAAAAATTACTAAGATCAAAACCAATTTGCCAAAATTCCAGTGGAGAAGAATAAAAGCTTCATTGAAAAAATAGAACCATAACAAACCCCAGTGTATTTCAAATCTAATTCAGTAAGCTTGCAAATACTGATTGCAGTTACGTTCCTAACTTACAGATGCTTGCATGGATGAATAATTAATCTGATCTCATACCATGATCATTATGCATGTACATTAAACCTGCACATGTAAACTGGTATAATGCAGTTTTGAAAAAGACAGCGTTCCCCCAGCACATCTTACTGACATCCTGCTCATTTGGAATCCTACCTTGGTGACGTGTCTGCTTCTTTGTAATTTCATGTTTGGGAATAATTGAGAGATGAACAAATAACTGAGCCAGTGCACAAGATAATTTGACTGGACACTGTATTGATTCCTCCTATAATGATTCAGGAACTAGTAGAGATGAAGACTTTTTCGGATAGAGTAGTAGTGCAAAAGAAACTACAGCATACAGTGATATCTACCTCAGAGAGTAAAAAAAAGAAATCTTGTGCTAAATTAATCAGAGGAGATAAGACCATAATTCATAGTCAGTAATCATCCTGACAAATATTGTAAATTAATGCATTATGCATTGTTCATTACTTTTTATCTCAATCACAGTAATTTTCTGAGGTTGATATGTATATGTTTGTCTTTGCAGAGTTTTTGGATAATGAAACACTGGTAAAGGGCAACATGAGGAATAAACATATGCATTATTAGGGTATCTCTAATCTTTCTTCACAGACAGGGTTTATCTCCAAGTAATATAGAAGATGAACAGAAGCAGTGACTTTCCTTTCAGAACCAAAAAGCTCACTGAACAGTCTTAGCACTTCCTGAATCAACAGGGTTGCCCACACCTTCACAAGCATTCAGTGCTTGCAATCTCAGGTATATTGTTAGCAATGAGGCCATCTGTTTTTATCATCAATGCTGTCTTCCTTGGCCCAACCTTAAAATCTGGTATTTTAGGAAACTATGCAGCAGCTGCTAGTTAGAAAAATCTGTGATCTCATCCCCAGAAGGACTTAACAAGATAGTACGAACAAGTGACACAGTAAATATTAATTATTTTAATAATCCAAACTGCATGATATTTCTTGTATCATATGCTGTCAGCACAAGAGAGATGAGAAGATCTAAAGGGAAAGTCCCTGCACTATATGATATTCAGTACAGCTTTTAGAAGAAATTGTAGCAGGACAACATGCACAGGCTGAACATTATAAAGTTGTAGGTGTAGCTCCATAAAGCATAGTGGTTATCCTTGTTAACATTTCTAGCACATTTCTCCAATTAATACCAATGCAAAAGCTATCTAGATGGTGGCAGGGGTTCAAACAAGATTTTATTTTTGCATAGTGTTCATACCTTCCTTGGTAAAGAATTGCAGTCTGTCCCTTTATCTCCAGTACCAAAAAAAAAAACAAACCCAAAACAAAACAAAAACAAAAAAAACCCCAAACAACAAAAAATACAAACCAAAACCACACACAAACAAAAAAAACAACCCACACAAACCAGCAAACCAAAAAAACCACACCTAACATCAACCCACATTCCCTTACCAATTTACAATGGAAGGCAGGAGCTCTCCCTTCTCCAAGTCATTAACAACATATCACTGTAGTACGGTTTCAAGACACCCCTCACCACTCAGTTAAGACCCTTCAAAAGATATCTTGTGATGCACAAGACAAGAATGAGGAGTTAAAGGAACTATTTGATACATGCAGAGATTTCAAACCTTTCCCATTTAATGTTTTGCCCTCAAGCTTCAGGACAGTGGGCACTTCAGATTAAAAACAAACAAACAAACAAACAAAACATATATATATAAAAAAAAACAATCAAAAAAGTATCCACTTTCCATTGCCATTCTAACTGGGCATTTTGCCAGTACAATTATACAATTTAGGATATGCTGTGAAGTCCATGGTTTTATAAATTCTGAGAAATAGCTGTTCACCTGCTACTCCAAGGTGAGGTAATATTTCAAAATTAGGGTAATTCTGAGTTTACATCTTGTCTCTACAGCAGATCAAAAACTTACTGTTAGCTTGTTAAAAATTAATATGAGGCTTATCTCGGGTTTTTACATATTTCACTATCCAGTTAGAACAACCATCAGGAGGTCATACTTAACATCATGGCACAAGAGCTTTAAAGAGAAAACAGCCACCTTTTCTAAGCTTATTTTTGTTCAATTTCAGCAAATTAATCAGTTATGGCATTGCTCTTGCTTTAAGCAATTTAAATTCAAGGCTTCCATATTGTCTTAGCATGCAGTTGGTTCAGTCATTTAGCTAACAGTCACGCAGACTGGTGATCTTTGGTGGAAGTCTCAGATTTCAGCCGTGTGTCTCACCAGACTTTGGACAGGTGACCTGTGGAGATCACTGGGGTAAAATACGAATTCCAGCCCTGGGGTTCAATCATGGTGGTTATTACTTGGTCGCCTCCAAGAGTCATAGGACCTTTTCACAGGAAAGGACCAAGTTTTCACTGCTGTTCAAAGCCCTGTGACTCTACTGCTGTTGGAAGGGATTTTCCCCAAGTCTTTAATTGCAAGGTCATTATGAAGATAGTGTCCAGCACAGACAACACATATCCCATTGTATTTTGCTAGGATTTGATATTCCTCTAGTAATCCTGGAGCACCATTTTATTACTTTCAGTGCTACATCACTTCCATGAATAAGCCTTTTTCATTTCTCTCCACCTCACCAAGCATTCACTTTTCTCCACCTCACACACTGTATTTCTACTGTGTCATATGAAATAGGAGCTATTTTCATGCTATCAGTTTCTTAACAAAAAAATTCATTTTCAACTAATGCAAAGAATATAAAATTTCAACTTGCTTTTAATCTTCTAATGTCTTTTAATCTGACTGTTCACACATAAGAAACTGAAGTTGTTCATATATTCACACCAGAATTGAAGTAGCAGTGTATCCAGCTACCCCATGCAAATAGGAGTACACATAAGAGCAGGTGCATACAATTTACATATCTAAGTTTAGCAGGCTCTTTGAGATGGTGATAAATTCTTCTAATGTGAACTCTTTACATCACCCACATATTGAAGGACATTCTGAGTTCTCCTGTATTGCAAGACTATAATGTAATATATACCTTTTTGGTAGGGAAGAAGTATGTTTAGTTAATTTGAATAGAAGCACCTTAACTGGCCACACCATGTGAATCCTCTTGGCCTCATTATGAGCCTAACAATGTAACACTTATCTGCCAGCACATAGTTGAAATGAATAATTAAGGCAAATACGGGGAAACTGAAGAAGGTGTTTGGGGTTGTTTGGGGGTTTTTTTGTGATTCTTTTTTAATTTGTTAATCAACAATTGTAAAAGTCCTTGCTGTTAGTAAGTATGTAGATGAAAATCTCTTTGCAGTCATGTATGATCAGGATAACCAGGAACAGAAATAACTTCCTTTTCTATTACAAAGTTGTTTATATCTTTCTCCATATATTTGCCCATGCACTTGAAAGGGGATAGAAGAGGATTTTGTATCAGCCTAGATAATAGTTTCTCCACCAAGAATCCCAAAGCTTTTTTCAAAAATTCTTTTTTTCCTCTCCAGTGGGTAAACGGGGAACAATTTAACAGACACATTTCCACTATGAATATTAATAGAAGTAGGATGGTTTGCATACAGGCATGTTAGGAGTCAACAGCAGGGCTCAGGAAACAATCAAGGGTCAATTTGTGCTGTAGTGGTGGGCTAATAGTCAAACGAAGATCATTCTGCCTCATCCAAAATAGCAATTGTGTCCAGAGATTAAATCACAGTTATCTGGTAAACTGCAAGAAGAACAATTAGTGACCTTTAACATTAGACTAAACATACAAAGCATATCTCTTTGAAATGAAGCTGCTACTTTGAGAAGGTGGAAGCTGGACGGTATTTCTCTCTTCCTGTTGTTCCAGGCAGTATCCCTAAAAGAGCTTTCATTTAGGTAGTCCTACTAGAACCACCCCTGCAGGGCATGCTTATTTTCTGGGACTGAACCATTTTCTGGTCCCATTTGTTCAAAAGGCCACAAAAACTAGCTAGCCTTAAAAACAGTCAGTATTCCGGGTTAAGACATTGTCAAGGGTGCTCTGTGGGCATCTCAGAGGTTCTAACCTACATGCAACACCATTCATTATAAAGGGATTTATAAAACCTTTGTAAATCAAAATTTAATCAACTTTCCCATAACACATAATTATTTAAATGGAGTCTAATCTAAGAAACAGCATGCTCAGAAAAAGCCAAAGTTGTTGTTCTAGCCTTACTCTGCATCTTTCTATTCTCTAAATCTTATTCTCACTCAATCTCATTTGGTAGCAATGCAGAACAATGCACACTGCAATTTGTTTCCTTTAGAAATATATTCTTTTCTTTAAATCCTCTTTGAAAATAATAAATAGCTTAGTTTTAAGAACAGGGAGGAATACCCACAGCCTAGACTTCTAACTGCCTGGAGATAAAATGGTGCAGCATACACAGATGTTTCTCAGGGCACCTGTAAATATCAGCCCTTCTTAGCATGTGTCTTCTATTTGGGGAACAACCCAGGACTTCTTCCAACTTCCCAGCAGATAGGAAGGTGTAGCTACCTCATCTCTAGCAGCTATTGATGTTTACCCTATGCTGAAACTAGCCTTGAAGTGGAAACTACATTTTACATTTAAAATACACACATATACATGCTGCAGTTTATATAGAAAGGTGAATAAATGTACTTCCCTAAAGGCTACACTTGTTGGGGGGGTGGGGGGTTGGTTGTTTTTAAAGTCCTTCCTCTGCCATCTCAAATGGAAGGCAACCAACATCATATTATTTATAAGAAGGAACTATGTGGAACCTATAAAATAAGCTATATATGCAAGGCAGCAGAATGTTATGCTACTCCAGGAAAAACACCACTGCCTATCAGGCGGGGGGGGAGGAGGAATTACTTTTTCCAGCCCTTCAGTGGCATAGAGTCTTCTCTCCTCTTTAAGCCTGGCTCAGCTCTGCCGGCCAAAGATAAATATGGGAGGGGGCAGAATACATGATATGATCCAGCCAGCCCCTAGACACTGCACAGCATATATATGGAATGGTGTTTGGCTGTATGGCAAGTCCTGTACTCTGATTTACCAGTCCTCTAACTAAACGGGTCTTCTATAGTAAGCAATAGGGATTTTAAAGAAAGGAATTTTTCCCCCCAGTTTTTCAAATAGTAATTTAATTTCTATAGATCTTTCAGTGTCCTTGAATTTTGGTGGCTCCTTTAGCAGCAAAGAAACTAGGTGATTGAAATCGCCCCAAGAATCAATATCTGTTTTGCTATTATTGTCATTCCTGCAGCTGTTTACGCAGAAGTCCTGCTCCTGTTCAGACAAAATCTGAGGGAATGAAATCGCTTCTTAATGGTTTGAGAAAACTCCTTGATTTATGCAGACAGATACTGCTGTAGCTTTTACAGATACAAATGATAATTTAAGTCATACTATAGGCTTTGTATAATCTGTGACATCAACACTATAATTCATATGGAAGTGCATAACAACACTGCAAAACCATTAATTATTTTAAAAAATTCAAGTCACCTTGAAAGACAGACCAAGATATATCACATATGATATCACCTCTTAAAGAAAGATCCTTGGATTCCAGCATTTGTTAACAGGTTTCTGTCTTAGTGCTCAGTTCCTTACATAACTAGATAGATCAGTATTTCAGTTGTCATTATTTTCTAAGCAGTAAATGTGAATCAGTCCTCTACTTTTTTTTTTTTTTTAATAGATTACTACTATTGAAGACTGGAGATGAGGATGGAAAAAAAATAGGATTATTTCAATAGCAAAAGTCCTAAATAAGAAGCAGCACATAACCACAAGCACTCTGGGAATGTTCAAGATATATATAAGGTGGACGTGATTCCTGAAGCTCAGTTAGTAGTTCAACCTCAAATGCTAAAGATAGCATCTTTATTAGCTCTTTTCCAGAGTTTCAAATCATGTGAGCAGGTTAATGATTGCTGAAAGATGCTGGTTAGTAGAGCCAGTTGAATAGTTCAATGCAACACAAGGAAAATATGAAACTTCATCATTTAAAAAGTCTCATAAATTTCAGCCAGTATAATAATAATAGAAGTGGATAGCTGATTTACAGATTCATAGATGCATATAGCAGGCAAAAGAACACAGGTCAGCTGCTCAGTTGTTACTGTTAGAGCAAGAATTTCTTCACTGCCTTCTCATTTTCTCTGTGGAGGCAGAAAGTAAAGTTTGTAAAGAATAGAACTTTTCTGTGGAAAGTTTTGGCTGTTGGGTTGGTCCCCCCCCACCCCCCCTAGTATAGATTAGGTTTCCTGCCAGGGCTACATCTTCCATGAGCTGTCATCTGCCCTATAGCTACCTCTTTAGGTCACATTAGATATAGTTCAGAAAGAGCTTAACCTCCTAAAGAGAACACAAGACATCCAGATCACAGTTCAAGCAGACTGCTGAGGTAAAATATATAATTGTTTTCCAATTAAATTTTTTTCAAACCTTTCCCTCTCAGAATAAAAAGAAAAATTATTATATTGCTATATTTTTTTCCGAATTCTATATGAGAAGCTTATGTGCCAAAATACTAGAGTTTCTCACAATAAAAAAAAAAGTATTGCTTTTGCCCTGGTCAAGTCACTACCAACCTAAGTTGGATCTGAGCTTATGAAGGTAACTTTACTTTAATGGGTAAAATAGGATTCTCATCATACTTATTTCCAAGCCCTAATACAGACTTTCTGAAAAAAGTAATAGGTTCGGGTCCTGCTTATAAAATTGTATTAGTTCAAAGTTGTTTGTGTATGAGAAAATAGAGGAAGAAATATATTGTCCATCACAAAGTGGGCTGTTACACTTCGAGTGATTTGTTTCACTGCAGTGGTATTTATCATGTTGATAAAATAGACCATGGATCTGAAAATTGGAAGATTTTTCCTGTTAATTTGAAACAGCACCTATACATGCTGCTGTGACATCAACATAATACCCTAAAGCCACAGCATCTGAAAAGATTTATTTTCTGAGCCCTTCTGCAGCCACATTCTCTTTGCTTCTGACATTCTCAATTTGCAGGCTGCTGGTGATCCAATCTTATTCATTCTGGCTCTATAATAAGGATGTCAATGCAAGAAGAGAAAAGTCATTATCTGATAGCCAACAGACATGATAAAAAGGCAGAGTTAGATATCTCAGAGGAAAGGCCACCCTTTCTGCCTTGGATGAGCTTCTCAAGGTCATGGGCAGCTTTTGTACCTGTAAGTATGCTCCAAATTCACTTTAAGCTGAGTGCATCAGATAAAACTGAAATGTCCCTATCACACAGTCTCATGTCTGAATAAGGTTTTGATTTTTTACTATTAATCAGTGAAAAGTTTTAATTATGATTAGAACATATATATGCAGTGAGAAAGATCAAAGAGGTAATGTGAGCTGCAGAGAACCTTAGTCTAAATTTATGGGCCCTGCCTGGTTAATGTCATTCCTATGGGTTTGGATTATGCTGCAGTTATGTCCCACTAGCAATAATCAGGCAAGACTAGTTAACCATTGCTATAGAAAGATTTTTACCTCAAATTTAAAAATAATAATGAATATCATCTGGTTTTGGGAACCTTTTAAATGTCACAGTTGCAACAACTGACAGCAAAAATGTATTTATTCATCGACTTTGTCAAATAACTACTTAGTACCATTCCAGAAGATAAGCTACTATCAAGCACAAGGTAATGGGCTTTTATAAGCAGTAATTGGATGAAAGTTTTGAGTTGCAATATACATGAGTTAAACTAGATCAACCAATCTTGATCTATGAATCTGTACACCATACGATGCCCTTTACAAGCCACATTAAGGTAAAAGTTTGAAGCAATTCCTACACGTTTATTATTGAATAACAATTGTAGCTTAAGAGGCAGTTTAATTTTATGTGTGCAAATCAGAAAAGCATACAGAACAGGAGGACAACACGTGACTGGCCCCTAGGCTGTAGGTAGCAGAGGCAAGCAGTGTGAGAGAATTAAATACGCTCCTGGGCCTCCCGAACTGAAAATTCCTTTCCCTGTACTATTTGTATGGCTCTTGTAAAACTGATTTATAGAGCAGACATTTCCCAGATTATTCTAGTCTTCCACTCATTTGCTAAACTTTGCTACAAGACAGTAAGATAAACGCAAAAGGACCAATAGCCTTGCCTGCTTTTAGCATCATCATCAGTTCTTTTTAAACACTGTTTAAACATTAAACATACTAAGGTAGCAGTTCCTATCTGCTTCCTATATCCCTCTAGAATGTAGGAAGAATCTGATGCGCAGTGTTCCCATAGCTGAATGAGTATAACTGGTGAGCTAAGTGGTTTTATTCTTTTGGTGTGAAAAACATGCAGATGTGAGTTTGCATTGTAGCATGGCAGTCTGCACTACTGTATAGCTGCTTTAAAGAACCCCAAGCATTCAACGCATTCAAATGTTAAGGCAGTGCCACCTAATTCATTACACTTGACACAAGCCATTGCCATAGCCAGACCTACAAAACCCTTTCTTCAGTGACCAATTTTCCATCTTCTATATTTTAACAATAGCTACAAACTCCCTGTACTTACTTAGTATTTAAGTCTTTCTGGGTCCCTAGTTACTCCTACCTTAATAAGTTGCCATCACAGTTGCTGCAGATCTTATGTGTTGGAGCACTCAACAACAGGCATGCCAAGATTAACCTCTCACCAGAAGCACAGAAAGTAGTCTTGCGAGAAGACAGAAAGTAGATTGTGAGAAGCTATTTGAGGAGAACATACCTAGTTTCTTCCCTATCCAAACTGGTTAGAATTACTAAAAAGCACAGTATTTTCCTCTTTTTTCCATGGGGGGGGGGGGGTATTGGGCTCCAGTTTTATCATTAAGTGGGTCTCTTAACCAAGGAGTGAGAAGAAACCATAGATCCATCCATAGTGTTTTATGGAAAATGTGCTGATTTCAATATTGTGTCTGACAGAGCTGAGCTGTTCTCCTAAGCTTTTCCTTTTATGGAATTACTGAATTTTTTTTAATACTTTCACTACACCTAGGGATTGGAAAGGTTAAAAAAAATAAAATCGAAACTTGTTAAATTGCCATTCCATTTAAAACTGGCAGGTTGTTTGCACAAAAATAAGAGTTGAACAAAGTAATAATGTAAATCAAATACAGGCCAGATATTGATATGAAGCCACTCCTGATGTATACTTGGGATAACCAAGGTAAGTCCCATAAGCAGATGACATCCTGGTATATATCTAGCATAAGTGAGAGGTTCCAACCTTCCTCAGGATCCAGATGGAATAGCTTTGAATCCAACAGAGACCTTTTTTAAAAAAAAAAAATTAGCTCCTACAGGGGTACCTTTGCATTCAGTGACTTGAATAATATCCCTGTCCCCCTTGCTACAGTGATACTCTGTCCAAAGCCAGTGCCTGTGTTCCAAAACCTTTTTCAGCTTGTTTTTGTAATGCACCTACCTTACTCATTTTGTGAACTCCTGCCTGGGAGCTACAGAATAAGCAGTGTGATAGCAGCCTGATAGCAACTGCAGCCAGAGGCTGATTTCACAGTACAGTAGGAAGTGCAGAATCCAACTGGTCACTGTGGGCCAGACTAAATCATCTTTGAACAAGAACCATTCATAAAAGCAGAATCAACAAAATCTTCATCAATTCCACTAATTTAGCTTATCTGTGTGCCTCACTAGGACGTCTCAACTCCTTCTTGCCATCTGTCAGTCTCCTCCCCTTGATAAAGAAACTGCATATTCCAACACTGTCCCAACCAGGGATTAAAAAAAAAGGATATCAGAAATATGCTTTAAATTGCTTCAGTGTTTGAGATACTTTGTTGTGATTATTTTAAAATCAAAGCATACTATGCCCTATCCTATTCTAAGCCTCTTCCTACTCATTTCCAGTCCTGTACACTTTCTTAATACAGCATATTTAAAGCTAATAGGAGGTGCTAGGTCATCAACCCCAAAAAACTTGTACTGACCTAGGGTGTACATGTAATACAACATTGTTCTGTCAGTGTGCTTCAGCTCTAGTTCAGCAAGTAATCAGTAAGCCCATTCTGTACTCAGACAAGGCTTAACTGAGGCTGGCAGGGATGTAGAGGTGTATGATTCTGCACACAAAATCCTTCCAGTACAACACATCAAGCACTTCTTCATGAGCTGTTCACGCACATTTCAGTCTAGGAACCAAAACCACTCCATGTCTCATCTTCTCCATCAGTGATAGAGGAATGAATTATCATCTTTATTAAGATGATAGACAGATTTTAAACCAGGGGAAGAGATTTGGTTATCTTAGTTATCTTAGTAAGAGCCAGCCTTAAAATCATCTCTGATTTTTCAAGGGAACAAAGAAATCCCTATCAATTACAGACACCATTGTGGCTTCACTAGAGCTGATGTGCCTTCAGGAAAAAAACAAACAAACAAACAAAAAACAAACAAACAAAAAACCCCAGCTGATTCATTATGGAGAGAAGTGATTTTCATTTATATGTTGTGCTTCCCTTCTGTCTCATTTGGGATATGAGCAGGTAAAAGCCAGTGAAGAAGAGAGAAGCCACTCCTAATAAAGGGCTATATCTTGGATGAACCAAGCTCCCATGACACATCTGCACACTAAGACATTTCACTCTGACAGGACGTGACCCAACTGAAACTTCAACATTACTTTCTGCCAAATTAGAAAGGGATAAGAAGTGTCCCTTCAAAGACACATTAATGAGAAAGCACAACATACACAAAAAACCTCAAGTTGTACTACACCTCCTTCACTTATGTGGAGAGTTACTTTACAAGTTGGTCTCTTGAGATGCAGGAGCACTGGGTGAAATAATATATTTAAGGGGTTTTGCAGATTGTTAATTTATTGTCTAACACTGAATTGATAGTGTAGGCAATTTTCCACTAGTACTCTCATTCTAAATTAAGTGCTTGCTCAGCTACATGTGCCCCTTGCATTGTATTCACGACTGCAACAGCCAGCATGTTCCGTTTGTGCCATGTCTGGTTAGTTACACAACTCCCATCACTGGATAAAAGCAATGGTTTCTGCATCCAATATATTTCATATTTAGAGGATTAGATATAAAGTATTCATATTTATGCATGTATTGTTTACGATTTGCAGTTTCATGAAAAAAATACAACTTACCTCAAAAAAAAAAAAGTTAGCATTCTGCTATTGCTGGTATATTTATGGGCTTCACATAAATTTCCAGATACTTCAATTCTGAATGAAGAAACATAGCATTTTTATATACAGAAATGTACAGTTTATCAAAAGATGTATTTGGATAAAAGGAGAAAAACTTGTAAGATGTTCCTTTGCCAAAAGTAACGTAAACTCTTTTGCCCCCCAAAAATTCAAAACCAAAGAATTTATATCAACATGGCGTCTCATTCTGTAGTTGTTAGTCACCTCAACAATTCCAGTAGTAGTAAGTCAGTCTGTGAAGTCTCACAGTGCCAAATTGAAAATAATACCATAAGAGAAGTTTTATCAGCTGCACATTGTTCTAGGAGCTAGAGTAAGGGGAGTTGTTCATTCCTTCTACTAAAAGCAATATTGTAATGTATCTTGTCTTTAGCAGAGACTGCGTTCAATTAGTCTAAGACATAAAAAAAGAGAAAGATTCATGATGGTGAGAAACAAGGTAAAATAGACAAGATTTGGAACAGGTAAGGAAGCCCTGAGAACGTGCTAGATAAATGGGCTGTCTTGAAATAAAAAAAATAATACCTCTAGTACAAGTGGAGAGTATGAGAGAGTACTTTCTATTTGAAGTCACTGCTAACCTGTTAAATTCCTATAAAGCAAAATAGGACCAAATATTAGTGCTCACACTGTGTGGCACCACAGGAATCTCAAAAATAGTCAATGTGTTAAGATACCAGCTGGCTTCCATACACAACTGGAAAGAAAAAAAAAAAAAAATCTAGTCTACTTCTCTTTTCTTTAGACAGTCCCTGTTAAGAGGATCATTTAGAAGTTGTCCAAGTTTCAAAAGATCCAAAAGCACTCACCGTAGCCTCTTTTCTTTCCCACTGAACTTGACAGGAACTTTATCACCAACTCCAGTTACAGTACTATTTGGCTTCAATTTGAAGACAACAAGCCTGATAGTGCATGGAGCAACCTCATATCCCAGGCTCACGTTCTCATCATAATGGCAACAAAGTTGATTCTTCCCTTTTATCTTTGCAAGTCAGCCAAAATTATGTATTAAATTATCCGCCAGGACTTTCAGTTCAGGTGTCAATTCCCTGCAATTGTGATTTAAACTAATTGGCGCTGGTGTGATATTTGCATCTTTCAAAGACAGAATTTGCAAAAATCTGAATAAACAAGGCTATGGAAAGTCAGTGGGAGTACACACTTGTTGGACACATTACCAACAGAGAGAGTTAAAAAAACTGTACGAATGAGGAACATGATTAGAATTTGAGGAAGTTTAGTTCTAGTGCAAGGGCTGTAAGATCAGCGGAATCCACCCCTCAAACGTACCCCATACCCAAAAACTCTTTGCGCTAAGAGTATTAAGTGGGACAGTTTTCCATACCTTTTTGATTTAATGCTACAGAATCAGTTTAATTTTAAGAAAATTCCATTTTCTCTTTTGGCATAAAATGCTTTGTAAAAGCTCAGCACATTTCTTGGCTATCTTAATTGCTTATAAAAATTCTCAGCCAACAGTCAAGTGCTTCTAAAAAATTAACAAAAACCCTACTACATGCTAATTCCCCAGTTTTTTTATATTTCTAGTCAGTTCTCTCAATGTCAAGCGTTAGCCAACGATAATATACATTGGCTTGAAGCCATCATCATCTTTTTAAGCTTATTGTGACTGCAAGACACTAGGTAGTATATCCCAAAGGAAAAGAGTGGGGAAAACATTGCTGAAAACTATCTGCTAACATCTATCCATGTAAAAAGCACTTGCACTTCCAAAAGCACATATTCACTTTACAGAACATTCAAAAGAGCAAAATTGTTAGCCTTAGTTCCTGTAGAAAACAAATTATTTATCTGTTCAACTGGCATGTAGCCAGATACAAAAATATATCCATGCCATATTTGAAAGCTAGTCTTGGTATATATGCATGTCCAATAATTTCTTGCATCAATAAAATTCTAGTTTACTCGATACATAGTCTGATCCTGAGCAGCTAGTGGGAGACTTCTTTTTTATCTGAGGGAGTGTGTGTGTGTATGTAGGGTTTTTTTAGTAAACTGTGGATTAAGGATAGGAGAATGGGTGCCTACTGCAACTTGTTTTCAAGACTAGGCCCAAATTTGGTTACCTTTACTGCATGCCCAAACTTTTGTCCACAAATAAACATACAGAGCCTTTTACTTAAGCAGGGATTCCATCTGCTGAAATCCTGAATTCTTTTTCCCATCATTTCTAACATTTACCTCCCCTCCATTAGCAGTGCAATCCGCCATAAATACGTCTATGGGCAATTAATTCACATGTATAATCATAGGTCACCGGTTGATTCTCTAGAGAAAACTTACTCTTTGATACTCTCTAGCTTGTCTCAAAAGGATATTTGACTTGGAAGTAAATTACTGGAGTTATTCTGACTTTTCATAGTTTGGGATATTCTTGCATTTTCCATTTTTCTCCCTTAAGCAGAATTATTATTGAACTTAAATAATACATCTAGAGGGTTGGGGGTTTTTTAACAGAGGAGAGCAGTTATAGTTTTTGCCACATACAACATGAGCACATTTCAACTGAAAAATCAAAATGGGGTGGAAGTAGGAGTAGTAGTGTTGCTCCGTGGAATGGCATGCCTGAAACAAAGGTGCACAAGCCAGACAGAGCTCAGCTCAGTCTGCAGTCACCTGGTGAAGCACAGGGTTTACCTACTGGACCACAATACTTCCACACTGTTTTAAGGTGAGGTCTGCCTGCCCACCCAGCTCCTTCTTTACACAGTATCAGGCCAAACTAGGGAGGATGAAATGAGAATGACTGCACCAAACCTAACCTCTCCGCAAGGCATGTAGCCAGTTTGAATGCTAGGAAAGCCTGGACTAAAGCACAGGTTTGGCACCATCTTTCGGTTACTGTTTAAACACACTGGCGAGCCCAAAGGGCAATAAAGTTTATTTACTTTCAGGTTTTTAATGAGCAAATTTTAAGTGCTCATCGTGATGGTTTTCTATGTCAACAATTTATTAGATGTTAAAGCCAAGAGGACCACCATATTGCCCGAGCTTCTGCCTAATAAAAAGCCACGTCTTTGATGGAAATCCAGTCCCTCACTAAGAATCCCACTCTGCATGAGTCCCCTCCCCCCCTCTGCTCCAAGTCAGTTTCTTGGGATGCAGACTCATCCCATGAACTAAAGCATGCCTTATGCTACAAAAGCATGCTCCTCTGTTTCACTCTAGCCCAAAACTTTCTCTACAAAACCTTGGAGACTTTTCACACCTAGTAACAACACACAATTCCTCTGTTCCACTTGGAGCCCAAATTTTTGAGTTTGTACATTCCTCCTTGTGCACTGAAGTTCTTTCAGCATCAATCAATTCATGATACAAAGAATCTTTCCAGGAATAAGCAAAATTATGCAACATATGTCATTGACTCCAGCAAGATATTCCCCAATAACAGGGAAACGATTGCCGAGTGACTCCCCCAGAGTCAATTACTAACAGCTCCAGAAATCAGTGTAATAAATAGGTTGTCCATAAGAGCATGAATGTGTAAAACAGATCTGTCTCAGGCTGTCTATTAGGGCTTTGAAAGCCCTTAGTTTTGGCATCTGTATTATCACACTTTGTAAAGGTCTCTTTTCACAACCGACACGTTCTTTCTTTCTCTGCTGTACAGAAGTTCACTTGAACCAGAGCAGCCCCACCAGTGAATTCCCCAGCTATGGTGAAAACGGAAATGATACCAGTTTACTTGTTTCACCCCTTCTGGTGGCTGGAGTAGTGATTGGACTTGTGCTATTTCTATCCTGTGTTACAATCATTGTTGGCAGTCTGCGAAAGGATGGACGCTTAAGACGCCCGCATCTGAGGAGAGATGCTGTTTATGGTAAGATAGCTAGTTTAGCAAGATAATGCTTAACTTTATTAATAATCTCATGCTATGGGCAACAAAAAGCATCTGGCCACTGTGCAAGGGATAAAAAAAAAAAAAAGTAAAATTTAAAAAATAGGGTAAGTAGGTCACAGGCAGCTTTGTAGTTTAATAGCATCTTTGTTCTAGCACTGAATTCACATAGTACAAGCTCCAAAGTTAATGGTTAACATAAACAAGGCCAATGCCAACAGCATTTCTTAAACAGCCTATTTTCCCTTGATATGGTATAAGATTACTTCCCCATCACTAGACTCCTGATAGTTTATTTTCATATCCCATTATAGCCTTGCTATAGCATGTAATGTAATTTCTATCTGTTGGAAAGCCAGGAATGTTCTCACTTCTGCAGTGTGTGCACCAGCCTACAAAAATGACTGGACAATTACTTCTGACCACAAAAGTTAGTAACTGGATATAAACAGAACAACAGGGCATCAAAATGTTGTTACAACCATCATCATCGTTAATGATGTCATTGATGACATCAATGTCATTACTACTGTCATCATTAAAGAGACTGGTTTCCTAACAAAAAAGTGCCAGTTCCTATCCCCTTACCCCTCCAACAACCCCCCCCCCCATACTTTAAAAGGATTTGGGAATATGAAGGAGTGAATTGTAGAATTATATTTTTGGCCAATTTGGGGTTTGCTGTCCAGAAGTTGAAAGCCACTTTGTCAAGAAAATGACAGAATCTGATTATTTCTATATTTAAGGAAAAAACAATTACAAAAAGTTACTTTGTAAGTCTTCAGCTAGTAAAAATTCAAATGATAAATGGATTAATGAATTGAGTGGAGCATCAACAATTATATCTATGGTTAGGCTCCTTTTCTGCGGTTTGTTATGAGAGTACAGTTCTTTGCGTATTCTTGAGTTTTTTTCTTTATATAGAAAAGATAATAATAGTGAGCCACACAAAAACACATTGGCTCAAATCTTGATTTCACTGTGGTAAATCAAGTATCCACTGAAGTCAATTGGACATCATTTAATTATTTGGACCAGGAATTTTTGTGTCTAAAAGAAACACATTTCCTAGGATCAGTTTGTCCACCTGGAGCCAGGAATAATTATTTGGGGCTTTTCCAGAAACATTTATACATATAAGTGAATAACATCTATTTTTTGGGAATAAATTTTAGACTCCAAAATAAGTGAAATGCAAACTCCCATGGTAACATACAGAGGGAAGAAGGGAAAAAAAAATCCAGAAAACTAATGTCTACTATTATTGTAACATCTATTTTTCCTGCTTTTCAGTAGCTAAATTTGGAATTAAATAGTTAAACCCAAATTGGAGTTACTGTTTTGCCCATGAACAGCAATATTTTGGCATGATAAAATACTGACCATTAAGATTTAATCACTACATTTAAATCTACTGCTATGTTAATTTAAAAACCCTGAAGCCAGGCAAAAACGTAAATGACAATTTTCAAACTGCTTGTTAGAAATAATAATGCTAGAGAAATGGAAAAAGAAAAGCATGGTGATTATTTTCAGAGAAATTCAAAAGAATAATCTTAAGCTAAATTGTGCCAGTCTACCAAAGTGAAAATTTTACATCAGCGCATGCTGTCCTAATATCTCGGCATGCTTCCACTGGCCAGCATGGGAGCAGCAGGAGTCACTGTGAAGTTGGCTTCCTTCACTTATCAAGCAAAAGGAAAGCACAGTGCATGATAGACTGGATTAGTCCTGGTAAATACATTGGCAGAGGTGAAAATTGCCAGAAGGAGGAACAGGCAGTTCAGGTGAGTCCTGCCCTTTTACCCTCTGCTGAGAGACACTGCTTCGATGTCACTTTAGAAGCCGGCCTTTCTCTCCAGGTACTATTTTAATGCATTGAGTGAAAAGGAGGGATCATTTTATTGTGGGGGGCAGGGAAGTGGAGATTGCTGCATTACCACAGCTTGGGACATTCTTAGGGAAATTTACCCCGGAATGTTGAGCATTAGCTAACAATCTTCTAAGACAGAAAATAGGAGTAATTTCTTGATATTTGTGGAGCTATGAAGCTCTTGAGTGAAAGCATTAAGAAAGCCCTGGAGCAGGCAGCAGGATGATTTTCTCTACTATTTTCCAGTTTTTCCCCTTTTTGTTAGTGGTTTTATTAAGAACAGCACTTTCTCAAGACACATACCTACAATCAAACACCTAAGCCGCCTTTTAAAAACCTTCACAGAATTGGCAAGGTTTCAATGTATGCAGCTCCTTGGAACTTCAGCAGTCCTGCTAATGTTTGAAGCTGCATGCAGCAGAACCAACATTCCTTTTCAACCTTTCAGGCACAAGAAAGACTTTAGACCCTTGCATCTTGTAGGGCAGCACTAAATATATAGTCCCTGTGCCATAGCCTGAAACACCACAGTTCATCTATAGATGATGTTAACTTTCTCTTGAAGGAATAGAAATGTCCTGTGAAACCTGATTGTTCCAGAATACCAGTAATTCCTCTGCCTCAGATAGGTTTTATTTTCTGATTTATGGCAGTGTTATAAACAGTGATATTGTCTCAGAGAATCCACCATGGAGGAAAAGAGCAGCAAGTATTAATTGCTTGTTTTCCAGCTCCAGATGGCTTCTCTTATGGTGGCTCTTTTGGAGAGCTGAGATCCACCTGCATGGAGGAGTTTCCCCCAGCTTTTGATTTTGGTTCCTATCTGGATACACTTTCTCAGGTCAACGTCATGTATCCTGATTCACCTCCACGGTAAGCACTTTTCTAAGATTCTGAGTATTACAGTCCTGTACTTGCAAAGCCTGTTAAAGAAGAAAATAAAACTTCTAGACCTATACCCACTACAAAAATACAGGTCACACAAACTCTAAATACAGACAGGCTTTGTTTAGTTTAAGTTCAAGTTTTCTGTAGCAGAATATATCTTTACTAAATAAAGGCATGTGTACAGCCAATTCTCATTTACTAATATTCACATTAAAATTTATCATATTGATGGCATACTAATGAAACACACAAGTAAAATTACTTATGAATATCTTTCTTTGAAAGAAATTATTTTACAAGTCAAAGTTTCACTTCCATGAGAAAATACATACTTTTTTCAAGAACATTCAGGTTACATTTGTTACTGACCTTGAGACTGTTCAGATAAGAGTAAACGGAAAAAAATGAAAGGGGGAGAAAAAATTAAAAAGAGTGCAAGAAACCTTTAAACCTTCCTGTATTTTTCAGCAAGTCTCACTTCTCAGCTTTCTTAACCATGGTATTCTATCAGAAAACAGAACTGAAGAAAACATATCTTTCTGACATACCTAGTAATTGTACTTAACCCTCCTAATTTAGGATAGGGAGAAAATTGTTTGGGGTTGTTCATCTTATATCCGTAATCTGTGAAGGACAACTACCATTTTAGCTGTTTAACCCAAACCTGCTCTGGAGAGCCATAGTTGCCTGGATTGTAGTAGCATCTTTGGAGAAGAGCGTCCTTCAAATATCAGGCAGTTCTAATTGCCCGGGGAAGTAACATCGCTAGAAGAGGCTCTTTCCAAAGACAGTCATTCCAGAAATTATATAGCAGCTCCTTCCACATGTTTGCCTGCATTCACAGGATACAAGAACAGTCATCACAAGTGACAAGAGTTGCACTTTAATCCATCTATATCTCCTCTGTGTGCCTCATGCACCTTGTGGTTAATAAATGAAGAAGGAATTCAGTTACTCCCTCCAATGAACCAACAGAAATCATTTGAAACAGAACATCACTTCAGGCTTTCTGTAGTGCTGTATCTTACAAACAGCAAATAATGGTTGAACAGTCATGCCCCCCTCCCACCCCCCCCCCCCTTTTTTTTTCTTTTCTTCCTTTTAAGCAGACTCTGTTTTGAGGTAAACCAATAAGACCAGCCCTTTTCTGACTTCTTGTATACATATGCAATATAGAGCAAGTCAGTAGTTTGAATGTACAATATATAGATCTTTGCTTTTTCTATTCTATGCATGTTCCACAAGCAACCCTTTATGTATTACAAAGTCATACTATATAATAAATAGGCTTTTAGAGATGGTGTAAATATTTTAGCAGACAGCTCACAATGTGAAAAATTATTCCGAGCCTGGCATCTAAATTTGTAGAACTTCATATAAATCCACTTAAAAATTTAGACTGGTTTTTGGACCCACACTGAGTCTTTACTAATAAAAGCCAGCCAGCTGACACACAAGCAACAGCTTGAGTGGGCAGTTGGCCAGATTTCTGAGAACAAGCTCAGACTCCTGTGAACAAGCTCTGAGAACATATTTCTTTAGCAGGCAGGTCTCCTAAGATTATACCAAAGTTTGCATCCATTTCCAGTTTGAAACAGGCCCAAAGAAGGATTTTCCACCTCTATGGAGTTCTCTGGAAAGAGATACGTGAGTGATACAGGATAGCACTACATGATCTGGGCTTTCTGTTAATTCTCCAGCTGCTTCTGTAATAAGCCTGGCACAAGGTAACTATCTTTTGTCCCGCCTTGTTCTAAGAAACTATTCTGGGACATCAATACTAGGATCAGAGCAACATAAAGGTGTCCAACCACTGCCTCCTCAAGATGCCCTTCTGGGCAGAGTGGACTGTGTCCCTGAGGGGCCCAAGATCTGCCTCTGCATACACAAGGAAACACTGCTCATGCCATTAATTGCAGATCTGCATCACAGGTCAAAAGTAAAGATTATCGTTAATGGTTTTGCTGTTTTCTCACTGCTACCATAGTTAAATATTTTAGAAAAAGTAGTTTTGGCAAATCCACTAACCACTTTCTTACATTAGATTTTACGTTAGGTTTAGAGAAATACCATGCACTGAGTTTTGTCATTAGCCTGCCATAGTTGCAGGGTGGTTACAGAGAAGCCATTTGGTCAATTTGTCTTGACAGCCCAAAATATACAGTGCTCCTATCCATACACATCCTTTAGGATAATTAATGGCTTTCTAATTCATCTCAGATCTGTGTTAGCATCTGTCAGATTGATTTTACATGAGTTGTAGAAGGGAAATATAAAAACAAAATACAGTGGGTATGAACTTAGCAGTTTCAAGATACTAGGGATTTGTATTTTAGAGCCTATTTCTAACATGTACAGATACTTGTAGTAGTGCTGGAAGTTAAGTTAATGTTTCATAGTCTGTGTTACCAGAGGTAGCAAAGTATTCGTTTCTAAGAAACTTCAGACATCTGAGAAAGATGATCCACATGATCTGACAACAATTCTAAACCACAGAATTCTTCTCCTCCCAAATTAGGAAACTTGAACAAATTCAACCAGGACAAAATATAAGAACAATCTCCCTGCCACAGCTTAACTTTCATCATAGCAAATATGACTTTGAAAGAAATATTGGAAAGCCTGTAAATCCAGTATTTGCCAATTTGTTCAACATTGACTGTGATGGTATAAACAAAATAATCTAATTGAATTTTTAGTATCTTTAAACTTTTAAGAAGAATCAAAGAAAAAAAAAAAAATCAAGAGTATTATGTGGAATTATATGGCAGGCAGCAGACCTTTAATCAAAAAAGTCTTCCGGAGTTTGATCAAGATGGCTGTAGCTGACATTCTACACATCCCAAACACATGCTGTTAACACTATGTGGATAATATTTATACATAGAAATCACAGGCTCGTGCTCATGTTCACTGTGCCAAGAGTTCATTGTAATACATGCACCTATAGTGAGCTTTCCTAATTATCTTTTTATATATACGTAATAAGAAAACTGTTTAAAAATAATTTGAGCTTACATATTTTAAATGGCTTGAAGTACAGTATCAATCAAGGACCAAGTAAATTAAAAACGATTGCATTTTCTTGATGACAATCTCTAAAATCCTAACAATGAGGAGATTTGAGATTCCCTGCATGAAAGGAATTTCATCAGCTTTTCACCTTTTGGCCAGAGGAAATGAATTTCTCCCCACTCCACTAAGTGCTTTTTCACTCCTTAGTGATTGGATATTAATGGTATGTAGAGAGCTTTGGGCAACCAAGGTTATCACCTTTTTCATCTGTGACTCATGACTGCCTAATACAGAACATCACTGAGGAACGACTCTTGAGCAAGATGGAGGGATTTAGCTTCAGGAATAGTTTTAATGGAAGCCACAAAAGTCCTCTCTGTATTTTAGATTGAAATGTGTCCTGCAGGGCACACTACGATAAAAACCAGTTAGTCACCCATTATCCTAGTATTCACATTAGAACAGATTGGGGGTTTTTTTGCTCGTTTGTTTTAAGTATGCTCACTCTACCTCATCTGGTCATCTTGCCTAATCTATATAGGATCAATTCTAGAGAAAATTGTCTTGTTTAGGCCTGATTAATTCCAGTACTCTTAATACCCATGCTCAGTCTGCATTGTTTAAACAGGCAAATCCATATTAAAGTTACTTTAAAGCGGCAAAAGGAAATGCTTATGACTTAAAGACCCTAATTTACCTCTACATATGAAAACAAAAAAACCCCAAACTACTTAAGGTACTTTCTTTTCCATCCCTCACTTCTGAGGAAGCAATTTAGCTGTATCAGAGGGAAGAAGGCTTGAGCTTCCTAGATTTTCTTGAAAGACAGAATCAGGCTTGCAGGAAACTAACATAAAAACTTGCTACGTTGTGCTATATTCCTTTGCCAAGGCCACTTTTCCTGCAAGCATGCATGGTAAGTAGCTTTTGGCACATTACAATGACAGTTGGCAAAGCATGAGATGGACATTTGTGGTTAAGTTCAGATCTTGCTTCAATACCCTCATTGAGGTTTTCAGTCAGTGAAGTAAAAAACACCACTGGAAATATGACAGTTTTAAATCCACTGGAAATCATGACATGAGATAAAACTCTCAATTCTTTCAACTCTGAATTCTGAGCAACTAGACGCTCAAAAGCCCCTCCCTTCACATCCTAGTGCTTTCCTAATTAGTATTAGGTACAGAAACAAGTTAATTGCTTTCTGATTAGTTAGTTGCTTTCTGCCGTGAAGGGATTTTTACATGACGCCCACATTTCACAGCCCATCCAGTAAGCACAGGGAGATTGCCTTACTGCCCAACGTTAAACCAGCCCTTGAGAGGTCAGGGTCTGCAAGTAAGCTCCCAACAAGCGTATCTAGACTAGCATTTCAGATGTCTCTGGTATACCTCTAAACAGAGCCCTGCCCTAGCGAGGTTCTTACCTGATGTCAATGCCACCACACCAGTGGCAGCACCATCAAGTTATATCTGCTGTATGGACAGGTTTTCCCCCAAGCTGCCTTCATCTTGCTATTTTCTACTAACGGATCATCCTTCAGGAAGGCATTTCAGTCAGAGGATCTTCTGCAGTTACGCAGTCCTACCCCTGCTGCTGCCAGTAATCACTTTTAATAGAAACTTACCTATTCTATAACAGAGTTTGCAAAGATCTTTTGTGCTGATTATACCCATTTCAGAATACCTAAGGACAGACCTAATTCCTAATTATTATGGCAACCTTCTTATTTCCAGCTTAAATTTGTTTACAACCATTTTATGATAGTTTCTTTTTGTGGCATTTCCATTCCTCTTAAATAACCATGCCTTTCTCATTACTTGCTGCTTGTATTTGTAGTCAAAAATCTTCTCACACCTCAGCCTGCATGTTGGGAGGCTAAGGCACAAAGTTCTCTTCACTTTCTGTCATCATATCTGTTGCGATGCTGTATCGTCTGACCAGCATTTATCTACACCTGTCCCAGTTTCACTCTAGAAGTGCTAACTATTGCTGCATATAAAAAACCCCACCCTGCAGCAGTGAAAGCAGAAAAACCTGATGAAAGAGAAGCACCAGGCATTTCTAAACAGAAATTTATTGTGCCATACAAAACAATCACAACTTAAGGCTGTTAAGTCATTGATAACAGTACTGAAAAAAAGAAATATTTTTCTGTAATTTCCCAGTAGTTAGACTGGGAAGTGAGGGATGGAAAAGAATGTCTTAGAAAAGAAAGTACCTTAAGTAGTTTGAGGGTTTTTTGTTTTCATATTTAGAGGTAAATCAGGGTCTTTCTAAGACATAAGTTGCATATTGCAGCTAGTATTTCCTTCACCTGCTCAGAATTCATTCCTAGAATAATTAAAGCAAAGCTCTTTCTAGGAATGTGATCCTAAAACATGTCACATGGCAAACTTCCTCAAATATTAGCAGGTCCTAAGCATTCCTGCTGACATGCAGAAGTTGGTATTGTTGTTTAGAACCCTGTTGTGGATTAACTCCATGGCTTAGGAGGCTACAAGAGATTATTTTGAAATAAGTTTGTCTTAACTGATTATTATTACTCAACTAGTGCCCACGGCTTCACTGTCATTTACTGTATAATGGTTACAGAAACCCAGAGACTAAACGCTGCTTATGACCAAGTGGTTCTTATTATGTATAAAATTAATGCCAGGCTGAAATGTATCATGTAAAATCTTCATCATAGAATGACTTGGGTTTTTTAAAACATTTATTTTAATTGTTTAAAGCTGCACAATTATATTGAAACTGTATTATATCAGTTTCAAATGCTATCTGGTATATGTTCTCATGAAAACACCGTTTACATTTAATTTCATTTTTCATCTGGAATATTTATTCATCAGAGTCAAAACTTCCTCAAGATTCTTTTGACACATAGTGCAGAATAAAGATCCAGCCTTTTAGTGCTTATTAACACAAACAGTCCCATTGTAGTTGTGAGGGAATGGGAAATTCCAGAAATAACTATGACCAGAAAAAAGGCAGGGGAAAAAAAAAAAGTAATTCCAAGTTTCCTGTCTCTTCAAGGGTTAAGTTACTTAAGCCTTAGATATTTCCTTGAACAATACCTTGGGTTACATTTTTTACTATTTAAAAACATTAAAATAGAAGATAACAGTGTTATTTGTTCATGGTTACCTACTCCAGGATCAGGCAGGCACTTTGGAGGTCCATGTACCACACCTCTGGGAGCTTTGAAGTCAATTACGTTAGGAGATCAGCATCACTCTACAGCTAATAAAAAGAAAGAGGTTCCTCCAGAGTACCTTACCTTAAGAGGAGTCTCCCCCTTGTTTAAATAGCCACTTTTCAAACATATGTGACAAAACATTCCCAGAAAATAGTCCAGTAATTTTATAGAGCATTGGATCATTCCTTCAGGGCTCTGTCTTGGCTGACACTGCGGGCTGTTATCTCTAGGTGTTACATGTTTCTTACTTACCCCCTCATCCACTGTAATTTGGGATCAGTCATAGTAAAAAATTCTCATGTAATGTTATCCAGGCCCCGAGACAGATGGATGTTGATTTAAAACTAACAATATAATTAGGATGACTGAAACTGCATATGAGGAGGTGCCACTTAACTTGCACTATCATTCTTCTAATCACTAGGCCCCAACAGTTCAAGGTGTTTCTTTTTTAATAAAGAAATATGTTTTGGCTCTTCATTCTAAGTCACTGTTCAAGAATTAAACTAAGTGCATGACTGAGACAAGCCGTAATATGGAATGGATTGCTATTATATGAAAATATTAAACTAATGCTTAATAAGTCACTGACAATGCATGCAAAAGAAAAGTCAAAATATCGTTACTAAATGCACCTAGTATCTCAAATGGAAACCGTCAGTATCAAAAATAAACCTAGAAAAATATCCTGTCTCATGACATATGTCACTGTAAAGGCAAGTCTGTCAAAAATGATACATTTCCTCATGGTAGTTATATATCACCAAAGAATGTATGTATTCTAAGAAAAAACACCTCAAAGGAAACACTGACAGATTTCCAGGCTGCTGTCCTATAAACCCAGCTGTTAATAGATTGTGCCATCAGACATAGCATCATCAGCTGAACTACTTACATGGTCATCAAATGCATCATTATTTTTTTCCTTTGATCCTCCTTTTGGAGAGTTACAGTATATTTGTTCTAATTTCAGCTTTTCTTTATTAGGTAACAACATCATATAAACAACCTTTGTGTTGTTTTCATCGTAGCTTAAACCTGTCAGCACATTTATTTTGCAGATTTAGTGATTCTGTTTACCATTATTAAAAGATGACAGTAGGTCATCAGCAAAATGGAAACTATGCAACAGAAGCAACTTTAGTAGAGTCATAACATATAACAAATGAACAAAGTAAACAAAAAGACATCTATTTCACAATGAATTCTTCATTCCCCAGATTTGCCTTTTTTTCACTAGCTATTGTTTGCATCTTAAAAAATTCTGTTAGTAGAACCTTCTTCTTTCCCAGAGAGCAGGTCATAATTTATGAATGACAGGAAGTTAAGTAAGATCTTTTGGGTTTCCTTAGCAACAAACCTATCCTAATACTTACTGCAATGAGACCTGACAAATTCATGAAGTTATTTCCCCCTCCAACATTCTGAGTCAACAAGGTCAGCTTCAAGAGCTGCTGTATTTTTTAAGCAACATTCTTCTCTTTGCAGATCACATCTACATGCAGTAAAATGATGTTAACAGACATCAGCCCTCCTTGCCTTTCCTAGTATAATTATCCCTTAAAAACTCAATAATGTAGTCTACAATGACAACAAAGTTATTCTGACAAGAAACAAGGCCAAAAAAAATGCAGACAACAGCACATTTCATGGTCAGTAACCCCTTCCTTCTCATAACTGCCTGTAAGACACATTGAACCTTAAGATAATATTATTTAAAATGCACCACAAGTACTGCAACCAAGGATTCTTTTCAGGGCTGAAAGAGATGCACGATATTAATGAGATGCAGTGTAATGAGTTCCTGTGTCCATTATTAAGTTATAGTAACATTTCAAAAGCATTTGCTTTCTTGTCTAGAAGGATTTTCCTGTGACTGCTGTACTGAACTTCAAGCATCAGCTACTTTTTACATGTACAATAACTTCACAGAACTGAATCTCTCAGATAAAACATAACTATCATTGTATTTTTTGCAAGAGACTAGCAAGTATTTTTGTTTCTCCACTTATGTCATGCAAGCTCCATGCTCTTGCATTTTCAGTTGCAAAATATATATATACACACATATACACATATGTATGTAGGTGTCATTCCCTCAGCAGTTACTGAGGTTGCACTTTATGATATGGCTAAGAAGTTCAGCCTGTGAGCTGTGGTCTAAGACCTACACCACTTCCTCCATCTCTTACACTTCTCTTTCTCTTGTGTTGCATTGATGCCCATCTGACTATGCTGTGAGTTTCCAACTTAGGTAGCTAAATCAGTAGAAATCCAGCCCAGAAAAAACCACACATACACACACACAAAACCAACAAAAACCTCCAAACAGACACACACACACAAACCCCATGCACGCAACCTTTTTGCCTATTTAGCTCCAGATTGGGGATCATGGTTTGGAGGAAGTAGTGCAAGGAACACAGTGGGAGTATGCAACAGGGCAGGGGACACTTCCTTTCAGTGACGTGGACGTTGGCTCATGTTGAAACCACTGCTTTCCACATCACTGAGCTTTCCAGCTGCCACCTTCTCAGATGAAATCAACAGCATTAGTTACCATACTTAAGTGACTTGCATGTAACACTATAATTTTAATATTAGGAATCATCATTATTGATTGTTATGGATGCACTGGTTCTTTTTAGTGGTAACCATCATTACATAGTACCTCTTGGCCCCTCCGGTATCAAGGTCTCCATACCAGCTGAAGAGAAAGCAGCTCCTTCATTCTATTCTAGTTTGTGCTGTTTGCAAGTAAAAAGAAAGAAACCTAAAACCTATGTCAAAGGTGCAGACCTCATACTGCAGGACAACTTAGCAGTACCACTTAATTCGTGATACACGCCTCACTGCAGTAAAATGCAAGAGTCCATTCACCTCTTCTCCTCAAACATGAAGCTTTATTTTAAGACAACAGGAGGAATTTAGTCCAGTATCGCTCACATCAATACATGGTAATCAACTGCAAGCAATGATTGCTATTACAATTTTTTGTAAGTAATCCTTTAAATCTTTTGAGGAATGATTTTCCAACCACCAACATACATGGACAGTGGGTGCCTGTCAAACTGTGTATTACTTCTTGTAATACTTGCTTAGAATCCTCTAATAAAAAAAAAAGATCTGGTAAAGACTAGATGTATAAGTTTACATACTATGATCTCTTTGAAGGAGAGATTGCAAAGTAGAATTCATGCTTATAGTGTTGATGATTCATTAATTATACTACAGGAATACCTCTATAAAAGCACTCTGAAAACACAACCAAATTACTGAGGCTGTTAAAGAGAGGACGGAAAAAAACCAAAAACGAACAAAAAAACCCCACAAAACACTTGGAAGCTAGGTCAAAAAATACAAAGTTAAAGTTGCTTGTATGACATTAATTCATCTCCTTCCTATCCTCAACAGAAAATTATAGGAACCTTATCTGTAGCCTCCACTAACAGTATCATAGCAATAGCTATTTGCAATGTCAGCATTACAAGCAAAGATACCACGCTTAGGAGAGAATATGGGAAACTGAGTATCATGATCATAAGTTACAATAAGTTATTTTTTAAAAAAAAAAAAAAAGCTATTTGAATGATTTTTAGTTGCCTCCTTAGCCACAACAATCTGTAGGCACAGTTGTAAAGGTGCCAAAAAGTTATTTAATTGAAAATCTGGCATGTGTTACTTATGGCCCTATTAGATTTTTTAAATGTAAACTTAATTGCCAAAAGTGAGGGGGGAACATTACTTGCATTGGAGTTTGGACAATAAGGGAGAATTATTTTTTATCCATCATATATATGAAGAAAAAGTGCCCTAACACTAATATATTGATACTTCGAACTAAACACTAAAATGCCAGGTCTTGAATACCATAATTTTCTACCCATTTGTCTTAATGCTTAAAAGTCTCCTTCACAAAAGACCACTTTACTATTTATCCCACCAAGCATTTTAGTTCTACAGAGCAGAGCTATGGTCCCTGAAAGATATTAAAGTAAATCCAAGGGAAAGAAATGTAGATGATCAGATAACAACAGTAAGTAGAATGTGCCCATTTCTCCTTTAGGTCAGTGGCAGACTTCCCTTGTGCTGGGCTTGGGCCCAGAATCAGGAGACAGAGAAGCTTCTTCTGTGTCTCAGCAAAAGGATTCAAAATTTTCCACCTTGAAACTCACATTACTGTGAGCTTTTCAAAACTGAAACTCTTTTACTACAGTAAAAGGACCCAGTAGGTGCTCTTCATTAGCCTGATTAAGTCAGTCAAAATCTGTGGGAAGATTTTAAATAAATTCACTGGGCTTTGGGTCAGCAAAATGTAAATTAAGTAAAGATGCAGCTCATAGTAAGTAATCATGCAAAGAGGGGCTCCTCCTTTACTCTTGCTGAGCTCATGAAGAGTTGAGGACATCAGGTCCTCGATCTCTGACTGAGGTCTAAGATCTTTTAAAAAGAACATCAGGTATGCTTGAAAGCTTCAGTGGGCTTAGTAGAGGCTGGACTGAAATCTTTTTCCACAGGCTATACAAAAACAATTCAACCTCCTACGTGTTGGAACTTGTTTCTGAAGTACCTAGCAGCCCTATTCAGGATCTTCAGAACAGCTATGTTTTTAAATACCATTGTTTCTTATGGGGAAATAAAAATTTTCTAGTCTGAATTTAAAACCATTGTCCTCATAAATATAAAAATAAGATAAAAGAGAGGTAAAAATAAAACCACCTGTGAATATTTGAGTTATTTAGTAACCTAGTACTAAGATTTCACTTTCTTACCTTTCCCTTCCCTAAAAACCACTGCCATCACCCGGACTAGGAACAATACCATCAAAATCATCAGGAGCACTCTGAGGGAAAGGTACAAATGAGTGCAGCAGAACCAAGTATTTTTCTAAGGCAGGGCCTCCATGGTTGATTGCAGCAGATTTGAGCTCACTCTAACCAATGCAAGCTGCCCTGCTGCAAGCCACTTACAATCTACAAGTAGGGTTTATTAGCTTGGGTTTAGCCTGGCAGTAATGCAATTACAGGGGACAGAATGACTGCCTACAGTCTGCTGGGAAGACATACGCTAAATATCCTAAGTTTCAGGAAATAACCTAGATCTTAATAGCTCTGCAGTTAGCGTGGTTGAGGAAATGGGTTCTTAATTTGTCTGGCTCCAGCAGAATTGTTTTTCAGGTTAACTGAGCAGGCAAAGGTTTTTACAGGAAACATTCTCTCCTTCACAACTGGATTTAAAACAATCCCAAAACAGCTAAACAAGGCAGCCACAAACAAAGCAGGTCCAACATTTAAGATCATGATGTTAAAACTCTTCCTCGCTTTTGCCTGTAGCCAGTGAACCAGGAAAACGGGACCTTCCTTCAGACTACTAGACCTGGGCTGGTTTGATAGCAAAAGTGAAGTCAGCTTTAGTTTGTGGACAAACAGATGATGCTAGGATCACTAGACAGTGGACCACCCAGATAACAGACCAGATCTACCAGTTCTGGTTCAGCCCCCCTTGGGGCCACAGTGAAATCTCTGCAGAGCCCTTAGGCTCAGAGGGCTGAGGATTGCCAGAGTAGCACGGTACACATGCATGGAGCCTACTCATGTCCACTCTGTCCGTTCCCATCCCCTTCCTGCAACACAGAACATGGGAAAACACAAGCACAAAGACACGCTGGTCTATCCAGGCTCATTATTTACCCCTTCTGGGCCTCCCTAGGCTGTGCAGTCCAGGCTCCAATCTGAGGTGCCTGTCAGCATTCACAGTGGGACAGCAAGCACTGAGCACAGTAGTGGAGTGAGGAGGTAATAGTTCACCCTGGCTCTAGCTTGGTGGCATGGACGTAACTACAAAGCCTGGATAAATCTGAGCTGGCTTCTCATGGAAATCCCACAAATTGGTCTATCTTGCATTCTTCCTTTTCGGGAGGTACATGACGGGGAGTCTACCAAGTATCAGAATGACCAGCATGAATCTATCAAGATTATTCATCACAGCTCTGCACCTCAGCAAGAAATCCTGCTGCCTCTGCCAGCACAGATCTGCAGCCCAGACACCATACCGCATGTAACTGCTGGCTGAGCACCAGAGACCTGTGAGTCAGGAGGACAGCATTTGATGTGATGCTCTAGACTCCATCTAAAGCTCTCTATAGCTTATTTTGTAACCGTAACATGGCAACACCACTTCCTTTTTCCCCAGCCATTTTCTAACTTAGCTACTTACAAGCCGTTGAGAGCAGGAATGAACCCCCGCTGTGTTGCACCTATGGTGACTGGTGCAGGGTGCACAGCTTTGTGTGAGCCAGCAGTGTTACTCCTCCCGCTCCTGCGTAACTGGCTGTAAGGAGCTGGGCTTATCCCCAGGCACCTCAGCTGAACGGTACTGCCACATGGTGCTGCATGGTACTTTCATGCAGGAGGATGGGGTCTAAACTTTCACTGAGACCTCTGGGATTGTCTTCAGGTATTTGGAAACATACTTTTAAGTGTTATGCTCTCGAGTGTCTCACATGGCAGGGTAAGCAAGTATGTAGGCTGAGGAACAAAACACCAGACGATCCTTTTCTTCTCACTTTACCTGCCCCTGTTACACTGAAAATACTGTACTGTGGCATTTTTCACAGGAATCTAATGAAATATTCTTTTTTTCTTTCAGCTACGATGAATGCGTGGGGCCAGGAGCAACACAAATATACATTCCCACAGATGATCCCCCCCCATATTCTTTTACGGACCCTTGTCAAAGAAATGAAATATCTATAAACTTTAGCCTGGAAGAGGAAGCAGCATCTGGAACTACGGGACAGGCTGCAAATTATGCAGTCAGGCTGCAGGACTTGCAGCAGCCTATTTCATCCATCTCTTTGTCATCTCTCACTCTGGAGGCTGCTCCCCTGTACGAAACGGTGGTGTGTGAGCAGAATGTCCCCATCCCACTTGTTCCAGTGGAAGTACTGAAAAATTCTTCCACTGATTATCAGACCCTTCTGAACCAAATCATGTGAATAAAAGTGGCTCCTTCAATTCTTCTGAAGAACTCAGACCAACAAAAACATTTAAAAGGAAGAATAAAACCTCTGAAAGTTTTATCTATTTTATATCTTTAAACAGGGATGCAATGGGATTTTATTTTTTACTGTGAATTTTGAAAGTTTACCTAAACTTCCCTCTTTGTGCTTCAAAGTGTTCCATGACATCACACAGCATAAAAGAGCAGCAGTGACAAGCATTGCATCTGACCTTTTTGAAGCATTTCAAAACACATTGAAATCAGCCACTCTTAATGTAGATACATGTTATCAAGTCAAGCCTACTTGTTGATTTTATGATACTTCGCATGTTTTAGAGCAGAAGGAGAAGAAAAGCATTTTGTTGTCTTTGTAGGTGTCACTTGTACATTTCATTCAGTGTCTTGGCAACAAAGCATTTTTAAATAATTCTTTGACTAACTATGTATTTCAGTAGACAGAGACAGAACACTGCCTGCAAAACATGACTGTCAGTACCACATAGGAGCAAAAGAAAAAGGAGAATAATATTTTGATAGTCACATTTTTCCTTTGGAAAGCCTGGCCAGTACCAGGCTTTCCAGACCATTGCAAAGCCTGCTGTAAGTCTTCCTCAAAAGAAACCAATGGCAAGTGATGGAGAAGTGGCAGTGGATCCCCAAAGACCGATTGGCTTTACCTACAGAAGCTGTACTACAGCTGTGTGCAGGCCTGGGAGCTGCATGGCCTTTGCGGGGACTTACTATAGCCAAGGGAAGGGCAGTGTCTGGAATCCCAGAAGATGCTTCATGCCAATTCCCATGCATGACTGCATTTTGAGACACTAACTGGTCTCCTTCTTCAATAAGGAGCCTGTAGTGTTACAAAGGACCTTGACCTCTAGTAACTGCACTGGTGTGATGTAAATAACAGATGCTGGACTTGGCATGCACAGTAACAGAGAACCTCACTTTGTGCAGAAGCCTCTTACTAGGCACCATCCGTTTCGCTGAAATTGTGCTACCCACAGATCTAGCCTTTGTTCATAGACCTGGACTTCTCACACATTCATATAATAAGTGCATACAAGTTGGAGATGCATACAGAACAGCAGAGGTAAACTGCAGACGTGAGGGTTTAATCTTGCATGGTATAGAAGCACCCTATCTCCACCCAAGGACTAAACTACATCTTCCACCAGTACTAGTTAACAGAGTTATCAGAGGCTCATCTCCACTAAATCTCTTAGAAGTAGTCTCACTGAAAAAAAAAAAAATAATCTCTTTACACTGATAAAATTAACTTCAGTTTACTACCCCCACAGAAAGATATGTAAAAATTACTATAGTAAATATATAACTGTGTTTAAAAGGAAGCACCATCCAAATTATTAAAATTGCACTTAGATTTTCTGTAAATACTAAATAATTTTCAACTGTAATCATCACTCAACACTCCAAAGATTGACACAATTATAATTAATACTTAGATGGGAAGTAATTATATGGTTCTTACTGCTGTATAAATTATACCATTACTGGGTCATATGCACGTGATGAGATAAGGTAAATATGCATTTTTTGCTAAGTAGATGAGAGTAAATATGTATTTTGCTAAAAAATAACAGAATTCTTTTAGAGTTCGGCAAGATTTTCAATATTCTTCGTATACTATACCCAAAACAACAAAAATTCACAATTTTGCATTGCAAAACTGCTGGCAGGCATTGCCAGAATGTAGGCTATATTTCACATTTGTATTTTTAACAGACAGAACTATCCCTCCGTATAAAGTACTAGCGTAAACAGTTTTGTGGTATGAAAGTATCCTGCAATAAGAGAGACAAAACTCTACACCATCTATTAGCAGCCAGAAATTAAAACCCATATAGAAATGTACCAGTCAGTTTTATTGGCAGGAAAAATAAAAAGTGAAGGAAAGCACAGAGGTTTATTTATGCAGAATAGGACATGCTTTCATAGCTGTGTCTTCCTGCAGCTCTTGGACACCTGCCTAGAACAGGGTAAGGCACTGGGACCAGACCCTGCTTCAGGCTGCTATTGGGGAGGTGGAGGGGGAAATCTAAGAAATATTAGAAGGCAAATGTGATTTTTTTCTTCCCCTGAAAGTGAATCTCTCTTTTACCTGTAATATGGCAAACCTGAAGGTTCTTCTGAAGATAAGCACAGAGGACTTTTCACATCTGGCAGGCAAGCCTCTACTCTGTTACAGATGCTTGCAGTTTCTGTGCATTTTGGGAAATCCTTTCAACCTGGTTGGCTTTTAACCTGACAGGGATTTCATGCCCTTCTACTAACTTTCTATCTGTGGTATAAAAAATAAACTAATTTTAATAGGCCTCTGATGAAAATTGGAGATTTGTATTTTATCTAATGATAGAAATGCATTACTAAGATTATAGAAAACTAATCAAAGTCTGTCTTCATTTGATAACCCTTACACATCCTTAGCATTGCAACCTCAATTTTATGTAGCAGCATTACTTACAAATAGCTGTCTACTCCCTCTTGTGGTATACCGCTTTATGAAGTCAAGTCATCTAGTTATCACGCTACACAGAGTTCACAATAAGGGACTCATCCATCAAAATATTCCCAGCTTCTTTGTCACACGGATATGGAAGCCAGCCAAAACATACACTTCCATACTGTAGCATTTTTCTAAGTCACAACTAAATGCATAGGTTATGTCATTCATTATCAAGAAATAATCTTTAAAAAACAAACTGTGAATTAAAAGTAGAGTATGCTACTGTGGCTTGGAATTTTCTACTCTTGTTAATCTTTTTTAGCTAGGTGATAGCCAACAAAGTTGTGGAAACAAAGCTTATGAACCCAACCCATATACCTCTGTAAACAGACAATAGTAGAAAGAGAAGTTTATAGCTCTAAAGCTGCTCTAACAGCTTCTGCTGCGACTACTGGAACAGTGTTGACATTTCTTGTAAAGATGCATAAGAACATGTTTTCATTTCTTGAAGAATATTTAAGATCATGGATAAATCTCAGCAAAGTTGACAGAGTGCGTCCTGATGCTCCTCTTAAGAAATGCATATCCCCCTATCAGATTTTATCCTAAACTCTCACATAATTTTAATGCCAGTCCTAAAACAGGCTTAATACAGGCCTTTCATTTATTATGTGGGTAATACGAGAAAGAAAATTGTTTGGACATGCTGTTTCTTGCTATGTGATAACAATACTGTATTTCTGTAGTCATATCTTTGCTTCAATTTTTAGTACACTGATCTTTACACCAAACTTTTAGTAAAGAACATACATGTATTCTGTACAGCTTCTGTGCTTTTTATTGCGTCAGTATCACTTTGGAACCATGCACAGCCTTTAGCCACCTGTTAATCAGGCAACTAAGCAACTGTTGACTAAGCAACATCGTGCTTCAGCCACTTAAATTTGGACGTTACATTTGTCAGAGATCACAGGAATAAGCAGCCATCATAGCAGTCAGGTCTCTCCTGCTCAGGGGGATGAGTCAGTGCATGCCCAGCCAGGATCAGCCCAGCTCAGCAACAGCAGGAAGGGAAGAGTCTGCAATACTCCTGCAGTGGAAATTGTTACCTTGAAATACTTTCAGGCATTTCAAGAAGCATCAGAAACCCTCAAAAACACATTCATAGGTACCTCTGAAAATTACTAAGGTCAGGAGACTGGAAAATGGCAACATACTGCCAGGAAAAAAGAGGAAAAGCCAGGAAGTAACAGGCCAATCTTGCCAGAAATATTCAGAGAATTTTTTAGCACAGCAAGGTGAGTACCACTGTATTTCCTGAATGGAAACTACATCAAACTGATCTAACTGGTCATGGTACAGTCTGACAAATCATTCCCCTCCTTAAACTAGAGAAATACTGTCTACATAAAATTACAACCACAGACTTCTGTAAATTAAAATAATAATCATCATACAAGAGAGTATTTATCAATTGCTCTGTGTTAGTTTGAATGGATGCATCCAGTGGGATCATCTATGTCCTAATGAAAACATCGAGTTTTGCTGGATTTCAGACCTTTGAGAGAGAATGGACCTGTTAAAATCAGCAAATTACATTAAACTAGGAGAGGCAGGAGTATGTAGGAGAGCAGGACTGGAATTTGACAAGACAGAGAAACAGCCTGGAAAGAACAACATGCAATCCAGTGAACACAAATACAATTCCTGCACTTGAGAAATGTAGGCTCAAATTCAAACGCACAACACAGAGTGACCTGTTAGACTGCAGGAGAATGTCTGAGAATTAGACTGAGACAAATATGGGCTAACTATGAGCCAATAATGTCATACTACTAGGAAAAAAGAAGAAAAATTAACAACAGCCTGGGAATATGAACAGCACTATTATTCTTAAAACGCTCAAAACATCTCTCCACTCACTACTGCTCTTGTTAGGAAACTGAGTCCAGGCTGAGGCTCTGCAAGTCAAGGAGACTGACAATCCTGACAGCTTAGAGGAAAGGAACAAGAAAGTTGAAAGGCCTAGTTATTATTTTTCTTGGTTTTGCAGGACAGAGAACAGAAAGCTGTTCTCCATTTTCATACAGAAATGAGATACTAGAATTGAGGGGAAATGGAGAATTAGTATTTCATACATTGTAGAGAGAGAAAGATTCCACATGTTACCGGGAACGGAAAGGCCAAGTTTCAGTCCTCTCCTTCTAGTGGAGCTTTCCATATCCTCTCTTTATCACTGTCTGACAGTGTCTGATGCTGCTTCACAGCCTGGGAATTGGCAGTTGTACATTTGTCACATAATATTAGCAGCTCTCCAAACCCTAGATGTTCTGCCAGTACCCTCTGGGAAAAGAGGATTCTCTTAGCCCAGACCACATTAGTGACCCACTGAGAACTACGTAATTTCTAACACCATACTGTTGTCACAGCAAAAAGTTTTCAGTGAAAATACTCATCACCACAATTATATCCAAGCACCTCCAGCTCTAACTCCACTGAAGTGATGTGCTACATGTGAAGTGGGAATTGCAGATAGATCAGAAATTAAATCCATGTTTTCTGAATCCCCAACAGCACCTCATGCATTAAAACTTCTCAGCTAGCAAAGTTCATATTAATTTCCCTTTTCCTCAGCTCACAGTAATGTATGCTTGAACACTGGCTACTGAACTCATAAGCATACAATAAATTCACAGCTTGGATTTCAGACAGGTCCATATGCATATATATATTCTCATTTCCATTAAAGCAAGAAAAAGTAACAAGCAAAATAGCTTCCATGTCCAGCAGAGGCACAAAGTTAAAGCTTTAAGGAACCTAGAAGCATCCACAGTGGTCCATTCATGTTTTGGGTCCAATGCCTTGATTCTCTTATTTGTTCTCCTGCATCTCCTGTCAATATTGTTTCAATAAACCTCCTCTGCCTAAATCAGCCCAACTGCAATGGAAAAAAAGAAGTCAGGTATATAGCCTGATGAAATTCACCAGGTATTGGCATTGTGTCTTTTGAATGCCAGGGAAATAGCAATAGTTTCCATGCACAGCTGGAAGTGGCCATTCCTTTCTACTCAATTCCTCTTGTCTCCTAGGACTAATGACCAGCTTTTTGCCTTGCTGTAGTCTTTAATAGAAAAAAAAAAATCACTTTGATAGATTCTGTCTTCTGTTATGCTCCAAATGAACCTAATACACTCGGAATGGAGAAACATTTTTTTTTTATTTAAATTCAAATGACAATGAAGCAGTGAAAGAACCCTGTAAAAATTAAGATTATTTTGTCACAGCTTTACTCCTAGCAGGATTTTGTATTTCTGCAAGAGATGGAAATCAGTGACAAATAAAATTAAAACACCCAGAAAATAGCAAAACTTTTTTGCAAAACATTTCAAAATCTCACTGAAGAAGGAGGAGCAAGATGGGAGACCTCATAGCTCAGGGAACTGCAACCGGACTTTTGGGCACCTGGGTCATGGGCGAGTACTCTGCCCAGCTGGCAGTGAAGGGACTGGTATCACACACATGCCAGGGAAGTGATTAAGCTTCCCTTTCAGAGAACAGGCTTTTAAAGTATTAGGACCTTCAAAACACAGAAAATAAACCCCATCCTTGGACGCCGTACTAGGAAACTAATTCAGAGAGCAACAACGCAGTGATAGCTAGATGGATGAGACAACTCGGTATTTACTGTGTTATGCAAATACGCTTTATTGAAATACTCGAACCAGCAACAAAGCAAGATTCCCTGTATCATTCTACTAAAACGCACCAGGCTTTAACAAAATGCAGCTATTCTATATGTTAACAAGAACCACAAAGTTTAAAGACTCCAGTCCCACCCCTGTGGGAGCAGTGTACAGAAACATGAAATCCAACCCTCATTTGGGTCAATAAAGTTTTGCATATGGCAAGAAGAGAGCTGAGCCGCCTGCAGGCACCCTACTAAGAGCACAGCCAAGCTTGTCTGTGTATGCATGCACATATGGTAGGGGAAGAAACTCAGATATTGCAGCAGATGGCCAGATGGCCTCATTTTAACATGTGGTGGTAGTATGGGGATTTGTCCCCCTTTCCCTCTTGGCTAGATCAGCAATTTTTATATAGCAATTATCTATACACAAATTCTACAAAAGTATTTCCTAATGACATTTCACTTGGAATGACGATCAAAAGCATATGTTTTTGGAAAGCTCTCTTGCCTGGAAAGTCAGAGAGAAAAACCAGTTTGTTTGTAACACCACACAGCCACTTTCTGCAAGAAAAGAAAGAGGGCTGTGGTCAAGTAACCCTGAGATCTCCCTTAATCAGGAGAAGCCATACATTCCCAGTGGTTAACAGTGAGAGAGATACTCATTTTAAAATCTATCATGTAATGAAGACAATCTATAATAAGATGAGCCATTAAAAAACCATCAAGTCAAATTCACACTTGCAGCAAGTCAAATCAGCGGAGACACTGCTGAAGACGCCAGCCCAGCTGGTCTACAACAAAAATTAAGGTCATGGGAGGCCAATGCCGGCACTAATTTATGAAATCACACAGGTGCACAACATCACAGCAGCCATAGGAAGTGACTCTAAAATTCAGATTCCAAAAATCGCGATTAGCAAAATCATCTGGATCAAAGCCAGGTTTGTTTTCCAGCTGCTGGACCCGACCTCCATTTCAAACCCATTCCCGGAAACTTTTCAGCCGCCGTAGCAAAAGGCACAAGTCTCTTTCAGCTGATTGTTACCCAAACCTTGTCCAGGAATTCAGGGGCGACGCACAATAAAAAGAATAACGAAACAGGCACAAGGAACGCACTGCGTTACAGGTGGTCTCATTTCACCCCACAGCACAATTACCGTTAGGGCAGCTTTCACCCTCACACCAGCTCTCGAGCACAGGGCCTCGCCTTCCCAAGCCCGTGCCCACAAAGACAGCTCCCTCCGGGAACTCGCAGCCGGGGCCATGGCGGAGGAAAGAGGCAGGAGGGGGCTCGGGGAGGTCGGTGACACAGCGCTGCCGGAGCCGCGGAGCGGGAAACGAGAGATCTTACCTCAGCGCGGCGGCGGCGGCGGTGGCGACAGCAGCAGCGGAGCGGCCGCCCTCGCGCGACGCCGCCACGCGCCCGTGCTGAGGCGACGGCCGCCCGCGCGCAGCAGCGGGCGCAGCAGCGGGCACCGCCCCGCGCAGCACCGCCCCCTCCGCCCTCCCGCCTTTCGCTTTCTGTTCGCCGGGGCGCCCGCCCCCCCCCCCCCGCCCTGACTGACACGGCGGGACACCACTGACCGCCCGGCGCGCCGGCGGAGTGGCCAATGGCGGGCCGAGCGGCACCGCGGCCGGGCGGGCGGGCGGCCCGGCCCGTCCGGTGCCGCCATGAAGGAGCCGGCGGCCGAGGAGGAGGTGTTGCGGGACTACCTGGCCTACTACGCGGGCCGGGGGGCGGAGGGGGAGCTGGCGGTGTGCGACGAGGCCTCCCTGAAGGCGCGGGCGCGACGGCTGCTGGGCCCGCGGCGGTGCGGCGCCCTGGACGTGTGCAGCGTGGCGGAGCGGTGCCGGCGGGCCCGGGGCGAGCGGGGCGGCACCAGCGTCTTCCGCGACCTGCTCAAGGCGCTGGAGGTGCTGGAGCTGCTCTGCGTCAACCTGCTCCTCTCCCCGTGGCGGAAGGAGATCAGGTCGCTGAAGGTAGGGAAGCGCGGCGGAGCGGGGGGGGCTCGGCCGGGCTCGGGGCCTGGCGGCCGCGGGCTTTCGAAGCCTCTTCCCCGGGCCTGTGGCGAAGGAGGCACGGCAGCGGCGCCCGCGCTCCGGAGCCCATTTTGAAGGGGTTAAGGGTGGCCTGAGCGGTGCGAGGGTGCTGCGAGCTGTTCGCTGGCCTTTGCAGGCCTTGTCCTCGCCGAGGCCGGGCCTTCGGGGCCCTTCCCGGGAGTGCTGAGCAGTTCAAGGGTTTGGAAACGGAGACCCTCGGTCATTGTGGGACGGTAGAGAAGTAAAAAGGTACAATGAAATGCTTAGACTCTCGTTACTCTGAGTTTTAACCTTAATTTGCCTATAAGGAGGGGATGCTTTTTAGCATTCGTTATCCCTTTTGCTAGCAGTTTGATGCCAAAGGCTAGGTGGGCCAGTGTCTCTCTGGTCCAGTGATTATACCATGAATCCTAGCTCTGGTGACTGCAGCTGGTGAAGTGCGTAGGAAAACCCCCTTCGAAAGAGGAACTGCTGTTGCTTTTTGCAGCAAGGTGGTCAAGGTTACCCTGCTTCCCTAGCACACAGAATGCATCTCGTTACCCAGAAGAGACAGCAACCTTCAACACATGCAAGATCTACTTGTATTTAAACAAAATCCCTGAACGCCCAAGATGCAAACTTTATTTCCCTTCCTACAGCAACAGGTGCTGGTGAGGAAAAGCCATTTCCTTCCTTCCTTTCTTCCTGCTCTTAGGTCCCATCTGCAGATTCTCAAACAGCTGTAGATTCCTATTCTCCTCGTTCATCTCCCGAAAACAGGGCAAAGCAGAAGATAGTCAGGTCTACAGTTAGTGGACTCAGCTTTTCATAACACAAGAATCCTAGGCTTCATTTAAATCAAACATTGAAGACCACTGTGGGTAATCCAAACTGCAAGACAGCCTTCTGAAGGCCTGAAATAATTCTATTGCAAGGGACAAGTTGCAGAACAACCGGTATCTTGTGTACATACAGGTTTGATAAAAAGTTACTGGTTGTATGCGGAGTACCAGTTCACATTTCCTGCCTCTCACCCGCTCTGATGTCACACACACACACACCCCCTGCAGTGTCTGCTCCTTCCTTCCCCTCTAGAAGGAACAGAAGCTGGGGAGTGAAAGGCACTGTTGACAAATTTATCTGAGAATGGACTGAGGCTCAGTCCTACATTATACTGTGGCCTTTTAGGTTAATGGCCTTTTTGGGGGGGTAATTTTTGTTCTCTCCCAAGCTTGTGAGACCAATGCTTAGGTCTCAGCCTTACAAAGTAGGTAAGTCAGTCAGTCTCCAGCTAGGCAACCTGAAAATAAGGTACCCCAGTCCTGGAACTCTTGACTTTGTATTCCTACCTCCATTCTGTTCTGACTTGCCTGGATGTGGTCATGCTTAGGTCAACGCAGTCTCTCCTATCATAGCGTTTCAGACAAAACCAAAAACCACTTCCAGTTTACAAACTAGGCTTCATGCCTCGGGTAGCTCCAAAACCAAGCAAATGTTGAATGATTTTTTTTAAGTTGTTACGCTGCAGTGACATTTTATTCAAGTCATGTTTTGCAGACAGCTTGTGCAAAGAGAACGTGTTCTGGCAATATTTCTGCTAGAATAGTCTCCCTTCAAAAAGGTGCTTTCAAAGAAATGGCAACTTAATTTGGAAGTAGTAAAGTTACAGCAGGAGTCTGAACCATGGAAAAATAAAATGTTACAGTCTTGTCACCAATTAAGGAATATAATTAATAGTGCATTGTGTCTGTTTCTTTGGGAAAAGATTAGACCTCAGTGATTTATTTTATGAATCTTCATTTGTTTAAAAATCTTCCATTCTTCAGTACAGCACATAAGACTTATTCCTGAGTTTCTCTAGTTTGACTAAAATGATTTTCTTACCTTCTTCCTTTTTGAATATTGATGCTCTTAGCCAGTATCTCCGCAGGTTTAAACCGGCATAATGTGCTATAGCAAGTGCTTGCGAGGCTGACAAAATAATGCTGTTAGAAAAGCCTCACCCACTTCGATTCAAAATTCAGGCTTTCAGGGACATTGTTTTTTAAAAGATTTAAGTAATTTTTTAAGCACTTTTAATTTTTAGGAAGTCTTTCACACTTCCTTCCACCCCACCCCCACAGTGTTCATCTGTTTTTCAATGTTGCATTCTGTTTCAGACATTCACCGGCAACTTTGTCTACTATATTCAATCTGTGCTCCCAGATGACATTGTAAAAACAGTACTGGAGAAAATAGGTTACATTGCAACAACGGCAACAGAGTTTTCACTTGTCAAAAAGAGAAACAATGAGGAAACAAAGCAGACTGCATTTGAAATATTCCTGGCAAGAATAGAGTGTGAAACCATCCTTGAAATGACAAATGAAGAAAAACATGGCAATTTGGAGAAGACCCTACAGAAGAGAACACAAATGCACCAGCATCATGGAGATAAGGACAAAGAGGATCAGACACCCCAGAGAGAAGACACTGAAAATCTAGAAAATAAAGAAAACAGTGAGACGTCTTTGTGCCTTGCTACTCAACAGAAGTCTTCAACTAATAGCGATATATCTTTTGAAGCTGCTGGGAATGTGAAGATCAAAGATGATATGCCTCAGTTAGCAGTTGCTCAATCCACTAACAGGCTTCAGGAACACCAGAGGCAGGCCATTAACACTGTACATTTTCCAGGCAAATGCTCGGACAGCGAGGACTTCTTGATCAAATATAGTGACATTGTCATAAGACAAACACCTATTTTCAGTGATAATCTTTCTCCAAAAGCTTTTGAAAAAAAGTCAAGAGCCAGTCTAAGTGAAGAATGTGTTTTGGCAGTTGCCGCAGAGTCAACTGCAAATGAGATCAGGCCTGTGCCACTCTCACCAGGAGCAAGCGGTCCGCCAGCCTTTGCAATATTTGCTGACAGCTCTTGTGACAGCAAAAACACTTTGGAGTACAAAGCTCAAGAAGTCCCCAAAGAATCAATTGAAGCAGAAATTAATGATGCCATAAATTGCATAGACCCGGACCCTGCAGATGAACCCAATGAGCTGAAGTCTCTGCCGTACAAGGACATTGCATCTGTCCAAAACTGCAGCGTCCCTAGGGAGGAGGAAGTTTGTGAGCTGTCTTTAACCTTCACAAAACTACAAATCAAGGACACTCAAGAAGACCTTATGTATCCAGTAGAGGAAACTGGCCAACCTGAGCCAGTATCATATGCAAGTACAAGTGACAGGCATGTAAGAGAATTTAATCATTCCAAAATAAAACATACATATCTGACTAATGCTCAGATGCAGAACAGAGCAGCTGCACATACTGAGTCATCTTCAGATCTATGCTGTACTGCTGGGAACATGGAAGATCCCACAACTGGTTCTGATAGCAAGAGACTATTAACGGATACTCCTAATGCACATACAGCCTCTGAGTGCTTCAGACACATTAGAGAGCCCCCTAACCTCACCTACATTCCACCACAAAGTATTGATGTTCGGTCTTCACGCATAAGAAGGACCAGCGCACAGGGCAGAAGGAACTTCTTGCAGCCTGAATGGGACTCTCCCAAATCCAGTGAAGTAAAGCTGGAGAACTATAATTCAAAAGTAAATGAAATCCAGGAACCTTATGTCATTATTGACAAAACTGACCAAGGAATGTTATGCCATCACACTTGATTCTACTAGTGCTTTATTTGTAATCTGCCTGGTTTTCTTCCTCTCACTTGTGGCCTTCATCATCTTTTCAAGGACATTATTAGCTTTGTCAAAAAGGTTTAAAAAAAAAACCAAACAACAAACTACCACTGCTTTTGGACAGTAAAAAAGGGAAGTAGTTGATCAAATTCTTAATGGTCCCTTCTCATCTGGAACCTTTGGCACTGAAACCTGAATGGTCACCTTGCTAAAGTGTAGGCAACTTCCATAAATTTAAATCCATTTAATTCATTAGCCAGATGCCTTCTGGCTGTACTTAACGCCAGACAGCCTTCTTCAGTTAAACATACTTCTACTTCCCCCCCCGTCCTTTTTTTTTTTTTTTTTTTTTTTTTTGCTTTATGGACCTATTCCTGGTATATTCTTCGAGTATAGCATGCTGTACAATGGTAAAAACAGGTAAATGTTTCTAAACTGGAAAACCCAACTTTATAGCTTTACAAATCCTATAAGGGAGCGTACTTCTGTTAACTCTTTACATTCCTATGAAGCTTTGCTCTGAACTAATCTTGCTCCTGTTTTCAGTTGAAAATTAAGTTTAGAAAGTTTGGTGACATTCCTTTAGGTGTAAAGAAGGAAACAGCCCAGTGAACACTTTTGGTTTTATAGAGGCAATAACCTGTATTACAGGTTTTATACCTGTCTCAACTTGTAACCAAAATTTTTTGTGGCTACCACCACAAATTTCTAGAGAATCACTGAGCATCATAATGGTTCACTGCTACCAGAAGAGGGAGATCCAGCTACTGCTGCCATTTCCCTTACCCTGTTCCTGCCACTTAACTGTGTACCAGCTTTGGGGTTCACTGGACTTTTCTGTAAGCCAGTTCATCTCAATAAAATGAAGGGAAAAAACATTCCCTTCTATATTCTCTGCCATTTTAGTGGCAGGAAAAAAAATCAGATCAGCGAAGGGTCCCAGTGAGCATTAGAGCCAGGATAAAGGATGTCCTGTAGGTGGGAGTGCTGTGTGAAAAGCATTGTGCTGTGAAGAAAAGCAAGCAGTATTGTTAGATCAGATCAGCTTTAAGCTGGAGTCTCAGCATTGAGAAACTCTGTCATATACAGCATTTAATTAAATTTAGAAAAGCACACAGTCACTTGTACTGTATTTCAGCAAAATCTTCAATGCTTCTTCATACACTTGTTACCTGGAAGGACAGTTTAATACTGCTTCAAGTTAACGTTTCCAGTAGCACTTCAATGCTAAGAATGTATTGTTGTTTCTTGTATAGTTAAAATACTAACTAGCTGAAATTAATTTAGTATAAATTGTTTATAATTGACTTTCACCCACCCCCCCACCCCCAAAAAATCAAAGAGGAGCACATGGATTACACTAGAAAAACCCCAGGAGCTAAAATATAAAGATCTGCTTTTTGAACAACTAATTGTTGAAGTCCTGTCATCACCTGATTCCAGCAGTGTAGGAGGAATAAAACTTTGACCAAGCTAACATCAAGTGACAGGACTGCCTTCAGCTTTGGGTGGGGTTGGAGCAACAGATACTATTAACATACACAAATTAATACTTCTGCACTGTGTCTGGCTAGGATTGAGGTAACTTTCTTAATAGTAGCCCCCAGGGTGGCAAGTTTGGGATTTGTGGCTAACATTATTGATAATACACCAGTGTTTTGGCTATTGCTGAGCAGTGCTTGCACAGTGTCACAGCTTTTCTCTAACTGCTCCCCACGCCCCATGAGTAACTGGGAGAGGACACAGCTGGGACAGCTGACCTGAACTGGCCAAAGGGATATACCATACCATGTAACATCAAGCTCAGCAATAAAACGAGTGGCAGAAGAAGGTGGGGGGTTTTTGTATACCAAGGTGGCCATTGCTCAGAGACTGGCTGGGCATTGGTCTGTTTGTGGGGAGGTCATGAGTTACTGCCATCGCATCACTTGTTTCACCACCACCACCACCCGCTCCTTTCCTTCACTTATTAAACCTCTATCTCAACCCAAAAGCTCTCTTGATGTTGTTCTTCCTATTCTTCCCTGTCCTGCTGGGGAAGCAGAGAACAAGCAGCTGTGTAGGTGCCTAGCTCCTGGCTGGGTCAAACCACCACAACCTCCTTGCTCTCCTTTCAAGTACCTATCTGTTCTTCCTAACCACTTTGGTTTTTATAAGCTATATTTTCCCCCTGTGGGGGTTATTAAAATTATATGTTTTAAATCTCATATTTTGTCAATTACTCAGGGACTCTTAATTTAAAACTGAAAACCAAAAAACCAAAAAAAACAACCTTTCTCATCACAAATGAAGATGTCTCCTAAGTACTTAGATGACCACGAGTACTACAGGATTCATATACCTAACATCCCATTTTTATCTTTACTGTAGCCATACAAGGAAAAGTATTTAACAACAACTTACACATGAAAAAACCAATACAAAAGGAAAGACTACCACTTGAAAAGACACTATCTTGGGCATCTGCCTCCATTAATGCCATACTGCTGACCTTCATTAAATTTGTTCAGTTTCTATCTACTGTGAGAAACACTCTTTTAAGTCTTTAATAAACTTCCCCTGATGGGCCTGTGCACAGTTGCTTCCATCTTCATGGTATCTGGCATACAGGAGACACAGATCTTCACTTTGCCTCTGTTTGAGCGGGGTCTTGGACCAGCATCTTCCATGTCCAGGAGCTTACGAACAACCTCACATGGGGAAAAACTAAATATACAGAGGGTCTTTCAGAAGAGAGGAAGCATAGCTCTAACTTGCTAACTGCACCAGTCCACAGCTCCACCAAGTCACAGGAACACTGGTGGAGATAGTAATGATGGACAATGCCCACCAAACAAACAGTTGAACGGCACAAAATTTACTAAATATAAAATGGCCATGTTCTGAGAATCTACTTTTTGTTAATGTTTTGAGTACCTGGATTGAGGAAGAATCTCTTCTTTATAGCAGATTGGCCAGGACAGGGCAATATTTTGTTTGCCTTTGTAGAGAGAGCTACAATGCACTTGAAGTCCTCTGGGTTTTCATCCGAGTTTGTTATTGGTACAAGAACACCTTTAACTTCTCTTCCTGTACAAATGGTAGGGTTTTGAGGTCTTGTACTACAAACTACTTTTGTACTTGCAAATTTACAGGGTCTCAAGAGACAACTGCTTTACAGTTAAAGATGCTTGTGAAGAGATGGGATTTGAAAACCAGCTGAAATAAAAGATAAGTCATATTTAATAGGCCTTAGGCAGAAGTCCTTTGTGCAACTGCTTCCACATGAGTAAGGTGGAACTGGGTTTAAAATCCTAGTTGTAAACACAGTCAGACCTGAGAAGAGGGACAGACAAAAGGGACCATAAGATTTCTGACCCCATCTGCCAGTGCCCTCCTGTCCCTGTCGGTAGTAACCACTGCACCTCTCCTTGGCTAATTAACTTAAATCAGAGCAACCGCTCCAGCAGCACAGCTAGCCAGCAAGAGGGCTGCCTGGGCCCCTTTCTAAAGGAAGGTGGTTTGTGTTTGTAGAATGTGTGCCTATCCTCTGGTGAGCTGTCAACTTTAATTGTGCTACAGCTGTTCCTGATTGTCTATTAATCGAATGGGGATTTACTGACTGATTGGATGTCTTTCCATCATAGAGACACAAGGCCAATTCTGTTCCCAAATTTATATGCTACACACAATCACTTTTAATGGCTCAGCTCTCCCAAGCCTTGGATTAGAGAAATTCTCCTTTCATCAGTGTAGACACAGAGCTCAGGCAGCAGACCTGGTAGCTGGGTGATATTCACTCGCACAACCTCTCCCCACTGCGTATCTTAGAATAGTTCTTTTCCCCTCTTAACATTCATATCACACATATGCCTTTGCCCTGTCTGGAGTTAAGGTGCTCAAGAAGCACAGCTTGGTTTTAGAACAAACTTTGTTGTTTTTAAAGCCAAGAATGAAAACCAAACTTCATTGTTAAGACAAAAAAAAAAAAACCAAAAAACAAAAAACCAACCAAAACCCACAAAAATCCCACACAACTGAGAAGCATGCAAACAGTAAATGAATAAAATAATTACAATTTGCTTCAGAATTTCAGAATTTTAAACAATTCCCTGAGACGCAAATAAAGCATACCTGAGAGGGACTGGCAAGGACTTGCAAAGCACCGATGAAGATTATCATTGTTCAGAGCTGTCTCACCACACAAAGACTGCTTTATCATTTTTTACCTTACTTGTACCTAAACACTGGGAGAATAACCACCAGTAACTCACCACCACAGCTAAAGGTCCCATCCATTGGAAATTAACTGACACAGCTCTCTTAAGCGAGATAAGCAGTTAAATCCCACAAGGCTCCTTTTCACAGCATTAAATAGTAAAAAACTGAAATTAGGATTGGGATGGAATATAGAGACGTCTGCAGAGCAGCATACTCACAGTGGAAGTCCTAACAGCTTAATACTTCTTGTGGTGTATGTGAGGGAGGAATGTATCACTATTACCAAGCAGAGGGCTCTAGGGTATAGCAGAGGATTCAACATAAAGCCTTCTAGCATAAAAATAAATAAAGCCAAGTAGTATGTATGCAATACACAGGTAACGAACTGAGCTCCTGTATTCTGTAACTCTCCTTATCAAACCTCTGTATGCGTTCAGACAGAGATCACTCTTGCAGGTGTATGTTTACACAACACTTAGCAAAATGGTGCCCTGATCCTGGTACAACACAAGTAATTATCACATGCCAGCCTCTTAAAAAAAGAGATAAATGATCAATTAAAAAACTGATCTGGACTAGTCAGAAGACTACACTTCTCTTATGTAGGAATTAATCTACCGCTAGTTTTGTTCTGAAACTGCAAACTTTTCATTTTCAAAAAAAAGCTCACAACTTTGTCAACCCCCTCAAATGCTGGGGGGAAAATAAACCACCACCATAGTGCTCACCTGACTTTATCGTGCTTTAGAAATGCACAATGTTTACTTAAACCTCCATACACTACAGGAAGGACTGGATTCTCCAAGTCATGAAACAGGACAGTAACTTGCTAGGAGAGCCATTACTTAGGAGAGGGACAAGAGAGCTTTGGGTCTGAGTCTTTTCACAGCAACTGATGGCAGAATACCCAGCACTTCCTACAGTCTCTGCAGGAGGAAGTGCACTGAAGAGAGATGCTGGATTATTTCCCGGTGTTGGCAGTAGTTTTGTGTGCTAATTACACTGGTGAAAACAATTTTCAAGGTTTCTTCAGACCTACAGTTTTGGACAGTCACTTCTGAAATGTTTAATCAAACAAGGAAAATCTCCTAAACATGCTTCCTGTTTTAAAACAAAGTACACAAAAGACCAGGCTAAGAGAACACAACTATTAAATGTTTTCATTTTTGCCAGTCTCTCCATCTTACTTCAAATCAATTTATATGCTGCTCCCAGATGTTACTGATTTACTAAGACACCTTGACCAGGACAAAGTAAATACCAAAGTCTGGAGAAGACATCTATTCAGACTAAGTATGTAATAAAGAAAAGGCAATACAGGAGGAGATAATAACTTTTTACACATATTGTGGTTATGATGTGGAACTCACTGTGGCAAAAGTAATTAAAACCCACTATTTTTACTCATCTCATGTAATCCTACAATATACTCCAGAATAGCCAAAATGCATGCAAAAACAGTTACGTGTGGTTCAGTCTACAAGTATAGGCTACATCCACCTTACAGACCAAATCTTAGAAGCCAAGAGAAGTGGCAGCTTGTTTGTATTAACCATTCTACTGGTACCGATTTTCAGTCTGCCTACAGAAATGAGTACTTCCTATAGTATTTTGCAACTTGCTACCCAATCACTGCTGCTCAGACAGTCATAAAAGAAACAAAATATATGTCAGACTAATGCCGATTGCCCTTTTTTTCCCTCCCCTCATCAATTGAGAGATTTCAAGAAACAAAAGCAAATAAATTCCAGGCTTAAAACCAGCTATTTATGATTACTGCAATATTTTTATCTACACATCTATAGCAGACTGCAAACATTTTACATTTATGACACATATCAAGCAACCTGTTTGGTTTTGTTCCTGGTTTTCATCAAATACCCCAATCTTCCTGTATATGTAAACCTATACATGACAATCAATAAATAGCAAAACATAAAATAAACATGCTCTCTGTAGCCATCACATCTGTAATTTTTAATAAGTTATATAAATGATTCCTTTATATTTCATTACAATTATGAGTATCAATAACCTCCATCCAAACTACTTTTTTTAATATAACAAAGGGGGAGAGGGAAATCTGACCAAAAAGCATAAATTTTGTTGAAAAGCTGAAAGATAACAGCAAGATTCTTTATAAGATTCTCTGTACAAAACAACTAAGTGATATTTTCTAGACTGTCTGCAAAATATACATCCTTGGCTTCTACAACCCGTAATGAAATTAGAATTAAGAACAAACTGCAGATGACTGAACTTCAAATTTATAGAACTATTTCCAAAGAAATAGTTCCTTTGGTCTCTTACAGAAGAAAAAATTTTGAAGTTGAACAGAAGGTTTCAAGAATGACTACTATCCCCCTACAAATAAGCTTCAATAAGTAAGATAATTACTTAACACAAAGTCTTATTTTTAAGCTAGAATTCTAAAGATTTACAACAGAACAACAGAATGGCAATATTGGGTTCACAAGCTTTAGTATACTAATGTAGTACTTCACTAGGAAATGCTCTCTCAGTGCACTGATTATTATTAAGTTGTACCAATTTAAAAAACAAAAAAATCCCACTAGATAGAAATAACAAGAAATGAACTGCATTTCCTGACTTGGAAAACAGTGCAGTCATTTCAATACAATGATTTTTAGGCATACCACAAAATGAGCTACTTACAACATAAAAGCAGTGAAGTGATCTCCAGAAGTAATACCATCAGATACTGTTCAAAATCAGGTAGAATATGGAAAAGACGAGTAACTGAAAATTTATATCCTCCAGCAAGTTACAGACAAATGTCTGTAATAAGTGATCAAAGTTCTGTAGTCGTGGACATCAGCCATTTTTAAGAGCATTCACTACAAAGCTGACAGATACGCAACTATATTAATATAAGTGTGTTTTAAAGCACTGTTAACCTTGCTTGCTCCAATTAAACCAATGAAAACTTTTATGGAAAAAAAAAATTATATACTGTACTTCAAGAATCATTCCCCTCAAATTAAACAGAAAAAGTAATGTGAAAACAGTCAGAACTGCTGCATTAGAATGATTATCTTGAAGATGACACTCAGAGGGTAAAGCAGAAATTAAGGGCAACTCAACACTTTAGCAAACAAGTGCAAGAATGAAACCCCCACTATTTTACTCTACTTTCCAAGTACCTGTAAGTCACAATGAACTGATGAAGATATAAATGCAAAGAACCATCTGTATTTTTCTTTATAAAAAAAAGTACAATCAAAGAATCCAAAATAGTTAAGAAATGAATTAATTCGAGGGGGTTTTATAACCATTTGAAAGGAACAACAAATATAGTTCTGTGCACCCTGTATTTTCACTAATCCTCAACTCAGCCATAGCAGGCCCGGTCACTTCATGAACACTAGACAGAAATAAGCCCTTTTAAAAACCTAGCTTAAAAAAAAAGCCTCAGCGCCATTCTGCCATCACTTAGAAAAAACGTTATTCTTTTTTTGCCACTGAATGCAGTGGGACTATACTAGTGCATAGTTATCTTCAGAACTACAGCTATACTGTGATTTCATGTAAAGCAGAAGAAACTTACTAAATTCAATGAAACTGCACTAGTGTAGGTAGGATTAGAGTAAGACCTCCTGTTTCAACCTGGTAAGACCTACTTAACAAAGCTACTTTGACTTGATGCACTTCATTTGCTTCTTCTAATAACAAAGAAGGACATCCCACCTCCTGTATGGAACTATTTCTTTCAAATTACAAAAATAGGATTGTCTTTGGGGAAAAAAAAAAAAGAAACTTAGGTTAATTATAGGAAGCCGCAGTGAAGTGGGAAATGGGAGAAATGGCCATATTTTAGCTGAATAGAATTGACACAGTAAAGCTGATGGAGAACCTAAAAACATGAAAGGGAATTGGCTTATATTCTATTTATGACTTGTATCTGAACATTTCATAGCAGTAAGTCCACAACATTCTACAAAGCACAATTCAAAAGCAAAACCAGTTATATTTAGAAATATTAAAAATACTCAAAATTGCCCCCAAATCAGACTTCATAAACATATTTTTTTTAAAATACAACCACCACAGCCTTCTACAAATGGTGTTGCATATTATATGGAGTTAGTATTTGGTCCCGGTTTTCTTCATACTTTTCTATCATTTTCTGCATGTCATGGTCAGCTCCAATAACCTTGAAAAGAAGAACATGAACTTTAGAAATAATTGACACCATAAAACACAGTTGCTTTTGAGCAAAATAGAACAGGACTACCACTGAAGCCAAACCAATATACTCCTAGAGATCTGTCCAATTAGCTTTCTGTTCAGAATTTGGCATTCATTGAAAAGCTACATGTCTGATCCTGCAAACAATCACAGTGAACAGACCCTAAAATTCCACCGAAGAGATGTAAGATCAGACTTTTATGCTATACACTAGGGATAGCTGTAAACATTTTTCCAAGGTTTTCCTTCTCCAAAGGTTATTAGAAAAGCAGATTTATTTACTTTTACCACTAAGTAACACTCTTAATATTTGAAGAGTACAATCCTCCATATGCTTAATTGGTTGTTAACTAAAATAATACTCACAAGCACTGGGCAGGAAACTTCAAATAGTGTATGTTTAATGAGCCACTCTTCATAGAGCTGATGAATAGCTTCTAAATAGTCCTAGAAAACAGGCATTCAAATAACACATATGCCCATAGTTGAAACACACATTGCAATTTTTATACATTTGGTAAGTAGTTAAGAACTATATATAAAAGCCAGCATCAGATATTTCCACTAACAAAAATAAAAAGCATCAGAAGGTTTCTGAGAAAAATGAATTCCCAGTATAAGGTTTTACTCCATGAAGAACCTCAAAGACACGGCTTACAGAAGCACAGGGCCCTCAGCTCCTTTTAAGATCAAGAACCACGTTACTCTCCCATAAGTGTTAATGTGGCTCAAGATTTTACAGAGAAAAATACAACAAAGAGAAGTAAGGACAAAAAAGGCAAGACTGCAAAGAATATGTATTGAAGGCACTCTGTGTCAATACACTTTCTTAAAATTCCCAGTTCACTTCTCCTAACTCTGACTCAATTTCCTCTAAAAGCACTTCTGCCTGTCATCAACTATCAGTTTTGGGTTGTTTTTTTCCACAGAGACCACTTTACATTTTTCATTCAGAATTGCTGCCCCCCAACCCTCAGTAGAGCTGCAAAGTAACACAATGTCTCTTCAAATCCATTATATGGAGGATTTATTCTCCAAGGCAAAATTCCACATGGGCCAAAATTTAACTCTTTCATGTATCTTCAACTGACAATGTCTTCTATTGAACTACCCAACACTAGAGATACCCTTGTAGTTAGTATACAGTATGTCTTCTGTAACTACATTTATTTCTGGTTAGGCTTTCTTTAGGAGAAAACTCTAATGAAAGGCCATTCTGTAAACTGCAACACAGAAAGTGATCATTCAGTTACTACAGTTTATTTTTAAGCAGATTCCCATGCTAACAATTTTCAAGAAGTTGCGGCTTTTCAGACACAAGCAGAGACACTTTTCATGCATAAACATCCCAGTAACAGCAGACAACAGAAAGTGCCCACATAAATCTTCAGCACCTGCATGCACAGGTATTTGTGCTTCAACTGGGTCCTTTTATGCCATTTAATGATACAAAAGCAACTGCCTTTTTATATCTTAGAGAAGATTAACAGTTGATTAATACTGCACCTGAACAGTCAGCTATAGTACACTGATTACTAAAACATAACCCTTGGGCAAGTCAGTGTGCATGATAGATCTTTTTTTTTAAATAAATCAAAATTAAATACTGAAGTTTTAGTTTGCAGTGGAAACAGCTGCACCACATTTTGGCAATACACTCAGGATATGATTTTAGTATTTAGATTGGAATCATTATGTTTTTAAAGCTCATTGTAACCACATATATTGAAGGAACTGCTTACCAGAGGAATGATCTTTTCCTCTTCTCTGCATCTTCTCTTTAACCTCTCATAACAAACTTCAGGAGAAGTCTGAAGATAAACTGTCATAACAAAAATTGTAATAGTTATGTTCAAGGATCAGCTTTAAAAGCAAAGAGGAAACTTACTTCACAAACTATAGAAGGAAAGAATCCTGACTTGGGTACTACCACTGAACCTCTCCTTTGGCATTACTGTTAATCAACCCATGAACAATCCATGAATTCATGCTGTCTGATGCTACACACTGCAACCACCTTTATATTGAATAATGTGATTATTTATGACCCATGAAACAAGAACTGTTTTTTCTCCAAGTAAGGAAACCCACCCAACAAACATGGCCCTCCAGATCCCATCAAAATTTTACCTATCAAATCGACTGAAACATCAGTGTTGTTCTGGATCCAGTCAAACCATTCTGATAGGACAACATAATCCACCTCTGGCATTTTTCCGCTGAATAAACATAAAAGTCATCACTCACTGAACAGCATGCACAGATTAATTCTAAACTCATATTTTTTTCACCTGACTAGAATTACTCCCAATTTACTCCAGCATATGTGACATGAAAAAAAGACCAATATTATGCCCACCGAAATTGAAGGCCTCATAAAGCATTGTTTATACAGCAGAAAGACCAAATCTTTTTCTTAAAAAAAACCAACCAAACACAAAGTTCCTATTATTAACAGTTACAAGCTATTTTCCCCATTACAGTTAAGAAATAATTACTTAGTGACTAAGAAGAAAAACATTACCACATTGACATTTATACAATAACAACAAATTAGTGTCAATGGTATTTATTGCTCAGGTTCTTTATATCAGGTTCATTTCAAATATATCTGAACTACTGCACTGCATGTCACAAGAAAGGCTTAATTTACTAGGCAGCAATGACAATTCATTACAGAAGCCATAGTAAAGAGCAGTGAAAAAATAATGACACTGAGTAAGTAAAATTTACTCCCACTGTAAGAAACATTTGTGGAAGGAGTACTGAAATATTCAACATGCTTTATTTGAACTCTGTATTCAGAGAGCACAGACAATATTGGAGAAAACTGTCCCAAAGTTATCTCAGTAAGAATAATAAACTATCAAACAACTCATGTAAAAGGGAGTCTATAGAGGACGTACTAAGAATCACATATTATGTTTTTACTAGTATTGGAATCTCCACTTATTATCATATTCCTCAATAGTCAAATATTACTAGTTTTACATTATTCTGTCTTCAAAACTGGTGATAGTAACACATACTCCACACTCTTTCCTAAATGCCTCTGCAACTGAAACATAAAAAAAGACATAGGGTCAAGAGGCTCCTGTCCTCTCTAGCTGAACGATTAAGACCAGCTGCAATATTTTAAGTAGTGCTGAAGGAAAAGATTCCACAGATTTCTAAACCATTCTCCTGGCAACATGCTTTGATCACTGGCAAAACTGAGTAAAGATAATCCAGAAATATATTTCTGCTTAAGTATGCAAGAAAGCAAAACCCATATTTGTACCACCTACCTTCTTTATCTGCCATCCAGCTGAATACCTTGCCTCCCAAAGCACCCAAGAAATGGGCTAACACAATTCACCACTGTTCTAATATATCAATTATATACATTTCTGGGTAGCAGGCATATACATAAGCCAAATACTGATTCTGCTACTTTTCTCCAAGATATATGGGGAAAACAGGAAGGTCAAAAGGAATTAGAAATACGAAAAAGCTCCACTATTCTTACCCTAAAAGTCAGATACATCCAGGTCAATTCTGCATGGACCTGCCCTGCAGACAACATGCCTTTGCCTCCCACACTGCCTGCATCAGTGGAGTCCCCCAGATAATCCTGTGAGGATTCTGGATGAGGCTCAAGATCCACAAAGATACAGGTAACGTAGCAGGCACAAAAGGATGTTTTCATTTCCAAAGTTTGCTGACATTTGACTCCGACCAAGTAAAGTTTTTACTGCAAAAGTTAAACATGAATGGAATGAGCTTTCTATCATAAATAACTATGAATTCAAATGGGACAAAGTGAATTACTACTGCTTACCCTACAACATATCATGCATACTCACGTGCACTCATTTAAAATTCTTCTAAAGTTTTACACCTAACATGAGCGTGTCTTTCGGTGCTAAACTCAGATATGCATGAGTGTCCAAGTTCTTACTGTGATTGCACATCTCTGCATGCTGGAGAAGCTCACAACAACTGCTCAGAATTTAAGCCTTCCATCATCATCGTAAATCTTACTGTTTCTCTCTCTGGGAAAAAGCCTGCAACGCCAAAACACAAATACTGAGTGAAATTGGATCAAAGAAGAGCTGGTATTCCTGATATTCCCACAGCTCTTCATCCCTTGCTTAAACTAATCATTCTCCTAAAGGAGAAGAGCTTGTGTAGACTAGAGATAACAAGGGATTCTTCTCCACCTTCAAGACTGAGACCCTAAGCAATACCTTCTCTTACAGAAAGAAAGCAGAAAATAACCTCTGCTCTTTGCAGGATGCTTGCCCCAGTCTGAGTCTTATTCTGAATAAAAGTTTTACTTCACTTTTACATAGTTTTAATGGGACAATGCCTTCCATATAGCTATTTAACAACCCCTTTGCTGAAGATACCTGTTGAATAACTTGAGCCTGAGGGGTTTTTTTGATAACATTTTCAGCAAAGTTTAAAGATATGTCAGGTTAGTTCTGTTTTCCAGACCTTTCATCAGACAGGCATTGTTCCAATTTCTACAACGGGCAACCTCTCCTGTGTTCTCTGCATGATTTCCACATGTTGACTAACCTACATAAAAATTAGGATCACTCCCCTACAGAGACAGGAGGTTCCTTCTAGGAAACAGTAACAAGGAAGGAAAAAGCCTCTGGAGGATACAAAGGAATTCTCCTTTGCAAAGTCCGTTTAGTTAAAGAATGATTTTTAAAATTTTCATACAGCAGTTGAACATAAAGCACAGCATGGGAAGCAATCGTTTTAAGTTATAAGGCCTTTCCCCTGCCACAGGGCACTACTATCCTTCTACTTAAAAGTATCAAGTGTAAAGTTTGTATTTTCTCTTTGTTCCTCTGATGGCTAAGACACTATCTTCTAATTTTTAGCCCTTAACATATCCACAGCCTTTTTGTATCTAATTATTCTTTTGTTAGTATAGTCTTGCAATTTCAATAACTCCCATATGTTTGCACCCGGTGTGTCTGTAGGCGACACGTGTATTCTCCCAACCTTTCTATACAAGTATGTCAAGCTGGTTTTGTCTCTTTAAACAGGCCTTCCATTCTTTTGATCATGCCAGTATCTCAGCGTCACGCCTGTTTCAGTTTTAGTTCTAGTTCATGTATCATGAACGAGCAGTTAGAAGTGTAAAAAGTAATGCTAAAAAGCTCTCATAAAGGCTGTGTAGAAAAGCACCAATATTTCCATCTTCCTCCTGGAAGCCCTTTGCCAGATACATGCAAGAGTCACATTTACTCTTCTCTGGGCTACGCAATACTAGGGTTATTTTGTGCTAAAGTTTTACTTATCTATAAATACATAAAAAGATACATATATTTCTGCTTTTTGACTTACAATCTTTCCTCTTCAAATTGAAATTTCTGTTGTCAGTTCAACTGAATGACAGAATTTATCAGCATACTCTCACCCTTGGTACCAACGCATCAATCCAAAGGCTGATCCAACAGGAGTAACCTCCTTCCAGCCTGATACGTGCCCTTTCAGTATCTCCCTTCAATGGGATTTCCTATCACATTACAACACCAGCTTCTGCACTTATGAATAATCATTCATGCAAGTCTCCCAAAACCTCCTTGATAATATGTGACTTCAATTCAGATCGATGAGAATGCCTTTGTTGGGGGGGGGGGGGGACGGGGGACGGGACACAGGACGACACGCATGACACGACACTTTACAAAACACAATTAGATTAGTCTAACATGATGTGTTGTTGGTCACTGACTTTAACTTTTGTCCAAAGCTTTAGTTATTCTTTCCTTCATCATTTGTTCTGAAGTTGTGCTAAATACTGAAGCAGATGAACAAACCTGCAGTTACTAAGATGACTTTCCTTGCACCCTAATATGGGCTCGACAGTAGTTGTTTTAAGTCACAGGGATACTGCCTCTACATTACTATACTTTCTCCTAGTCTGAGATTTCACATGCTTTCATAACTCTCAAATCGTCTTTGTTTCTACTATAGTTGTTACTACTATTTCCATACTCCCATTATCATCCTTTCTTTTCTTAGATGCCGTTTTCTTTCCTGTACACAGACATAACTTTTAGTTTTTGAGACAAGTCTAGATGATCTTTAAAGAACTACAACACATAGGATAGGGCAGTGATCAAACAACATGGAGTAAAGCTATAGAACTGCTTGCCATAGGATGTCCTGGAAACTAGAGGTTTACACAGACTTAGAGGAAAACTGGACAGGTTCATGGAAAATACATGCCCTATGGGTTACTAAATACAGAGAAACCACTGCTGAACAAGGAAGTCCCTAAACTGTAAGTTACTGGATATACTCAGAAATTACCATAAATGCTAACCCTGTTCTCACACTCTTTTCAAGTACTTTTGGCCATCACTGGAGACAATATGTAAGGGAGGACAGATTTACTTATTTTTCTAATGTGACTCAAAATGGCTATTTTCACGTAGCCCCAATTTTTCCTTGTTTTATTTATAATCCTTTTATAAACCCTTGTATCATATTTTGGTTTGTTATTGGTAGCATCAGCTGGCTTCTAGCTTGCTGTAACAAAACAAAGCAAATGCCTTCTGTCCAACATTAAAAAGTGCTGAAGCCACAAAACATCTTAGATGCCCTTAACAATGTTATTACAAAATTAATACATAGAGTTGACAAAAGCAAACAGCCTCATAGCAACAAAGTTCTCAGTCTTTGGGACAAAAGCACTTTGTCTACAATGGGGGGAAAAAAAGCCAATAATTAAAAACAAGAAAGACATTCCAGTACATTTCCATTGTATGCAGACTGAGATAAGTAATGTCTCTTTCTGTTTGTCTCGCATCTTACTGTGTCTCTCCCAACTTTCAAAGCAGTTCCAGTAACAGCCTAGGAGCTTATGTAGCATGGATGCCATCTTGTGGCACGCAGCCATTCTCCCTGCAGACAGGGGCAAGAAACTGGTTTTGTCCCTTAAGACCACTGAAAAATCCATTAAACAACAATCTGTTACACGCACTTCTCAATAGAAGGTCAGCATTCAAAACAAAACAAAACAAAAAAAAAATCAACACTGATTACTGCACTATTTTAGTTAGTATGGGATGGGCAAGTTATACATCAGCCAGGTAATAAATGCTTTTTCTATTTCAGGCCACAATCTTATCCCCCAGAACAAAATAACCCAGGTTAGACCCGACTGCTCTACCCCTGGCCCAAGCACACCTGGAGGTGGGGATCTGATTCAGAAAGTGACATTTAGAGACAAACAGCTCTTGTTCTTTCTTTACTTACTAGCCTATGAAGGTTTCCGGTCTATTTTGATCATATGAATCCTGATTCTGAGCAACAGCATGCGACTCGAGTTCCTGCTTGTCAGTCAAGTTCACGCTTGCAAGAAATGCCAATCCTGGATGCAAGGTTGAATAACGCTATCTAGCTCTCTCCCTCCTAGTCTTATTCGTTATATCCTCATGATTTTTTACCTGTTCAGTATGTGTTTGCTTTGATTTAAGCAAGACTTTTGTATTCAGCTGGAGAGCAGATAACTTCAATAAACGGTGTTCTAAATAATAAGATGTTCTAAATATACAAGAGCGCTTCTGAAAAAGGTTCTCACCTGGCCCATGTCCTACAGGTTTTATTCTACCAGTGGGCACCACGTCCCATACAAAACACACTGCCACTCCAACACAGAACTGACAGATTTTACAGACCACTTACATCCAAATTACCACAGAAATCATCAGCTGATTATATTTTTTAAGTCTAATTAAGTCAAGAAAGTAAAGTAGAAAACCATATAGCATACCTTCGATACAGATTTTCTACAAAAATGTATTTTGCACTGTGAATTGATCGCTCCATCATTCTTATGGGGGAAATCTACAAAATAAAACTTGACAGTCACTTTTCCGCATATTTGTTTCTTTTCAAGCTCTTATTTCACATCATGTCCTTTACATTATGAAATACATTCACATTTTCAGTTCTTCCAGATCTTGTGATAAAAAGAACAACCCTAATCTTACTTACGGTCACTGCATTAGTAAACACCTACATAACTAATCTGTTTTTCATACACAAGTTTCAAAGGTAACTGCAAAAGTATTCAGCTGAGCACCTGAAGTTAACCAGCGGTACAAAAAAGCAGCAATCCACTTAAGATTTGCAGAGCAACAGGAACTTCCACCTTCAGGTGTGTCACTGTGTCAACAGCACAGGCCTAACATCAGAAAAACTGTAACAAGAACACAGAACTTTTTAAAGAAATAATTACAACTGACAAAGCACTGGCCTTAGCCAGTCGTGCATGTGTTCAAACAAACAGCACTTCATTTCGGAGAAGAGAGATTCTCTGACACTCTCTGGCCCCTGCAGAGCACGGCAACCATGGCAGAGCTCTTTCCAACCAGGTATCCTGCACTTTAATGACCATGGAAGCAACAATTGCTCCAGCAAGGCGCAAATGACAGCAAAGCACAGATTGAAACGCAGGGCGATCCTCAGGAATTTTTGAATGAACATTTTCTGCAACAGAATAAGATTTCTATTATCTTGAAAAAAACACCTCTTCCAAAAAGCTAATGATTGTACGTGCGGTATCCCTATCATATGTGGTACTTCTGAAAGTTTGCCCTGACACAAACTCAGAAAATATAATGCAAGAACAATCATTAAGGTATAGGCATGCCACCTAAGATCAGATCTTGTAATCAGGCAATGGAGGACTTAGCACAGAATGTAACAACAGGTGTTTGACGGAAAGAAAAATGAACAGGTCCTGATAAAAAGGTAGAGTGTGTGAATCGATACAGGAAAAGAAAAAATGACAAGGAAAAAAATTATGCAAACCATCTGAAAAAAAGCAGTAGAAATTTTAGTGGAAGTATTTTGGACAAACACAAAAAGCAATGGCTAAATTTGTGCTAGACAGCATGGAGCAGCAGAATGAATACTAACACCATCTTTAAGATTACCTAATGTTTGCCAAAGATTTGAAATAGCTAAATTTATATCGAGACCAATTACAGACAAGTCACTGATGTGTGGTGAGGAAGAGATTTGTGCAAGTCTAGCTCATAAGGGTGGTGCAAAAAAAAGCAGTATTAGTTTGGGGAAGTAAAAGTTCTGAGCAGGTAGGAAGCGGACGTTTCGCCCCTGGAGCACGAGTTGAGCATATCAACAATGTCTCTGCACCACAAAAATTCACACTCACTGCAGGAACAAAAAAGGAACGTAAACAGCATCTTAACTTTTGGATACAAGGTTAAAAACATTTATTACTTATAACTGCATCTAACTCCTTTTTAAATTAAAAGAAAAATATATTTATTTACCATTGGTCTGGTATGCTGCTCCAGCATTGTAAGCTGTATGTAAGTCTGTAACGTTATCCCCCATCTTGATGCATCTTGGTACATTAAGCCCTGGAGTTAGAGATAGAAGTGAGACAGACAGACATTTCAGTTCGGTCAAACAGCAAAAAAAGTGAAGTTGGGTATTTCATAAGCTTTTGCACTACAACAGAACTGCTAAAAGTAGTGCACTAAAACAGCTGACACCAGGTTTGAGAAGAATTAAGGGATCATTTGCTCTCCACAATGCAGATTTAAGAATTACAGTCCTGGTCCTTGGAGACACTTAAGTGGGGCACTTGGAATGCTTGCTGAAGTCAACAGGAATTAGTTACTCTGCACCTGGAACAGTCAGGACCAAGGCACAGCTCTTATGAGACAGTTCGAATACGTTTAATAATTAAAAAAAACATGTCTGCTACTCTATTTTTGTGCACTGACAGACCCTCAGTACACCCAGTCCATCCAGAAATGCAAATATGGTTCCAGTAAGTATGTTCTGGGCCTCAGAAAGGTGTCTTTAAACACAGACAACTGTTCTTCCCAAAGGATCCTCAAAGCAGTTCTCAGATCTTCCACTCTTTCTGATTGCTGCAATTCCACACACACATACAAGCAACAGCCTATCCTGCAAAGCAGAGAAAAGATCTGACTCAAAATAAAACATCGCTCAGTGCCTATTTGCTGAGGTGACAAGCTTTAAGTCAGCAGCATGGCTTCAGTCCACAGATCTGACCTCCTCCTTGTCTCCTTGTCCAAGATCAGAACGAGAAAGTATGCTGCAGTGCACAGATTGCCGAGATAATGTGCGACACAGCCAAGCATGCCCCATCCCTTTACTAAGAAAGTAAAGCATCAGCAACTCCTAGTAGGGAGAATTTACTTTTCCAGAGGACCTATGCTAGCAGTAATTACATCAAATACATGTTAGGGCACATGTGGTTTGGAGTGTATCCACACTGCTGTGTTGACAGCAAATTCCACATGATCTTGAGCATAGGTACCCATCTCAGCCAGCAATGAGATTTTTTGCAATGGAGGTGATCATACAAGCAGGGAAGACTGACATCAGAAAGGACTTCAACCATCCCAGCAAAAGCATTATCTGCAGATGTAGTCAGAGCCCTGACTGCTGTCTCCAAGCACAGCTGTGACAAAGGGACATACTTGTGGGGAATGGTTCCAAGAAGCTATGACTACCCAAAAGACAACAGAGGCTCTCAACACCTCACAGGACTGAATTTTCCGTATCTTCAGCAGTCAAACAATATTAACTGATCAGATGCACCTCTCACTTTCTCAGGTAATTTAATAGCAAAGACATTCCTCCCTTCTTTGAAATAGGCATAAGTAAATTTAGAAACAACTGTCACACTCAGGGCTTAACTTTCTGTGAGTTTCTTTAACTCATACCCAATAAAAGACCCAGTACTTGCTGAAACCACATTTTATATGCAATGTTTCTATTACACGCATGTCTTAATCACAGTTAAAGATCTTTTGCATCATGGAGCTTTATTTTTTGCTGTATGAGATTATGACCACACCTTCTGTAACAGTTTTGCTGATTGGTAAGAAGTCCTCATGCATGTCGTTCTCGAAGAACAGTAATTGTAATTGTAGAACTAATTTGTGCCACTTACCAGGATATTATGACCACGAACATTCCTCCACTTAGTCACCGGTTCTGTCAAAACCTTGTTAAAAAGAATTACTCCATGTTAAACATGTTTTAGGTTCGAAACACGTAATTTGACCCTACAAGTCTACAACCACTTTTAATGAATACTCCATTCAGTAAATCAGAGTATTCAGGACTTGCATTGGAAAGCTCATCCCTCTTCAAAAAACAGCACTGAATCCTGTAATACAAAAGGTAATAATCAACACCGTTAAAAAAATAGAGAAACATCATTATACAACATCTTTTTAGCATTTTTAAATCTCCAAAATAAAACACTGGATTGATTACCTAACGAGCCTGGATATAATTTCACTTTTTTGAGTCAAAATCAGTGCAATGTAAGGACAAGAATGGCTTAGCTGAGCACTGACTGCATTTCAATGACCTGCTCATTCCCTCACAAATTAACACTTCTCAGCAAAGGAAGAGAGGATCAGAACGCTATCATATTACTTTTCATTTTATTTTTGTGATCTAATGTATTGGGTCTGGCTGAGATGGAGTTAATACTCCCCATAGCAGCCCTCATAGCACTGTGCTCTGCATCAGTAGCTAGAAAGGTGTTGATAACACACCAGTGTTTTGGCTACAGCTGAGCAGTGGTGGCACAGCATCAAGGCTGTCTCTCCAACATTTTTGCCCCCCCGCAATGGCAGGCTGGGGCAGGGCAAGATCTTGGGAGGGGACATAACCAGGACAGCTGACCTAAACCAACCAAACAGATATTCCATACCATATGACGTCAGCTCAGATATAAAAGCTAAGTAAAGGGAGACGGAAGGGGGGGGCATTTTGTCTTCCGGAGCAACCACTACGGGTACTGAAGCCCTGCTTCCCGAGAAGTGGCTAGACCTCGCCTGCTGATGGGAAGTAGAGAATAACATCATTTGTTTTTTCTTTGCTTTTGCGCGCGCAACCTTTGCTATCACTTTATTAAACTGTCCTTATCTTGACCCACGAGCCTTTTGTTATATTTTCTCCCCCCCCATCCAGCTGAGGAGGGGGAGTGATAGAGCGGCTTTGGTGGGCACCTGGCATCCAACCAGGGTCAACCCACTACATCTAACAAACAAAATGTAATCAAAACTTTTACGAAATTAATCAGAAAAGCTTCTACCCTGAATAAGTAAAATCGCAAGTGACTTATCTGGTTCAAACAGGGTCTAAAAGCCCAATGACACTGCACAGCCAGGCCTAAGAGAATCTGATAAGCCTGGGAAGTTAACTAGCTTTTAAAAAATGTTGCACTATATGCAAATTAAAGTTTGCTGTCCTTTGAGTTAGTAGTTACTTACTCCATAAGGATCATTCCTGTTACCAAAATAACATTACCAAGTAACATCTGGCAACCCAGCATTTCCATGAGGAATCCTGAGACTTATTATCAAATGTGTTTCCAGATCTGCCAGGAAAAGTATTAATAATCTGATGTACACAAAAGCAATTGCTCACTGAGGTTTGACCTTGATTTTTTTTGAAATATAGTAAGCCTGCCCTTCCCCTAATCTTGTTCTAAGCAATATGAAATCGAATACCATCACAGTCTAAGAAATCTCCAGAAAGAATTCTAACAGATTTTTCATTTTTTAAAAAAGCCATCCATTTACTGGGATCTCAGTTACATGACATCAGTATTTTTACATCATTACTTCTTTGTCTCTACTTTGCTTCTTACAAGATATATCTAAGATTTAAGTGACATGAAAGAGCAAACGAGCATGCCCAAACATGCCCAATCCACGTGGGTTGCAGTTATTTTACAGAGGTACAAACTCTAATCCACAGGTTTTACTGATATTTTGTCATCCAGTACTGTTATTACATACGATCTAAATCTCTCTTCTACAATTTGGCTATAAATAGTTGGGGGGGGGGGAGCGCCTAAACATGTGCACCAATAAGGGCACTGGCTCACAACCTGCTGCTCCTTTCTCATTAGCCTAAGAAAGGACAACGCTTCAAAAGTTAACTGTCAATTCTGTCAAGACAAGCAGCTGCCGAATGATGTAAATAAAGACAAAGAAATGTACATCCAGTACCTCAATGCTGGTAGTTTGTGAAAAATAATCCAGGCATGTTGTTTTTCCACTTGCAATGTTCCCCTCTATACATATCTGCAGAAAAACAGTATCACCTTTAAAAATCATGCTATCACATAGTAGTGAACGGCCGATGTAAAAATATACTCTTTCCATATCAAACATACTATTTCCTTACAATGTAAATAGATTAGTTTATAGGAAGACATTGGGGATCAGTTTGGATTTTGTGATTCCCCGCAGACCACCACTTTTTCTCTCCCTGACATACATATACCAACCGTCTCTTTACCAGGCAAGGGGCCATCTTACTTTCTGGTACCCCCTGCAGAGCCAGCAGCCTGCCAGTGCTTCCAGCTTCCCACCCCCTTCCCATGGCCCCCACGCATATCAGAGGGTCACCTGCTGTGCTGCTGCTCCTCCACCCTGTCTACCACAACTCACCTCAGAGACTTCACCTTAACTTTCAACTTAAAATAAAGGCCAACTGAAGTAGTAATTTCAGTATCCATTAAATAGATAGCTTAAACATTAAGATGCATTAGATTTTTATTTTCAGAAACCTGCACAGTTACAGTAAACTGAAAGAATTTTGTTTCAGCTGTCTTAAAATAATTTATAGCTTAAAGTAATTAGATTCCAAATAAAAAATAATAATAATAATAAAAAAAACCCCTCACAGGCAGGGCTGTGTAGGGCAACTCCAATGCTACACACGCAACACTGACCCCAGACTGACACTTGTCCCTGCAGAATACCATGCTTTTGCACAAATCCCTCACGGCTTTGTTGTGATTTACAGAACTTGGTAAGCGTGGGTTTGCACCGAATTAAGACCCAGTAAGAGACCCCCCCCACCTGACCACCACTCAGTAAAACAGCCCCGTCCAACGGCTGCCGATATACACACACTCAGATTACAACCACATCAGAGCTTGCACATTTTATACAGTTTTCCGAACAAATGCAAATACTTACAACCGTCTTTCTATCACCTTCTTTTATCAGATGTTGATCTAGAATGGAAATAAACAGGAGTTACAACCAAGAAGGAGGTCTTCCTAACTTACAGTTATGCTGAGCTTCTTAAGGTGAGCCCCTCCACGAAGTTTTTAGGCTCTCTATTGCTCAATATGAGTATCTGCTAAATTACCGATCTTTAAGGTTTGATGTAATCATTGGGTCATGTAACAGACACGCTGTGGCATACACTGACACAGTTTTAGCCCAGGTTCTCCATTCTCCTTGGCACTACGACGAGTCGAACGGTGAGCGCCTACGCTCTTTCAGCAGATTTTTGTCATGCTGACTACTTTCCAGTTAGTTTCCACTGGGCAAAAAAAAAAAGAATTTCACACCCCGCCCGCATCCTGTTTACCGCTCGGGCAGCGCCGAAACGGCAACGCGTGCGGGGGGGGGGGGGCCGTCCGCTCCCCGGCCACCGCTCCCGCACGTCCCCTCCGCCCTTCCCAGCGGGTTCCCACCGCTGCGCCGGGACCGCGGCGCGCACACACACACCCCCCCGGCCCGGCCCGGCCCGGCCCGTCCGCCTGCGAGGCCCGCCCGGACTTACAGGCTCCAGCGCCGCTCGGGCCGGGCCGGGGCCGCAGCGCCGGGCCGCCCGCCGAGGAGCCCGCGGCCGCTCCGCCCGCGCAGGCGGCTCCCGGCGCGCCGCTCCCCGCCCCGCGCCGGCCCCGGGCCCCGCGCAGCGCCCAGGCCGCGCCCAGCCGCCACATGGCCCATCCCCGCCGCCACCGGCCCCGGCCCCGGCCCCGCCCCGCTTCCGCCCGCTGCGCGCTCACTTCCGCCGCCGGGCGGGGCCGGGGCCGGTGGCGGCTGAGGGGCGCGGGACCGCCCGCAGCGGAGCGGCCGCCATGGCGGCGGCGGACAAGCGGTGGGACAGCGGCTTCCTGCGCTCCCCGCGGGGCGCTGTGAAGATCGCCCGCGCGGTAGGCCCTGAGGGGAGCGGGCCGGGCCGGGCCGGGCTTCCTCCGCTGCCGAGGGGGCGGCCCCGGCGGGGCACTAACCCCCCCTCACCACCCCGCCGGTGACCGTTTCTGTCCCCTCAGGTGGTGGCGTTTGTAACGTTCCTCTGCTTCGTGGCGTCCCGCTCGGGCGGGGCGTACACCGCCCTGGCCCTCATGGAGACGGTCATCACGGCGCTGTTTTTCCTGCTGTACTTGCTAAAGCTGGACAAGAAGCTGAGGTGGCTCTTCTGGCCGTTGGCGGTGAGTAGGGGCCGGCCCTCCGGGGGAAGCGGCGCGACCCCTTCTGGGAGTGCCCCCCGGCGGGGCTGCCGGCCACCCCCCGGCCGCCGCTACCGTGGAGCTAAAGACAAAAAGCAGGACTTGGCTTTTGTTGAGCCAGTTCTCCTGACAGAGGCGACAGTGCTGTGCTCCCTTGCATCGGCTCCTAAAGAGCTGGCTCGCATCCGCTAACGGTCCCTCCGGTAACGAGCATCATTTGCTCAACCTGATCGTGCTGTACTTTTCATCTTTCACATCACAGACTAAAGGTGCGCTTTCACGTCAGCGTTAACGAGGTCTCCTCTTACCTCCCTTTTTTAAATATATTTGCTGCTTTAGTCTGCCGAGCGCAGCCAAGTTGCATAAATTTGCCTGCCAAAAAAGAAGGTGGGTAAAAAGAGGAAGTTTTATCACAAATGCTCTTTCTAACATCAAACCACTGGGTGTCACTGTCGATCTTGGGTGGATGCTAGTGTAATGCCTTTTTCATAGTAAAACAGCAATTCTTAACGAGGCATACAATATTGGGAGCTGTTCACGTTCTTCTTTAGTTGTGTATTTCAAAATAAATACTTTGCTTCCGCTGGCTGTTTCAGGATATTTTCAACTCGGTGATTGCAGCGTTGTTCCTCCTCATTGTGTGCCTGTTTGCAGTAATAATCAAGACCAACAATGGGACACTGGCTGGAGGAGTAAGTAGGAAAATTATTAACGAATTTCAGTTCTTACAGTAGACACGATGTGAACCTCTTGGTATACTTCCATTGCGGTAAGACCACAGAAACAACGCTGTCATGGAAAAACGTATGCAGAAGTCGCAAACAAAAGTCAACACACGTTCAATGTATTTCACTAAAAAAAAAAATATAATCCTCAAATCACTAGTAATTTAAAGATATTACTAGACTTAGGAATTACTACAGAGAAGTACTAACACTGGAAGCTGCTAAAGTTTAACTGAGTAACCTGCATTTGCTTCCACAGCTTGAAATTCTAGGTGGGAGAATCGCTGGCTCTTTTAGGACTATCCAGTCTGATTACACTATTTAAGAAGAAATGCCTACAATCCTGCTAAAAAGAGTTGAAACTTCTTAACAGACATGCTGGTACCTCCCTCTTGATGTGTATATTATTTTTTTCTGACACAAACTGAGAAATTACACCAGTTAAAAAGGTTTTTTCAGACTATGATTGTAAGATTTTTGTGCCTTTAAGATCAAGCCAGTTTAATAGTTTAAACAACTGGTATTTTTAATTCAAGTAAAAACTAATTAACATTAGTAATAAGGGGGGGCAGGGGGAATCAGTTTTGAACGTATTTAAGTCTCTTGAAGTACAAGATAAGCTAAAATGTGATGAGCAACCAAAAGAAACACAGAACTTGCCACATGGGTTTTTCGAAATCAGCTTAAGAGGCAATGAGGTGGAAAGCTGATGTCTTCGCTGGCAACAACATCCAAAGCAAAAAGGAGACTTTCTGATAAAGTGACGGGCTATGCTAGAATCTAATTTATATTCTCAACTGTGAAGTTAAGTTGGAAGCAGGAGACTAAGCAGGCAGCTTGGAAACAAGTTCGGGCAGGACATATGACATCTTCAGCGTTGAGAGAAACAGAATTGCCCCGAGGCCTGTGCTCCTAGGGCACAAACTGCCTGGAACTGTGGCCTCCTGAAAGAGCTTGCCTTAGCATTACTCCCACTGACCAGATAATTCCACTTTAAAACATGCTTGCATAAAAAAAACTTGTGTGCATGTGGGATCGGGCCAAAGGGCAAGAGCTGAGTGAGTTAACTCAGCAGCTCTTTTGCCAGTCGCCTGCCTGAAGTTTTATATTTTTTAAATACTTAACATACATTTTCTTCAATTTATTTGGAACATGTTTCTCATTCAGAGCTTCAGAGGAGAGGAGCACTTGTTTTTTTCCTGCTAGGCTCGTTTCTACAAATCTTGACTTTCCTCCACGCTGATACCATTAATTAGGCAGTCCTTGAAGAGACAGAAGGGTTTTGATTCAGGATAAAAGCATTGTCTAGCATAATGCAGCATTAGCTTAGCTTTCAAGGAGAACACATCACCTCCAAGGCATCACACAAACAGCAAAAAAAGCCAGGGTGTAGACTGCTGTAGGGGATTTAAATACAGATGTTACTTACTTTATCAGCTGTCTCACATCACACATATATTTAGAAGGCCAGAAGCAAGTTAGGAGGATGTGTTTACTGCTTCTTTGAGGAACGATTGAGGAGTAACTACAATAGAAGATAGAGATTCTATGGGGAAAGTAACATTATTGTTATTTTTACAGGTGTTTGGTCTTGTATTGCTTGTTCTCTGTGTTGTCGATGCAGTTCTTCTTTTCCAGAAGATTAGCCTTGGTGCACCAAGAGGAAGGAATACTCCTGCGAAATAAGATTACCATTTTGGTGAAAGAACACTGTTCTCACTGATGACCGCTTTACTGTTCCCTTTTAAAAAATTTGTATTGTCAGGTGTTCACCTTTGAATTTCCTGTGCATTTATGTACATTTTTGAAAGTATTGTTCCTAAGTTTTCTTACGCTTACAAATGTAGTTTCAGTGTTGCAATTTCACCAGTATGAGCTTCACAGAAAATTGTCCTGGTTTTCTAAACTTAATTACATTTTTACCTGTATGAAACTTAAGTTTCAGACTTGTCTCTCTGTAATAAAAAGAAAATACAAATAGGCCTAAGTGCATTATTTATTTATTAAGACCACTTGAAGTAAAAATTACTTGATTTAATGTACCGGTAAACATCTTTGGGAACACATTTTCTTCACCCTTACCTGCGTTCCTCGTGGCATAGATCAGCGTCCTGGCTGGTGACTCTCTCGTGCCGCGTGAATGCTTTATTGCTGTGGGATCTTTTGAGCCCCAGGTTTTCGTTTTTACGTTCAGAATAGCGCTGAAAATAACCCCGCTGCCTCCCTAGTGTAACGCAATGGTGACTGGGCTGCAGTGCAACGAAGACAGTAGCTAAAATTACATCGGTGTTACAAGTAAGTCACGTTTAAGCGGCCGTGAGGACCGCTGCCGCAGACGCTCCAAGGCCGAGGGTGCAGTTGTGCGCCCTCCGAATTACTCCAACTGCCCAAACCGAAGGGCAACCACCCCACCCCCCGATGGGAGAGGCTTTCGGGGCTGGAGAGGTGCCACGGACACGGGCGAACAAAGACAGGGCACACGTTGTGAGCGGGTGCGTTAAAACGCTTCTTCAGGGACCGAGGCGTGCACAGACCCGGGGGGGCGGCCCGGGCCGCCGCCGTTGCTGCCGGGAGCCGGGCGGGAGGCGGGCGGACCGGCGGCACAGCCGCCCGCCGGCCGTGCGTGGCGAAGGCGGAGCGGTGGGCGGCCGGCTCCGTTTCGGCTCCGCTTCCCTGCGGTGCCTGCGGCCCGGCTCCGCGCTGCCCCGGCGGGATCCCCCCCTGCAGCTGCGGCGGCGGGGCTCGGCCGCCGGCGCCCTGCCCTGCCCTGCCCCCCTCGCCCGGCCGGCCCAGATTTAGGGATGCTGAAACTTTTTTTCACGTTTCCGCAGTGTCACGATTTCCGCTTCCCTCCTTCAAAAAAAAAAAAAAAACAACCAACCCCACACAAAACCAGCACTCCCGCCGCCCGAGCCGCCAGCGCTCCCCGCCAGCCCGCGGCCGCCGGAGCCGCTCGCAGCCATGGAGGAGCCCGAGCCCGCGGGGGCCGCCGCGCCGCCGCCCGGGCTGCGCTCGCTCCTGCCCCCCCGGGAGTTCCTCTGCTCCCGCAAGGGGCAGCTCCTCCTCGCCGAGTCGGTAAGGGCGGGGGGCAGACCGCCCGCGGACGGGGGGGGACGACGGGGGCAGCCAAGGGCAGAGGTCCCGGTGAGGCTCCGGGGGTGTGGTTCCCCCCCCCCGTTGGGAGCCGGTTACCTCCGGACACGGGGGCGGTGTGAATGGGAGCGGGCCCTCCCCGCTTCTCGGCTGAACGGGGGAACCTTCCCCGGTGCCGTCCGTCTGTCCGTCCGCCTGCGGCGTGGTGGCGGCCGAGGGAGGGCACGAGTGAGGGGAGAAGCGGGGCAACAGCCACAGCGACACGGGGGACACGGCGGCGGGCTGAGTGCAGGCGGGGCGCCGTAGGAAGCCGAACCGCCTGTCGCCTTACAGCTTCCAGCGCCTTAAGCGCGTCCCCCTTTAGCAGGAACCCTGCTCGGTTACAGCGGGCTGTGACTGTTTTGACCCGTTTGCAGCGTGAATCCGGATCTGCGTTATCTCCTGGCGCCGTCAGGGAGGCACGGTTCACAGGGGAGCTTGTCCCGAGTACGTCAAGAAAGACCTAACTCAGCAATTTGCGATGCATGGCATTATATAGGGGACCACGATGGCTCCACTTTTGTCCTGAGCGCTCCGAAACCTGGGTTTGTCCCGGACCTTACAGGAGGACACGCTTCCTCGGGGCTATGGGCCCAGTTAGCTGACTGTGAAAGTACCAAATAATAATCACTAGAAAGGAGCTTGGTGTGGTGATAGCAGCACTGCTCCCCTAGAAATACACCGTTGCTTTTGTTTAGGTCCAGGTTCTGAGATCTGGGCTGGTGGTAATTATAAGGCCTTTGATTTTTGGTGTAACACTTGCTGGTATTTTACTTGTAAAGGCTTAGAGCCTGACGGATGAAACCGTACCCACGTGATAGGGAAAAAGAAAACTTACCCCATAGGTAGCAGGTATTTGACAATCAAAAGTTAAGTTTTAAGAGGAAGTTAGTTGATTGAAAGTAGACCTTCAACATCATTTATACTAGAAATAATGAGAAATTTAAACACTAAGTGCCCTGCAGTTTTAGCGGGAGTTTTGACAACGGGTCATCAAATATCAGGACAGCCCAAACTAGTATTCAAGTACGTGGAACGAGGTTAAGATGCATAAGGTGTCTCTGGCTACCCACCGTGGTAGCTCAGAGAAGAAAACAAGGAAATTCAAGCAAGAGAAATGGAAGGAACGGGCAGGAGGAGGCAGCACCGGCCCTTCTCTACCAGCCCTGTGAGTTTGTGAGGCTGCGGGCGCTGCCCTGGGGCAGACAGCGTGGGGAAGAGCCAGGAGATGCGAGGCCGGCTTTGAGAGGAAAACCCATTCATTCAGGAGATGAGGGTGACTTCTGTGGTGGGGAACAGGGGCCTCGGGCTGGGTAGCAGCAGGCCACGGGCTGGATCGGCTCCACCAAAAAAGCTGTAAAAATTCCAGGTACCCCCCATCTTATGCAGTGTCTGTAGTTTACAAAACCACACGTTTGGAAGATACCAAAGCTGTGGTTTTGTTACATAGAATAACGTACACTAGAATTTCCTAAACAAGCTTACAGCCAGTAAATTACAACTTTCAGAGAGAGCCTGGCTTTTTAACATCTCCGAGTGACGACATATTTGAGGAATACTGTTCTGGTCATGGGATGAGACTCACCCTTTTGTTGTCATAGAGAAGTACTGATTATGCCTCCTTGGAGTAATAAAAACTGCTCTGTCTTGAAAAACAGGGATTTATCCTTTGTAAGGCCACTCAGGGCTTCCCGAGGGTTTGGCCAGCTGAAAGCAGCTCTAAAATCCCGTCTGCCGAAGCAAAGCTTTCTATTTGCTTCTTGCAGGCCAGCCCATGTGCTTAGGATGTCGTTTCCTGGCAGAGGGGAGACAGCAGTAGTTTCCCTCCAGTTGTCTCAGTTTTGCCAGAAGAAATCCTTGAAGACAACACAGGCCCCAGAATAAATCCAGTCTGTATACAATTAGAGAAATGCAGTGCCAAATGATTGAAGATGAGTCCAAGTTAAATCTATCCTAGTTGAAATCTGTGTTTTATCTTTAGCTTTGTACTTCTCATCTTGAATGTTTGATTTTTCCTCTTTGAGACAGTACTAGTGTGAGGGGGGGTTGGGTTCTGCATAAATGTATGCAAATAATATTCATGGATACAGATTTTGAATAGTGTCTTTTGTTTAGAAACAAAATGGGATTCTCATTATTGTTACCAAATATCTCTGTCACGTTATTTGGCAGCTTGGCAAGTCACGAGAAATGTGCTTTATTTCTCCATCTTTAAAGTCATGCAAATACTGGCAATCTCTGCAGGTACATCAGGAGTTCTCTGTCCAGCTGGAGGAAATGCCAAGTCGTTTTTTTCAACATTTAAAAAGCAAACTACCATATACTGAAAAATATATTACCAAAGAAGCAATTTACAACCATATCTTGACTGGGGTAGACAGTTATACTTCTGTTTTTCGGACTATGGCAGAAAGGGAACTGGAGTTGGCTTCAGCAAATTCCTTTAGCCCAGTGACCGTACTTGGTGTGTACTCGGTGGAAGTAACCTCATTAAAAAGTCTTGTTTCACCCAGTAGAGGTGGCTGGCAAACGATTGGTTCAGCTGTCGTAAGTTATAGCAGACCGACTCAGTCTTTGTGAATTAAGACAGCTGCCACATTCACACCAGCCCGTTCCCTTCGCTTGCACTGCTGGAGGCGGCTGGGAGCACTGGTGCCCGCGTTGCAGCTCAGGGCGTCCCAGGGAAGGTCACGCAGGCAGCTGCACCGGGAGCGTGGGAGCTCAGGGCTGCCAGCGAGGATTGCTTTGGTCAGACTGAAGGAAACTGCTATAGCCACTTATTTTTAAAAATAACATTTACACATATTTTCACGTGAAGCGAGTATGGATCTTTACAACATTTGGGTGTAATGGTCATGTCAGCGTGTAAACTGCTCTGTGGGCTCTCAGGTCTGGGCATTCTGGTGCTTCCTCTAGAACAAGTTAGGCTGGTGATGAAGCTGGTTACTGCTAGAAGCTTAATTATAATCTCAAATTTTATTCAGAGAAGGAAGCTTCCACCCCCCATTCCTTTTCCTTTTGATCTTCTTGCCTTACTAATTTTTTATCCCACCTGGGAGAGCTACGCAGCCACAAAGCAGCAGTAGCATCAAGTACGTATATAAGCTTTGCTGTCTCTCCTGATGCTATTTATTCTCATTCACTTGCTTGTCCACTTTCTAATCACCAGTCTTTATCTCCCAGGTTAATTTTTTTCCTCCTCCTTTTTTCCTTTCTGTTCTTTCCCCATACCATTATTTCTTCCATATATTTTAACACTCCTCATAAGCAACTCATTTTTCCTAAATACTCAAGTTGCTGTCTTGAAGGTCAGCATCTCATCCATGCTCTCTTCCCCCCTTAAAAGAAGCATTTTTCAGTTCCCTCTCCCCCATGCTGGAACCATTTAACAGCCACTCTCATACCTGCCACCAGAGCTTGTCCAGACAAGATCCACATTTATACATTCTGCTGCTCACCCCAGGTACTTTAGTCAAGCTTTTGCGTTTGTCCTGGTGACTACTTTAATTGGCATCTCCTTAGTCCCCTGAAGCCAGTATGCAGTGGGACTACATATTTTTTTAATAAAAATGTAATATGAATATGTAAGGTTGTCCTGTATAAGGTTGTGTCACCTTTGTGGTGACACAACAGATGTGGAAATCATTGTGCCTATTTTTCTCCTCTTTTCCTGTCTGTCTTCTGTTTTTTCAGTCTTCTCTGAACTGACCTTCATAACTGAAACTTCCAGCTGTTCTGTGTAAAGCCTCCTTCGAAGAAGACCCCTGGGCCTTTCTCTGGGTCTGTAGCCAGAGGGCAACCCTTGCAGCTAATTCTGGGCGAACCAAGAACTCCACCTCCATGACAAGTACGACGGAGAAGAAGTACCTAAATAGCAGAGACCACCAAATGATCTACTTTCTCTCTCTGCCAATAAACAATAACAAAATGCACTCTTATCCAAAAGAGATCACCGCTAGCCACTTTTAAAACTGTTTAAGCAAACCTGTGCTTTTCCGTGGAGGGGAAGTGAGGAGCAGGCATTTGACCGCACGGAGCAGCGAGCGGAGGGCACCAGGGCACGTGTAGCAGCGTGCAATGATGTCAGCTGCCTCCCCGGCATCCGCATCATCCCCGACGGGCTGCAGTGGGTCTGTTCTCCCTGCACGGAGAAGACAAATGCCTTCGTGCTCTGCCATGACCTCAGCACTTCAGCAGTCCTCACTCCTTTAAGGAGCGCAGTGCTCTCCAACCATTGTGACTAATTATTTTTTATACCTGAAGTTGCAAGCTGGTTATATGATAAAGTATAACTTCATAATGCCTGGCCAGTTTAAGCAGCCCAGCAATATTAAGTAATAATTACACAGGAGAAAATTACTTTTTGAAACACAATACCAAAAAAGTTCCATTTTCTTTTTGAAAGTAATATGTAATGGTTCTTTCTCTTTTATGTACATTCCCATTCCCAAAAAAGGTGCTCAGTGGAAAATCAGGCTGCTTTTTTGCCAGGTTTTATAATCTTACCACTGCCAGACGATGAAAGGATCCTGTTCTGTTGTTCACTGCACTAGAGCTTTCTGCATCCAAATATTCCTCCGCAGTGAAGCTGCCAACAATCACACTAACCTTCAACAGCAACACAGGAACAACTCCGACTCCTAGCTGCTATCAGTGCCGAGGATGTAATCCCAAGGGAAAAAGAAAGCCTCTGTGTAAATACAAATGGATAAAACTGATGAAACACTATTTTTCTTTCCCAGAAGCAGCAGTGCTTGCTGAGTCTGAAAGGGCTAGAAATGAACTTGCAACTGCATTGAACCTCACAAGCTTCCTCTCTAGCTGGTTTTTTTTTTTTTAGCATAGACACAGAGCTGTTAAAAAAATGACAAGATCCCATTGCTTGACCCTTCTCTGAAATCACTTTTAAAGATGCAGCTTCAGGAAAAGAGGTGCAGAACAAGTGTGATGTGCAGTGGATCATTTGACAGTCTTCAGAGGGGTGAGGCTACATTCTGACGGTTGCTTTTGAGTTTGTCATTTTTAGAGCAACTTTCAGTTTGCCAGATGTTTGTCTCAAAGACTTGAAGTCTGGAAGAGTAATTAAGCAGATGTTCATTATTTCTGGGTACAGACTGGCACATCAACATTTGTATTGTGGAAGGAGAGCTATATTTTTTAAGTTACAAAATATTTAGATGACATCAAATGCTTCAGTTAGTGGCACTGCAATTAAAAGGTCAGACAGGGTAACAAGATACCTACTCACTTTCATAATTCAGAAAAGACAGTAATGGATAGTACCCAGTATTGCTCAGGGAGTCCATGCACTCCACCTGTCAGAAGGGGAAATGAGCTCTAAACAAAGAAATGAGAAACATCATCAAAAGCTGTCAGCTTTACGGGCTCTTGTATTACACAGGGCTGTCCCCAAGTTACTGAGTGGATCTGGCATTAAAATCTACATCAGGGCTGCGACATAGCCACCAGGGAGACAAAAAAAAAGAAAACCAAAGAACAAGCTGTAGCACCGTAGCTGTCACCTGACAGAGCCTTCAAGCACCAATGTCCTTTTGTTTCTTTTGCTCTTTCTAACATCTGCCTGCCTCCCCTTCTAGCACCTTCCAACCTTGCCTCAATGAAGGCTGTAGCATCTAAAAACGCTACCTTTCAAACCTTTTTCTCAAAATCTAGTCCACTATTTTATAGGTGTGTATTTCATGTAAAGTCTTCCTTGGGCCTTTTCAGTCTCTGAATGCCTCCAAAATGAGGGATGGTGCTTAACTGGAGAGCAATTATCTCACTTCACGTCAGATTTTTTCCCTTTTCCTATTATCATCAATAACCCATTGAAATCAAGGAAATTCTTGCAAATCAAGGGTGGGGGTTTTTTGTTTTTTTTTAACGTGGCCTTGACATGCGCTTCCCCTGCACAGCGGGATGCTGACAAGTAGAGCGGGGAGCGCAGAGCTGGGACGGGCTGAACTCCAGCCCACCACTCAAAGTGGTGGTGATGGCCAGAGTACAGTTACTGTCCCATCGGGGCTGAGGAACAAGCAGCAGGAGACTGCTGTGATCCTACCAATAACCGAGGGGTCTGTCTGAGCAAGTAACTGGCCTGTTAACTAGATTTTAAAATGGACAACTAATATTTCCCCAGATGCCAGCTTCTCCGGATCAGGCTGAATTAGAAAGCTGAAATGCTCAGACTGATCCTTTTGTCTCTTCAGCAGCTTACCTTGCACCCAGGCAGGAATCCCACCAGCACCCTGGAGCAGAAGTCCTGTGGCGTGCTCTTGCCACAAAACAAGTTTCTGTTTGCATCCCGAGCCGCCTTACAGCAGGGTCTCAGGCACTGCGCTGCATTTCAGACCATGCGGACCTGCCCACGGCCGTCAGGGCGAGGCGAAGACAGCGGGAACCTTACAGTACACAAACTACCATAAGGGTGATCTTAAGAGAACACAAGGGCTCTTCATTTCACCTAACAGTTAACGCTTCTGACAGAGGAACTTTTTCTCTGTATAAAGGCAGACAGAGCACAGGAGTTACTGTATCAAACAGAATCGAGATCAAAGTGATCTCTACTGTGCATCGTCAGCTTACCTATCTGAAATTTCCCTCTCTACCTCCCCTTGCTGCTGTAGCTGATGTATTATTTAACACTGCATTTAATCCTTTCATAAGAGATCTACCAAGTTTAGTTCAAGTCTAACATTCTGGTGTTGAAAGGGGGTTGGCTGGTGGGACCTATCCTGAACACGTCTCCTCCCTGCTGCTGTTAGTCCCTGCATATTTCTCTGTCTCTACGTGTCAGCTATCACACACTTTCCTTTAGCCAGAAAAAGCAAGAGATTTTTTTTGTTTTTAAACACCAGAACAACAAAGAAAAAAAGTCCTAGCTACATGATGATTTCTTTTTAAAACCAAGAAAACATGAAGCCATGTCTAAATTAACGTTCCACAAATGCGAGTGAAGCAGATTCACAAAGTTAAAGTCCAGTTCTTTCTGTATTTATTCCATGGGAGTGGGAAGGGAATAGGCGGTGTGATAGGAAGGAGGAAGAAGTCCTCTCTCCTCTTAGTAGTTTTCAAGTTCTGTTACATCCACTTCTCTTCAAACAGTACTTACCACTTTTCATTCACAGAAATAAAATACTACATTAGGGATAAGGTATATTGAATGAGTTCCCCCCACTATATGAAAACTCTAGAAAAGTCTGCAAAAAGGCTATGTAAGCACTAAGCAAATAGTAATATGATAAATACAAACAAATAGGGTAAATATTAACAGGTAGCAGGCCTCGATGCGGAATTGAACTCTATGTATTATACCAGATGGGTTTCTTACAACCCAATGAAATGAGAACAATGCATAGGCATTTTAAGATAAATATAGTATCTTACTAAAAATGTCACATCCTCTCAAACTTCACCACCCAGTCCTAATGGATCAAAACAATATACTCCAGCTATTATCATCCTGGTCAAGAACAGACTGCTTTCCCCAAAAACCAGGCTTAGAATAAAGGCTTGTTAATTAATTAAACTAAGAAATTATTTCAACAAGATTGAACTACTTAGTTGCCCCCTAGACCTAAATGGGCTCTTTTGATACATGTATTTGAGGGCTGACTGACCCCTCATAGGAGTAATTATTAATCAAAAATTAATTAGAGGAGCCGTATGATTCAAGTATAACAATGGGTTTTTTTGAGGTACAGGTGGTTCCCAGGAACACATGGTAGCAGCAAGCAAAGAAACCCATAGATCTGAAATTTAATGAGGCAAATGCCTTGATCGTCACGGTACAAACATTTATGCTTTTCAAGAAGCCACATCTGCCTTCAGATGTATTATCGTCCCCCAGATGGCACATCTATTTTCAGTATTATATGAGTGAAAACGTCAGTGTCCCAATTTAGAAATTCAAAAAATCCTTGTAATCTAATGCTCAAACAGTACCTACTGCTATGTTGACCAAAAGCATCTCCAAGCATTGCTAAGGCAGAGATTTGTCTCCAAGAGGAAAGGCTGGATAAAGCAGCTCAGGTGTAAACTAGCACATAGTACCCACACTTGCAGAAAATGTTTTATTCGGTATGCTACTTTTTTTTTTTAATTTAAGCTAATTTGAAGAAAACAGCACCAGTTAACCATGGGAGGCAGTAGAGCAGTAGGGCTGGAGCCCAACTCCCAGTACATAATTTGAAAATTTTATTAAGTTTTTCCATGGTTCCCTCACCTCCCGCTTTCACAAGTACAGTAGCTGAAAGTCCAGAAGTGTAGCACAGCACTTTGGTACTGTCTGGTTTAGGTGAAAATGCATTTTCTTCAGCCATTTTCCCATTGTGAAACTTTCTATTTTGAGCCATAAACTGTATCCTAAGGGTTTTTTAGTTGAATAGGAAAACAAATGCAATTTTTATTATTTTATAGAGTTAGGAAACATCACGGAGATAAAACAAATCTATAGGAGTTATCTATCCTATTACTCTCTAAAACAGCTGTCTACACTGGAACACTAGAACCAGAGACTTCCAGAAATGACAGAATAATTAATTCCCAGCTCTTTTCTATCCATCAACAGCAGGCTTTTTTCTTTCAACTCTGAGAAGATTATAAATGCCGAGTTACTTTGGCTATCTGAGAAATGATTTGGGTTTCAAATGAGAACTGGCACAGTTGAAAGCTTAAAGCTCTGTTTGCTTGGCAATGCCCCACTCTATTTTCAGAATTATGTTGTCAGAACTGTTTACAATCCAGAGCAAATTACTGTCTCAGAGAGGTGCAAATCCACCGAGCTCTCCAGAAAGTCAATTTCGCACGCATTGAAATAAACACCATTACTTTAGATTTATTCCATGCTAAACAAGACAATTCATTTGGCCCAAGGAAAAAAAAAAAAGTAAGCAGCAAGATATGCCATCACCAGCAGCACTGACAGGAATACGCAGGGAGAATAATGCTTCAAAGCTGCTCAGCTGCGTGAGGCTCTGCTATTCCATGCGAATAACTACAGTTTTCCCTTTACTCTAGGTGCTGTCATTTATCATCTTTATCTGCTATATTGCATCTCTAGCTGCCTCTTTCATGATGGCACCACTCCTAGAGTTTCTGCTGGCACTGTTTCTTTTTTTTGCCTACGCCTCCAAACTTAATGAGAAGTTTAAAGGACTCTACTGGCCTTTGACGGTAAGTGAAATGTGCAATATAAAAACACAGATTTAACTCTACAGTATAACATGAGTAAAAGGGACTATATGGGAGTTTAGGCTGACTGTTAACAACTTCACCCCCTTATTAGAAACTTGTCTGTATTGCCTCTCATTCAAAAGATCCTAAAGCACTTCTTAAACTGCTATACTAAGTACTACAGCTTTCTTGGTGCTGACACAAAGCATGATTTTATTAAAGCACAGAATTTATGCCCAATTCTGGGCAAATGGCTTAGGGCTGGATCTTCAGAAGCAGGCAACATCAGCCTAAGTCTGACCACTGCTGGGGGCTCCTTAATATTGCCACCCTTACAAATGGGGAAACTGAAGCATGCTATATAGTAATGCATATCCTTTACTAAAATGTTTTAAAATTCTCAGGTAAGTGCTGTTGAGATGCAGAGTCATACTCACGTGCAAACAAACTGACAGCTACTGCAACTCTTTGCCAGTAGATGCTCATTCTCACAAGGGGAACCACTGGCTATTCATTGAGTTTTCAGGTTTGCAGTTGCAGGTGATTACTGCACACTGGCCACTGGATGTCTCTGTTGCTTCAAACATACATTGTAAAGGGAGCATTTGTCTAGCAGTACAAATACTTCCAAAAAACCCGCTAATCTAATCGGTCTGGGTTCTCTTTTGGTAAAGTCTAGCAATAGTGAGATTTGAATTAGAGCTCTCAATGTATAAAAATAGCATTAGCAAGGCCACTGGTGGATAAAACAATAGTGGTGACTTTGACTGCGACAGTGTGCATGGGTTTCAGCCGGTAATCTCAGTTCCATTGTTTTCCCATTTTCTACATCCATCTGATCCCAGAACTACGACAAAAAAAAGCACTTGTATGTTTGTTATGTCCATTACCATAATATACTCCAGCCGCAAAACATAGATAACTGACCTTGTCCTGACTTCAGGAGAGTCAAGTTTCTTGTAGGATTTGTGCTTTGAGACAGTATCTTACTCATCCATCTGTTCTGAAAAAGCAGAAGATCTAATTGTGAACAGAGGCCAAGATACCATTATTCCAGCTCACACGATTTACACATACCCACATCGCTGCTTGTATTACAGGGCACAGCCCCTGCCCTGCAGAGCTACAGTCTCGGGCACAAAAGCACATATTTCAATGAGAGCAACAGGTACATTCACTGCAGGCTAGCCATTGGAGTTACAAGTGTATGTACTAAGTATAAATAATAGTTTTAAACACTAAACAAAGTGTGTAGTTCCTAAATGAGGAGTTTCTGCAGACAGGCCTACTTCTATATGGAAACAAGCACATGCCTGTTCCCCATGGGAACTGGTCTGCTCCTCCAGAGCCTTTGGTACCACAGGAGTTCTGCTTAAAGATGAGACTTTCTAAGGCATTTCAAACGATTCTTCCATAAGAGCCCTTGCTGCGTTCCAAGTTCAGCACCACAGTAAGATAGCCCTTCTCGGCCTGAAGAAAGGTCTGCCTGACATAAGCGCGTTAGAAGTAGGATTTATACAGCATCTCTAAGAGCAGAAGCTTATGCCAAGATTCCGGTCATCTCTCATTTAAAAGTATTTCCCAGATGAGTAATTCATCCGCTACAAAATACCAGGCTGTAGTCACACTCCAGCATCAGGCAAGTCCACTGACACAACAACAAAGGCTTTTAGTGGTCACTTCTGAAATCATTTTTAGAGGAGTTTGTATGTTGGAATTACATGACTAACCTGAGAATGCAACATTGCTTATTTTACAGGATTTCTTGCGGTGCGTCACTGCTGCCATTATTTACTTTGCCATTTCAATTGCTGCTGTCTCAAAATACAACGACGGAGCATCTAAAGCAGCAGGAGTAAGTAGACGTGAGCTTTCCACTTAAGTATTTTGGTGAACTGCGTATTGACGTACTTTAGAAACCATTCAATTTTGTCCCCATTGTGAGTAACAGAAGTTTCTTCAATTAACTGGCTGAAAATTAGATTTGCCTAAAGCAAGGAAGAAACGGTCAGTGATTTAGAAAACCAGGTTTTGAATCAATGAATAGTTTTTTCATCCTAACAGTGCTCTGCTCAGTGTTAACTGTACTACTTACAGAAGGCACCTATTCTGCTTTTTCATTTCACCAGCTGTACAGGGAAGGTAAACTTCTCTGTTCCTGCAAAGAACATCAAGATCCTTGAATGGAGGGAATAATAATAAAAAAAGAAATTAAACCTGTAACTACTAAGGACAGTCTAAATTAAGTAATTTCAACCTCCTCCCTCTAGTGCTTAATTTTACTTGGATGAGTTGAAACAAAAGCAGTGTCATTTTACCCTCCGGTATATGGAGTGCCCAGGGGAGAGCCTTCGTCGTCAGCATTTTGTGTTCAGAAATAAGATACAGCCTCTCCATCTGCAACTTGACTCTAAGCATCAATAATGCATGCAACATAAATAAAAATTGCATAATAATTTTAAAAGATAGGGAAGAACAATACCCAGTAGTGTTAGCCAGCAACCCTTACCAAACCATCCCAAGTCATACGCAATTTCAAAACAAAGACCTTGTTTTAATCTTTGTCACTCGGTTTAGACATGGAGCAATGCAAACAGCATTTACCCTAGCTTCTTGGACTGAAAAGCAGCCTATTCTTGCCACACTGCTGCTTCTTTGACATTAAATAGGTAACTCCAGAATCATTTTATCTCAATCTGGTTCACTCTGCAATAGACATGCAAGGCAAACCAGTAAAAAAATTATTTCCAGAGAAATTGAGGTGATTTCTTGGTGGCAAAGAGATGCCCTGGGATGGTGGAGGTGCAGGTTACATTCTGCTGTAGCTCCTGGCACAGGGCAATGCTGATGCTCAGAATGTGCCCAGAGCCAGGGCAGGATGTAGCCTGGGGAAGGGCTAAGGACACATCTGATAGAACAACCGCAGGCATCACTACTCCCAAATTAGCTGTAATTTAGTTGATGCCAATGGGTCATGAGACATTTCCCTTCCCTGTCTCTTTTGAAAGGCACAGGCCAAAAAAAAAAATCAAGCCTGAATTTTCTTTAAGAATTGTTCTTCTGTCAGTTAGGCTTATTCTGGTTTGTCATTGATGGACATGACCTGTTGTTAGAGAGAGTATTATTTGCCATTTTAGGTGTTTGGATTTATAGCCACGATAGTGTACGCCATTGATTTCTACATAACCTTCAATGACCTGGTTACTTTTCTCAAGCAAGGCAGTTCTGATTCCCCCGAGGGACGCAAGTCAGAAGGTAGGTAAAATTCCCTCTTTTGGTTATACAAGCAAGTAACATGAGATTTTCTTCTACATTTCACCCTTCACAGGGGAGCAAGAGCACTCACTCAGTAAGAACAGTTACTATTCTTGGCTACCTTAGTTTTGTATGCCACAAATACGCTGAATTATGAAGCTGCTTAGTCTTAAAATACAACAACTGGAATTTCAGTGATTTATAAAGATAACTAGCAAGCCAGGAATGTTAAGTTCATCAGAGTTTTGCACCATCTAACTTTGAAAGGCCCCAAATCCAATTATAGAAATTATTGTGCAGCACAGACTTTTTTCCTCCTATCAAAATGTCTTCCTTTAAAAACAAACATCTACCTTTTTTTTTTTTGGATAACTTAGTAATTAACATCCAGTAGTCCATAGTCTTTTACGTCCAATAGTGCTTTTCTCTTTATCGTCTCTTTATCATGGTTACCTCTTATTCAGGGTCAAGCTTTGACCATATGTGGGCAAACGGCCTTGAAATCTAAGGGCCACACAGCATAAAATTAACAAGATTATTATCAAATTTCTTTCTAATTTAGGAGGTACAGTCTACCTCAAATCAGACAGATCCACTTAGAAAAGGATAAAAAGAAGGACCTGCTCTTGGGAGTTCAAACCCATTTCAAGTCAAGTCAGGACACAGGTGGCTATTTTGCAGTACCCAGGAGTCCAAATTAGGCATCATGGCCCCTGTGATACTAGTCATTGCACCCACACAGATGAAAAAGACCACTCCACACTTAAAAACAAACAATCCCCAAACCCCCCAAAATACCCCACACAAAACCAAAACCCTCAACAACGAGCACCCAAGATGTGTACAGAATCCTGGAAGGTATATAGTAATGCTAATAGTCTTTTCTAGGTATTTTAGTACACTGTTAAATGTTTTGCAAGCTTTACGACAAAAAGAGACAAAGAAAAGAAGAATTAAAGGAACAGATCATAGGAAACAGACTGTTAAGACTAGAAACTGTTTATCCCCACAAATTGAACTGACCTCAGGAGCAGATCAGGTGACAAGGGTACAAAATTAGGCTAAAGATTAGATGGAGAGAGAAATATATAAACTTACAAATACACAGTCATGCAGCTTTGTGTTGACAATTTGACCGTGCCAGAAGGGCTTCGCGCTGTTTTTCCAGCACCAAAATCATGTTCACCCTGGGCTCTCGAGTGCCGAGGCCGGAAACCCTTCGCTTCCTTGCAAGCAGAGCCTCGAGCTTGGGCAAGATGTACCTCTATAGGCCTGTTGGGATTTCTTCACATCTTAAAGCTTCTGGCTTTCAGCTACGTTCAACTGGCAGTGCATAACCGTGACCCGCAGCAAACAGCAATATTCTAGTACAGGAAGCATGTCTTCAGCAGACTTCCTCTTGGTGGTCATGCTAACAATAATATCTCTGCAACTTCTTTCATCTGAACTGTTATCTGCGTTGTAGTGGTCTAAGTGCCTCTCAGCAGCATTCCTCAAGTCCTTTGAAACACCATTTAAAACTCCATCATATTAGTAAGAACTGTCATTTTACAAGCCTCTTCCTAAACATGCCACCTCCTTTGAAGTAAACACCTGCTGAAGAGCAGCATATCTCTCCCAGCAAGAGCTAAAGCCGATTTCCAGTTTTCATTTTCGCGCTTGTTCCTTGTTTTAAATTTCAGATGAGGACTCCGATTCTGACTCAGACTGAAGAAGCGAACACCAACCAAGTGTGAAGGGAAGATGATCAAGCACTTTCCTCTCTGCTGAATGCACTGCCAATTGAAATATCTCCCTTGTTTCAGCCTCAGTGTCCTCTTTCCACCTCACTGTTTCTGGAATCACCAAAGCACCGACAGGGCAGTGACGTGGAAAAGGAGACTATTCCCAACGCCATTAGACAGTCCTTCAGAACTACGAATTTTACAGTAATTCAACCTACCACAGAGGTCAGTATCCAAACAACACATCTCAATTCTCTGTTGCCTCTCCTTACTCAGCACTGCAAAGTACTGAGTAAACGGAAACATAGTATTTTAAATGTGTAAGTGGAGCTTATAATATGCTTTCTTAATTCCAAATCTTTAACACTTATAGCTTTTATACTTCTTGCTGTGCCAAAGAAGAGAGGCTTGGAATGCCTCTAGTTTATTTGTATTTTTCTTGATTAACTAACAGTTTTTCTTTATCTGAAGTCTGAATATTCCACTATCTCAAGCACTGAAGGCATAGATTATAGTTAACATGTTGGTTTCAATACATTTATATCTACTGCCTATCTGCAACAACAAAAAGCGACAACTGGAAATCTGCAGCAAGAACAAACCTCAAAGTATAACCATGCCACAGGGTAGCTGGCTCGTCAAACATTCGATATCACTTTTTTAAGCTGCTTGGATGGGGTCACATCCCATCTTCTACAATTTCACCACAGATACGAGGTAGAACAGATGAGGCATCGTCTTACCAGCCCCCTTCCTACCATTTGCGTGGAAGCCCTTGTATGTGTTTGCACATACAGCTAAGGCAGTCTTGCCAAATACCACGCAACAGTTATCTGCCTATCAAAGCCTGCAAATACTTGTGTGCAAGATACCACTGTCTGATCTCATGCTCTGTGTTGCGAACACTGGTCCTCCCATGAGAAGTAGCCCTGGACTTAGTCCACTGGGTTCGCAAAACAGACAACTTGTCTCGTAAAACTCAGGATACCTGGGCCCCAGGAGGGCAATGCATCCTTCCCACTGTGAAAAGGCAAAAAAAACAACCTCCAAACTAAAGAATGTCTGCAGTGAAATTCATTTTCCAAGACCCCTTTTTTGAGGGTGGGAGTGTGTGTTTGTGTGTGTGTGTTTTGTTTTGGGTTGGGTTTTTTTTTTCCCCCCCTGGAAGAACATGATTTATCTCGTGGTCTAGTATTCTGGGGGAAAAGCCTTCCGAATTTACAAGAAGGTGTTTTCATGGGTAGCGCAATCTACCTTGAAACATTTGTGTCTACCCATACATGCATACTGCTTGGAAAGAGCATGGCATGCTCCTTATATATGGCATCAGATAGGTCTATTTCAAAGAAACCTGTATACATTTAAAAAAATTAATAAAGTACCAGAACAGGTGGCCTTAACAAAAAGTAATTAAAATGAGAGCAGATGGTACTAACAGAGTAAATGAAAAACAGGGATAAAACAATAAAGGCAGATTTCCTTTGGAAAAAAATTACCGCTTGGGTTCCAATTCCCTGCTAGCAGCTGGCTGCTAACAGGCACAAACACGGTACCTAACAGTGAGCAGGTGCTTGGGAAGGTGCTGGCCAGATTCAGAGTTGTCCAACAGGCAGCTCCTATATCTCCTGTTTCCAGACCACTGAGGGAATAAAAGCAAAACAAATGGTTGCTTCTAAATGTGACAAATCATCTTTGCTTTTATGAGAAAGAGCTCTTTGGACCTTTTCCTGTATGAAATTCCACATTTCTTTCTTTTCTGTTGTCGTATTTTACTGGCATGCACTGTGACGTCAGGGGACCTGGGCTCATTTTTATATTCAATTGTATTGTATTTCTCTTTTTTTTTAATTAAAAAAATGTACTGCATGTCACAGCTGGAAACTAGTCCATGGTTAATATTTAGAAACTGTGCTGGATTAAACCTCTTTTAATAGAAGTGTTGCGTGTCTTTATTTTAAAACCTGGTTCTACTGCCTTGCCTCTGACTAGTGAGAGTAACCGTGTTTCAAGAACCTCCATCAGGCCGTGTTCTGTGTGCTGGGGAGGCCAACAAAAGCACAGAGCCAGCACTAGACACCACTCATTCATGCTTACATGTCTTGCAGGAGAAACTCCATCTTTAGTGCATAAGCATGAAAGAATTTAACCAAGAATGAGTTTTAGCATATTTAGTAGACATTAGAGATACAGTGCTCTTACGTGGCAACTAGTAACATTATAAACAACAATCCCCTTTGGGTTTACCCTTCACGGACACGGCATAACCTAAATCTGCTAAGATTTTCTAGTAATTTTTTCACATTGGAATACTCCTAAAAATCAACAGAAGCAGCAGACAAAATTGCTCATTAGTTGCTTCAGGACTGCTTTAGCAAGCATGCAGTCAATTGCCCATCCAGAGAATTTCATTATTAGCATTCAAGTACTTGATTTATTTCTAAGCAGTTTGCTCCCAGGGTCAAGCACTTGTGTAAGATTCCAGCCTTTTATTTAAAAGATCTGTTCCCATGATTGAAATAAAATACATTTCTGTATTTTATGAATATAATTTCAGAAAAGATAATTCAATTAAAAATAATTACTTTAAAGCCAATTCTGATGGCGGGGTTGTGAGAGACCAAAAGAGTTAATGTCTCAAACATTGTGGTGGGGCAAGTTCTGCTTAAAGACAAACCCTGCACAGCAAGGAACCAAGGTGAAAAGCCCATCAGCTCAGGCACCAGCAACAGGAGGGGGAGGGCACGCTGGAGGGTGCGCAGCTCCCTGGTCTGATAAGCTGTTCTGATACAAAGATCAAACAGCGGCCACGTCTGCAGGGAAGGAGAAGTTACTCCCCAAACGACCCCCAAGCCCAAAGGCTCACAGCCTGCTCATTAACCTGAGGAGTTCGGGTACCCGCCTGAAGGAGGGGCAAGGATGATAAAAGGACACACACTGAAGCCCCAGGTGCGCAAACCCACCGGGACTGGACCCCTCGGCTGACTGAACCAATGCTGGACCCAGGACCGGTGAAATCTTTCTCTCTTCCTTTTTCTCTGTCGTCTTCTGTCTTCCCTTTTCCAAATCCCTACACCTCAGCCATTTCAAGATATAAACCATTGACCAAGTCTGAGACTAAGAGTGGATCCAGCCGCCCCTAGACCCTTCTCTGAGGAGGAGTCTGGAAAGCAAGGGGGTCTGCTCTGAACCTCGTGACTCAATGGGAGGGATCTCCTTATTCCCCGAATTGATGTATATGGTTACACGGTTTACAGAAGTAGTCCTATGCCAATTCCTGTTGTGAGTAACCCTGCCACCTACTACCACGCCTCCCCAGTTCCGTTTGCCTCTGTCATAAATAAAATCTTTAACTGATCATTTGGTGTCATTTCACCTTAATTTAGCCCAGGGGAATTTCGAATTAAACCCAACTCCCTGGTCTGTCCATTCTGGGTCATGACAGGGGGTGGGAGGCTGACTCAGTCTTTTGTTCATCTCCCACCAGCAATATTGCACTAAGCTCAGTCTGGTGTAGGGCCGAGAAAAAGTCTGCTTGTTTCTTTGGCTTTTGTTTGTTTGCTTGCTTGGTTTTCCTCAACTGACAAGATGAAAATAGTGGGAGCACCGACTTCCCTGCAATTCAGGATTCATGACACAAGCATCATGCTACACCGGCAGCACGGAGGCCTTATTGAAGTTCTTATTTCAGTGTACCAGCAGGGTCATAACCAAACATCTCTCCTCGATCACAATACATTCTTGTTCCAAACAGGAGCTGTTTCCAAAACACACAGAGGCTAATATATGCCTTCATTACAACCACAGCACAACTATTCCCATTTTGAATTCCTGTGCTTGTTCAAAAGCACTTAGCCGTAGACGAACCTAGGGAGTGAGGAGAGTTTCCAATACCAAGTGTGGAACAAATCTTAGCAGAAACTATGCAAGAAGTCTTATGATCTAAACACTGTGAATCAAAGCCACTAACAGGAAGGAAAAATGATCAGCTGGCATCACAGATGAATGACTTCATACAGCTGTCACACTGTTTGAAGGTCTCTCTCCCTCCTCCCACCTTCTTCTATCAAAAAACTTTTATACTTACTTGTGGAAGATTTGTTCAGTCTTATGTGGTGATTTTGGACAGATGATGTTAAGGAATTCAAAGGACTTTTCCAAGCAGCTTCTTTAGATTCTAAGAGGCTCAACTGTCCTTTTAACATTCTGTCCATTACTCCACTTAATTTTGCTTTTCATCTGATACTGTTCAAAGCTCTGGAAGTCTTAAATTTCCAACTGACAAAGTAATATCCAAGATACTAAGTGAAAAGTGGTGTATCTCACTCAGCCTATGTGGTATTTGAGAAGAATGCTTCCACCAGCCTAGTTTGTTGGAAAGCAGAAGACAATTTAATGCTCTGCATAGCAAGCAGATGTTTTTCATTCATTATGCTTCTGGTAAGTGTTCATTGTGCAAATTTCCAAGCCTGAACTTTACAGCTGCATCTTTCCCTGCTAGGAGACCAGCAGCCTGTACCATTAAGTGAGCATGCACTTGTAACCAAACGTTAATAGTGCATGTTTCTGACACCTGCACTTCTAAAATGCATAAATAAATGAGAAAACATACATAATGCTACTAGGCTGAGCTAAACCTTATAAGCAGGCAGATTGTAACCAACCTAGTTAGAGATTAAAAATAATAAAATTTAGTGGCTTCATTCCAAAGACCAGGACACAAACTGCCCCTAAAAAGCAAATGCAAGATATGTATCAACATGCGTATGCAAAAATACAAGCTCCACCTAGCCATACCTTAATCTTTTTTTGAGCATGGAGAGAGAAAGAGGGAATACATCAAGGAAGAAGCAGAAGAAATTTAGATAAGCACCGAGAACGTGAGTCTTGTTACAAGATGCTTGAGACACCTTTTTGCATGGAGTATTGGTTTAAAAGTCAGGATGGAGACACCATCTCTTATTTTTCTTCTATATAAACAGGACTGCATCAAAAAATCCACACTGAAACACAGATTCCTCCTTTACTGGAAGAATTCACATTACTCTGAATGTTTTGTAAAACTTCTAGGTCAGAAGGTAAAACAATGCTACCCAGAAAATTTAAGTGTATTTTTAAAAGGAGGAAAAAAAAAGTCAATTTTTCAATCTATTTCCTTGAAAAAGAAAACAGTGATTCCAATGTTAATTTTGGTCAGGTAATACTTGTGCTTTTATTTTATATATTTTTGGATGCTGTCCATCACATTTTGTTAGCCTGATCCATTACATAAAAAAATCAGTTATAGTCTTCCCAGGAGACTAAAGGAAGAATCAGTATTTAAAAGTTAGAATAAATTTTTTTTATTTTTTTAATTTGACAGCTGACAAAGCTTCTCTTGACCAGCAACACCACAGATAACAACATCAGCAGCAATATGGCAGTAAGTCCAGCACTTTTAACTCTTCTGTTTTCTTAAACAGCATCAATTACATTAAGGCCTGATCTCTAAGCAGGTCCAGTAGATACACCACCACAACAGATGAGAACCTACCGCTGCTGACAGCCCCACACAGGCAAAATGAACTGCCCCATCTTGTAGCAGAAAAGTTGTACAAGCACATGATTCTCCTTAGTGAATCCTTCTGTAAAAGCTCAACTGTACCACCACCTCTGTCCACCTCCCCCCACACACATTATCCCTAAGCAGTGTTTTAAGAGCATCATCCATATTCCCAAATCTTTCCACAAGACTCATTCAACCACCCGTGCATTTCTGCAGTTCTTACCCTTATTAACTCAGTGCTTTCACCTCGCACCTAAAGCGCCTGGATACCAAAAACCCTGAGTGCATCAAGGTAGGACTTGCAACCTACAGCCCATGAGGTGGCAGAGCATTACCCACTCCCTCCGGCATTTCAGCCCCAAAGTTCCTTTTCAGTCCAGAACATGCTGCTGCAAACCACAAGATATAGCATTTCGGCCCATTACAGTGTACCAGATGGAGAAACCTCCACAATGCCACCACAACCACTGCAGCAATAAAGCAGTTCCATGTGCTTTCTGCTCCATATAACCTCCCATCAAGGACTGCTTATTCATGGTTTTTCGCTAACTGCTGCAGCTATGAAGTTTGTCTTGTCACAGACATAGCCACAAAACCAAAAAACCAAAAAAACCCAAAAAACCAAAAAAACCCAAAAAACCAAAAAAAACCAAAAAACCAAAAAAAACCAAAAAACCAAAAAAAAACAAAAAACCAAAAAAAACCAAAAAACCAAAAAACCAAAAAACCAAAAAAACAAAAAAAACCCAAAAAACCAAAAAAAAACCAAAAAACCCAAAAAAACCCAAAAAACCAAAAAAAAAAACAAAAAACAAAAACAAAAAACAAAAACAAAAAACAAAAAAAAAACCAAAACCAAAAACAACCAAAAAAAAACCCAAAAAACCCAAACAAACAAAAAAAAAAACACACACCACCAAAAAACACCCAAAAAACCCCAACCCTCAGACAGGGTAGGTTTATTTCATGTTTAACCCCTATGCCATTGTCTTGCATAGGAAGTATATTTAAGCCACGGCACTTACTGGATTATCAACTAATCAACCACAACACTTGGTATACTGAGTTTATACGTTGCCTTTACAGATGAAGACAATGTTTTAGTACTTTAATATGTCCATTTATTAAACAGGAAGTCCTTCACAAATGATTCCATACTATATTGATCAAGATAAGTGTTAGAAAACTACCATTTTCCCTACATACAAAAATACAGACTTTTACCACTATGAAGACATGATCAGAAGAGTACCATAAAAATCCATAGAGCTCAAATCTTCAAATATCAGAAAGACAGAAAGACAACTAAATTAAAAAAATTTACAAAAAGTATTGTGCCCATATACAAAAGACTAGAAAAGCAAAATGACATTTAAAACTGATAAATACACAATTTAAATTAGGCTGTAACAGTATGGATTTTAAAAACAAGACTGCTTTCTGTATTGCAAGACATTACAGTTCTTCAGCTTGTGTTTGTTTAGCATAAACGCCAACAGAAAAGAAGCACACAACATATTGAAAAAATCATTACTAGTGTAAAAAAGGAGTTGGGGGTTACGTTTTCTTGTAGAGTTACCTTGCCTTTGAAATCAGTCAAGCATTAACAGCACGACTTTCACATACAGAGCTGGAAGATGCTACACTTACACATGTAAGTTAGAGCTGACGATACTGAGAAGACAGTGATCACAGCTGGTAGGTACCGCTACGGAAAGCGTCTATTTTATCAGCTGGCCTCATGTGCAGTTTGAGAACTTCAAGAACACTTACCAAAATAATGTGAAATTGCTTCAAGGCTGTAAATTGTCTCTATATGAACATTTGCTAACTTGTGATAGTCTTCAAATCCTTGATTAGGACTTGGTGATAAATGGGTACCTGATCTGCAGTCCCCTAAGTCAATGGGGAATTTTGCCTGAGTAAGGACAACAGTCAGGTTATGCATCTGCACATAGAGTATGCTTGTAAGATTTTCCTTGGCAAAACATTACAGTTTTTCTTACTTCAAAAGCAAAACACAAGCAGACTTGTGCTCATATGATAAAAGGAAAATTGCATCCCCTTTGCTCAGCCCAAAATGGAATTCTAACCCACTGGTTCAATTAATACTTCTGAGCTGTTCACAATTACAAGTCCGCCACAGTATAGGACCTATATCCCCAAGGGATAAAGTCTTGCAGTCAGGCCTAGATGGTCCTTCCTCAGACACCATAAATCATAAATTATGAGCTAGAATCAGAATGTTTAGATTACACCTGCTATGTTTTTCTAGAGGACGCAGAATCAGCACCGAGGATACAGATATCCCACACCAAGCATCTCTTTACAGCAGTCTCAAGGAAAGAAATTTGGAGTCCCTTCTAGCGCTCATCAGCAATGTGCTTTATCTTTCAGGTAGCAGCTGAAGGCAGAGCAGAGCAAAAGTGATACAATCTTCTGATTCGCCATGAGATCAGATTTACTATTTAGTGCACAAAGGGAAGTCAATGACTACAGTAGCCATAAAACTGGTATTAGTGGAAACAAAGCACAATGAAGCCAGAAATGCATTAGTGACTCACATTACAAAAATAGTGTTTACTGGTTTAATAAATTTACATCTCTATTTTTGTGAATGACAAGTGTTTACACCACACATGGAAGGCACCCTAGGTGAAGCAGTTTTTCAGTATTTGTTTACAATTCTGTGAAAAGACATACAAAGTGTCAACTTTTGAATCAAAACTGAGCATTATAATGAGAAATAAATACATACTTTACTATTTTATTGTGGGTTCCTGAACCCTCACAAACTTCAACATATACAAATAGTTTCAAAATGACACTAACGTAGAAGAGAGTAAGCCTAGACAGATATAATGATTAGCTAAGTCATTTATTATATTATGTCATAAATGTTGTCTTAAGTATAGAAATCATTTTAAAACGCAATAAATTGGCCACAATATATAAATCAAAATATTTTTTTTAATCCAGAACTGTGATGTATGATTTAAAGCTGGATGAACTGTAGTGCTAAGATACACTCTCCCTCCACAATATCCCTCCACAATATCCCTCCACAATATCCAACAAGTAGAAACCGGTAAACATTCAAGATTAAAGTATAAACAGTAGAAAAATGAAGGTAGCAATTGTTGTAATAAAAGGGTGCTAGCCAGAACCAATTTAACCTGTAGACATCAGGATAAATGTAACATTACTAAAAATATTTAGACAATAATACTTTGGGGATTAAAAGGTTACCAAAAGTGATAAATCAGCCTAGTTAAGAGAGGGTATTTTCTTTCAAACACATGAAGGTTTTAATTAAATATGTCTATTGAGACATTTGTCCAAAGCAAAACAAATACAATACCCTGAAATTTCCCATATTCTAGACATTAGTCCGTGACAGTCAGAAGAGGCAGATGGTCATATTTCATTCTGTTACTCACATCCAGATGTTATTAAAATAGCTGTAGGGACCAGCCCCAATCAAAAAATAAGAAAAAACCCAGATACTCTGTTTATACAATCTGGCTACTGCTTTTTTAAATGCTCCTAAGTCCTCATTCTGAATTCATGAAGATAATTTCCATACCCTTCCATATATGCTAACTGGCTTTTTAAAATTTTACCCATGAAGTCCATGGTATACAGATAAAACCTTCATAGTAAACACAAAGCTCTATGTTATAAATATGTCAATCAAGGTAACTATGTATATTGTATATAAAATTAAATATCTTCTGTTTGCCAAGTATAATTTAAAAAGGAATATCTGTGGCTAGTTATAAAAAAAAAAAAATATTTATTAACCCATAAAGAGTAAAAGGCAATTTCACTAACTCATCCAGCCAGCACATCTGAAAGAGCTGCACTGGGATTCTGGATAAGTAACTTTATCTAATCACATTCTCATGATAAATAGACAACTTTCATTTCTGGGCATATATAAGAACACTTTTGAAAGCTGCATATCCCAAAAGAAAATTAGATTGTGTTGTATACTCTAAATTAAAGGCTATCATAAATCACAGTGTACACAGATTTTTTCAAGATTTTTTTTAGAATACAAATGGTTAAATTATAGACAGATTTAAAAAAGACAATGCTAAAATAAGACCAAAACAACAAAGGAACCCTTTCAAGTTGGACAGCACTGCTCTGACACTGTGAAACAGATCTATCTGGGTGGCCAAGTGGCTAACAGGGAAAACAACATACCAGGAAAAACTCCAAAGTGGCATTCAGAGATTTCCTGAATATTTGTATAAATTCATTTTTAACCAACTCCCTCTGTTAAAATGGAGAGGAATATGGCATAATTTCTAAAAAGTATTTTCAAACATTCTGCTGGGTTTCGTACCTATTTCAGTTTCATTTTTAAATTCTTACTTTTGTTGTTATTAGAATTCATATACACAACATGTATGTTGTGTATTTGCACAGTCTTTTTGAGCTTTGCTGGCCCTCCAAACAATTCATTATTTTATGCTATAGACAACAAGAACTAAGTACCCAATTTTCAGAAATGCTACATGACTGCTTTACTCATTTCAGTGGGACTGAGCAGAAATTAGTCTGAAACTATCCTGTCCTCTAGACACATAGAGCTCTTCTGATGCAAGCATCTACATTCTGCAGGTCTCTGTGAACCAACTACCACACTTCAGCTGAGCAGAAGTTATTTGATAATCACACCGATTTGTCAACATACCGCAGCTTTTAAGATGCACCATTAACGTCAGCGTAGAATCTCTCCAACTGTATTACACAGCCAGCACAGCCCAGAGTTAGGAACAGAGAAACACTTCTACACCTACTTTTACTACTGATTCAAGGTGTCTCTCTCCTTCTCTATAAAGTGCAGAAGCAATCTTCCCTTCTGCGATTGGGGATTATAAATGTTCACATATCATTTTGAAAGCACTGGATTATTAAGCATCAAGTTTGCTCTCCTTCTCACCCTTTACCACACCTCACATACATGACCAGATTGTGCCTGCCTTTTTATTTATCCTAAATACCTGCTGAAGATGTTTGGCTCCAGAGCTTTCGGCGTAAGACCTGTTCTTTATGCTCCAATTTTCACGTACAAAGCTGTTCAGTATCTGAGTAGGAGACGGCGTATTATTTTCTACACTATTTGAACTGCTATTAAGTTTGTCTGTTTAAATTATGCCCTAAAAACATTACTCTTACTTATTTTGGTGGTTCCCCCCAAAAAAACCCCAAATAAGTAGGAATGTTTACAAAGTTGTCATGAGACAAAAAAATAACAGATATAGAACAAGGACTAAGGGGGGGGGGGGGGGGGGGGAGTGTTGTATTAATAAAACCACATATTAGATAAGCATTTGCTGTGCCTGCACATCCCCAAAACAGCACAAAGGTTAACAAATACCAAATTTGTTCAGGGACCTTAAAGTTCATGAAAAACTAGTGGTTAATTCACTCGTAACAGTCCACATGCAGCTTGCAGCAGATCAATTCTCCTGCTGTGTTCCACGCTATTTTAAGAACCTGTAAGTCTGCTGTGTTAGGAAGGGGCAATCATCATATTATACAAAATAATTCACAGGGGAAAAGAAAAAGTAAAATAAGATCATCTTAGGGAAGACTGGAAACTTTCCCCAGTTTTCCCCTCTTCTTTCTAGAATCAACAATGAAATACAAATAGATAAAACAATTACAGATTGTGTAATGAGATGCACACTGAAACACATGACAAAGCCTATGAAGAAGCACCCCACATTACTGATTTTGTTTGAATTCACATGTAAGAGACATAAGAAAAAGACAAGAGGCTGCTCCCAAGGCACAGCTCATTGCTGATGCCATGCTTCTGAATACAAAGCCCATGATGAATAGCAAAGACTGAAATACAGGCATCAAATCTCTAGAGTCAGTACTTTGTCTCTCAAAAAAAGCAGAGGTAGATGAATCTCTAATCCTCTCAACCTCTAAGCATGGGGCTCCTACCAGAGAGCTTACACAGAAACACATGCAGTATACCAGCTAGCTTCAACAGCCCTAGCGAAAAGACTAACATTTCCCCCAGCACACCCAGCCCAAACATCATAAGCTACCATAAAAAGAAAGAGTACCACACTTAAGCAAAAGGACGTTGGACACAGCATTCTTATCCTCCCTATACTGAAGCAGACACTATAAGGATCAATGAAGAAGGCTTAACAAAAATTAAATAATAAAACATAAGATAGATGAGGCATGAACATACGAAATTAAAGGAACAAGTGGAGAGTAAGAAGGAATCAACTTTACTAAGAAGTGATGATACTGTCAAATCAGTTTTTAACTATGGTTTTAGAAACTCCTGTTGTAGGCAGTTTGCGTATCATTACAGGAATGTATGATGAACTCGAACTAAGGCTGACAAAACTGAGCATACATAGCACTAACAGAAAACATATATTCTCACAACCCTATACAACAATTATTATGCTGTTGCTCCAATCATACCTTATTGTTTAATCTTTTGATGTCTGTGCATAGGTTGCAAAATTTACCATCATTTCTACATGTAGAAATACATGGAGATTGCATATCTGAGGGCTTAGTTTGACGAAAGACGACTAATCAGAACCACTACAGTTTTGAGCATCCCATTCCTACAAGGTTCAACTGTTTAGCTTTAATTTAGTTTTATTTACAGTGGGTTTTGAGTCCCTTTATGTAGCTAAACAGCACTCTTCAGGACTAAAAGAAATCATGCCTATATGCTCAGCAATTACAAGCAAGACTAACTGGCTGGAAGAAGCAGTTTAATGTCACTTTTCTAAGCAAGTTTAAAAAAAAAAAATTAAACTTTCTACCCTATTTTCTTCCTTCAGAGTTTGTTTTGGTTTTGTTTGTTTGTTGGTTTTGTTTTGGTTTTTTTATGATGACTGCAGTTTGGATAACAATCTTAAAATATTACCACCTCTTCAACACACTGTGTAAAATTAAGCTGGGGGGAGGGGGGATATCAACCATGTATATATCATATGAACTTAGTGTTTCAAATTTAGTTGTCTCTCACAGCTAATTTATTTCCCTTCTATATAATCCAAAGAGTAAATAATGTCTCTGTAGAGCAATAAATGCTTAACTTAATTTTTAGACAGTATATACTATACAATACTAAAATAATCTTTGGTCCCCAAAATAAGGAAATTACAAATTTACATTTGTTTTCGTTTTACAAAGTGTATCACATAGTATTTTTTAAATTAATATTCTCTTTGAATTCTACCCTGAAAGCTGTGCTAAGCTCAAGTCATGATGCAAGTAATAAATAATGGCATACTGTTCTTAGCTCAAGAAAACTTATTTCACATGTAAATGCACTCAAGGTCATTCAGGTATACTATACTACACAATGAAGTATTATGCTGTATTAGAACTGTAACTGCACCACTCTCCATTTGTCATTCCAGCTAAAAGGTAACAAAAGCTTTTCATGATCTCACTCCAGAAAAAGCTCAGTGATGTTATCCTTTTTCTAGGTAAGGAAATGTAAGGATTTGAAAGATAACAAATTCATAAACTTATAGATGCACAAGACCTCCCACACCTCTGAAAAAAAACATAATCAGTACAGGGAGTACAGGAGAGGAACAGGGTGTTCTCTTATGTATGAACCATTTCAGTCCTTGCCATTAACCAGCAAACCTGATACATTCCTAATGAAAAACCTTTGCTATGCATCAACTAACTTCTGTTCCTTGATTTCAGATGAGGGTTCCACTCTAAAAGCATGGATCTTCTGGAGGAAAATATTCTGTATTTGAGTAGCGGGGGTTGGTTTTGGTTTTTTTAGTGTGTGGGGTTTTGGGGGTGGGGGGTTGGCATTTTTTTGTTTTGGTTTTGTTGGCTTGTTTTGTTGGGGGTTTGCAACCTTTATACAAATTGCTTTAATGCCAGTTTACAATTCCAGTCTAGGTATGCTAGTGCTACTTTTAAAAAGGTTCTTTTAATAACTGACAGTATCTACAAACTCTCCTTGCAAACTTTGCCAATACTAGGCAGAGTGCTGAAAAACAGCAGGGCTGTAACAACTGTACTGGCAATAATAAGCTTCATTATTTCATACCATACTGAACACGGAACTGTCATTTACTTTTCACGAAACACACAGTAATCCTGGTGAGACACCACCTCAATAAAACGTCAATGTTTTAAACCCAACACTAGAGGTTGGTTTATACGCTTCGATCTTTTTTAAACCGGTGTTCCCTTTGCCATTAACTTTCAATGAAGCACAATAAAATGTTACTGCAGTAACTGGGAAACCATTACTCATTAAGAAAATGCAAGTTTTCTTTAACCTCATTAGTAACTCTTTCTGAATTTTAATCTCCATCTTAACCACTAAGGTGAAATGCACAGTAGACATAGTAAATTGAAAATGAAAAATTAGTATTGTCACTGGTTTTTCACACATCAAAATAATTCTCTGTTGCTTGATACAAATATTGCAGTGTTAGGTTCACACCTGTCACTATCCCAGTTCCCTCCAGTATTAAAAAAGCCCAGGCATTTCTATTGATCTTCTGCTTGGTATAACCTGTTTATCATGTTTAAAAGTGACCCATCTGCAATGTACTCCTGTTTGTTTTTAAGACTCCAGTTAACTGCATTCATCCACTTAAGAGTACAGCTACGTAAGAACACAATGTAAAAAGTGTTCAAGTCAAAAAGCGAGAGAAATTCAGGTATACATGGAATACAGTTCCTCTAAATTCAAAGATTTCATCAGCTTACATCAGAAAGGAATTCAGCTCGAGAGATCTTCCCCTACACACACTTTCTTCATATGACATGCAGGCATGCATATGCCAAATAATGAATTACATAGATAAATACACCAATAAAAAAAAACCACAACAAAAAACCAGAAAAATATCAAGGGACATCTTCCTAATAACATTATCATATTGTCTAACCGATTACTGCAAAATTTGAGTTTTGAGTAGAGAAAATATCCTTCTCTTCACTGGAAGTACAATTAAAATAAGAAAATACCAGTTACGTAAAACTATTTCTGAACAAATCAATACAACCATATTATTCTCCAATTACCTAAACTCATTTTCCAAAGAAATATGAGGGGAAAAAATTTGCAGAAACACCTAATTAAAAAAAAGTTTTAAAAATCAGTTTTACCTACTACCAACAGTTTTCATTTTAGAAGAAACAACCAACCCTCCAAAACCAGAAATATTTATCTTACATGAATCACAATATTGCAACCTTAGAAACACTTTATAAGCACATCATTGTTTTGCTAGTTCTTGCTTACCCTAGGCTTCTCAGAAAGGTTGAACCTTAAAAACAAAAAACAAAACAAAACAAAAAAAGCAAGTCAGCCATGACTGGAATGCAAGTCTATTGGATGACGACCCCTTCGTTCTCTACTGTGCCCCTCAACCCCCTTTTCTCCACCCTGTCTCCCAAGCATATTTATCTTCCCACTTCAGAGTGAAAAACAGAATGTATCCCAACATTAGCAGATAACCACATACTTGCACTTGATGCATTATGGTGACCATTCAGTAAACGTGCTAACTGCACAAGTTCAGATCTGGCCAAGGTCATGCACGAACTGAATATGGCAATTTCACAAGTAACCCATAGGGTAACTACCTCAGCACTATATCCATCAAACAAAAAAAGTGAAACGCTTGTCCATTTCAGCTGTGTAAGTCCACCAACAGTGAAAATGCAGGAGATCTTACAGATGAGAATTGAGCTGCACTGCCAAGGCTGCATAAGGATGGATACAGAAGAGTTTGTCGGACACAATACATGGCTAAAGTTATTGCTATTTGCCCTTCACTTCCTTTTCTCGTGTTATTAAATTTACTTAGAAATTTCTTTCCTATATTAACCAACCAATGTAGCGCTAGTCTTGGTGTTTACAATAGACAAAGAAACAGTGGCAGAACATGTATATTCAGAGCTTGCACTTGGGAGAGGGAAGGAAAGTACTGTGCAGTTAATCCAAAACAATAACATACTTCAAAACATATATATATTATATATTATATAAGCTATATAATATATGTGTATATATATGTGGACATCTTAAACCAATCTTCCTTTTGAATGGCCAACATTTACTGCCTTCATGACAACAGCTGCTGACTCAATGCATCTCTGCACATATGCAGGGCTGGGCATTCTTTGCCACCATCTGATCTTCCTTTTCTTCCTTAAATAAAACAAAAACCCTTTATTCCATGAGAGAGTTAAGCACTTCTTCTTCTCCCTTTGCAGTCCCATTTGAATGTCATTTTCATGCATCCAGACGCTGAATCTCAGGGCGATGATCTACTTCTCTGGATTCTGTCCGGGCACGTATGTAATCACTGGTCTGCCGACTACTTTGTTGTCTGCTGTTCATTCGCCATTTTTTAATAGCTAAATATGTGTTCACAGCATACACTGCCATTGCCAAGAAACCAAATATCTACAAGAAGTAGAAAGAATTGTCAAAGACAATTTTTGAAAACAAGACAATAGTAGTTTCACAACAAATTCCTCAGAAGCTTAGTTTTCTACTTTATTTGCACTGACAAATCATCATGACCTGTAAAATTGATGTTGTTCTTCTTCAATGAACTACAGAATCTGCAAAAGCGACTAAGATTAATGATCCCAGAAAACAAAGTTCTCTGTCTACAAACATGACAATTAAATCCTGCAATGCAACTTCAATGGAAGAAACTCTTGTAAAGAAAAAAACGGCTCTTCATCCAACAGTTCATTCCTCAGGGTGCACATAACAGTGAATGAATGACAAGATAACAGATGACCAGTCCAGACCATCAGCCTGGTGAAGGAGCTAATTTGCAGTTCTTCCTATATGCTTCTGCAGAACTGTTGTGTGACTTTCAATGTCCAGGTTTGAAAGGAGGAAAAAAAAAAAGGGGGGGGGGGGGGGGGGGGGGTGCCAACTCAAGCACAAAATTAAGTTTCTTGACCTTACTGTTCTAGATTCAAAATCTTGAAGTACTACTATACTCACTCCACAGAACAAAAATGATCTGTAGAGAACAAAAAGAATTCAGCAAATTATGTGTAAGCAGCTCCAATTTCTTGTGAATTTTTGGCTCTATCTTTTCCATAGGCTTGCAATATAGAGCAGTATCATCTAAGCTACCAATAGAGGAAGAAGCAAGGCAAGTTCAACTGTTGAAGTGTTCTCTGCAAGTCATTTTTCTGCTTGTTCTTGCTTCCAGCTTTACAACAAACAACTCAAAGGTTGTCAATACTTTTAAAATCAGAATTACCTTATAGCCAACTGTAAAATTAGAAGTAAATTGTGATGGCAAAGGCAACAGGAGAATTCATGAACACGAGGGGAAATTTATTCTTAGTTTTAATGGCAGATAAGAGTCATATATAAAGAAGTTCAAATTCTTACCACAGCAGCAATTTCTGCTCCAGTTTTATGGTTTAAAGCAGCAAGTACTACAGAGGCAATGAAAAAGAAGAAAGTGCTGAGTCCAGTGTTGACCAGATCCTAAAAAAATAAATTCATTAGCATTACTAAACAATGATTCTTTGTTTGCTTTTATTAAGTGATGAAACAGAAGAAGGTTAGAACAAGAACTATCGCAATACTTTCCCATTTTCTATGCAGTTTACCACTTATACAAAAGAAGGCAAAGATTATTACACAGGAAACGTAGCATGTGTGCGCATTAGTCTGTGAATTGAAGTCAAACAGCATGTACACGTGAAGCACCAGTGCAGATTCTGGATGCATTACCTCGATTTCTACTGGGTTTATGAGAAAAGTACTGTCAGCATAAACAATGAGTAAAGCTGTTCTACCTCAGCTGATGCTGAACTAACCTGAGTATCAAACTCCAGCACTCCCGGAACCCCTTGTTCCCTTTCACATCACAACAGCGCTCCATGCACTGCCCAGATAACAGTCATGAATTTTTCTAGAAATTCTTTGAGGTCTTCACTGTAGAAAACTGCATATCCTATGCTATTTCTATGTATAACAGCTGCCCATATTGTGAGAATACACAGATTTTCATGTATTTATTGCATAAAATTGATGTTTCAAGCAGACATTTTAGAACATATGCACAGCAACACCCCAGGGGCACCGACGTTGAGGGAAAATTCTTGCTTTGCTCCAATCACAGAAAGATGACAGGCAACATGCAATTCAGTTATACATATGCTGCATATGTCACTTAGTGTTCAGATTATTATACTGCCAGGCCTTACATAAAGCAGGGTCATTAACACATCATTGGAACATAAGAATTCTGAATGGCAGCTATTAGCACAAGAATAATTACATCAATACAAGACTATCTGATCAGACTCGAGGAAAAAAAGACGTTCAAGAGTTGGGACTTTAAAATAAGAGAAGAAACAAAGGGCTAGATTCATTAGGGACTGGCTGTTCAGTATGTTACTCAGTGCATCTTTTACAGTTTTTTAAAACATTCGATACATATGTACACTGCACTATATGTACACTACAGAGATGTAGGAAATAACAGACTAGGTTGATAACTGAATGAATAGGTGAAGTCAGGGAGCAAGGAGGGATGTGGAGGAATCGGGAAATGGAAGTTCAGCACAAATATCCTGCAGGCACATGAAATCAGTGAGAGGTGAATACTATCATAGCCAAAAGGGATGAAAGAAAACCTGTATACAAGTTTGCTGTGCAACTTACTGTTTTGAGTTAAAGAAAAAACAAAACACCCACAAAAACACTGAACATGCCAACTCCCACCATTAAAAAAATCCCATCACCACTCTTTAATAAGAATTCAAGGACAAATTTGTTCTGCTTGACACTCTTCCTTCACAGGCAAGCCAGGCTCACTTCCTGTTCCTGCTCTTCCACTTACTACAAGTAGATTTTTTTTAATTATTTTTTTTTTATTTTATTATTTTTCCTGAAAGTGCATCTTTCGAAGTGCTATAAGAAGTTAGGCTTAGAAGCCTGAAGATATAAATCTAAACTTATTCCCTGGGTATGAATCCCTTGACTATGTTCCAGCTACATAGCACAAAGACTTTGAAAAGACCAGTGTCATCCAGCCAGCCCGAAAACATGTTTTTCTAGCCTGATTGCAGAACGCTTTAGAAAGTAATTGTAAAAACTGAGTTTCTGGCGCTGTGTTATTCACAGGGAAAACTATCTATTTTGAGGGTACTCAGCGACAGCTAAGCGTACCTGGGGATAACCTGTATGATGTATCACTGTGGCCTGCTCCTCACCTAAAAGGGGGACCTTCCCAAGAAATCTGAGAGGTTTCCATTGCTATTTCCATCCACATATTCAGATTTCATAAGCCCAGCAAGACCTAAACTATCTTACCAAACAGTAAAGAAACAAAAGCAAATTCTGCGTACTTGTCACCTCTGTTCAAGCTTACTGAAACGTTATCTGGTCCTTACAGCATCAAACAAAAGTAGATTTTTTTTTTTAAATACTTATTGCAGTTTTAATTATATAACTTCTTGCTTTGCAGAGATACAATTAAGAAATAGAGATATCGGAAAATAAATGCCACTTCACATTTTCTCCAAGTATCCTCCTCTCCAACTTTGAGTTTAGCAGCTCTAACTCTGCTTCTGAGGTTGCCAAGAAGAGCTGTGGTTCTCATCTGCACAAACCTTTTCTCACTAGAGGGGAAGTCTCACTATATATATATTTGGCTCCACAAAGAGATCTGGACAGGCTAGATCGATGGGCTGAGGCCAATCATATGAAGTTCAACAAGGCCAAGTGCTGGGTCCTGCACTTCGGTCCCGGCAACCCCATGCAGTGCTGCGGGCTTGGGGAAGAGTGGCTGGAAAACTGCCCGGCAGAGAAAGACCTAGGGGTGGCGGTTGACAGCCGGCTGAATATGAGCCAGCAGTGTGCCCAGGTGGCCAAGAAGGCCAACAGCATCCTGGCCTGCATCAGAAATAGTGTGACCAGCAGGAGCAGGGAGGTGGTTGTTCCCCTGTATTCGGCACTGGTGAGGCCGCATGTCGAGTACTGTGTTCGGTTTTGGGCCCCTCACAACAAGAAAGACATTGAGGTGCTGGAGCGTGTCCAGAGAAGGGCAACCAAGTTGGTGAGGGGCCTGGAGCACAAGTCTTATGAGGAGCGGCTGAGGGAACTGGGGTTGTTTAGTCTGGAGAAAAGGAGGCTGAGGGGAGACCTTATGGCTCTCTACACCTACCTGAAGGGGGCTGTAGTGAGGTGGGTGCTGGTCTCTTCTGTCAGGTGGCTGGAGATAGGACGAGAGGAAATGGCCTCAAGTTGAGGCAAGGGAGATTTAGGTTAGATATTAGGAAAAATTTTTTACTGAGAGGGTTGTCAAGCATTGGAATGGGCTGCCCAAGGAAGTGGTTGAGTCACCATCCCTGGAGGTATTCAAAAAGCACGTAGACAAGGTACTCCAGAACATGGTTTAGTGGGCATGGATGATGGTTGGACTCTATGATCTTGAAGGTCTTTTCCAACCTAAATTATTCTATGATTCTATATATGACAACAGATACTAGACTCAACAGTATTCAACATTTTCATCAAGTCTCTAGAGTAAACATATGTATGTCACCAAGAATGCTGAAACTAAATACCGAGGAGAGGGTAGCTATGCTCTTGAGTAATTTAAAACAAAATAAAAAATTAGTTCAACCCAAGGTCAAGTTGGGTATTTTACTACCAGAGTACATCTGCCACCTGCAGGAAAGACCTGCAGAATGGAGACAAAATCCTAGAAGAAATAACTCAGAACTTGGTAATTACAGTAGGTGAGCATCTCAAGATGTGATGCCATGACAAAAAAAAGGGAGAAAAAGCACTTATACATTCCTTCGGACATATGGACACAATAGGTGTAAGGTGGTAATCTTACCTTTGCAAGGGACACTGGAATGCTTCATCCTGTTGCGGTATCCACATTTTTAAAAGAATGTTGAAAAATTGGACAGGGTACAGAGAAGAGCCACAGAAGTTATTTAAAAGGAGGAGAAAATTTCTCACAGTATGAATCAAAGAACCTAAACTGCTTTGAATATTAAAAAGATTGAGCTGTGTACATGAAGACTCCAGTGTTCACATAATAAAAAAATACTAGCGGTTTTAAAAGTTTAACATAGAAAAGCACAACAAAACTAATAGTATAACAAAATTAACAGCTGCAAAGTTAAGACAAAAGTCATATTCAAAATGAAGTAAATTTTAATTGTAAGGAAGCTAACCATCAGAACAACCAACCAAAGATGTGCTTAATATTCCACCTTTTCACTTTTTATAATCCAGATTATGTTTTTTCAGACACACATTTTGTACTTCCTTAGTACCATACTTAAAGACTAAGTGGATGACACATAATGCTCTATGATTTATGAAGTCAGATGTGCTTATTAATTAATCCTGCCAACCTCTAACTTTTTGAATCTGTCAGCTTGATCATCTTGCCAAAGGAGAATAGTATAAGCAAGATGGCTAGACCTATCCACAACATGACAGACATTATCATGTATCTCCATGCTACATATTGACTTGAAGGCTTCTTTTAAGTTTAAGATACTGCAGAATATGAAATACTGCTGAAATTAGACCGCTGGTGGCTTTGTCATGATTTTTCCAGAAAACCAAAGATGCAACTATGTTAGAAACTGTCATCATCACTGACATTTTGTTTTATTGTACTCTTTACAAAGAACATCAAATTTGTCCATGCAAAGAATCCAATCAAGCCTCCATCTTGAGGCTCCAATTCATTTGTTTCTGCAATTCCATTTTCCCTCTTCAGGTCAAAATCTTTTAAGGTAATTAATAATTGATTCACATTCATACAATAAGGCTGGTTTCTTAAAAAGCTAGAACTAACACAATCTTTCATATCTACAGATCAGATTGTTTGGAGCTTAAGGAGCAATGACACTTATCAATAACACTGTCATGCAGATATGTAACGGTAACACCACAGATACAAATATCAGTGGCGGTTTTTAATTCAAAATTTGGTACTTACTACTTAGAGCAAAAAGATAAGAAAAGAAAAAATACAATGGTTTTGGACGAAGCCAAAGCAGAAACAAAAGAGAACGAAAATGAACTACAGCAAGAATTCAAGAAGTAAAGGACACTCCCTAAAATAATGTAGCTTTTTTCCACGTAAGAGAAAATGAATAATTGTGACAATAAAAAGAATAAACTAATTGAAAAAAGATGAGCTGTTTCAAATCTGGCCATGATGTAGCTGAAGTTCTTGCTATTATATTTATAGACAAAGTAAAAACCACATCACACAGATAGAAGAATTTCTGCTGAAATTACAGCAACCTCATGAGACAGTATGCTGTGCCATAAAATACTGTACAAAGCTGCCATCCATAACAGAGAATAAAATCTATGAGCTGAATGAAATCCACTCTAGACTGCTGCTGCTCCCTTTCTCCTTTCCAAAATGATTTAAAATTAAAGACTGACTTCTGGTCACTTGCTAGTTATTTGCAAGTCATTCTGTTCAGTCACCACTGGTCCTATTAACCCAAAGGAGAGTATTCAAGGACGTATATTTGCTACCATCACCAGCTATCTGTCCCACTCAGAAGGAGTGTAAGGCAGAGGAGGCAACTTAACTTGTGGATGAAGATGCATTTATGCCAAGACAGCATTTTATACTAAAAAAAGGTGAGGCTTTTGTTCTGCTGATTCTGCTGTAAAGGTGGGAAACTCTAGAAAAGTGGACAGCACCCTACAGTCTTTTGTTTTTAAGGGTCTGGGCAGGTATGGTTCCTGGATTAATGAGGATGGAAAAGCTGAATTACTGCTGTGAATGAGAGGTCTGTTAACAGACCTGAAAACTCCCATTAAGTAGCTCCTGAAAGCTGGAAGGAACATCAGCTTCGAAAGCTTCTGTTTAGTCCTCCAGATTGGTACATTACCAGGAGTTGGCTCTGACACTCAGAGGCATCAGTAATATCGACGTGCCTTTATCCATCACTCTCCATGACTTCACATGCAAACTTTTCAGAGACCTTCAATCAAAATACATGCTTTGCCTTATTATCCTGATTTCGTGGTGAAGTAAGACTGCACAAGTGGCCAGGTACTATTTAAAAGGGAGACAGTGCCATATGGCAATTGTAATTTGTATAAACAAAAACATGACATTTAAACTGGTGGTTGCTTTTGTCATTTGCTTTTTGAAATCCAAGAGTTTACATCAGATGGAGTTTAAAGCAGCTAAATGAATGTAATCTGGAAAAGAAGCCTGCATGTGTCAACGGCTTGACTTTGTCACAAAAGGTGACAGAAGTTAGTGGCCTGCTGCTGTCCAGGTTATTTTCCACGAAAGAGACAGCTGAAAGTAGCATTTCCTTTCAGCTCTGTTTGGGTTTTGGTGGCTTGTTTTTCAGCTAGCAGGGGAAGGAAAAAGGAGTGTGGTTACTGACTGACTTTTTTGTTGGTTTTCTGTTGTTGGGGTTTTTTGTTCTGGGTTGGTTTTTTGTTTGGTTGGTTGGTTTGTTTGTTTTTTTGTACAATGCCCATAATTTTTCCTCCAACCAGTACTTTACTTGCAAGGTTCAGGAAATTTGTCCCTTGTTTTTACAGGAAGCTATCAATTTGAAATTTACAAACAAACCAGTCAGTCCTCTGAACCAAGCACCTCTGGTCAAACTCCCATAATTTTACTCTACAATCATATTATTAAACATTGTATGAGTATTTTGCACCACAATTAAAAATGGAAACATGGTTTCTCAAGCGAAAATAAGTCCTAGGTAGAAAGAACCAAATTAACTGTATGAGCATTAATTCCCATCTCTTTTTTTTCCTCATTTGTTTAGGCTTACAAAGGTATGGGAGCCTTTACTCAAACACTAGATTCTGCTACTCCAAGATTCACATAAGCATCACTTTGTCCTGATAAAATAGTCCACGACCGGCAGTTTCAGAAATATGTTAGTGACCCAGAGGGCTGGATTCACACTGTGCAAACAGAGGTATCTTAGTGCCCATCTCACAGCATGGGGCTACACTGCCTGCCCCATGCAGGACTGAAGGTCCCAGTGGGTCCCATGTCACACACAGCAGCCCCCAAAAGTCTCTAGCATTTATCTGCAGGTGCTCCTGTTCAGGCACTTCGATCTAGTCCCAGGTGTCTGGCACTTCCTGGAAATCAGTTCTACTTCCAGGATCTCAAGCAAAGTATGTCAAAAAAAATCTGAATTAACACAAGTGACTTTCAAAGACCTTAGTCAGTTCTCCAAAAGGTCAGGGACAAGCTATGATTTTGAAGAAATGGAAGAAGTGGCTTCAAAATCAAGATTCATATGATTTTCTTCTTATTTCTAACTATTTTTGAGTTGGCTTACAGGTTCTGTTAAATGTAGTAACTCTGCTGTAAATGACAAAACATGTTCCTGAATGAATGCTTCCACAATCCCCATTTCATTTTGGTTTCCTGAAGATCACCTATTTCCCTCTCACTTCTTTCTTAGCTTCTCCTCACTGCTTTCCCTGCATTTTTTCCTCCAATAAGCAGTCCTGCACACAGACAGGACCAGCAGTTATTGTCACAAAGCAACAGACCTTACTAGCAATAACTACCAAATCATGTAATATTTCTTGTATTTAAAAATTGTGTTTCTATTTCTTACAGAATAGTGCATCATCTCCACCATGCTGCACCAAATGAGAACTGTCCATGAAGAGCACTAACCCAGAGAAAATTAATTCTGATTTTTTTTTTAATTCATAAAATATTCACTTTTATCCTTAATAGGTATTGCTATTTTGACAGCAGTATACATAAAAGCGAAGGATGACTGGCTTAATTTCTCATTCAACAGCTAAGCCAAAGAAAACCAAGAGTTTTTTCTGAAACAAAAGGGGTAAAAAATAAATCTTAAAAAAAAAAAGAAAAAAGAAATCAAGATTGCCCTGTGAAGGCCTTTGAACTACAGCTTTGTAATTACATTCTTCAGAGCCAAGGCTGGCACAAGACAGTCTGTCATTCTGGCACCGCATCAAATTTTCTGCCAGGTACTTCAAGCATCAGTTGCTTGCACACAACGTTTCATCACTGCAACAACTGAAACAAACCCAACCTTGTAAGGATGATGAAACAAGTTTTCCGGCAGCACAAAATAAAACCACTGATCTATGTCTTCTAAGAGACACACCTGACTCCTCATGTTTCTTCCCTGTAGCAGTGCTTCCTCGGGACTGAGTCCAGGCTAATAAGCACAGTGGAACTCTAATTAAAGTTTTTGCTGTGCTCAGTTCTGTGCCTCATCTTTGAGGCTGCTCTAGGCTGAAAAATTCTACATTCACACACACACACAAAATACACTACCAGAGCTCCAGTGGATGTATTAAGACAAAAATTTTTTTAAAATCAATGGTCAAAATCCATTGGAAGATATTTTTTCCTACACACAGACAACAATAGTCCATTCTACTGGCTGATTATGCAATGATTACATCTGTAATGACTGGGATTTCTCTCAACATACAAACTCTCATCCAAGAGACACCGTCAAATTCCGGTATTCTCAGCTGTTTGCCATCACTTTTCCCCCTCCCCAAGTCACCTCAGTTGCCAGCCCTGAAAAAAAGGTACCGCAGCATTACAGTGGATCCACTCTGCAGTGACAGTAATTGTCAGAAAGCCTGGCAAACCACATGCAAATTCACCAGAACACCAAAGTTACTACAAACACTTCTGTTAGCTTTCCTACCTGTCCCGGTTTTGGCCGGGATAGAGTTAATTTTCTTTCTAGTAGCTGGTATAGTGTTGTTTTGGATTCAGTGTAAGAAGAATCTTGGTAACACACTGATGTCTTCAGTTGTTGCTAAGTAGTGTTTATACTAAGTCAAGGATTTTCCAGCTTCTGATGCCAAGCCAGCAAAAAGGCTGGAGGGGCTCAAGAATTTGGGAGGGGACACAGCCAGGACAGCTGACCCAAACTGGCCAAAGGGGTATTCCATACCACGTGATGTCATGACCAGTATATAAACTGGGTAGTTGGCCTGGTAGGGATTGCTGCTTGGGACCTAACTGGGCATCAGTCGGCAAGTGGTGAGCAATTGCATTGTGTATCACTTGTATATTCCAATTCTTTTATTGTCATTTAATTATTGTTATCATTATCATTATTAGTTTCTTCCTTTCTGTCCTATTAAACTGTTCTTATCTCAACCCATGAGTTTTACTTTTTTTTTTTCTCCTTATTCTCTCCCCCATCCCACTGGGTGGGGGGGAAGTGAGCGAGCAGCTGCATGGCTGGGGTTAAACCATGACACTACCCCAATCCCTACTTCTAGAAGGCCATGTCATACACACAGTTTGGTTCCAAGATCTTAAGCTCTCCCTGTATATCACATGAGATTCAAATAAAGAATTTTAAAAAAAAGTAATTTAGCCAAACACAAAATTATAGCAAACATTCGATTACTAGTTAACCCTGAAAACAAACATTTCAAAGCAGCAGCTCATCAGTTAAGCAGGAATCTCTGCTATGGTGCGTTCTTCATTCCCCTATGCCACTTGCTAGTCTCCTTGCAGAATAGGCTCCCTTTGAGCTGCGAAGCATAAAGGAAATGGAAATTTCCACTGACAGGTTCCCTAGCTTTTGCATTTTTGCATAATATTGATAGTGCTGCACAACACAGACAAGTGACTGTTCTTTCATCTTACTGTAACAGACCTGCCTCTTTCCAACACACCCAGGCAAGGTTCTTTTCTGGCCTCACCATCGTGACATTTCTTTCATGTTTACCTCAGGAAAATATGAAAATGCTTGGCAAGTCTCTAATTAGGGTCAAAACAAAGCTCTTTTCCCCACATGGCTAAAAATATATATTTAAAAAAATTTAGTAAATTTGCATATCTGTTAGATGCTAGTATAAACTTATCCATATTTTCATTCCAACCAAGGACAGTGGACGTTAGACAATATCCAGAATGCATTAGAAATAAGTCTAATTTGAATAAAGTACTAAAGAAAACAATCCTGTGTTGGACAACAGCAGTTAATGGCCTTGTACTTTCTAATATGTAGGATCATTTGAAAGCAAATGGTTTCAAATGGTTCCTACGAAGTTTGTGCCAGTGCTGTGTTTAAAGAAAGACTTCTTCCTAAATTTAAGACCATTAAATTCTTTCAAGCACTGTAACAAGCCTCTTCTTCTCACAGAGCTTCTAAAAGCAAGTTTGAGATTTTTCACAAGGGAAATACCCACTATAAAGCCATGCATACTTTTTTAAAGCTTGTATATTAATGAATTCATACATAAGCAGGAGCAATGTCCTCCTAAAGCATTCAGAGTGTGATAGTCTGTTGCTCAGAAACTGTGGTAACTCTGTCATGTACAGAAGCTGCAAACCTATCAAAAGAACCATCAAAACACAAGAAAGTACTAAATATTGAAAGAGACAAATAATGTATGAATATATATCCAAATTGTAAAGAATACAATGCCAAAATAAGCCAAAACCAACATTCAGCCACAACTCTACATCTTTAAATTTCCTACTAACTTTGCCAAAGTAATCTCCCATAGGTGTTTTATCAGCAGCCTTCGATCTCCCACTCTGTACACACAACAGCAGAATACAGCTGAATAATGAAGATACTCCCACACTCCTCTCAGAGTAACAGCCCTATTAGAATAATGACTGTTAAAATCACTAAGCAATACCAGGAAGAAGGATAGTCTTATCAGTTAATGGAAGTCAGAAACTTCCAGTTCTCTTCTCACTTCTGTTAGAGGTCTTTGGTATAATGATGGAAGAAGCATTTCATCTTCAGTACATAACTGAAAGAATGAGACTTGCGAGATCATGACAATTAACTTCTACTGCTGTTGATCTGGCAATGTGAACCAAAGCAAAGGCATTTTCAGTGTATTCCATTTGCCTTTCAAGTTGAACCCTGACCGCATCATGTTGCTCCATGCTGTTTAGGTAGGGGATTCAGAGTGTGATCATTGCCCTAAAAACCAAAATACTTCACTTAAAAAAAAAAAAAAAAACACCAAAAAAAACCCAAAACAAAAACCACACCACAACTGGTTGGATTTTTAAGCCCTCTCTTCTCTAAAGATCTCTAACAGAGTGCTATGCAGAGACAAGTAACACTGCACTCAAAAGTGGCAATTCTTGTCACTCAAATACCGTCAAGAAGTCAGAGTAACTGAAAGGACCTACCAGTTACACACCGTTATCTACTGCACTATTTGGGGGGAAAGGCAGAGAACTGCATTTAGGCTTCTGAATTATGTATATTTTCAACATATTGTCAAAGTGTTCTGGTAGCCAGTAAAAGCGTGCCACAGGGCTCAACAACAGAACAAAAAGGTACAGACATGCAGAACCAAGGGTATGCAAAGTCATTAAACTGACTCTTCCAGAGATACAACTTCAACTCAGTCATGGACACCATGCATACTACTCTGTGGTCTCTTGATAAAAAGTCTTGGTCAAACATACTTTGAACATAAGCCAGATATAGTATTCACTGAAACCACTCGCATCGCACCAGGAAAACCATCATGTATTTCATTTGACACTGATGCACTTACACATGCTTGTTATCATGCACTTGTACATCCTACTAGCATGTAGAGAACTGTGTGGTATAAAAAGATGGTCTTCAATTGCTGTTATCAACTATCAGGCTGTTGCGATGCTCATTAAACAACCAAGCTGGCAACAGAAACAGAGACTACCTTCCCTCTGCAGCTGCTGTTTTTCAGCTTGCCAGGAAGATAAGTGGTGACAATACTGGCAGAATGGAGACAAAAGGAGCAAAGGCAAGACAACCCAGTAACATTCCAGTGGATCCACTGGTTTTGTTTTGCAAGCCACCTGGACCTCCCCCACCTACAGTCACAGTTCTCAGTCCATCTAATCTATCTACTAAGTACTCTTAGGAAGAGGTCCTCAATAGAGCATGCATATACATGCCCAGGGTACAAAGCATTATCTAATTCCACATTCCAGTCTCATTTTTAGACATCATTTAGGCTTATAAACAGTTACTGCAAATGTGCAAATAGCAACATTAATAAATTACATTAAAAACAAATCAAAAAAATCACACAGAAGCCTAAAAACCTCTGTGACTGGTCTCCAACAGTACTTACAAAATTACTGTTATAAAATAAAACAGAACATAGGCACATACGTATCCGTACTGTCCAAAGAAGTTGATATAAATATTGTCCTTGAAGCTGACAGATCTTTTGCTAGAGTGACTTAACATGTTGATTTTGCAACCTGTGTTTATGCAACCCAATCTGAAAGTTTAACTCATAATACAGCATGGAAATAGAGACTTGTATAAAAGGAATGTGCACTGCCAGCAGTTCTCTTCCTAAAACTCTTCATATCTGAGAGCACATTAAGCATTGCTAGTCAATGTTTAAGTTAGGTGTGCAAGCAATTCAAAACACCTGATTTTCACAGAAAGCACATAATTTTTTACACTACTACTGGATGATTGTATTAATCTGTGTAAGAAAATATATGTAGCATGGCTGTCCTCACCAAAAAAAAAACCAACCACAAAAAAACCAGCTTGAGCGAACAACAGGCTACTGTAAATACAGCATCTGTCAAAGTTAAATAACTACAGGCTGCATTTTTATCCACTTCATCCACAAACAGTAATTGCTGGCATTAGCAGGAAGTTTTTCCTTCCAAAAAGAATCTACTAGAAGACAATTTTAGTTCTATTTAATGTAGTTTAATCTTGCTACATTTCAAAGCTCATTCTGCTATTAGCGTTCAAAATCAATATAAGTAAAATATATACTTTACTCAGCATAAAGAACACTCATACACAATCTTAAACAACAGTAGAAAGTAAAGTTCAAAGACGAAACTTAAAAACAGATTTGCAGCTATTTTTAACAGAGTGAGGATTTGTATGAACTTACAGTAAGATTCCAGTTGATCTGTGGTATTCTTGTGTGAAGATTTAGACTGAACATAAGCAACAGAACTCCAGTAACCACCAATGCACTACAGCTCACAAACTCAAAGAAATAAAGGCCTTCGCAAGGGGAGCATTCCATGATGGTCTCTATGCAGATGAATGCAATCAGTGCCAAAACCTAGGAAGAAAAACAAGTGGAAAAAATATAAATAGATTTCCACATTTTGAAAGTAGCCACAAGTATTCCTGAAATTTCCATTGGGAACATGATCAGTTTACACTCAGGAATGTGTGATTTTAGTTTATAACAGGGCACTGTCTAAAGAGCAAAAACAAAAGCAAATTAATGCAAGACTTTCTGGAAATCTCCTGTTCAACAAAGTATATTTCAGCAAAATTACACAGAGTCTAACATCAAAATGACTGAGACACCCAGAAAGGCATGAAGCCCCTTCAGGCCATTGGCTTATGCAAACACCACCTCAAACATTTTATTTCATTTTTCACTCATGATATACTATTCCAAAACTTTAAGATGGAATGCATGTGTCTATTGGCCCAACCTCAAGTTAAATTAGATAGTATTAATATAGTGTGATTGTGAAAGACATTACAATAAAGCTATTCTTTAAAATTCATTACCAACTTGGGATCTAAATAAATTCAAAGTAGAATAGATTCAGGATCCCTACCAGCCTCCAAAAATCCAGTTTTCCTGTTTTTTATCATCAATATGCTGTATATCATACAAAAATGTATTTTATCATTCCCTTGTAAGACAGTATGAGCAGCTAATAGATGAAGGAAGAACTCCTGGTGCTGCAAATGCATACATCTAACTGGGATAATGGTTAATCACACTAAATTCAGAAGCTATCTTGGTAGAGTTAACACAAACGCAGATTTTTGCAAGACAAGAGTTTAATTTACTATTTAGGATAAAACAGTGAAACTCACTATCCTTAAAAAAATCTGCCCAATGGACAAAACTAAAATATATAAAAACCATACACCATTATTAGCTATCACTGACAGCTACCACTTAGATACCATTAGATACCACTGATTACCTACCACAGAGTATTCAACTTACACATGTAAGTCTACGTTTCAAACTGATTCTTCTTTAAATATAACTGGTAAAAGAAAAACAGTTGCATGGACAGTTTTGTTTTGGTTTTTGTTTTTTTTTTAATTTTCCATGGCAAGCAAGGAAGGCCTTAAGAGTGTTTTGCTTTGGTTTTCAAGACAATACCACCACCCCCCACCCACTTACATTTTTCAGAAGGAATTCACTTTTTTTGCTCTGCCACAAAATTCTAACGAGACTGTAGTAAGGCACTTCAATTTGAGGATGAAGAACTCTGGGAGATAGCCTCCTCAGAGGTAAATATTCCATAATTTGAAGGTTTTGCACAAACAAAACCCAAGTTTAAAAGATTGACAGAAGCTACAATACAAATCAGTTTCTGCTAAATCCTTCTTCACCAATTCCAATAATGTTTTGCAGATAGTTTCTTCCAGCACTTTCTATGCTTCATCCATTAATTTGTCTTTGCCTCCTACAACAAAACTAGCGAAATGAAAAAAAAAAAAGGATTTTGAAAGAAGTTACCATTTTTGTCACCAACATCAGCAGTAATTCTAAGCAAAGGACAATACCCCACATACTTTGTTTGCCACATACTTCAGAATACAGTAGCTAATTTAAGTTTAAAAATTGATTAAAACAAAGCAAAAGTTTTAATCAAAAAACTCACACTTGGGTAGAAAGTCTCTCACAGTTCACTTAGCACGCTCTCTTAAAAAAGAGCACATACCATACTAATTTTTAGCAGCTAATAGAGCAGGCCAATTCACATCAAACAAATTCTGAACAGATACCCAGTGACTAAACACTTAATTTCAGATTTTATCTTTGACATTGAACAGCTTTGGAAAAAAAGAAAAAGAATATGCCATGAAATGGAACATTCAGAAAACCAGAATCAAAGTCAAACTATGATTTCAGCAATGACACACACACAAAAATACTGTCCAGAACACAGTTTCACTTTACAGTATTATCATGTAATGAAGTCCACCTTTTCTGTGAACACAAGCCTCATAACTAAAGATTATACTGAACACCATTTAAAAAAAATAATAAGTAAAGGTCTAAAAAACGTCTTAGCCATTTCAAGCAGGATCAGTACCAACGCTAAATGTTAGCTGGCAAAACTTTGACTTTTAGACATTGCAATATAATAAAGTCTCCATTGTTCTTGCCACTATTTTTTATATATTATGACACTTCTAAAATTTTTATTCTTTTAAAAATAAATAGTTCTGCAATATTCTCTAGAAATACTGTAGTACAAGCCCAAATAGAATAGGTTCATTTTCTAAAAATATGAACCGCTCTGAATTGTGCCACTAACATTAGGCTGAAGGAGCCAAAAACTGGCACACCAATTGCTGCACTGGGCACCTGCAACGCGGCATGTGGAGTCTCTGCTGTTTTGCTGATAAAAACCTTACATTGACTCTTCTCCATACCAGATAGCGTTGCTTCCTCCAGGCTAACGTACCCATCTTAGTAGTCAAAGCTCAAAAAAGATGAAAGAGTTTCTTGCATACAGCATTAGAAATAAATTCTGTACTGAAGAGGCACTTGGAGCAACGAACTCTTACATACTCCCAAGTTCAGAATTAATAAATTTCAGAGCAATTCTACCTTAAGACTTCATTTTATCCCTTAAGAAATTATACATTTACCTGTGACACACCCTTATAAAAAAAAGTGTTAGTTGTGTACACTTAGGTTTGACTTAACCCAAACCATTTCAAAAGCAAGTAAAGATGTGCCATCAGTTTAAGTAATATGCAGCGGCATTAGTGTACAGTGGTCTGGGTTGTGGCAGCCCACGTCTATTGATATGTTTATCAGAAACACTGGGAAAAAACCTTAATTGCTTCAGTTTATGATGGAGGTTCTGGCCACAAAGCACAGGCTATGTTTTGGAAACATGCACAATAACCGACTACTAATAGGAGTATTATCATGACAGAGTGGATCGGCACACCTGAACACTTGTTGATTGGGAGGACAGCGAAAGGAGAACATTCCCATGCATACAATTATTTGTAACACTTTTGTACTTCAAGTAAGATTCCAACTAAATGTGTTACTATTTTTCTTGCAAGAAAAATATATTTCACCCTTCTCAAAGATTATCCATCCTGCCAGTGCTACACAATACCTTCCTGTTAACTGCCCATTATTTGTCTCACGAATGCTATAGCAAAAAATTAAATCCGAATTAATCACCACATCAGAAAAAGCTATCCTCCCACAGAAACCTCCCTTTTTGTAAACAAAATAAAAACTTTTCTTTAATAAGAAATATTTTCTCTTTGAAACATCACGGTAATCTTGTCCTCCCACAGATTTATGCCTCCTACAGAAGCGTCCTTCTAATTAACTAGAAGTAATGAGAATCTTCTATAAAAACACACTAGTGCTGCTTTTACTGGCCACTCCATACAGACATTAAGCTAATTTTGTTTCTAACAAAAATGCAAACTACTCTAAACACATGAAATGAAAGTGAAATACATTCTAGAATCAAACCCATTACCTCCTCAGACAGCTACATTACTTAAAAGTGTTGTGTAAATGCTGCAACATGAGCCAAAGCAGCTGGCCAAAGGCCACGGTTCATCCAGTGACCAAGTTCATTAAAAAAAAAAAGTTAACATTGTAAGAAAAATGCTTCATTTTCTCTGCATTTTTAAATTTATGAAGTAAATAATTTATGAGACAGGCTATATAAATTAGGTAGTGAATTAATACAATTTTGCCAGCCAGAATACTACTTGATTGGCATGGCCATAAAGTAGACCGATGTGACCATAAGCGTGCCCCCAGAGTGTGCCACTGCAAACTGCAGGCAGACCAAAAGTCAGTCTTGGTCTCAGCCATCCCAGCCTATTTTCTGAGGGACTTCAATGCAGGTTCAGCACTAACAATTTTCTCCTGTTCTCTCACAGAGCTCTGTAACTACACTGCAAACATCTTCTCTCTAACCTATGTTTATCTCCATTGCCCATCTACCACCCATCACTGCCTACTGAATTAGCTGATCTACATGCAGCTCACAGCTTACCAAAGCTCAGAGACCTAAGAAGTCACTTCTCCAGAGCTTCTTACGCTCTTCCCTCTGCCACACCACAGGCCCAAGATAAAATTGGTGCCGTGCCTTGCGACATTGGCTATACACACTCTCTTGGGAAGAGGGAGGAAGGACAAAGACCCTCCAGCCCTCCTGGAAGCCTCCATGCTCCATCCAGACACCATTTGAGGGCGCAGAGACCGGCGCTGCCCCAGATGACTGCGGCACAAAGCTGCAGCAGAGAAAAACCCTCACTCCCCAGCTGCTAAAGCTCTGCTTTGTAACACAAGTCACCAATGCAACCTTGGAAAACCAAGACACAGGATCTAGCTAGGCCCACGTCTGCCTCCCATGACTGCAGTTACAGGACTAGGAAAAAAAAAAAAAAGAGAGAGAGAAAAACAACAAACCAAAACAACCACACCAGGATCGTATTGATTGGAGCACAGGTCTCAGCCAACAAAACGCACACTGCCATTTGTCCAGCGTTGGAGGCGACCCTCACTTTGGAGTCACACCTCTCCTCATAGCTTAGGGTGATGAGTTTTGACAAGTTTTTCCACAAGCAGAAGTTTCAAGGTTGGTTTACTGAGGAAAAATGAGAAGCTGAACATGGTGGAGATCTCCTTTTACATGAATTACTGCTCTCTCCCACAAATGACACAGCTACAGCTTTCTTGGGCAGAGTCAACAGAGAAAGTTTCCTCTGATGGATGAAACAAACCTTTTCATCTGTTTTTCTCTGCACTGAGTACTTTGGAGAGTTTTCTATTCCACCCTAATTGCTTCAACACCCTAAGATTTGTATAACTCTCTTTTATTACTATCTTTCTCTTTTTTAACAGTTGTTTTTGATTTCCCTTCTACTTCCACTCTTCTTGAAGTAAGTATAGTGGATATTGCATTGATTTGCAACTTTGTCGCGATGGAAACATCTGCTTATTCTACTGGATGCTCAGGTCCACACAGAGGCATCCTAGGCTACCTGCGATAGCACCTTTTTCTTGAACAAAGGAGATGGGAGAGTCTGCTCAACAAAACAGGATCAACAAGAACAAGCCTCAGGGTAAGCTGAGAAAAGGTCTGGGTCTGCCCAGCCTTGCAGCCCAACGTGTGCAATACAGCCCTAACTCTGCGACGGAGCAAACCTCCCCCTGCCCTTCATCCCTCCTCTCCCACCACCACATCATGCAAAGGCAGGAGAAAAAAATCTCCAAGATTAAGAATGCAATGTATTTCCCAATAATGATTTTGTTGTGCTTTGTATCTCGAAGAAACTAGCAAACTGTTATCCAATTTTATTGTTTGGGACATTTAGGACCGCTAAGATAACTCGTGGACAGTGTAAAGCTCTTGCACTTCTATTAAACAGCACTGAACCCCCACATAAAGGCTCCATTCAGAGTGAAGCAGCCCCTCACTGCAAGGGGATGAAGCGACCACAATTTAGGGCCATTTAATTCCTGAAAGAGAGCTTCTATACTGGGATCCAGTGTCCTTTAATTTAGCCACATCAGCCTCCTACCATTATTGTATTCATCTCAACTTTCCTGTAAATTCCCCTGGAGAAGGGCCCTTAATGAAGAAATCATCTGCCTTCGGGCTATGTAAATGGCTTATATTTACATCACTTTCTTGGCAACAGAGCCATGTCAGACATAAAACACTGTATTTCCCCAAAATGGAGAAAATGTGCTACGACAGGCACCAATGCTGAAAGAGAGCTTTTAGGAGGTTGCTAATGGTGTATTTTTCCTGTCAGAACATGTTGTGTTTTATTTTTGAAGAAAATAATCAAACACCTTTGCACTAAAAACAAAAAAGACAGTTCTGCAATGAAAACAAAGTAAAAAATGAGTTTTCCTGTTTATCTAAAATGTTACCACAGAAAGCCTTATTGTGTGGTTAAATGACATAATTACGCATGATTTCCAAAAAACCACAAAATGGTCAGCATTTTTTCTGCCTGAAAAATACCCACAGAATTTAGTAAGAATGTCACACTACCAAGACATTTTAACATCCAGACTGTTTAAATTAATGGTACAGCAGAATACATATGCACAAAATAGAGAAGAAATAAATTGCTTTTACACCACTTAAAGTATCTGAAGACATTAAACTTTCTTGAATTAAAATCTAGATTTATTGTTCTCATTTACTTGGCCCAGCAGTCCCAACTTAATGTATGAAACCAAGTGGGTCTCATTCCTTGCAAAGCACATGCATTTCCCACATCTGAAACAGCTGGCACAGATACGAATATTTGGGATCGTATGGCTTAAAAACAGTCCTGCTTCTCCAGCAGGAAACCATCTTTTACCCTAAGCAGAAGAAAGACTGATTTCCCGCCTGTTCCTAGTCTGCATCCTTAAGACTAAAAGAAATGTGTTATTAACTCTGGTAATTGGACTGCAAGGAGCCTTAAATCACAAATGAGTATTAAACTTTTCTTACAAGATAGACAATTTAGGAAAATGACACTCACCAGAGAGGGAAGCTTAAGCACCAATGATTCAGCACCCTGGATAAACTAAATTGTGCTCTCATGGTACAAAATACAACACTGAACAAATCCAGAGAAACTCAGTCAGACCTCCAAATGCAACTCTGATTTGGGCTTGGTGGCGACAATAGAAATAATAGCAGAATATTTAAATTTCAGATCTTCATTGCACCTCGAGGGTTTTACATGTCACTGCAATCCTTAAGTTTTCATTATTTCTTAGTTTACTTTTGGATATAACGTGGCAAGACTTCAGCACATTAAATATTGTGGAATCTTTATTAAATCAGCTGATCTTTTGCCACCTCCAGCAGTTTTCTATAATCCTTGAAAGATTCAGCTACTGCTGACTTCCCTTTCTCAACTTAGGCAAAAGACCAATTCTAAATACAGAACATGTTTCTGAGGCCAGAAACATTTTGACGGCGTATTATGAGAAAGGGTCATATTTAAGAACAAGGGTAGTAACACTCAAAGTTAACAACAGAATGATAGCTGTTTTGAAACACTAAGTACATCAGAACTAACACTCAAAAAAATTAACTGGACTGAACTAAGGTCAACAGAAAAGATTCTGAACTGGCTAAACCAGAAATGCATCAATTTTAAAAGTGAACTTAATCATAGAGTCTAGAATGAAAAAAAGCTGCAGACGAAGTAGTGACTTACTTCCTGCTACCTATGCATTTAGTACAGAGTTTTGCTTATTGCTTGGCCACACCTATACAACAAACATTCTCATCTGCTAGATAAATGCAAAACCGACTCCAGTTCAAATACCATTAAACAAATAGTATTTTACAGTACGGAAATATTTTATGTTTGGGGTTTTTTTTAAAAGAAAAAACAAACATAGTCCTTCCTGTTACTGCTAAATAATTTAAGACTTTTTTTCACGTTACATTTACATCGTCCTCAAAGTAAATCCATTTCAGCACTTGAAGTCATAACTGGACACGCAGGCAGCTGTGAAGCACTGGTTTGCACAACTCCCACGCGGCTCGTTCTGGAGGTGTCAGTGACCAGACCTATGCCACGCTGCTCGGCACAAGGCGGCCTCGGGCTGCGGCGTCAGACGCTGCCGCGGCCGCATCTCCCCTCTCTCCCCTGAGGAGCAGGGTCCCGGACCAGGTGGCCCCTCACACCAGTGCCTGCTGGCATCAGGGGTGCACCCCGCTGGGACTGGAAGAGTCACCTCGCGGCCCCCGCTCTCGGCCCCATCTCCATCAATATCTCGACCGCTGTTATTTTGGCACCTGTAAAAAGCTGCTTATCCCTACTTCACGTGACTTGGCAGACCTGACTGAGAGTTTGTCTTATTTACTCGCACCCAACCAAAACACAACCACCTTCCTAACGACAACAACAACAAAACAAAACAACACCAAAACCCACAAACAAACAAAATCACTCTGATTTAGGTACATTTCAGGTTTTATCCAATCAAGCAGATGACCACAAGAACCACTGAACAGAATCTGAAGCCAAGGCACTTTGCAAGGAGGTGTTTGTTTTAGGCACATTACATTCCCTCTCAGAAACCTAAATAAAATTCAAACATACCATCCAGATTAGACAAAAAAGGAATATAACGTGCCACCTGTCCTATAAACAAAAGCCCATCAATAGTTTTGTAGGAAGCCCATCCTATAGGTAGGTTCATTTGAAGATCATACAGAGCCACGCTTTAAACAAAAGCAAACAAAACATGCAGATCACAACCAGTTCCTCCCAGCAATTTGCTTCCACAGGAACCTGTGCCTCCAGTCCCCACAAACTACAATTCATGTGTATCATAATTCAAAATATTTTCATAAGCAACAGGTCCTTCAAGACAATAATGAACAAAATTCCAAACTACTGAGTTACACATTTCTAACTTTCCCATTTATATGCTGTATTAATCACTTAATTCCTGTGCAACCCAGTGAAATGAACAACTCATAAATGGAAAGGCTTATTCTGTATCTATAGTAAACTGAATTAAAAGTCATTGGTAATTCTTGTTTGTCTCAAAGACTAATTTAATAGTGTCACTAAAAGTCACTAGTTTTGAACCAGCATTTATTAGTTAATAACAACTGTGCAGGATGCTCAAGAGAGCTTGTCCAGAAGAGATGCCTCTCAGTAAATTGTCAAACTTCCCATCCCCAATCTTCCAGCAAGGGTACAGTATCCTCCCCAGTCCATTTCCTAGTATTTTCTATTAAGTCAGACTGTAAGAACTCATAACTCATCATATCTTTGCTATTAAAACAAAATGGATAAATACAGTAACCTTATTTTTGTCTTCAGGCTGCACACACATGTTCTGTACGGTACATACACACACACAGTCTGCTGGAACACATGTTACTGCGATTGTGTTTGTAAGATTTTTAAACAAAGTTAAAAAAATTTGGCTATTGCTTCACTTATGAGAATTCTCTACTCGGCTCTTAAAAAAAGAGAAGAATCAACACTTTTGACCTGGCTTTGTGTTCCCCTTCACAGGCCAGCCTGTGTTGGAAACCTGGCTAGCCAAAACAATATTAAAACAGAGTACTGTAAATCCGTAACAAAAAGTAGGATAAATTAATTGGTTTTAGAAGCAAAGGTGTACTTATGAAATTTGTCAAGTATTTGATCTGCACAGACTCCTGTTTAACTAGCCTGTTAGGCTATTTTAAAAAGTGAAAGTTCTATTTTAAGACTATCAGAATCAGTCTGTATCCTTTAAAACCCCATTTAATCGCAATTATGAGTAAACATCAAACATCCCACAAATACTAAAACAAGAAAGGAATTTTAATGAGAAAACAATCAAGAACTTAGAGTAGTCCTAAGGAATCCATTAAAGTTTTTTGGGTTTGTTTTTGTTTAAAGGAAATGGTGCAAAATGTCCTTGCAATCCCAACGTTCCCAAGATTGCAATCTGAAGGCCCCCTTAGATGCCATGCCTTAAAAGGCAAAAAGAGTCTAGACATACTGGTAAAACAGAACATTAAAAAAATAGATGTAGGCCAGAACATTAAAGAGCACTGCCAGCTGTACTGGGGAATGCATGAAACCTTCAAGCCCGTCTTGCTGTTTAGACTGTCTTAGAAGCGTTATACAGTAGTATCTCATCCAAAATAGAAAAGAGCCCACAAAATTTCATTGCATAACTGCAAATCCACCTACTCATGATTTTATAACTCAAGAACAGATCTGCCTAAAGACTGCAAACAAACTTGGCACACTGCAAACAGAGGACTATAAAATGTTGTTAACAGCACAAAAGCCCTAAGACTCTGGCAAAAATGCCTTCGCATTCTCGGTCACGATTCTTACTGTACTGCCACCATGAACTAAACGTACTGAACATCCCAGGGACTTAGGAGACTATCCTATAATTCTGGAAGAGCACTTTCTTCAAAACACTTTAAAAATGTTACTAAGTGATAACATCATATAAAAGATCCCAATGTTTAGTAAAAGGTTTCACCTACATTAGATAAAAAGTTTCTAAGCATTAAATGCAACAATTAGTTCCTTCTAGAACAGTATGTGATCAAACAACTAATTAATTTATTCACAACATTCAAGTGGCAACATCAGTTCCTAGCATGAAACTAATTTCATAAGACAAAAGTTACAGAAGGTTATTAAAGACTTGTAGAACTTCAGTATTTCATAATACTCACAACCGTGCTTGTTGCTTTCTTGCATGAACATTTCAGTCTAAAATGTACAAAAGTACAGAAAGTTACTAACATGGAAATGCTTATAGTTAACTCGTAAAATAATTTCACAAAAAAATGCCAGAACTGTTATGAGTAGTGCTGTATCGCTGGCAGATTTACAGCCTTTGAAAATAATAATGTTTAGCTTAAGTAAAGCTACAGCAGAAGTATCACCGTCTGCAACTCCAGATCTAAGCACAGGACATATTTCTCCATACCAGGCACACAGTCACTGTGCTTTTAAGCTATACTGTACTGAAGGGAACTACCACGAACAAGTTCAGCTCACTTGCAAGATGAACGCTTTGTGAATGTACATACAAGCTAAAGAAAATTTAAAGAAGTGTCTTGAACAAGACATTATTCAAGCATCAACAGCTGAGTATCAAGTTACCTATTAAGAAAAGTTTAACTGCAGACAATGCTGAAGACACTCGTTTGGGTAAAAATGCACCATATTCTTCCACAAGCTAAGGCATTAAAAACCAGAGCCTTTACTAAAGTTAATTAAATACAAGAGTCAGAAATGGGATACTCAGAGTTATAGTTCCCAGTTTAATTCACACACAGTGAGATTAAAACATTAAAAGTTACTCTGCTTACCTGAAACCACCTTTCAGGCATTATGCCATTCTAGTAACATACTGCAGCATGAGTACACGTTTCATCCTGGACATCTACTAAAGGAACAATGCTTGAAACCTGTCCCTGTAAAGACTGCATTACCTGACTCATACCGCTCCATACTACATGGGCTTCTCAGTCTGGGCGAGCGCTACACCAGCTCTAAGACCTCTTTGCCCATAGTCAGTAATATTTTTGACCCATCTTTCCTCTACTCATGGTTGTACGTTCTTACACCTGTTCTACAGCAGGTTGGTGTTAGCCAGCTTTTGCTTTCCTCCTCCCATATTCTGAAGAGTTGATGGTTCAAGTTCCAGAGAAACCTAAACATTTCTTCCATGTTTTGGAAGCAATGGACTACACAAATCATCTGAGAATTAGGGAACTTTAAAAAAAAAAAAATTTTTTTTTTTTTTTAATCCAGCTCTAATTTAGAAGTAGCGACTACTACCACTACGGAGTAACAGCAGTTGACCCACTGTTAAGATGTCTATTCATTGCACATCTAGTCCTGTTTGTGTACAAAATTTCAGTACAAAATTATTTGTTGAGGTCTAGAAGCAAGAGGTATTTCTGCAATGCAATTTTGAGCACAGGATGACAACTATCAAAAAGTGTGCAAGTTGATTTGACAAAATGATGCATTAATTCCCAGAAATAACAGATTCTTCCTATACTGGTTACGTTAGAAGAAAAACACAACCTCTTAGATTTCTAGTCCTTCTCCTTGTCTCATCTCAAGATGATAATTAAATCACTAGGGAGGCTCATCAACAAAAGACATTACCAGAAAGATTACAGGAAAAGAAGGTAGCTTTCCAAATAATACTGCCATTAGAACTACATTTCATACTGTAGCATCTACAATTAGTATAGCAATCTATTACTATTATACTGGTTAACAGCAGGAAGAAAAAAATAGAGCATACTTATTACAGAGATTATAGAAATTTCTTCTGAAAGCAGAATTTAAAACTATCCACCATCTTAGAGAGAAATTTATAACAGGAGTTTGGAGTTTACTGACAGTAGGACACCAGCCCATGGCCAGATGGTAGTTAAGAGACACCATGAAAGAGACCAAAACCCACTCACCCTTCTGTGGGAAGACAACCACAGTCTTTTCTTTAGTTGCACACAGAAACAACAAAAAGCAAAGCTAAACAGAGTTATCTCATCATTCTTCCCTCTATGGTAAATGTCAGTATCAAAACATCACCACACGGCAATGCAGATCTACAACCTTTAAAGAGAAATCTTTCCAAAGAGAAATCAAGAGCTTCAGAGACACTGAAGAGACATGGTTTACCTAAAGAGGATTTATAAGCATATCTGTGTACTACAAATTTGATCCTTTTAATTTATAACAGTCTTTTTCTAAGACCAAATGCCAAAGACCACCAGCATCCACTGTCATACTTAACGCATCCTCTGAACAAGCAGCTACAAATACCACTGAGAATCAAAGCTCAATGTACAATAAAGTGACAACAATTTCTTAGATAAATGTGTATTTATTGTTTGGAAATTATAAAAGATGGAAGATACAGTTAATCACAGAATGACTATAAGTTACCAATGCAGTCCCAGGGCGTAACAGGAGAGGTATCTCCAGCAGAGGCTTGAGAAGTGACATGTCATCATACACACTGGTAAGACACACTGGAAAGGCTACCTACTGCTCAGGTTGTGCCTACTGAGAAACAACTACCTCGGTCAGACAGTGGTGCAAGGAAGGGCTGCTGGACAGTCCGAGACCGGAGAGCCCCTCTTACGAGCAGAGTCCAAAACAACTGTATCTTGCCTTATGCGGCAAGATGAAGGCTGGCGGAGTGCAGACAGCTCTTTCGAAGTGCACAAACGAGTAAGTAGTTAGGGCAAGTGGCAACATTAACGCAAGAACAAATGGCTATAAATTTGCTAGAATTAAGTTCACACCAGAAATGAGGAAGTTTCCTATAGCTCCAAAGTGCAGAATAAATGAACAAAGCTAACTTTAGGGTGAAACTAACACTTATGGAAAAAATATGTCAGGTACAGGGCTGCCTGTGACACCGAAGCTGCATTAGAAGGCTCAGCCGTCTCCTGCAGTGCTCTGCTTCTCACCGAGACCGCTGAATGCTTTCCGTCAGGACCAATGACCTGACCGCTGCGGAATGACCTTACCATGCAGAGAACATCATCTACTGACCTCTGTTAGGTACGGTCTAATTTTCTGTAGCTTAATTAACACCCCACTTACAGGAAACCAAACTTTACAATAACTAATGTGAAAAATCTCAATTTATTCACATGCCATTCAGCGACCAACTGGTAACTTCTATGATTTAGAGAATGACAACTGCCTGTAAAGCACCCGGCTCCCCGCTCTAACAAGCCATAAACAAAGCAGATCAGTAATCACACTGCTGTGCAGCTGCACAGGAGTACTGCAGAGAGATCCAAGGAGAAAGGTGCGGGCAAGAGTTACACATGCCGTAAGATGTGACACATGGGACTGGGCTGGGAGGTTGGGGACTCCATCTAATCCTCCCTCCAGAAGTGATCGGAATGAGATGGTGAGCTGAAGGCACAAGAAGGCAGCAGTAATTAAGCATGAGATTACTGAACACCTTGTAATAGTTTTCAACCAGATTCTAATAGTTAGCAATTAGCTTACTCCTTGGAACATAAATGTTATTACTCTAATTTTTTAATATAATTAACAATGAGAATTCTCAATAGTCTCACTACCCATGTAGGCATGTATTACAGGCTTTTTGAATTTTGTTTTCTTCATTGCAATAGATCCTGATAGCAAAGAATTTTACTGTCATCCTGGCCTTAACCAGTTTCTGGATCTGGAAATGTATAGCGACAGTAAGCCACAAAACAACTTTTTCCAACGTTCAGCTACTCTCCACCAATGAAGATGGAACTTTTTATTCTGAAAATTGTGAACATATGAACTGCTATTCCCACCAGATTTCATTTAGCTCAAAATCTTGCCTCCACTGACGGGCAACAGCATATGCTATAGAGAACAAGACGAGAGCAAGCACGCAGTGATACTTCCCAGTACACTCATCAGCAAGTTGTAGCTCAGAGACCTCCCAAGCAGAAGTATTATCTTCTTTAAAAGAAGTCTCTGATGGATTTTTGTAGCATTTGGAACAGACACATGAAGAAAAGAAAGTCTAGGGCTGTCTGAGCCGCAGAGGCCGTCACTAACCACCACAAATGCCATCCTCTTTTAAGCTGGCACATGATACAGGTTTTCTGACACTTGCTACTTCCACCAGAAGGTTGCTCTGTGACCTGACCTGCTCCAGTTAAACCATTCCTAACTACTGAGAATGTCACAAGAACTGGCCAGGCACAATTCTTCACATCAATTGTCCGAACTGTTAAAGGTGATACATGTTACTTTAAATCAAGTACCTGTGAAAACCTGGGAGGATCCTAGTGACAACCAGTGAGGCTCCCAACAGGATCCTGCCTGATTTCCTCATAACTCACCTGCTGGCCTGGTGAACAGCCCACCTGGAGCTACTGTTCCCAAAGAAACCGAGCAGCAGACAACAAGCAGTCATGAATCACCATGGGGATTTCAGTGGGAAATGGATGTCTACACCCAACTTTAACCACAGTGAGATCCTTGAAGGCGCAGAATTATAACAATCAAAGAAAAATAGTAGTGCATTTAGAAAAGCTGAAGAGAAAAATAAAGTGAGTAACAAAAAGCAGGCAATCTCATCCAAAGTTAAACTATTTCCAGTAAAGAGGTGGTACCTGCTAACCAGCCCGTCACTTTTGGATGATGGCAATGGGCCCCACCTGATTCTCCACATAGTAAACACCTTTCTTCAGCAAGCACACTCAGAAAAAGGAGAGAGTCTCCTTAGGAAATTCAAGGGGATGATATGAAACAAATCATTTGAGGATGTCCATAGGAAAGTTCTCCCGGGGGTATCTGTTTGATTATTGCCCAATAATCTCCATGGGAAGTATTAAAGCCCCCAAAAGCATAAGAAACATAAAACCATGCCAGAGAGTAATGAAAATAAACTCTGAAGAGCTTTTCTGCTCTGGTCTCCAAGGACAACTATCTAATCTCTCGTATCTGCCACAAGGCAAGGTACTGCTCCATCTAAATGCTGGCAAGTCAGCTGAGACAATTTTCACCTAGATTTCAACTTCCCCAAAGGAAAAGCATTGCTTTGGTTAGTAAACAAGTGTACTGGCTTCACCCTGACTTCCATTTCAAGTTCAAACCCTCATCTTAAAAAAAAAACAAAAAAAACACAAAACCACACAAAAAAACCCCAAACCAAACATGAGCACTCCATGCTACTTTAAGTCTTCACTCCCACCCCCCCATTCACTTCCCTTCATGCCGTTTACCTCCCACCTGCCTGATGACACCCCATCAGGTGTCTCAGCCACCCCAGTAGCCCTGAACACTCCTTTCCTGATATGGTCCAACACTCACCATCTTCCTTCCTTCGAGCTGCTTCTTTAAAAAGAGGCTTACAGCTGCAGGCCGAGTTACAGCAGATGTTTCCTCACAGATCCAAATAAACACACATGCAACTATTTCAACAGAACAATAAGATATAGGCAAAAGAGCTACTTTCTGAAAAGCTCACCTACCTAACAATAAAAACTTTCAAAAAGAGAAAAATCAGTTCAATACTAAGCTGTTCCACATGGGCCCTTTTTATTACTTCCTCCCTATTCCTCATATTGATATTACTGACCATTAGCAGGCAGATGTATGTACTACATAACTGTTCAACTTAGCCACGAATATTAATAAAAGCCCTAAACAGTAAAATACAGTTTTCTTACTTTCCATACCCAATTTAAAATTAACAAAAAACCATAATGCTATTCAACCTTTTCTGGGAGCCAAGGGAAAGAAAGCCAAAATAAGACTGAGAAATAACCTGCATAATACTATACATGAATCATTATCATAACCCATTATGTCAGTGCCCCTTTAAAGGGCACTTCAGGGCATATTCTCTCGAAATGTTAATGAAGACGAGTTAAACTATTCTCCCCTCTAGCAGCACTTAAAATTACTCCACGAGCCTAAAATGTCATACTGCTTTCCCTCTTCTAACAACTCCTGTAACAATATTTTGATTCAATAAAGACAAATCTACCACAAAATAATAAAGCCCTACAACCACCTATTTTCAGTCACGTGGGGTTTTTTTCCCCCCATTCCCTGCTCCTTCTGCTTTTGACAATCAAAAATGGGCATTTGGAAGAAGAGGCATTTAAGCCACAATGTCCAACAGTTATCCTTCACACACAGCACTACGAACTAATTTGCGGAAAGTCCTTCAACTGAACATTAGAATAAACAGCAATGTTTGTCTTGAGCTGATACTTTTGTCTGCCAATCATATATGTATTTTAAGACAAATCCTGATGCTAAATGAAGCACATGCATTATAATCTTTCCTGTAGCATTCTTTTGACTACAATAAATTTAGAGACCTTTTATCTTAACCAATTTTTTTTTTTTTTAAGTTTTCTTGTGTGCAATAAAGGGAGCTCCTCCTCATTTTTAAGAGCTAGAGTTCTATACTATGGACTTTGATACATTTTAGTTCTCACAGTATTTTTGTAAAGGTATTATTAAACATTATAATCAAAATAATTGTACTTGGCAAATAAGCGAATTAAGTACACTGTGGAATGTGTTCTCTCTTTTCTTTCTTTTCCAAAACTACTCAGTTTTCCACTGGTTTGCAAAATTCAGTAGTCTGCTCTAGCAGTCATTACCATGAATTAGACAGAGCTTCTTCTGAGTACAATTGTGCAGAAACTCAACACGCTGAGATGGTACATAGGATTCCACCCTATACTAGCTAATTTAATTTCTTGTTAATTTCTGACTCACTGGGTTCATACACTCTGTAGGAACCACGTGCAATAGCTCAGATCACTCTTATTAAAAAGGCACAAAACATTACTCAGTTCCCCTGAAGATACTAATCTGCACATATACATCTTCCTAACAATGTACTGGAAGAAGCGACGTCTTTGTTCAACAGACAAGAAAACTCCGTACCTGCAGCTCCAGCACAGAGTGGTTTTCCCCCCATCTTTCTTTACAAGACTTAAAAAAATTGAGGTGTACTCCATGTGTCTGTAGAACTTGTTCCAAGCAAATTAGAGATTAATAATAAAGGATTCACTCACGCATGATCAGTAATCACTCATTTTAATTACAAGCTTTTAACGTGACTTGCCACAATTACTAGCGTACTACAGAAAGGATCAGCAGTAGGAACAGAAACAAAAATCCTGAGGGCAGATTATTTCAGCGTATTAGGCAGCACCACCCCAGGATTTCTACCACATGGACAGTTTCTAACAGTTCAAAGACAGGTAGATGTTGCACAGCAATGACAGATTCTTTGGCTTCAGCCCCAAGAACACATCACGCAAATACAGCTATTCCCTGTTGTTAAGGCTCCTCAGGTAACACGCTCATTGCTACCACTTGCAGTGCACAGATTCTGTTCTACACTGAGATGAGAAGAAAACAAATCGCACTTCCAAATCCTGGACGTTACTGGGTATTTGTAAAAAATGATCATATATTCATCAATGCAATCCTCTATAAACTTGTGTCACTGTTGAACCTAGGACACTGTGAATGTATTTCATGTGAAACCTGTCTGTGCAAGCTTTGTCTTGTACTAACCAGCAGTGGCTTTAAATGCTGAAGTTATAAATAACGAAATATTAAAACGCTCCTGCCATCACGGTCCTCAAAGAACTCGCCCATTTTAAGGGCAAACAATTTGTAGCACCCTAGAAGCAACTACTTCATGATTTATTTCAAGCTTACTGCCGTTTTCATAAAACACCTATTTTAAAACACCCTGAAAAACCCATTTGTTAAGAAATGTGTCGAAGTGACTTTGAAAGCGGATCAGATGAAGACAATCAGCATCATCAACCGGAAAAACTGACAAGACCCTTTGGTGTCACTACGCATGTAGCTGCCGTGGTGCTGCTCCAAGACTTGCACGGACTCCATCAAACTAAACAGGCTAGCTGTTTGAAGTACCTGAACAACTACAGCTTACATTTCATTTCAGAACGGGAAAACGTGGGATTGAGGGGGTGCTCCAGGGTTCCTCTCCTTCTACTCTGTGCACTTAAGAGAACTTCAGCCTGTGAAAGGCGAGCAGGTAAGCAAGTACTGTGCAGGCACCCAAGCGGACCCTCTGGGACAACCCATGCCAGCCGCTCCTCACGTAGCACTTCGGGTAGTTCCCACCCAGCGGCCCCCACCGAGGGACACGGGACCACGACAGACACATGCCCTGGCCTGGCCTGGCCTGGCCCGGCCTGGCCCGGCGGGCAGGAGCCCCGCGGGCAGCGGGGCAGGCGGCGCATCCCCCGGGCAGGCTGCCGGGGCCGCTGCCAGCCCCAGCCACGCCGCTCTCCGACGCCTCTCTACGGTACGCCCGTCAAAGTGAAAGAACGTTTAATATTTAAATGGCACGACTTATGTACTGAGAAGTTGCCCTGGTGTTTTGGTTTTTTTTTTAAACCTGTACAAAACCTGTAGCGGTGGAGGTTTTTTCCATACCCCAGCGATCTAGGGGCGCGGGCCGGCCCTGGCGCGCACAGGGAGGTAAAACCTCTTACTGCGATCAACCGGCACAGCTCAACACCCCTGCGAAACCGACCGTAATGGAGGCCTAGCCCGGGCCGCTTCCCGCTGCAAGGGGAAGACACGCCACCTGACGGGAGCGAGCCCGGACGCACCTCGAGCCGCCCCAAGCCCGGCGGCGCTTCCTCCCGCCGCCGGGGCGGGACGGCGGGAGCCGGGAGGGCGGACGGCGCCGCTCCGGGGCCGAACCGAGCCTCCCCCCCCCCCCGCCCCGCACCGGGCTGACGCGACCCGGTCGCTCGGAGGTGGCCGTTCCCAGGGCTCGCGCGCGCCCCAGCGCCGAGCTCGGCGGCGGCGGGTGACACGGCGCTCCCGGCCCGGCTGCGGCGGCTCCCGGCCCGCGCCGGGCTTTCCCGGCCGCCTGAAATGGAGGACGGTTGGGCCGCCGCCAGGCGCCGCGCCCGCAGGTACGCACCTCGCCGCCGGGCCGGCCGGCCGGCCGGGAGAGCGGCACAGCCCCGCCGCCGCGGGGGTGCCTTTCCCCCGCTCCCCGCCCGCAGCCGTACGGGGGAAGGTAGCCCGCCGGGCGCGGGGGTCGGCTCTCCCGAGCGCGGGCGGCCGCGGGCCCGCTCCCCGCCGGCGGTACCTACCACCTCGGCCAGCTTGATCCTGCCGAAGGTGCCCCGCAGGTAGTCCAGGTCGCAGCGGAGGCCGCCCAGCCCGCGGCGCTGGCTGACGGGCTCCGTCGTGGGCTGGTAGGGACTGCTGGCCCCCGAGATCATGGAGGTGCTGGACGCCTCGCCGTCGAAGCCCTCCAGGTCATCGCCGTTCCTCATGGTGCCGGTGCCGGTGCCGCCGCGCTGCTGAGGGGCTGCCCGCGGAGCTCCGGCCCGAGCCGAGCCGCGCCGCGCTCACCTAGCGGAGCGCCGGCTGCATGGCTCCCCCCGTCCCCCGTCAGGCGGAGCGGCGCGGGGAGAGCGAAGGCAGCATGCTGCTCTGACCCGGCCCGCCTGCCGCCGCCGCCTCAGCCCCGGCCCCGCGCGGGAGGAGAAGGGGGAGGAGGAGGGAGAGCGGCGGTGCGCGGGCAGCCCTCGGCGCCGCGCTCAGCGCCCCGCCGCTCGGGGGCGCCCTCGCCCCACTGAGGGGCGCCGGGGGCCGCCGCGGCGCGCCCGGCCCGCGCTCCGGCTGGGACGAGACCGCCGGGGCGCCCTCAACCCCCTCGGCGGCGCGGCCACCACCCCGCGGCTCGCTCCGCTCCGCTCCGCTCCCCCGGTCCCGGCAGGGCAGCTGAGCTCCGAGCGGGGACGCTGCCGCCGCCGCCGCCGCTCCTCCCCCTGCGCTCAGCGGAAAGGGCGGAGAGAGCCCGCCCCGGAGGGCGCGCCGCGGCCGGGCGGTGCCTCCACCGGCCCGCGGCCCTCCGCCCGCTCCGCCCCCGCGGCCGGCACCTGCCCCCGGCCGCCTCCCCGCCCCCGGGCCGGCCGGGCCCGCAGCCGCCCGGGCAGGGGAGGGGCCGGCACCTGCCCCCCGCCCGCCGGGCTGTTCCCCGCCCCGCCGCCGCCGGCGCCCAGCCGAGCCCGGGGCGGCCGCCGGGTCACCTTGGCCGGCGGGAGCCGGCGGAGAGGACAGGCGCTGCCCCCCGGCCGGCCTGCCCCTTCGGGAGGCGTTAGCCGTCTGCGGCGTTAAGGGCTTTTTGACTTCGGGCTTTTTAAGGCGCGCCGCGGGCGCCGCTGAGAAAGTCAACGGTGGTGACGCTTTACAGCGTGTTCGGAACTCGGAGTCAGTCCTTCGAGATACGTGAAGCAGGTCACGCTGCTCAGAACTACTTTCAAGCTGTTGCGATACTGTACCCGCGGTAGTTCGAAGGCTGGAAGCCTTCAGCGTATTCTTCCGTGAGTGCTAGAAACGTGTTAAAAAGCGTAATTCTAAACAGCGACGTTTTCCACGTAAATGGTTAGTTTTGACAGGCTCCGAGTCACTTTTTGGAGACACTTTTTCACTTGCTGTGTCACCACCAATAGGGAGAAATTGCAACATAATCCGGCAAGTACAGGTGTATCGAACGTAGCTGAAGTTTTGGGGTTTTTTAACATGGAGACAGACAGACTGCTGTGTACCACAAACCGAGCTGAAATTCCAGTGTTCAGTGTTGCATCCCGTGATCTGCCATCTTTATCAGCCAGAGCCCTACTCTTGTTCTTGTCACTGGCAGTCTACACCGCTTTCTCTTCTTTCACATTACTAGTACAGGGCTTCCATGTGTATTAATTCTTCTAGCATCTTACTCTGGCCTCCAAGAGTCTTTCTTACCACTACAGTTTTTCTGTTTTCCATGAACACTGCCGATTATCAACCTTGTGATTTCCTTTCCAGTTACCTTTGTGTTTTGCTTAATCTCTCCCTTCCAATTCTCTTGAAGCCCCTTTAATCCTTCTTTTAGAGGGTGCTGCCCAGTACCACGTGATTTTTAATGTCAAGAGATTTTTCTTCTTTCGCCTCTGTATAAATACACCCGAAGAAGTAGGGCCAAAGAGACAGACTCAGAGCGCAGACCAGGAACACTGGATGGAGAAAGAGTCCAGGGGGTTATCTACCATTAGCAGTCATTGCTTGGTTAACTGGAGACATTGCTGACAGCACGCAGCCAATGGAAGACTTTTCACAGCTCCTCTGGTACACCCTGGTGCTGAAAGAAGCCAATATTCTCAAGCAAGACGAAGAGTTAGAAGACATGCTTAAGAAAACAAAAACAGTGCCCTTTGATGAAGGGCAAATGGCAGGAAAAGAAAAAAAAAAGAAAAGAAAACATGAGCAAGGTATGGAGAAGGATGGAAACTCTGTTGCTTGGGTCACATGAAACTAGCCTAACAATATGAAATCATAAATGTAAGGGGAAGATCCTGCATTGGCACGGGGCTGGCCATGATGGACTAATAGGTTTTTACGGTCTCTTATTTCAGTTCCTGCATAACTCTGGGGAAATCACAAGTCTCACAAAGCTCCTTTTCTTGCAGGAAATATCATGGGTAGGTGGTTGCCGCTTCGGCGAGCTTCTTCGGATTCTTTTTAACTTAAGGCTCCATAGCTGTTTCAGGAACACAGGATTTCTACATTTAACTACAGAGTCATTTAACCTTTGTTTTGAGGGACTGCTGTGGCAGTTCTAGAGAACTATCCTGAGCAAAATAGTAAAAACATTTTTGAAACATCCAGTGAAGATTATTTCGACGGATCTTTTGCAGTTCTAAGCAGAACAACAGTATGTTGAAGGAGAATCAAAAGGTGATATTGCAGAAGGCAAATGAAGGACAAAGGGAGAGATGGTTGAGTGATTTAAGAAAAAGGCTAGGCAATAAAAGGTCTTGATGCTAGTTTTTGGCCTAGCCACTGCCTCCTGCACAGCTTTGGGCAAACATCTTAATAGCTTAGTTGTTCTATAAAGTGGAGGACGCAAAGTTTAAATGCATTTAAAATCATCAGAGCATTTTGAGAATGCTGCGAAGTATAGACACACCGAGAACCCTCTGTTCTTCAGTGAGCTAATTGCTTAGGTAGCGAAAGCACAGTCCTTGTTCTCTCTGCTCTATCCAAAGTGTTATTTGAACAATTGTGAGGCATGTTTTCAGGGAGCGTGTTGACAGTGTCACTGACCGCGGTTTCACAGACATTCCAGGCAGCTCCTAGGGCAGCGGGGTATCAGCATTGCCGTCCATAGCCATGGTGCCCCTTTCGGCACCACGGTCTGTACAGCCAGCGTCCCCCTTGCTATGAATGGCATGGCGCCAATACCAAGCCATACTGGGGGATTTTCTGGCGTCCTCCTGGACGGGTGGGTGGGCTGGACAGACTTGGCAAGGGCTTGTGAGGTTGCTGCCAACATTTAACAAAGGAATCCTTTACACACATTCTTGCCTGATACGGCACCTTTTCAGCCTGCTCTGTAGCAGTTGAAGGAAAAAAAAGTCTACGTCTAATATGTAAATAAAAGTATTGATCCAGTAAAAAGGTCATTGCATTCATCCGAGGCAGATCACGTTGCTTTCAGATAACTTTGTTTTTCCAAGTTCATAAGCTTTTCAAGCACAGCCTGACATTTCATTGTGTGGCTGCATACCAAGACGAGGAAAATGGGGAACCAGGTCAATGATCAGCACTCAAGACACCACTGTAGTATCAAGCTAATCAGATCATGGAATTCATGAGAGAGAACTTCATAACCAGATAAAATATGACTGCATAGTGAAAACAAGGAAGAAATAGCGCAGAGGGGAGGAAATCCAAGTATGCTACTCATAGATACTACAATTAAATGATCAAAGATCTGTATTTTTACAGAACAGTTAAGCCAGCTTTGGGAGAATTAAAAATTCCCCATCAGAAAGAATCTCCAGGACAGTGGTGATAAATTAAAACCAACTGGTGATTTAGGTATAAAAAGCAGTGGAAAGAGAATACTAAATAATATCACTGATCAAATTGAACAGAACAACCCTCATCTCTCAAATTTCATCTTGGCTATTCATACAGCCTTTAATAAACTTTTGAACTTCTTGTGGGTTCATTTCATTAAGCACGTGTAAGTTTTATTTTCAAGATTAAAGAGTGTGATTCTATTGCAACTGAATAGGAATATCAACTTAAAACCAGATTTTTAAAGCTGGATTTATGTAGTTTTAACACACTTAAAAGTATTTTAATGTTTATACATAAAATTTTGTAGATCTGAATGGTGCTTATTATGAATGGCACTAAATATAGTTAAAGAGTGCAAAAGGAATTAGAATACTAACAGGAAAGTTACATCTGTGCAAGTACCTGAAAAGAGCTGAGAGGTTCTTTAAGAAAATGCTCCAGTATTTCCACATGACCTACCAAAGGGAAGGAGCACTGGTATGCTGCCAAATTCCAAGAGAGCTGAGCAGTGATTAGAGTTTAACTCTGGCATCAGAGAGGAGGCTTTTTTCCCCTTGAATTTCTCAATGTAAAAAATGCTGGAGCTTTCGCTCAACTTTTCAGTTGGGGAAAAAAAAACAAAACCGCACCCCACCGTAAAAAGCTAATAAAGAACTTTAGGAAAACATCTGGTAGTTTTAAGTGCCTTAGTTCAGTAAATTGTCCATTTTCACAGTGTGGGAATGTGGCATGCATGCTTTGATTCTGTAGCCATGAGTGGCACGGGAAGCAGGCAAATAGTTTTGCTGAGTCAGAGTTAGGAATTAATACATCAGGAATAAGCTGCAAGTTCTGACACAGCCTTTAAGAAGGAAAATTGGACAGAATGGTGGCGAGTCATGCAGTCAGTTATCTCTAACTGGCAGAGGATAACTGCTGCTGAACGGTACAATTCCTACTTCACCATGTCCAACCACAGCTGAAATAGCACTGCGCAACCTCCCAGGGTAAGACCACTCAGCATAAAGGCACCTCAGGAACAATAACGAGAACTGAATTCCTCAGCTAGGAGTCAAAGCACAGTCATGTCAACTGAGGAAAGTACCAAGAGAAGCAGAAAGGACAGAAAGAAACTAATTTGAAGGACAACCTATAAAAGCTTCTTCCACTGAATATCCAGAAAAGTTTCACAGGCTGACAGCATAGTGCCCACTTCTCAAATCTGACACTTTGGTCAGGGTACTCAAGGCACATACTGACACAGCACAGCGAGTGACTCTCTTGGCTTTTCATATGGTTGAAAAAGTGCAGCTCTAGTAACAGAAAGTGTTAGTGAATCCTATTCCTGTCCTGCAGCTATGCTATAACATTAGCTTATGCATACTTTCAACACCTTCACCTGTATTCCAGCCCTTATGCTTTGGCAAATGAACAGAGCAACCCTGGAAGGCCCTACAGGCCTTGTACGCTTGTGCGACAGGTTCCTCCAACACGCGCACCATGGGGCAGCCATCAGGTCTCGCAGCTGGGACCAGAAGGCAGCGGTGGCTGGAAGTCACCACAGGACCTGTCCCAGAGAGCTGTATAGGGCTGGCTTCACCTCCAAGGGGATGGGTAAAAGTGTCACTCCTGGAATTCCACCATCACCATCAGGAAACACCATTTCCCCTTCAAAACCAAACCAACCAAAAGAAAAAATCCCCCAAAAACCAAAACCAAGAAAGGTAACACTGCCAATAAAATTAGTTAGACCCTTACTTTCCAGACTTACGAACATGACTTTATATGCTATTAACAATAAGCCATTCACAGAGCAACGTTATGTTGGGTTTTTTTTTTTAACTCCAGGATTAGATTGACATCTCCTTCAGTATTGTCTACTGCTCCAAGTTTTTTTTTTTCCCTTGCCTTCATCACTGATGAAGCAGTCACTGACTCCTTTCACCTCCAAAAACTTTTAAGGACATCTGTAATCTGCAAGTGCCAGAGAGGGGTCACCTTGCATCCACAGCTGGGCTGAAGGGCAGCAGACATTCTACATAGCAGAGACGTGAAATTAATTTCCATAAAAAACAGAAGCAAAACCTCATATTCTTAAGAAAAGTGCCAGCAGACCTTTAATGGTGCTGGGAACCAGCCAAGACTGTGGGTTGTATTTCTTTTGAAAGAATCCTGTATAATGAAGCACACTGAAAAATATGCAGAGAGACTGACAGCAGTGTTTATTTTATTCATGGCACTACATTTATTCAGGGAACAGAGGGGAAAAAAAGCCCTGAACCGAGAAAAAAGGTAGTTGTCTTCCAATAATACCATAAAAACACACAGGCCTAGAACAGAAGGTCAGAAAACACTAGTTCCCTCTGACTGCATGGGCATGGTCATGCTGCCCCACAATATCCAGTATTTTTATAGCAAGAGATGGAACATGTAGGGTACAGCAGGCCTTTGGAGGGAAAGAGCTGATTTTTATTTTTTGAGGAGGTGGGAAGCTGAAGGGGAGGATGAAAAAATTGTATAAACCATGTTTTATAAGCAAAGTTTTAAAGGTCCCTTAGCAGGCTTTAAAAAAAAAAGAAAGATGAAGTACACTCACTACATTCTTTCTTTCCACGGATGAAATGGGCCAGCGAAAACAACTGACCTCAACTGTTTTAAATCTGTGTTTGTTGTTACGTAACCAAACCAATCAGTCCCCTGCACTTCTGGTGGGGAATTGCAAACGTTAAAAAAGCTAATTTTTTAATTATCCTTTTAAATTTGTTTTACTTACAGCTGAACTACCGTTTATTGCTAACATCAGCTAACATGACAACAATTCAAAGAATATTCCTTTTTTTCAACAGCACTTAATTCCTCCATATGACAAAACTTTATATTCAGCTAATTTGGCTCATTCCCTTGCATAGTATTTCTTTAGTTACATGGGTCTTCTACATGCAAGGGAAAGTTTTGGGTTGGGTTTTTTTTCTTTCTTTTTTTAAACAGGAAAAATCATTTCAAGTCTTCCATCACTGGCTATAAACTCAAGGCAGGCACATGGCCCCAACTCTACAAAGCCATACACAGTGGAACTAATAAATCCTGATTCCTTGCAGACTTATGTCTTCTCTTCCTACCTTCCCCACCTCACCCCTCCCGCTGAGCCCAATGACCCAGCACCCTCCCGAGGGTCCCTTTTCACACACAGCAGGCTTAGCTCCTATTTATGTCCTCGAACTACTGCTTGAGCAAAAGGAAGCAAGTGCTATGCCAGGTTCCATGTGTGCAGACCGACTGATTTTTGTTTGGCCTGTCTCGCCTGTGAACTAGCCAAACTTACTTGGCAATCCCTACCTAAAGCAGAGGAAATCTTTGGATTTATCATCTCCACCAAGCCACTAATTTTCATGCAACTGGTATTAAGTCAGCTATCTGCGAGATCTTTCTTGTTACTGAAGTTGGCCAAATAATTTAAGTTATTTTTGAGGAGGGGGTAGAATAGGGCAGAGCACAAATGCAAAAGCAGAGGAAAACGGACTAAAAATATTTTAAATATGACAGCATTCTCTTAATAGTTGTGTCGTACTTCTGTTCAGCTAACAGGTGACTTGGAGGGATTTTGACAGGCTTTTGCTAAATTTGAATAATTTCAGATCCTGCCAATTTCACTGGCAATTTCTCAGCCCAGCAAAACAACATTGCGAAGTATCAGTCAAAACATCCTAATACAGCTAGTTAAACAGTTGCTAATTGTAGTTGCCTACTGACAATCCAGTACCTTTCTGGGGCATGCATGCTTTTCCCAGGAAAATAAACCTGTGTGTAACAGTTCAGGTTTATAACATAAACAAATTTCAGTATTAATTCAGTAACCCCAATCTCTTACATATATCAAAGGCTAATATACCACTTGCTTGTTTCAAAACCAGCCCATTACAACAGGAACTAACAGTTATTACCAAAGGATACTGTCAGCTGACAGCTGTTGAGTATTTGTGAGTTGAGTCACACAGTGAGATTACAGCACTCTCCTTACTGACCTCCACACCTAAGCTAGATAAATCCAGTTCTGGGTTTGTCTGGAAGCACCAAGAGCTCTCCCCCTAGCCTTCTGCCTTTGTTTTGGATTTAAGAGATTTTCTGTGCAGTCAGTGACTGATCTTTAATAAAATGGAATTTTTTCCTACTTCTCCTTCTCTGCCTATGGGCACAGTAACTTAAGTCTTTCAGACCATCTGAAAATTTTGAACATCTTCACTTTCTAATAATCTCCAAAGCATAGTCAGTATACCAAGTCCTTCATGGATTATCATTTGATTCCTCTGGAAAAGAGAATTTGATAGTACTTAGTGATTTATTATCAATGTTTTTATCATCCAATCACAGCAAGTAACATTCACCTCCACCTTTATCCTACCATTTAAGACATACATGATCAATATGGTCATTTAAACTTGAGCGCTACATTCAAGTTTGCTCTGCAACCAGAATGCATGTCAAGTCTGTGTTCAGATACGTACTTTAATTACTGGGCCTCTGCCTAGGTATATATCACCCTCCCACAACACGTGCCCACCATTCCTATTTGCACTGTGACCATGTTGTGAATTTGCTGTACCTGGCTCGGGCTTTTACCACCAGCTCAGACTGCCTTGCAGGACAGTCAAAAGGCTGGCGGCAGACCAAAAACTTGGCTGGGCTCTTTCACAGAGGGAAATGGGCAACACAGGGCAAGACAAAAATGGTAGCCAGTCACTTGGGCCAACACCTGCAAGTCATACAGTACTCTGTCCTCTAGTTCCTCAGACTGTAAGTCCAGGGAACAATACGTAAAGTTGATCTCATCCAAGCCTCAGTAGCCATCTCCATCCATTACCTGTTCAGTGGTCTTATTTGCTCTGTTCTGTCAATTAACTCAATTCTAGTGCTGTGATTTCATTCCCTCTCTAAAAGGAAAGTCCCTGGTTTTTGGAATGCTGTCAGTCTGGTAAGATGAGTGCCAGAGATTTACAACTGCATGTTTCCTTTTCTGAAGAACTTCCATATTTTACTGCACATTCTTGCAAATATTCATGCAAAACTACTCCTAGCACCTTTTAGTTGCAGCCACCTTTCTGGCATATTTTGAAGGATTTTTTTTTTGTTTTTAAGCATTTGGCAATTCTGAGACAAGGATGACATTTTTACATGCATCATAAAACTACACTGTTAAATACAAACAAGTACCAATAGTTTCATTAGTGAACAGTCATACTGAAAAATCAAACACTTTAGAAGGCAGCTTGTGCAACCTAATTCAGCTTGCTTGTACACAGATACAACTGTTTTCTTTTAGTGCTGGACATTGCTATTTCAGCTTTTTTTCTGAAAGAAAGGAACGGGAGTGTCTTAAGACAACTCAAAAATAGAAAGAAAAAAGCTTAACCCATATTAACAAAATTCTTAGAACTGAAGGAAACTGCTCTTGTTTGGGAAAAATTTAGCAATTTACTCTTTGAAAGATATTTAGCCTAAATAAAAAAAAAAAAACCTGCCAAACAAGAATTATTAAGGGAACATCACAAGCAATGTCTATAGCATCTTGCAATGGCACATTAAGCAGCATTACCTACAGGCATTGATCCCAAGTCTGCCACCTTCTGGACTTGGAACATTTAATCTCCAGAAACGTTCAGGAAAACATAATTATAATTAATTGTCAGGGAGAGTGGAGTCAAGGATCTTTTTCTTCAGATAAAAAGTTACAACTAGCAATGTTGATTCCGCCACACAGGAAGTCTGCAAACAAAGGCAACAGAGAAAATTGTTTCCCTTGTTTACAACATTATCTTACAGACCTCTTGCATGTAACTATTAGCGTGGTTTCAATATAACCCCTCTAGTAACTCCAAGTCTGTGACTATGAATACCAGAACGCAAACCAAAGCGATTAGGTAGCTATTTCAGAGGGCAACAGTGGTCCATATCAACTTACACTGACAAGTCAAATCTTTTGCATCAGTCATCTCTAAACAGTGTCAGCACCATGCTCTTAGATGCATTGCTGTATTTGGCAAAAAAAAGTCTAAGGTGCTAATAGTACTACTTTTTTTTTTTTTTTTAAGCCAGTTTAAAGCAGAATTAGGTGCCCTATACTTAAGATTTAGGGAGACGTGCATGATTTTGAAGCATTTTAACACCACATTTATACTACCACTTGTAAAGCAGTTCATTTGAGAAAATTAACTTCCTTGAGCTTTTTTTAAGCATTTGAATGTCAAGAGGCATTGATGTACACGTACAAGTCAGAGCTTACTTCATTTCACTTTTCCAGAGAACAGAAAGCATGCTAGATCAGATTCTGCCCTCACCTGCACTTCTGCAACTCCCATTACATAGAATGTCTGTTTATAAACTACAGTTACATTTGTCTGCAGAAATCTCAGATGTTTGTCTCAGAACCATGTGGTGTCCCAAAGCATTAGTTCAGACTGCTGGCTTTCTTAATTATTTGTGCTTACATTATCTTCTCCCTACAGTCTGAGTGGATCAGAGTAGTAGTAATTAATTATTATGAAGACTGTAGCAGAACAGCTGGAAGTTTTATGTCAATGCTTCCTTGAAGGGGAAACTGAATTCCAGCAAAAGTGTGCTTTTGGAATTAAACTGCCTCTATCCTATAAATATATTATTTATTTTGTAAAAAGACCAAGTAACAGGAAAGTTTTGCTTTTGGTACTAAATATTCAATTTAGATATTCCATGCAGGTCTACATACAGACCCAGATAACTAGAGTCTGGTTTAGGTCATCAATAACAACCTAATAATCTATAGCCTTTCCCTTCTATGTATTTGAACTACAAAGACTCAGAAACTGATGACTTCATTCAAGCAAAGGTTCTTATCTAAGAAGTTCATTCCCTAACAAAATCCTGGCATGGCTGAAAAGCCAGAGGGGTTAACACCACCATCTGGAAGAGTACAGGCAGTGAAAGATTGATCTTGTAAGAGTAGCTTAGAGCCTCCAGCAAGATGTTTTCCACACCAGAACCTTATTATTCTTTTTTTTTTTTTTCATTTGGAGATATTTTGCTTTCAAAAAAAAACAAATTACAGTTGAACCACAGCAAAATAAACATAAGTTACTAGGGTATTCTTCCACTTCAATCCACTGTTACGGTCTTTCTGAAGAAAGTCACTTTCAACTTCAGCATGTCTGAAGATGAAGTCTTCATTTAGTTTCCTCCCAAATTAACATAATAGATAATTCTCTTCATATATTCAAAAAATATTTTCTAAATCCCATCTTAAAGGACTAAAATTAATTCTTTACATTAATGACCTCATTAAAATATAAAGCATGATGGCAATTCTAATATGATAATTGTTTCATGGCCTCATAAGGATTAACTTCTAGAGAAACTATGTATTTTAGAAACCAAAAGCTTAGTTGATCTGTATTTCAGAGGCAGGGTGACTCAAGAAACATTAACAACTAGAACTTCAATCTATGCAGGGGAATATATAGGCATCCAGTTAAAGTAACAATGAAGTAAACAAGTTGAATCCTAATTAAATCAGTCTACTCTTTCTATGCTTACTAGGAAGAACTTGTTACACCCACCGAAGGGACAAAACTTAGCTTTGCGGTCAGCAGAGAAGAGGCATTTGCATGACTCAACCAGTTTACTCCTCCAACTTCTCATAACCTGGATTTTAATCCTGCAAATTTAGGACCAGTGCTCTGCTTTGATACAGTATTCCACAAAATGTATTAGAAGGTATACATCTTAACCTGGGAAAATACACAACTGTTTCCCCATTCTCATGAAATATATTACTTTGCATCAAAACCAGTTCTGCTGATGTAACTGTTTATGTGTAAGCTATCACAAGCACACCTCTCTCTACAAACACAGCTATAGCAATTTTGCTTTACTTACACAAGGTGCATGCTCTAAACTCTGGAGAGGAGTTGCATTAGCAAAGGCTGGTACAAGAACTCCCAAGAAGGAAGTTGTCATTAAGTTGTACACAACTGTACAAGCCAACTTACTTCTCCTGTTCACAGAACTCACTAATATTCTGCTCCCATAGAAACAGCTCTAGAAGGGGGATTTTAAAAACAACAAAAAAGCACAGCATAAAGCAGTCTGGATTCGTGTTTATTGAAGCCAGTTATTAAAGACGTCCTCATTTTGCCAGCACTAGAAAGCAAGATTCCACATGACTGCATACTGCACCTGGTTAAAGCCATACAACTGGACTAAGGTTTGTTTCATACATTTGCAGTCCTAATTGTAAGTTGGAAAAAAAAAAACAATAAACTTAGTATACAGGACAGTGAACTTTCATTTACAGCACGTATATTGTTAAGTTCATGATGTACAGAGCAGTCACTTTCAACGTAGTTAAATTAAATAAAATACGAAATTCTGTTCAGTTTAAACAGGTTTTTTAAATGCCAATAAAAAAAGTGCAAACTTAAAATCAAGCAGCATAACCATAGCATTTTTATGGAGGGCCAATCTTTAAACTTTTCTAGTTGCTTCAAGTTGAATGCTGTCATCTTTTTTTTTCTCTTAGTTTAAACATGAACAGTAGGTGCAGTCACTATAATGCATATAAATATATAATAGTTTAAACAGTCTACCATACAAGTGTATCTGCAAATAAAATGAAGTTTCACTTGAAAATGTAAAGGCTGTTTGCAATTTGGCCTTTGGTTCCAATGCTTGAAGACACCAGAAGAACAACCGTGCAGCTCACCAAAGTGGACAGACTTTGGCAACCACAGGGTGCTACATTACTTACAACTTTCTTTCAATAAACTAGGAGCATTCACTTGCAAGTAGAAACCGGAAATCTGTTTCTGTTTTGTCAGAAGCATCTTTCTGCAAAGCTAGTAAGTTATACATTATCAGTTTTGATCAATTTTAGCATAACATTTTTACAGAACTGGAAAGTACTTCAATTTTAAGTTTTAGCCATATTGCTAGAGAAAGTGCTTATCAGGTTAGATGACAAAAAAACCCGCAGTTTCAAACTGAGGTTTTCAAGCTATATCCCATTATGATCACACACTTTTTCAATTTTCCTGTCGAGTTTTTGATGTTTTAGTCTCCAATCTCAATTCTCAGTGTCAGGAGGACAGTGTGTAATTACTTCTGCTGGTGTGGTAACTTGCAACTGGCAACCATTACACCAGGAAGTACATCCACATTACCCATCATCCATCTACAGTCTTAGTCTAACTGTTATCTAGACAACTGTATAACTTCAGGTCATACCGTTTATTAAAAAAAAAAGTAAAAAAAAAGAGAAAAATATAGTATTTTCAACAAAAAAAACTGGCACAAATAACATACTCATGTTAATGTTTGTCAAAGAGGCAAGTAAATACTCTTAGCTTTCTAGATAATGTTTAGACAGATGTACAAGAACAGCCTCTTGATGTAACATAGGATTTGAAGTTAACATCCAGTACTGTGTTAGTGGTCAATCTAATTCTGTATATTTAAGTAACAATATATATTAGGGAAGTTATATCCAGACATCAGATTTAGTACAACAAGTTCATATCAATAAAAAGTAAACTCTGCATAATTCAAATTGTGGTTTTTCCCTTCAGCATTAAGAGCACAGAATATGCTTGGTATTTTTAATTTATGGTAGTGTGTACATGTAAAACAAGCATACCGTATATAAAATCAAAGTGCCATTTCAATAACCATAGCAGTTTTTGTTTTTACAGAATGATGGTTTTATGTGACCATAGACAGAGCTCCGTTAGAGCAACGGGGACAACCACAACCCATCTTTCCAAATGAAATGCTACATTAAAGAAAATACAAAACAAGTTATTGAGTATGTTCATCATGTACACATTCATACTTTTTAGGTTACCTTCAGAAGAACTGGGAGTTGGCTGCACCTGCAGCAGATGTGGTTGGAACTAAGGGCCTTGAAAGTTTTTTTTTTTTAAAAACCTCCATAGGTGTAAGGCAGGAATCAATTTTAGCTTGGTAGCTAATTTTTAGTTACAAAAAGTAAGAAAAAAAAATACTGAGAGTGTTCTGTAGCACATTTCATTATGGGAAAATGATACGTCACCCACCATTCTTCATAGGCTAGCCTCTTGGCATAAAAAAAGGCAGAAGCTATCAGGAAACAGGATTTAAAATTAAATACAAATCGCCAAACTACTGATTTTAAAATAAAACCAAACAGTGACTGTTTGTACTACAGTGCACAATAAGTTCAAGCACCTTCTAAAGACACATCACACAGTGCCAGGCACTTGGATCTAAACAACTTATAGTTTCTCCCTTTGTCAGCTACACCAGAAAGGGCATCCACACTCTTAGACTTTTTTAAAAACTAAAACAAGATTTATAACAAGAATAAATTCCCATGATGCTTAGTGTTTGGCCTGGAATTCTCCAATGTAAAGTAGTCTTTTTAAAACAGTGATTATTTACCCTATGTGAAACACAGGATTTAACAACATTGCTCCTCGCCAGTCAATCCAACATTCTAGTTTCTCACTGTCCCAAATCTGTTTCCCTTTTTAGGGCTCCATTCCCTACCTAGGCTTCTTTCACCTAATTAATGCTCTGTTACACCACCACCACCACCACCTTTCCAAGAATATAATGCATTTGCAAACATACAAGTAGCCAATTCCAGTAACTCTGAAAGAGGATTTCATTTCTCTTTCTTGCCTTGTGTGCAGTCAGTAGTAGTATTTTAGTACGAAGTCTCCATTTTGCTTCTCTGTGTTCTTCACAACAGGAAATGCAGCTGCACCTGCTTACCTCCAAAACCAAAAGAATTGCCCTATATAAACTCTAAATGGTTATCTTATACAGAGGGATTTTATATGCAAACTTCCTGAATGTGCACTTTTTGCTGGGACAAGGCAATGATGTAGTAAGCTCATTTCCCCTGCCCCAAGAAAACTGATAGCATCTGCCATAGCAGAAAATTCCTGGTCTTATCAGATCAATATACATAGTTATTTGGTCATTTACATATGCATTTTTTTTATGCGCTATCAAGCTTCATTCTCTGTTGGAGGAGAGTTTGTTGTTACCATAGAGTCTGGCTTGCGAGTCATCCTATCCAATTCCTCTTGAACATTTGTCAAAACCGTTTTTTGTCCTAAAATAAAAAAGGACAAGGTTAAAGCAATCTCATTTCAATGAAATTTTTTAACCAATGCGTACAAGTATTCATAAAATCACTTTTATATGACAATATTTCTTTAATTTCTCATTATTTTGCCACCTACCCAAGAACACAGGGCCTGACACAATACAAGGCAACGTCTATGTAAGGACTGATAAATACTAAGGTTTGATTCACTTTAAAGAGATAAAATGCTGAATTATACAGCAGCATAAAGCACAAAAACGTTTGATATATTTTACAGCAACTAACATTTTAAGAACAACCACATTTAGAATTTTCTATAAAAATCAACTGTACAGAATTCCATTATTAGTATTGATAGCAAGGACTCTATTTAAACCCAGATTTTAACCACAAGTTTTCCAAGGTATGTAGGACACCTGCTACAAAAATCGCATTTGTTTGGTCACACTTAAACTTGCTGTGTTTTAATATTAAACAACTAGCAGGAAGAACTCTTTTATGTCTGCAGACAATGTTTCCCTTAAAAAAAGGGGACATGAATTGCATATTCATGTAATATCTCAAAGCAGTCATTTCAAAGGACTTCTTCAATTGGAAACAGACACACTGAAGAATTTCATGGAAAGGCGTATCTTACATTTTTATATTAGACTCAAAACTTTTTAACAATTCTTTAACTGAACCATCAGTTTAATTCTCTCATTCTGAAAATTATAAAACCACAGACAAATTAATCACTAAAATTGGAACAATATATTCTAATGCTTAGAGCATACAAGCATTTAAGATTAAAAAGCTATATTTTTAGACAAAAAGTAGATTATATAACCATGTACAGCTTCCTTACATAGCCAAAGAATTTAACAAGCATCTGTTTTCCAACTCAAATGTGTGTGAAATATTAGGTGGATTTTTTCCAGGGTACATGCTGAAAACATTAAGAAGGCAAGATTTGACTGTTAGAGATTTAAGTGTTTTTTTCCAAAGTACAAAGACATAACCAAGTTAAAAGGTTACTATAAAGGTTTTAGGTTTAAGCACTAGTCGTAAGCCACAGTACTCTTAATAGCATCTATTCAAAGCGTGAGTATTTAAACAAAATTAAAAAATTAGTACATTAACTGCAATATAGCTTATAACACAAGACACTTTACATGTAGACTAATGGTACCTTGGAGTTAAAAAACCCTAAACTCTAAAACAATAAAAACCACACAAAATTCTTGTTCAAACAAAAGTAGGTCTAAACAAAAACTGTGGCTTTTTTTTTAATGCTAGATGAACTGGACCCTTAAGCCTTCAAAATAATACCAAGCAGCTGTCTCCTGCAATTCCCTCATACTGGATAGGAAAAATATTGCCAAACTATTCAAAGATATGTAGGTTTACATACTCCCCTTTACCACCATCATAGGTGAGCACCTTTCAAAGGAGAAGAAATACAAGGAGCTGTTTTTAAGAAAATAAAAATTTCCCCTCCATTATAAATTAAATTGATACTTGCTTTCACTTTCCCTACAAAAATATTGTCAAGGACAGTAATGGCCCTAGTCAATTAGATGTGTTCTATACAATTATATGTATTTTCCTTTCTAGATTAGAGTAAGAGCAGAGAACCCTAGTTCCTTATCTCTTGCACAGGAATAGAAGGGAAAGGCAAATCTTAGAATTTGCAAGAATCTTCTTGTGAACATAAATGAAGTAACTGTTTAAGTCTAGAAGTCCATGCAAAGAAATATAATCTACCACAGAAACCACCAATTGAAGTTCTTTGAAATATCATGGTCTACACATGGAAGAAAGACAGTCCAGAAACATAAAGGCAAGTAAGATGGGTGAGGAATTACGCAGCATGAAAAGTAGACATGACATTGCAGCATCTGCCCAGATGAGAGAGTTCTCTCAAGTAAGAGTTAACATAGCAGAAACCAATCAATCAATTAGGCTGACCAATATGTTGAGATCCACAATGTCTCCTTCCTCCTGTGACAGAATCTCAACATTTCAACCACAGAATATTCATAGCTGTGGGAGAAACAGATGGTTTCTTAAAAGCTAAATATTTTTAGTGTCAACCTTCTGAAAACTCAGGGCTCTTTAAACAGTTTAGATTAGACATTTAAAATGCCTACAAAGACCATTTTAGCACATTTACTCGCACAGAGGATGCTGCTGTAAATTAGACTTTCTCCAAGATATTCTCCTCAACTCTTCCACAAAAAATCAAGTAATCTCTTCTGTTATCACCAGCACCAGCTACCTTATAAACTCAACAAGAGCTTTTCAAATACCAATGTTAGGAGCCCTTACCTTCTCAGGAAAGTTTAATGTTATATTGGTTGAACATAAGATGTGAGCACATCAGCTGACAAGGAACAGGCATATTCTCTTGTGAGCGAAAGCCGATTGTTCTGTTCCAAAAGTCAAGGAATGAGCGTGAGCTGCCAACTTGATGCAGCCAATAAAAGCCAACTGCAATCTTGAGATCACTCAGGAGAAGTACTTCCACCAAAGAAAGAGAACTGCTGTACCAGGCACTACAATGAGATATATCTGGAGTGCTGCATACAATTCTAATCACTCATGTTCAAGAAAAGATAAGCCAATGATGGGAACTAATGAAGAAGAAACTAGTAGGGAGAACAGAGCTCAACCTCTAACAGAAGACTAGAAGAGAACTTGTCTAATTTAGTCTAACAAAACAAGAAAGTTATGAAAGGATATATGACTGCTGTCTCGAGGTGTTTCAGGAGAGAAATAATCTATTTAAATTAGAAGTTAATGCTGACATAAGGGAAAAAAAAAAAGTACACATAGCCATTTGTTATCTTTGAAAACTCCTGAAAGGAACATGATGTTCTAGAAGATTGAAAGAGGAAGGAGTAAAGCCCAGTACAGACTAGTTAGTTTTTACTCTAGCATTTTTTCCAGAAATTGCAATTATGTTTTAGGTGCTTACAAACAGCCTACCAGCACAACAATCAACACAGATCTGTTACCAACAAGTTGTGTCAAGCCAACCAAATTTCTTTCTATGATAGGATAACAGGTCCTGTGGAGAAGGGAGAAGTGGTCGATATCACATCTCACATAACCTTGATATAAATAAACTAGAAAAAAAACAATCTTGGTATTGCAGAAAAATGAATGTATTGTAATTCATAAAATTACCCATTAGTTATCCATAGTACTGGTCAATATTTTTATTCAGCAACCTACCCTGTCCAACTGTTGAAGATATCAGATACGTAGGCAAGCATGCTTGAAGGGACTACAAAGGATTTTGAAAAACAGGATTGGAGGTAAAAAGTTATTTAAATTACCAAAGTGGTGTATAATGGAATGGAAAACAACAATTAAGCAAATGTACAACCTTTTGAAATACTAAGGTAATTTGATACAGACTAGAAAAACTCCTACTAGGAGGCAGATATTGTATTAAACTCGCTGTATTGTTATAACAAATCCTGATCAATATCATATAGATGAAAAAAACCTAGCATCACGCTGAGACATCTAAACAGAAGCACAATACATAACACAGATTAAGTAACCCCTACTTAGAGCAGACAAAGCCTTGTCTGACATACTGCATTCACTTCTGAGCACCAAAAGAAACAGGTCATCTGTGTAGACAGCCCAAAGGAGAACAGTAAGAGTTATCAGAGCCATAAAAACACGTCCTGTGAGGGAAGGCTGACAGAAGTGTATTTTTATAGTCCAGACAAACATCAAGGGCAAAAGGGTAGTGGCTTTCAAATATGCAAAAGACCGCTGCAAAGACGAAGGGACTACACTGCTCCCTGTCTCCCCTCAAACAAGACAAATAGTACTGGGATTAAGAAATACTGACTGTGCAAGAGAAAAAATAACTAAGAAATTAAGTACTGATATAGGCTTCCTGGAGAGATGACATTACATCTTGTATTTCAGAGTTTGTTTGGTTTTTAATCACTGCCCAGGTACTCCCTAACTGATTCTGCTTTAGATAAAGACCATGAATTAAATACCTCCTAAAAATTATATCTAGTCCTATTTCTATAAAAAGTTAATTTGGCATTGTGGTCAATAATAGCACAAGGCTGCACTTGAAGCAGGGGACACCTTTCAGCATTTAACTGAAGAAGGCGTTCTGGATTGAGAAAGAATTAATTAAATATTTTTATAATGTAGATACAACAATATTATGTAAGTAATAAATAATACAAATAATTATTTTATTGTTATCTTCATAATAAATGAAGTTAATAAATTTCAGAATTCATCATGCTAAAACAAAACAAACAAAAAAACCCCACACCCAATAAAATACTGACTTGCCATAAGTGAAATTCTAGCCATTTTTGAGCTTTCAGAGCATGTAATGTCATATAAAACCCTTTCCAATTAAAAAAAAAAAATCTTTACTTCCCCCTTCAGGAACAGTTTCAGTTCAAATACCCACACTCCAACAACTGCTCTGGTTCTCTTACTGGCAATATCAGCACTGTGGCTGGCATCAAGTATTTTTCATTTCCAGTTCAGAACGTCTGGGCTTTACACTCTCCTCCAAGCATCAGAAACCGTGGGTTTGGCATCACCATTAAATTTTACATGGTTTCAAAACAAGTCTGGGATCAGAAGTAGAACAATCTATCAATAATTTAGTAGTGAAATAATTCTGGAAGGAAAGCTCCTGAATGCAAGTGTGATAGGAACACCAGTACCAAAAAGAAACAGTTAAATAATTGAAGCAGTAAATTTCTAATATCAGCTGGAACAACCATGCATTTTACAACACTGAGTTTTGTATAGGTACCAAGTATTCTGACAGGTTTCTTTTATTTTCACCTAAACTGGTGCAATTACTTATTAGCAAATATCTCATATAACGCAGTCACAGGCGCATACACAGAATGAATCCACTTGATCAGTGTTATCAGTTGCATTGGATCACAATAAAATACTAACTAATTACTGATAGAATAACTTCAAGCTGTCATAAGAAGTAATTCATTTAAACTTGAACTCTGGAGAGATTTCAATAGTTTGACTGGGAACTACAGTCCAAACCAATAAAATGCATTTCCTTCAAGCAACAGTTAATTGTCAAGAAAGGAAGGAATTCTAAAGCAAAAAAAAGAAATCAACGCTTTCTGAATATGATCAAGACTCAAATCTTATTTACATCCCAGCAGTATAACTTCACTCAAAGAATCAAGTTATAACAGGCTTAACAGAAGCCCTGGAGTTGTGAAGTTGCAGTAGTTTAGTTCTTTTTTAAAGACTACACATTTTGGCACTGTCATCTGTCAAGGTCTGTCACTTTATTGACCAGTTTAAAAGATAAACGCAGTTAGACCAATGTGGGCCAAATGAAATATTAAAAATATGCAAAACAGCCTGCAATAACAAGTCCAGTACCTGATTTCTTGGCTGTACTTTGCACTCCTCCAGCACCAGGACTCCCAGGAGAGCCAGTCTTTTTGCTCAAGAGACTGTTAAAGAAACTAGCCAAGACACCTTCACTTGCAGCATTATCTAAAAAAAACAAAACAAATATATACATATCACAGAATAGTTATTGCTGGCAAATGATAGAACTTATTTTTTACACACATAACTCTCTTACCAATCAAGGAAATAAACCTCAAATATGAGAGAGTCTCTCCTTGCTCAATTTTAAGACACTAGTCCTTTGCATTCTTTGGCAAAGTTAGATACGACTAAAAGCACATTACTGCTCTTCTGGAATGGGGAGGGGTTCACAAAATTTTATCTAAATATTTGTATGCTTTTCCTTTTTCTAAATGTAGAAGCCAAGAAACAAAGTATTAAGTATGCATGTGCAATTCAATGATTTATAAGTCCATTAACAAACTGCATAGATGTTTTAGTGCAGTCTTTCATGCCACACTGCTTTTCATAAATCAGAACTTGGATATACAGCAATGAGACATGATCCAGAACTGCATGAGTATTTTATCCACTGTAACTGAGATATGGCACCACAGTGCATAATTAAAAACAATATTGGCCCTACCAACTTTCTTAATGCACAGAGAAGAAAGAAACCACTGAACAACATGGAGCTCCATCTTAGGCCTGAGGGAGGGGAAAGGGTGTAATTTCCAAGTTACTTCATGTACTATAGAAAATTACATTCTAGAGAGGATTTAGTAGAACAGGTTTCATTGTGGATTCCAGAATAAGCGATATGAAGTATAAAACCGCATGTAGTTTAAAGCAGTCCCCACTCTAATAATCCAACTGATGCATAATAAATGTATTTAGGCAACTTAAGGAAATAATGTATTTGAATTCTGTCTGACTGCTTGGCAATAACAGACCTCTACTTCAAGTCATATGAATGACAAAAAAAAAAAAAAAAGAAAAAAAAAGAAAAAATAATATAAAATCTGAAGCTATGTCATAAATTCATTTCTGTTATTAAACTAATGATTCCACTAGTGAATAAATTCCAAAACCTTTGTACAGAAGAGGAATTTCTTTTTTTAAGGGAAATAACACATGATAAAAACAGTACAATGTTTATTCATACTTTTAATATTTGGATCTGGTTTCTTAACTGATGTTATTGGTGAGGCACTGGGTACATTGGCGGGACCAGCTCTGCCTTGAGTTCTTGGGGATCCTGCAGGGCCTCTTGCAGGAGATTCCTTAAAAAAAGTCCAAATCACACAAATCAGAGAAGAACTTAAATGGATTAGTGATATAAAGCAAATGTAACATTAAATACAAATTACTTTTTAAACCTTTATATTAGCACTGTAGTGTATGCACACTGGGAAAAAAATCCAAACAAACAGAACACCACCAGTTATTATGGGCATGGGCCTCCACTAAAAGAAAGGATGAATCACTGTAGGAAATTTACAGTTCAGTAATCATCAGATATTTCTATGTTTCCACAGTGAATTAGAATGAAGTCATTTATAAGCAACATTTTAAAATATTGCCCTTTTTTTTTTTTCCATTTACTTTCTGCAGTTTGGGGAGATTATGTATTTTACATTTACATTTACAAAATGAACTTCTACAGGTTAGAATCATTCCCTCTTCCCTAGAAGGAAGCAAAACACCTCCTACTCTTCTCTTCAATCTACTTACTGATGCTCTTGTAGGCGTTGCTGGCTGTTTGGCAAGGAATGACTGCAAAAACAACATATTAAGAATATTAAATATATTTCAGAAAATATATAAAGGAATCAAACACAGCGAAGCTGACTAACCAGTAATTTATTTGTTGGGTTTTTTTTCTAGTATTTACAGGCTTCCTCTCTGATATTACTATACTTCCAGACTTTACCACTAGAGGACAGAGTTAAAATGAGTAAATAAACTTCAGTCCTTTGCCTTACACAGCTGTTGCAGAACTACAAACCAGACCCATAGACACCAAAGTCTGTAACCTCTATGATATTTATAATCAACTATACAGGAAAGTATTATTAGATTTTTCAAACAATAAGGTAGTAAAGAAAGTAACAAGATACACCATAACCAAATTTGAGACCTTAAAGTCTTTCAAGCCTGTGGCAGTAAGGAAACTGCAACACTAAGATGTTATGTTTTACAAGTACCTATATTTTACAGATCAATACATCTATGTTGTGAAATGTCAAATTATCTTCATGTTCTTCTCCTTTGAGATGTAAATTATTTCTGTTCTCAGCATATTTTCCTTTCAACTTGCCACAATAAGTGGCCATATTTTCTACTTGTACTTGTTAAAATAAAGGAAAGTCTTAATTCACAATTATATCTGAATTTGCAAAGCTGAGAAGTGGCTATGTAGTGATTTAAATGAGGAATGAAAAACTGAAGGTATTGACAACAGAGAGCTTGAAGTGAAATCTTATTTAGTAAGGACATATTTTCATTCTTCCATTCTTACCTGCTGCTTCATAAGAAATACTTGTTCATCTTCTGCTGCCAGCTCTTTATCATGGACTAACTGTTGAACAAAATATTTTGTTATTACAAGTAAAAACTGAAATTACTGTAACTGTTTCTATGTTTTGGCAATCAAAAGGGAAGAAAAAGAGGTACATCTTTACCTCTTTTTTTAAAAAAAATTCTTTCACATTTGAGATTAGTAACATTAAAGAAGTTGTCATTAAAAAAAAATATTGTAAGTGAATGGAGTAGACTAGCATTGATGCTAGCCTGTGGGTATTCTCCTAGAAAGATGAGTATTTGGTAAGTAACCACATTCATCTTTTTAAGTTTAGATATTAACCTCACAGCATGTCTTCAAAGACCTGAGGTTACCTTACTCCGTAAAACCCCACCCCCAAAAACATTATCAGTTGTAACACTGCTATTAGGCAATGATTATTTCTTGTAGGTGCCATGAGTTACACACAACAGGATTAAACCTTTCCTTTACATGAAAGCTTCAAACATCTCTTCCCTTTTCCAGATACTGTGGCTTGAGCTAGAAACGTTAAGCATGTATGAAAGTTGTAGAAGCAGCTTTCCAATACAGACCAGAATACAATTTCATCTGCAATTATCCATGTTATACATTTTACACATATCCTATTCCTGTGTGCCTATATTCACAAAATTAGCAATACACAGAATTTATATGGATTATTTACTGCTCTTGCCTTACATGAAAAAATCTGTCATTAATAATATGATAATGCAATAGTGATATACTGTCTTGTTTTACAAGATTTGCCTTTACATGGTAACCTCAATGCCATGTGTGTATATATGTAAACTGTTGAAGTCCTACAACAGTATTCTCCATTTAAAAAGTGGGTTTGCCCCACACATACAAAAAGGTTCATGTGAAATGGTTATTTTTTGACTGCCTTTCATTCACTGAAGTGAATGACTTCTGTGTTTGCTTGCACTATTTAAAAAAAACGGAAAATGAAAGCATGATGTTTCACACATTTGGATACAAAAAAACCCCCTACATTTAGATTTGGAGTTCTTCAATATTAATAGTTATTAGGAGCCATTCGAGCAAACTGCACATATTTGTCAGGAGGCAAGGAAGAGTTTACCCCTTTTTACCTTTCTTACAGGAGGTTTTACAATGAAGTCCTCATATGCATCTTCTGGTTTCACTGTTGTGAAGTTTTCATGTAAAATGGCAATTTTCTTTTCATTGTCCCAACCAGCAGGTCTATAAAAAGGAAAGCTTTGCCTTTTCAGTCACAAAAAGCATTTCTACAGGGACCATTTATTTACTACCCTCTACCTGAATAAGGCAATTTTATTATATGTCAGTCCTAATCCCCAGCTAAATTTCAAAGATACTAAAAAACTGGAATGGTATACTCTGAGTGAAGTAACCCACATAATATGCACTAAGTTGGTTTTTTAATTCAGGATTTCAGAAGACTCACATACTAAGCTTTTGAACGACACAAACCATTCAAGTTATTTTTATATATATGTTATATGAAGTGTAGTGCTTAATAGAAAACAATCTCAAACCATGCTGCTTATTCAATTGACTTACATAAAAACTGCATCCTTTTCTACCACTAAGGCAGGTGTGGTAAACTGAAAACCGTATGTTTTATGTACAATGTACTTATACAACAGATCAAGGTTCTTTTCCTCCTTAACTGATGTATAAATCAAGGCAGCCCCATCTGATTATTTATTTAAGGAAAATTACGTAAGATACAGTTTTTAAATTATAGTAAGAATTTCAAAACAGGAGCTAATGGACATGTATCTACTAGACCTAATTTTGAGAAGTAGTTCAAGGCAAAACTATAGCCATTTAATACTGAGGGAGAGGAAGGGGGTGTAACAGAAGATTCATGATACTTTTCGTTGACATACACAGAAGTTACCTACCCTCCCAGGCACTTAACTCTGAAAAAGTCAAGACTTTAAGAGACAGCTGAGAACTGAGGTTTACATGGAAATTGCAAGTTCTGCGAGGAAAACAAAGAAAAAACACCTCACAAAATGCAAGACAAATCCTTTGTAAAGGAGCAAAAGCTCAAAATCCCATGCACAGTTTAAAAACTATGGAAAGTGTTACATATCTCTCAACATTTTCAAAACAACAAATGCTACATAGTAAATAACTAAATACCAAGCAATCTTCAAGTGCAATTTCTGGGATTAATATTATGTGCAATTCAACATTAAAACCTGTTTTCTTGCTTCCAGATTACAGCAAATCTCTTCAGCACAGAAAAGGATACACTGTAAGCAGAATCTACGAATGTGTGACTGAATGAAGTCGAAGTGTTCTTCTCTGTAATCATGCTCCTTCTCTAGTACACTCACTGCATCGCACTGGAAGAAAGGGAGAATAACAAAACCAGAAAAACCCACTTATTTAATCCCAGCACATCTTAAAACATCTTCCTTAATATTACACATACATCACATTTACTTTGAGCCTTTGGTTTTAAAATGCCACCAATAAATCAAAAGATAAAGTAATTAACATATAATTGATAAGGTTATTACCCTTCTGCAAAATTAAAAATTGACACTGATGGCAGAAGCTTACTTTTAAAATAAATCCCTTTACCATTAATCCAGAATTCATTTTGCATGTCTGTATAAAGCATGCGTTCTAAAAGAAAAGTAATTAAACTTTTCCATAGTAGCAAACAGAACTAAAAACTCACTTTTGTACAAACTACCAGCACAGGAATACCAAGGTTGTGAGTCAGCACATTTTCTCCAAGTGGCAAAGAAACATGTTCATCCTCTTGGCCACAAGAAGGGCCTCTTCTCTGCGGTGATCCTTGGTAGCCTTCTTCAGGTTCTACATACTCTTGAAACTCCTTTATAACTATTAAGAGAGAGATCTTCTTAAGGTACAACAAAGGAACTAGTTCTTCTTTTTAAACCAAAATTAATCTACGACTAACTAGAAATCTCAACTTTTTTTTTTCCTTTTATAGTGAGGCACTACATGAGATCAGAATGCAAGCTTAAGCCTTATTGGCACTTCAAACACAACAATTCTCCTCCACCAGAACCTACAGCAAGCTAAATTAAGTGCAATTTGGAGCCATTACAAATACTCAAAACTAGCTGCAAGGGCTATAGTATGCACAAATGCACATTTCTCATCTCAATGCATTTCATTACAGGGGAGTTGACACAGAAAACATAAATGTAGTTTAGTAACATAGCCTGTACTCAATGCAATTGGTACCTCGTTTTGGAAGAAAGCATGGTGAAAATGTAAATGGACACAGAAAACACCAAGCTGAAACAGCCGCTCTTTCTTATAAACTATTACTCAATTTAAGTTTGTATTACTCTACATTTCTGTTGCAGAAGTCCCGTGCCCAAAATATAAAAAATACACTGCATAAATACAGAGTCAAGTACTTCCAAAAGTTATCTGAAGAGACTCAAGTTACATATTTTGGAAAACGACAATGGAGTCCAGAGTAAACTAGAGGCTTTCTGTGTTTTCAATGTGTTAATTTTATGGCAGTGATGAGTGTTCCAACAATATTGAATACTATCAAATACTGAAGTGCCTAAAAAATGGTTTTAACACCATTTTGGAAGCGCACTGTGATCCCACGCATGCTTTATTAAAACTGGGCTGTAACTTACAGCTTTCATGTCTGTCTTCAGGATGAAAGCCACAGACCAGATAAATCTGCCTACTGGATGTGTCTGCTCCCAGACACAGCACTTCCCGAAGGCCCAGGGTTCTCCCTGACATGACAATCCCACCTGAAGCCTCCTTGCTCAGCCACGAGGAGCCCTCAGGAAAGAGGGAAGCAAAAGCTCCATGATTTGCTCCCACGAAGGTATCTTTATTTTAGAAATGGTGGGAGCAGGCTGACTGTATGTACAATAAGGAAAATTTGAAAAAGCTCCCAATCTCCAGCACAGTCACAAAGAGAGTGTTGTTCAGTACATCCATCCATGTGACAGGGAAGGAACTGCTACTGTACTGCAGGCCATCTGATATTTCTGAGGTTTAGGAAGTGGTAAAACCTCAGAAAAGTTTGTAATACAAATCTTGCAAAATGAAGTCACTGTACCTTTTCAAAATAAGGACCATTCCTGCAATAGAATGGGCATGTGGAAGGAAGAACAAATCAGAAAAATACATCTGTTCAAGCTGCACAAGCTACAATTTTTATTTGAAATATAAAATGGTGTGATTACTGCAGAAAACAAGAGAGCTCTAGTCCAGAGAAAATCTAAAAAAAACCCCCACATTAATCACCAATTCAATATATCCCAAAGTCCAAGGAAATAAAAAAAAAAAATCTGAACGCAGTTGCTTTTCAACTTGGGGACACAGTGCCTTCTGGAGGAGAGGAAACAACAATGCTTTCAAAGAGATGCTTTCCTCTAGTACTGTTTCCTGTTCAGCAACTGGCAATCAAAATTCCATTATACATTCTGCACATTAAGTATGTTTACTGACTATCTCATAGAAAGCAAATTAATTCCAGAGCATTTAACTAGAGAAGGGTTTAAAAAAAGTACTTATTTCATTACTCAGACTCCTCCTAGCTCAGGATAGGAAAAACCCTACTGAAGACAGTTTTATTACAGCAGGTAAGACAATACCATTTACATCCACTACAATCATTCAGATAAGCCTCTCTGACTTAACCAGATGTAAAAGAATATTTGACAGTACTGCTCTCAATTTACTACAGCATTATAATCAGACAATATTAGTTTCCTAGGTTTTGTTCGTATCAAAGCAGAAACATCTTTTCTTTACCGAGGTATGTATTAGTATAAAACCCCTCAAATTTGGGAAAGAAAAGCCTCTCTTGAAAACAGAAGACTCTTGACAACATGATACAAACCATTATTCAAGATACCCCAAGAATTTTACTATACAAATAATAGCAAATGCAACATTGAAACTTCAGAAATCTGATGGCACATCCTCATTAATTTCTGCTGAATGGGAATGACGACCATAATCTAGGGAGCTGAGATTCCCAACTCTTCCCTCTCCGCAAGAGTAAGCAGTAGCAAACACCATGCATCACAGCCCAGCAATCAACAAGGCCATATCTCACTCTGGCTGATCCATGCATGGAAGGAGAAAAAAACTTCACTGTGGAGATGAGCTCTTGTTGTGGATTGTTAATAATGCATATGGTCTAGCATTAATCCCTGACTAGAGACTGAGAAATGCTATAGAAAACATGGTGCTTTAGTTAACAAGGGCATCTGCTCAACAAGTAACTCTTAGAGTTAAAAGAAGGTAAAAGCTATACTAAGAACCTCTAACTACTGTACCTTGAATGCAGACACACTTGTTTCTGACTTGGTTTAAGTGCCTGTTAGCAACAGGCTCTTAAACACTTCTTAGAGACCCTCATTCAACCCCCATTCCTATTCAAAATTTAGTCTCGTTAAATCCAAGTAAACCTGTATCACAAGTGCTGTCAGGCTACCTCTTATAAACAAACTGCAATCTAAGCAGCTAGTAAAGCTCACTTCAGTTAAAGCGTTTCTTTGTCACACAGCAATCTAATACTTTTTCCTTACCTCCCATATCTATTTCTCACTTGATCTCCACTCTCAAACTTTTAACGGACATAAAGTTCATCATGCGCCCAACAGCTTGTATAAATGTTTTCTTTTTTCTATTTTTCTAGTGAGCTATGAATATTTTCTCCTCCACATAATTCATATTCAGGAATCACACTCTATATGATATTGGAAATAACTGTTTTCTTTATTAAGAAGTAGGGGAAATTACTTTGGTTTAGATATTTTTTGAATAGGAAATACAGATAAAAAGATGCACATAAAATAGGAAGCCAGAAAAACAACTGTTCATCTGACAAATCTAATATTCTGCTACCTATCAGTAAGGCCCACAAGCTACTGAAAGCTAACTATAACAAGAACAAATGTATCATTCATGTCACAGGAGCAATTGACTTATGTACCACCAAGAAAGCAATCCACAATTATTCTTAGGTTTGATTGTTCTAGTAACAATAAAATCCTCAGTCTTGGAGTACTGTTTAACTGCAATACAGAAATGGCAGACAAACACTACAACTTACTTAACTAGATAGATCACAAAAGCAATGAACAGCAGAACAAGAAAAACACAGACAATTTTTCTGAGACAATCGTTCCATATCTACACTCTGTTAAGTTTCACAATTCATGCAGCTTTTAGCTTTTTTGTGCACTATCTTTACTGATCATAAATTTTAGTCTTGCAAAAAGAATTCCTAGACAAAAGATATCTGGGCAAAGTAAGTTTCTTTTATCTTTTAGTATAAGAATTCTTTCAGCTATGTGTCAGACCACCAAAAAAAAAAAAAAGGCAGAGAACCTGAAACTAATTCAGCTTGAATGGGACACAACGTATTTTTCTGAAAATTAAGTAATTTTGTTTCAAAAGTCTTTAGCTTCAAATGCTCCAGAGGACATTAATATAATAGCCATTTTACCAGTATACTTCCTTTCTGCATTTCTTGATTCTTGACAGTCCTCTTCTCTGCTTTGCTGTCATAAACAGGGAGGCAAATTTTAGATCTTCCCTGAAATAATTATTCAAATGTGTTATTTAAACAATGATTTATCATAATCGAGCCTGAATTAAATTAGAACATTTGAACTGACATAATTTATCTGAATCCGCACTAGCCAAGCTTTTAGCAAGGAACTACCAGAGCAGCTCAGTGACAGGAGTGAATGCAAACAAACAATGCTCTTGGTATACTCTGAATAATTCAATTTCTTTCAAGGCAGCCTGTTGCTTCCATATGTGTGTGTCCTGCCTCCCACTCTGGAAGCTCTTGAACACAAAAGGAAAGCTTCTCATATACCAGATGGAGCCAAGCGTCATCCACCCAGTAAAGCCAAGAGTCAGTATCTCAAATTGCAAACACAAGACAAAAAGGCTGGGTGGAGAAAGGCTGTGAAAACCTTGAAAGCAAAAGACAAGCAGTCCAAAGTTCAATTCCATTGAGAATGGTGAGCCAACAAAAGGATTTCTGGAAACTGGTAATAAGATCTTGGTAATGGAGAAAGACCAACCTAGCAGCACTTAAAGTGGATGCTAATGGGGTAATACTAGAAAATGTTTCCCCATGGTCAACAAGAACTGCTGGTTACTGGTACTGAGTGCAATAGCTAGGGAAAGCACTGTGGACATTCAGCTTGGTCCACAGGCCCCAGCTTATATCTAGAAGCAAGCGTAAGGGGAAATGGTTCTTTAAGGTGAAGTCAAGAAACATACACATCCATGTAGCATTATGCTGCAGTGGGGCTTTACTGGAATTAGTTTAGGACATCTCTTCACTCTGCACCCTGTTTTTAGGTTTTGACTGCCTGCTTCACATGTGCACTTTATTATTGCAGTTCTTACATATGCAGGCTATTGCAACACAGTGATTCTCCATTTTCTAAGTGTCAGCTTATCTCAAGAAGCATATGCAGCAGGATTTTAGTACGGAAAACTTTGCTGGTGTAGCTTTATTGATGGACTGTAGTCACAAGGCGTTCTTCAGGCATGTGCGCTCTGAATTGTCTAAGCAGTTACGCTAATATAGCCACAGTTACAACAGGAATTTCTTTTAGCACAATTTGCTGTTAAGAGAATTACAAGATATGGTGGCCAAAGTTTTGAGCATGCATCTGGCCTTAGGGACAGCCTGCAAGAACTCAGAAGACAAGTATTTGAGATGACACAAGTGTACTACACAGTGACTGAGAAAAGGAGTGAGATGGAAGTTTCAGAGTAGAAACATTAAGGCCTCTGTTTCACCCGCATGCTGATATTGGACCGAAGTTCACCGCTCAGCCATAGGATGGCAGCAGAGTCCTGCAAGCATGTGAATTAAACAGCTCTCAAGTTCTCCTCTTCCCTCGATTCTATTAAAGCGCAAGACAAACTAGGAATTTCTACAATACTTTAATTTAGAAATCTCTAAGACAATACTACTCGAATGTCTTCTAAGTTCCCTAAACACGTTGCTAAAGCTTTGCCATAGCTGTAACTGGCTCCACACAGTACACTCTTAGAGAAGGCTGAAAACATTTCTCTTCAAAAGTAAAATTTAAGTGCACAAACTCCACATTTATTTGGATTGCCGTTAAGATTTGGTGCGTCTCAGAAAAGTGCAAATCGGGTTAGCTGCTGTATTCTGAGACTAGAACTGCCTTTCCATCTCCCATTCCCCAAAAATCTCTCACAGATTAAAGAAAAAAAAAAAAAGCTTTTTCCCTTGAAAATTCAAAGATTTTTACCTTTTTTTTTAAATAACCTGGTGATCAAACCCAGGTGGTTTCAATCACTAAGCTTAAACTCTAGCTAGTATGCTGTAGGCACTAGCCTTTTGGGAAAGTAGTATTTAACATTCAGAAAGGATATCAGCTATCAAAATACATCTGAATGCTCACAGGCCAAACAGGTTCGCTTTAGGGAGCAGTGTAATCTAAGGAAACTACTAGACAGTATTTGCAAGGCTTAAACACTACAGTAGAGCTAGCCACCAGCCCTGAACAAAAGCAGCAACCAGCAAGGATCAGTGTGAATCTATACTTCAGCTGAAATGGAATCCATGTTGCTAAGGTCTTTTCCACTGAAGAAATTTATTTTGGAGTAATTCAATACGAAAACAGAAAAAACTCTCCAGAAACATTCACAACTATTTTAGGAAAGAAAAGAAGCTGCAGGAAACAATACTGCAGCAATGACTGTTTGCCAGTGCCAGATTCTTTCCTGCCACAGATATGCCAGAAAATAAAGTTAATTTATACAACATTCCTAAAGTCACAGGGTACAAATGGCTGTAATGAGAGACAATTAGATGTACCAGGATCACAGTCTGAACGTTGTGAAAAACAAGGGCAAAGAGACCTACTGGAAGACAAACATGGTATGGGAATGGGACCTGGCTTAGATACCACAGGAAAGCAGACAGCTCACTTCGCTACTGAATTTTGTCCTATTTTTAAAAATGTGATTCTGTATGGAGGTTTTTTTTTTTAAATTGGCCTTTTTTTAGAAATCAAATTGTCAAAATCTCATTACTGCAAGGGAATTAGACCATTAATTCACCTGATGTTTTGTTAGCACAGCAAAACTGGAAGAGTAATTTTAAAGCCTAATAGAGTCTATTTGAATGAGAGTTGTAATCATAACTTCAAAGTAATTCTTATTCAACCCATTCTCAAAACACTAATCTGAAGAGATTTATCATTACAAAAGAAAGCTGCAAGAGCTAGTTAAAGAAAAAGGAAAAAGAAAAAGGAAAAGGAAAAAGAAAAAGAAAAAGGAAAAAGAAAAAGAAAAAGGAAAAAGAAAAAGAAAAAGGAAAAAGAAAAAGAAAAAGGAAAAAGAAAGGAAAAAACAGACAAGAATGTACGGATGCACAAAGACTTACACTTCTGTTCCATGTCTCTCATCTCTTCTGGAGGAATTTTCATCTTATCAATATGTTCTTGCAAGACACTGGCCCATTTCTGTAAAGATTCCATAACAGTCCAAGGTCTAGACATATCTGCAACAAAGACTACAATGGTGTCTTGCAGGGATTCTGCAGAAACTGCAAACTTCAATAGCCCTTTATGGTATAAGTCTCCATCCAGAATCCAAACGTTACAGCGAGTATGATCTGAAAGGAAAAGGTACAGTTGTAAATCAAGAGATGCCAACTTTTTGCTTTGCTAGACTACAAGTAAACAGATGAGTACATTAGTGTTAGATGGAAGACCAAAGCCCAGCTACCAGCAGATCTTGCCTGTTTATTTTTAAGACAGGTACATGTGTAAATGCCTACATTATTTGCTAGATGTTTTCATTTAACAGGATTTTTTAGTTCATTCAGAATTTTTTCATTTAAAAAAAAAAATAATTCTGTTCTTTGGCTTTTACCATGGGCAGCTGATGCAACAGTTTTTAGATACTGCACAACATTCCTGAATTTGAAATATGTGTATTCCAAGTAAAACCAGAATACATGTGACACATATGTAACTCCAAGTTCAAAAGGGGGTGGTTATAGCTCAGTCCAGCAGTGAAGCCTCAGGTGTCCCTCAAACACATAAGCTGGCTTAACATACTAAAGACATCTCACAACAGAAATAAGCTGCAAACAAGATAAAAGCAATAAGCAGCTTATGTTTCTAGCACAGAGGTAGGAGGAGCAAACACAGAATAAACTTACAACCTACCAAACTTTAAAGTTGTGCTACCTGCTCTTAATTCACACTGACTTAACATTGGCTCCTACTTGTAGGCTCCTTACAGAATGAGTACTGGACAAACAATTTGGAATTTTAGTTTTTGTGTTTCCCACCCCCTCCCAATGTTTTGATACTGACTGGACATTTTTTTGTTGAAATGCAAGGGGAGGGGGAATCAGCTGGGACAGACAGCTGGCATGAGGAGTTTTAGCCCAAACATGAACTTTGGCAAGAATAGAAGAAACTGAAAATGAAGCATCATTCAGGAATCATGTATCAGGTACTCTGAACAAACAATTCTGTCCAAATTAAAAAAAAAAAAAAAATTACATTATCCTCAGAACTTCTTCCTGAAAAGGAACAACTCCATTTGTTTCTATCTTCTAGACTCTTCCTAGTACCTCTTCCAAAATATTCCCTATTCTACTACTACAGCTGTCCAGAGGGAACAGTGGGTCTCCACGAGTATTCCATACAAGATATGTGAATTCTGAAATACATGAATCAGCAAAACAATCACTGCGGAGCCCAGATTTTCAAAACAGCTACTGAGCTTCATAATTACTCTGTCTCACTGTATTTTTCCCTGCCCTGCACTCCAAATCTTTTAACCTCACAAAATAAATCCAGTTGCTGTGGTTATCATAACTTTACTCTAGGAAAGAACCCAGAAGGATCAAAAACACCAGCTCTAGAAAAAGGCAGAAACTTGACTAAGGAAGTTGGAAGGAGAAAAGAGTACAGAGATATACATACTACCGCTCTAATCAGGTCTTGGATAAAATTACTGAACAGCGAAGTTACAGTCAGATTACATCAAGATGCTATACGTGGGCAGTCTTCATTTAGGATTTGTTATGCTCCTACTTAAGTACTGTTAGGCTGTCATAAGACATTCAAACATCAGTCTTCACACAAATAGGCCAACAGTTATGCTTTTATCTTAAAGATCTTACTTCCAACTGTGCATCTCAGAACTACCCTTTGCAGTAAACAGTTATGATAATTGTTGTGTACCTAAGAAATGCAGCTTTGCATATTCATCAATTGTTTTCCCCCTTCCCCCCCCCCCCCCCCCGCCCTTCAGGAAATTGTCTCGATATCACACAGGATTCTCACAACACTAAACATATAAATCTAAAGCTGTCGGAAGACCTCCAAGGACAGAGGGAAAGTCTGGTAAAGGTTTAGAAAAACAGAAAGGAAGCTAGGATATAAAGTGAACACATTTACTATTACACAACAGTAAATGAAACATCTATGCAGGACTCTGTTATCCTCTGCATTCCAGAAGCATCCTTTGTATATTCCAAAAAGCAGACATCTACCAGTGAATAAAAACCCTGTGAGCTTTCTATGAGTTCAAGGTTATTAATAGACATCAACTATGTCTATGCACAACTGTTTCCTTGAAGCAAATATGGAATTTTTAAAAACCTAACTTAAGTCTACCTATAGTCTATGAAAGTTTGCAACTCTTATCAGCACTTTCATAGATTCTCCTGTGGTGCTTTGATTGCAGAAAAGACTTTCACACCTTAGCAAATAATAAAAATTAATAAATACCCTAATTCACTGCTTCTAAGTCACTTTTTTAAGCCAGTATCTAAAGGTTACACAGGTTTTGTTTGCTAAACACCTTTGTCCTACTTAAGGATTTCGTTTCTGCTTAACATCCAGAATACAGACTAGAACTAGAATAGAGTTGGAACTAGAATGCAGTTGGAACTATCACTCAAATGAAATCAATCTGCTAGGGAGACTGGAAGCCTAGCGCTCACATTAAAATGTACTCCAAAAAAAAAAAAAAAAAAAAAAAAGAACATCGTATGAAAATGAAGGGTTTTGCTCCTTTCTTACAGTAAAGAGGTATGGCTTGGGATTTACATTTACTACAAATATAAAACACTTATAAACACAGTAGGGGTTGTTCACAATTTGGCAAAGACTTGATGGCAAATTCAACTTTGTCAGCACCACATCAAGCTCCTAGTTAGTCATATGATGTGAATGTTAACTGGGCCTTTCATAATGGTTATGACATCAGACACCAAAACAGAGCAAACAATTACCAGATCCTGTTGGAAAAGCAGGTGCTACATATTAAAGACTATTACAATAGCTGCTAAAACTAGATTTCTAAATCCTGTCAATACTTCATTATCCCTTTAGCCAGGACGAAGATTTTCCAGCTTTGATGAATTTTACTGCAGATGGTTGATTCTGTGAAGTGCAACTACATCTCCTGCATTTATTCAGAAGGTATCAGTGGTAATTAGATATCCCTTGTCCAAGCTCTGAAGAGAAGCAAAACAGGCAAAAATAACTGTCGAGAGAACTACTTCAAAGATGTGGACAAAAAGACAATTTTCCCATTAGAAACCAGTGTACCAGCAGCACTTGGCTCAATCTGGAACAACCAGTTCAACTGGAATATGCATATATGACATGACTGAGGCCAGTCCAAACCCGAGGCAAAAAAACAAGACTACCTGATTTTGTTACAAGTAAGAACGCAACAACGGAATGGCTCTACTTCACTGGCACATTTGGCACAGTCAGGACAACTGTATTGCATTTGTAATCTTAGGCCGTTCAACTGAAAGTTCTCTGTGATGTTTGTAATTGCCAGCTAACCCATACAGTACCGCTACTAAACTAGTCGATGTAGTTTGTCTTGCTGTACATCCTCGCTTTAACTCTGCCCCATCACTGCAAGAGACTCTGAAAGCTACTCTAAAAACACACATCCTCTAAGGAAATTATGCAGAGCCTCTCTTCTACCTCCTATGAATTAAGATTCTCAGCTCTTAAAAGCAGACTAACCAGCATAGACACAAAACATCTGCTCATCACAAAGAAAGGCAAAAAATTAAAACTGGCCACACTACCTGGAAAATACCACTAACAGAGGACTCTTGGACCTGAGCTCCAAGGTCATTTCATATTCTGAGTTAACTTTACAGCTAGTGCTGTGTGCTTTCATCCAGATGAACTATGGTGTCATGTATGCAGAAGCACCCATATGCTCCAAGGATATGGTACCTGGGGCTAATGATCTAGGAGAATCCTCTCTTTCAGGATTGCTTCTCAGGCATTCCCAAACCTCTTCTTAAACAAATGCCTTACCCTAGGCAGAATTTGGGGTAGTACCCTAGGAAGGAGATTTCTCAGGTAGAAATTCAGTAGCGAACTTATTCTAAGTTATCCTGAGACCTAGGGGCCAAAGTACTGCGCGTTACATTGAACAACTAACATCTAACAGAACTGAACCAGCTAATTACCAAGGCAGTGGCGATGTGTATCTTGCCATCCAAGCTAGGTATCAGCCACTGCCAAGAAACAAGCAGATGACAGTGAAAACCAAAAAGTTAGTGGGCACCTGTATTAGCTACAGGGATCCTTCAAAAAAAAGAGATGCTTTCTATACATTTGGTTTACTTCCCTAAAAAAAAAAAACAAAAACAATTTAATCACTGATCTGATCTTTTGAGGAAAAGACAAAAGTAACTGTAAACTAAAATATGCACCTAGCAACCTAGAGTAATTCTACTTCAAATGTAGGAGGAGCCAGATTCAAATATCCCTTGGAGGGGGATGGGGGGGATAAGAAGCAACACAGAAGATTTTCCTTAAGATTTCCAAAGGGAGGTGGGAGGTAGATAATGACTCAGCACTATGACCACAGTATTTCTCCTGGACAGAATAAACTCTTCTGAAATAAAGAAGAAAAAGGCAAAGATGGCAAATAAATCTTCTCGCACCTGGAAAAGAAGTTGAAAAGATCTCACTCCACTACAGAGTTTCAGTTACCAGTGTTGATTTGACACCCCTGGAAATCCTTGTAGTTTGCTGGACTTGAATAGGTTGGGGTATAATAAAAAGCAGATACCCTCAAAAATGAATATGTGGTAGTAAGCTCCTGAATGCCCATCTCAAGTTTTTTTATGGCTTCCAAGAATTGTGGGTCAGTTATAAAGGCTTTGTTCCCAAATCTGTGTCTGAGCATACATACATACAAAGCATGCAAAGAGTTTAAAGAAACAAACCCAAACCTGTCCTAGAGAAGGAGGAGTGTTATCTTTGCCTGCTGGGAGGTCCTGACCCACTTTGCTATTTATTTTGCTTGCTGATGACACTAATGAGACAGAAAGGAAAAAGGCATGTATTATTAGATCCTAACACATCCATTAAAGGGATGCATGAAGACCTGAATTCTCCAGCTGAGTCTGGTAGTCAAAAAGGTCTCTTTTCTTCCTGCTAGTGCTGCCTGAGTTCTTATGACAGGCTTCTTGTAACCACCTCAAATACTTATCACTTCCAGATGCTCAGGAATAGCCCCAAAACATTTCCAAAGTAGGGACATACTTGAGGTTTGATAGTCAGCACCAGGAAAAATAGCACACCAAACATTTTCCTGCTTATAATACCATCTCCTTTGATGTTGCAAGAAGCCTGTGTCACAGGCTGTCTTAACACTCCTAATCATAGGGGTTTTTTTCCCTTGAAGTATTTATGCAGTACTGAAGAAGACTGTGCATGGTGGGAAAGCACACCAAGAACCTCAAGAAGCCGAGAATTGCTCAGCACTTAAAATTACAGGACAAAAGTTTTTTAGAACTGCAAGATTAGGTGGCCACTGAAGACACAGTCTATGTACTCATGATTTCATTGTGCCTAACTTAGTATCCAAAGACAGTTTACAACCATGTGAGCGCAAGACCAATCTCCATAACAACCAGTCACATATGGTACTTAATCACTCGTGCAAGCCTTCAGTACATTTCCATTTCCATTTTCAAAATACCATTACAGGATCTTCCTAGTTCATTTGTTTTCAGGAACGTGGAAGAACCACCACCATTGCTTCCCTCTTCTCAACTGAAAACTCAGAAGGAAGTCAAGAATAGGAAGACTGAAATTCCCCATTTTTGAAGATGGAAACTAACACAAAGAGGTCCAGCAGTTTGCCCACAATGAGACAGGCAGAGGCAGATTTAGAAACAAGGACGATGAACTCACTCCCCATCTCCCCCTGTTCCTAACCTTCCTAAAACCAGGAGTATTCTGATCATTAGATCTGCTTTTAAGTGGTCTCTTGTTGTCATCCTCCTTCCATATAGTAGAGCAATCATCAACAGCAACAAGGAGAAAGACAATAGGGAAAAGAGAAAAGCTCCAATTTGAGAAAAGGAAATACTAATTCTGACTTAAAGTTCTGTTCTTCACTCATTCAACTCTACTAAAACGCCTCAGTTAGTTACCCAAAATTCTACATACAGCCCTCACAAGAAAATACTCACACTCAGAAATCCATACTAAGAATTAAATTCTCATTAACGTATCACTTACTTTCTATAGTTATCAAGTAGTCATACCAAATGACAATATATCTGCCAGTAAGTCAACATCAGGAAATATATCTACCCTAAAAGTAAATGGATCCTAAGAGCTGCTCAAGTGTACTTTCTTCTCATACACAGGTCAAGCTGTAAGAAGGGCAAGAGGAAGAATGTACACTGAATGTAAAATGCCTTTCACTTTTAAGAAATTGATATGGCTTCTAAAACGTACAGAGCAATGCTGGAACCAGCTACCTGGGCATAACCCAAAACACACTGATGAAACCACAGTTATTAAAAAAGCATGTCAGCTGCTTAATTACAGTAAAGCTATTACATATGAAATGAACTTACCATCTCTGTCTTCATCGTGAATATTTAGATACAAGTATTCCAGCCCTCTTCCTTTCTTGCCATGCTCTGCTCCCTGTATTTTAGCCATAAGTGTGGTTTTCCCTGAACCATCATCACCTGCCAGTAAGTTTTTACAGGAAAAAAAAAAAAAAAGACACTTTCAGAATTAATTTTAACTTCATAGAAAAGATTTTTCAAAACACGTTTAAGCAATCAGAAGTATTCTTGTACGTTTTTGGGCCACACTTATTTGTTGTTTTCTTTCAAGTATTCCAGCTAAATCCAACAACTTATACCATGACAATAAGAACAAAGCACTTAATTGTTCTCTATTACATTCCATTTGTTTAAATATACGTTCTAAATCTAACAGCAGAAACCAAAAAGAAAGTAAATCTATCGGCCTGAAGACAGTAATACCATAGATCATATTACATAACCTAATTTTAACAGACTACTGTATCTGTTTGTTCACGTCATTGTTTCGTCATTGTTTTAAACGCACTTTGTTTCTACAAAAGAAAAAAAAACACCCAACTGCTTGCATATGTTACTTACCAAAAACAAGAATATTCTTGCCCGCTGGCAGTTTAGATCTTGACCGGGTAGAAACTTCACTCAGTATCGAGGACCTAGAAAAACAGCATCATTCTCGGTGGACTGACATGCACACGCATGTGCACACATATGCACGCGCACACACAAACGCAACCCACACATTGCCCATTTGACAGCACTGATGAGCTCAGCAGATGTGCACGGACCAATCCGGTTACATTCATTCTATTTACAAACTAGATATGATGTTACAGTCAAAGATTTACGTTCATTTTAAAATAAGACCAAAACTATGCCACCTTTTTGAGAAAAGCTTTTATAATCTCTAAAACACGTGCAGTAACATTTTAAGTTTTTCTCTCTTTTAAGAGGTCGCCTTACCGCAAAACATTACTTTTCAACTGATGACTAACTCTTCCCACAATCCATTACTGTATTTTATGCACGATTTTCTTCCTGCCGTTATCAGTATTTTCAAAAGCGCTACTCGGAGATAAGCGACGGCACAAGAGATGGGAGTCTCCTGGAGCCTGTCCCACAGAGCCGGATCTCTCCGGGCTCCGCACACCTGCTCTCCCGCACCCTCGCAGCGATGCCGGCCTCATTCGTGCGGGTGCGGGGCTCCCCTCACGCACCCCACGATCCCTCTCAGAGCCGGGAAGGGCAGCATTCCTCACCGCCCCGGCCGCCGGGCGGGCCGGCCCCCGCCGCGGGCGGCCGCCCGCCGCGGCGCCGCCACCCGCCGCTCCTGTCAGCGGGGCCCGAGCGCGGCCCCGCGGCCGGCGCCCACCGCCGCCCCCGCCCCGGCCCCGGGGGGGGGCCCCCGCACTGCTCCGCTCCAGCCCGGCAGAGGCAGGGGCTCACGCCCGCCGCGGGAGGGCTGAGGCGGCTCGGCGGAGCAGCGAGAGCCCCGTCGCGAGAGGCACGGGACGGCCGAGAGCAGCCGCGGCCCGGCAGGCGCCCTCCCCGCCGCCCCCCTCACTCCCTCACCAGAGGTTCTGCCCCTCCTCCTCCTCGCTGGGGAGCTCGGCGCCGCCGGGCCCGTCCGGCCCCAGCAGCTTCTTCTCCACCAGCACCGGCGCCATCTTGCCAACTGCAGCCACAAAGAGTGACCTCACCCGGGCCCGCCGAGGACCCCGCTCCTCCCTCTCCCCCCCGCCCGCGCGGGCGCCCCGCGCCGCCGGCCCCGCCGCGGCTCGCCGCCGCCCCTGCCGCCGGCGGGCGCACCGCCGCTCCCCGCCGCGGCCGCGCCGCTTTTCCGATCAGGCGGCGCCCGGGCAGCCCCGGCAGCGCTCCCCGCCCTGGGCGGCGCCTTCCGCGGCGGCCGGGGCCGCCGCCGGCAGCGCCCCCTGGTGCCGGCGAGGCGCTGGCGGCAGCGAGGCCCGCCCCGGGCCGGGCCGGCCGCCGCCGCCGGGTCTGCCCCGGTAACTCCTCGTTCGGCCGCCGCCGCCGCCGCCGCCCGGGAAGGGTCCCGGGGTGAGCGAGGTCTGTCAGCGAGCTGCTGGCACGGCCCCTGCTCCTGGCCTGGCTGCAGACGCCGCGCGGCCCCGGTGCGCAGGAGCACCACGTGTAGCGTGCAACTCGCGTTCAGAGGAAACCGCCTGTTACAAATTACCTCCCACTAAAGCAAGCTTTAGCTACCACCCTCGTTCTTACACCCCGCCGTTAATTTTTGTTCTTCCACTAGAACTGCAAAGCAAGGTGAAGGCTTTTAGTAAACATGCTTTCCTTCGGGATTTGTCAGTCAAGTCAGCTTTTCAAAGTGCTCAAAGACAGTGCTGCGTAGCTTAAGCAGCCTAAAAAAAAATGACGTTACTCCTATCCAATTATATTTTTACGATGCCCGTTATGCGTGGATTTCAAAGCATTTTATGCAAGAAAATCAACAAGATGATCAAGATTGTACAGTCAATCAAAAGGAGAGAAAAAGGTTAACTGACTTGCACAAATTCACACAACGGGTTTCTGCTTGCTTCTGGCCCATGGCTCTTCCCCTTGTGGATTGCACAAAAAATGTTTTAATGACATCTTTTTCAGCAACTTGCACTGCAAGAGTAGTTGAAGCACCAGAAGAAGTTGCCCAAAGAGGCTGTGGGAATTTCATCCTTGAAGGTTTTCAGAACTTGACAAGGCACTGAGCAACCTGACTAACTGCAAAACGAGCCCTGCTCTGAGGAGGGGGCAGACTATGGCCCCCAGAGGTCCTTTCCAACCTACGCTATACCTCAGATTAACTCAGTTATCAGTATTGTGAGATGCTGACTTTGTGTCAAGTGAAGATTTACACCTTACATATTTTCTCTACTTGAAATACATCTAGGCCAGAATAATACGGATTACTAATACACACTCAGTCAATAGATGCAATAGCGGCTCGCCTAGACCGGCTTTTGAGTACTTAGAAAAACACTTTGGAGTGTGTAACGGACCAAAATCTCCCTGCTGTGCATACCCCTCCCCGGCAGTCCTTTTGGCTCATGTTCTGCAAATACATATGCCAATATTTACCTAGGCTGCTTTTAACAGCTCCATTCAAAGACTTCTTCTATAGATGCTTGAATATTTTAATAACATAAAAAAAAGCACAACAGCTGAAAATAGCAGAAGACCTATTTATTATATCATTGGCATCATCTTTACTGCAGGTCTTTCAGTTTTTGGTTATCTTGGTTGGTTTTAAGCATATAAGCTACTTCGTAGTGAAAGCCTAGTGCTAGTAAGATAACTAAACTTTTTCCATAATAAATCAACTATCAATTAATCATTCATTTATCAGAATAGCTAAAAAATAGAAATTAAATACTAAGGCTATCACTGAAAAAATCAAGTTACTAAGGCTTTCACTCAAGCTTTCTGTAAAAACTGTGAAATTAGCAGAAATGACCGTTCTGCTCACTTACTTGAATAGTACATCAAAAAATGTCTAACTGTGAAGAGAAGCCCAATTTTATCAGTACCTGCATCCTACTTAGTTCAACACTGAAGTATTTTATGTAGGTCCAGGAATGTTATCCCTGTCATCAGTATCAGCCAAGAAATACTGCAGCTGAACCACACACCAAATCTTCTACCCAGAAGTTCTGACATTTCCACAAGCTTTCTATTTCAATTTACTTACTGTACACCAATGTAAGATTTGCCTACTCTATGCAGCAGCGTTTAACCGTACATTTGGTGTTTTCTGTCACAGATATATTTTTCTGCACATACAGCACATTGAACACACAACAAAATATTTTACCTGCATTAAACATTTCACTGATTAAGAGGAAACAAATTCAGACACAACAACATAAACATTTAGCAGTTTCTGATGTAAAATACTCATTTTAGCAATATAGCCTTTTCTTACAAATGGTATAAAGCAAACTATAAAAAGATTCAAACAAAAAGCCAAATCCAATGTTCCATAAATCAAATGTTCAAGAAGGTTAAGTTAAAAAAAAAACGTAAATTTTACTGATAAAGATTGTTAGCTATGTTAGCATTATTTAAATAAAAAAGAACTTATCAAATTACATGCAATTTACATTTGCAAAGTGTAACAACTCTGTCAGAGAACGTTATCATTGAAAAACATGAGTCCAAGCCAATCTAAATTCTCCAAGGGCTCATACTGTTGTGACAGTACCTCGCTGTTAAAAATGCTGTTCTTCAACATTCTGCAACAAAATCCAAAACACTCTTGAATGATGTTATTGATGAGCTTTGGTTTTTTCTTGCCTCTATAAAATGGAGATAACAGAAAATATCAAGACAAATGTTGACCCAAACACTGCACAGTTTTAGAAAATGTTTCAGCAGAAGAACACTTGCCACTAAACACTCCCCCACATATCCAAATCACAGCAGAAATGTTATCTACCCCATCCATAGATAGCACCTCTGTGTAAGGAATATACGTATTAAACACAGTTAAAACTGCCAGAGAGATTTTCACAAACCATCATCAGAGACGAGGATGAACAGATTAAATATGAACTTTCTAATAAACACAGGGATTAACTTAGAGTCCTTAACTGAAATTCTTATCCTCTTTGTATCCCGTCAGGTGGCACTGGACAGTTCAAAGGCTCTCTAGTATTTTCCCAGGTTAGTTCTCTCTCTCCAAGCATGAGCCCTGATTGAATTATGTAGGAGACCATTCTAATGCTTAACATGCACACAGCATTGAACTGACACAAAGCACAGCCCCACTGGTTCCAAATTCTAATAGCCTGTCCTTTTTTTTTTGCAAGTCAGTTCAGGGGCAAAAGCTGAAAACTAAGCTGACAACGTATATGATTAGTAGAAAATAAAATTATGATTACTTGCAAGTGTAACCTGTAGTATTTCTTGGAAAGATCAACACTTGTCCGTCCTTTCTGAAATGGATAAGACCACAAAATTAAATTCCAGTGATTACCCATTTTTTTTACTCCACTCAAAAGACAGTTAATTTCTTCAGTTGTGAAATCTTTTCGGGTTCTTTTTCTCTTGTTTAAAGGTCTTCTGTTCACATCCAGGAAACATATTTCATTGTTCTGCAAATATTTATTTTGGTGTCATTAAAAATTACATAAATTTACATACTCATTTGCATTTGGAAGTAACACATTATTACCGACAATACGATCTTAAGTAGTTCTAAAGAAATGATCACTGTGTCAAGATAACAATGGCTCTTCAAGGTTTCTTCATGGTCACCCACTTAGTGAAATACAGTATTTTTCCATGACTTTTACCTTCATTTCTGTCATGCCTACACAGTTTATACCTTTAGTATGTTTATGCCTTTAGGTTTCTGTTATTTCTATACTATGCAAGTTGTCATTAGTGCAGGAAAAAGCATAACTCCATATCCATTATTCAGAAAGAACTGTCAGTTGAAAAATGCTTAACTCATTTCAGGGATAAATCAGTATGACTACAATACAATCAACAGAGGAATATCTTTTTAATAAGGTTCATTTTGCTACTGGGCTCCTGTTAAAGGTGACTTAGAAAAAAAAAAACTATGTGATTCATAGTGATTTTATTTGGACATTTATAAATATGTGAGTGTATGATTAGGCTTTGCATAACTAACCTTATCTTTGTGAAGTGAATATATGCAGTTTTCTTTTAAGCGCTGACATTCCTGTTTGCACATTTCTTTGACTCTTTGGCTCTTCAAGTTAGCATCTTGGGTTTTTTGGAAAGCTATGAAATTGTGAACAAGGCCACCTCTTAGTTACTTTAAAATAACTGAAATCTACTGTAAAACTGAATATAGTGGTATAAAGGAATATTTCTTCTAATGAACTTGAATATGTAAATGCTGCTTTATTAGTAATATCTCATTTTCATTAGATCTTTTTCTCATCATTGACATAAACACATAAGGATTATTCATGCATTGGAAGCAACTAGCAAATAACAGGAATTAACTCAAACGTCAATAGTACTATGATTGGAAGTACACAAACATATCTATCTACATTCTCAGCCATTTGTCTCCAATAGCAAGCACAGCTGCTTTTCTCAATGCTCTGACCTAAATGCAAAATCTGATCATTAACTTACGCTTATTACAGAATTGATTTTCTGGTAATACTCACACTTTTCATATGTCGGTATCAAGTTATAGTCATCAGTCAACCTAGTATTTTTACTACGTTCATCTCTATTTGAAGTATTAGATTTGTTTTTTCTAATTGGAGTCAAAAGAATACCTTAAAAAAACCAAACAATAAAACATTATGCATCTTTCTTAAAAAAAAAAAAACAACAAAAAAACCCACAAAACACAGGTAATGTTTTAGGAATTAAAATTGAAGAGAGAACCATCTTTTGAGCCATACTACTATCTGGTCTTGGAACAAAGACTGGAAAATTCAGTTTACTTCAGAAAATGTTTGCTTGCTAAAGCTAATATATTAGTGTAATGGGTTCTCGAGAAATAAAGTTGGGTTTAGTGTTGGGGTTTTTTTTAATTTATTTTAAAAGACCTCCATGGCCATCATGGCTAAATTAATTAATTTCTGAATCTGGAGGGGGAAAAAAAGTTTTAAAAATTTAAAAATCAATCTCCTAGCTTTTATCAGATATTAGTTAAATAAAATGATGACATAAACAAGGTTTTTGGAAATAAAAGACTAAAAATAAATTCCTGATGGGTGGGCTGATTTTTCAAAAGAGAATGTTTTTTGAAGTAATATTAATGTTTTAGAATTTAAGTACTAATTTAGAGAGCTGCTTCAGCCTACTTTAAAATTTCTAGTCATCAGTCATAAGAAACAGTATTGGTTACTAGTTGATGAATGTAGTAACGTATGACTGTAGTTGGAGCTCTGCAGGATGTACCCACATACACCACATTTGGAAGAAAATTCCTTGTGAATTATGTAAAAATATATATCTGCAGGGTAAGGAAAAAAAGTATAACCATTACTTTTTTTGCTACATTGCAGAATAAAACACTGTAAAAGATATGTACTCTGCTATTTACAAATGGACAGTGGGGTATTATGAAGAATACCAGTTTTTATGGGCAACTGATGGTTCTGTAAACATAGAGTTCCTAAACTGCACTGCAAAAACTGATGGAACTTATATTCACTTTTCCATCTCTACCTTGTTACTAAGATCTTATTCAACAGCTCATAATACAGGACAGGTAAATAGATCTCCTGTACTTAATTTTCTGATAGGTTGTTTTCAGTTACTTGCTCTAACATTGTTGTAGACATTAAGGTTTATCCTTTTAGCTATTTAGCGCACACAGATCCAAGTCCTTAGCAGAGCTCCAAGCATGAACAGAAACAGGTGTAATAGGGTAACATGGCTATTAATAGAGTGATGCTGAATCAGGAACAGGCAACTGTACTGTATTCTGATCCTGACTATACCTCTCCATTTTAAAAATTAATGACACAAAACTGAAAAATAGCAGATGGCATGGAAGTACCCCTGACAGGATTCAAAGCAGTATCTACAAAGCGCCAGATAACTTCGTTGTAAACTAATGTGCATAATGCAATTTCATTATTATAAAATATGCATTTTCTGGCCTATTAATATATAGATTTTTCACTGAATCCACAGAAAAAAAAACCCTAATTCCCTATCCACAGCATCTCAGGGTAAAGACCTGCAAAAGAATTACTTAGACAGTAAGGGCTTTTTGCATTAATTTCCAAACCAAGCCCTTACTTTGGAAGCTATCCTTTTTGCTCCTAGAAGTTATTTCTGTATGCAGTCTTTCTTTCTTCACTGGAGTCAGCACTAGTTCTGCAAAATATAAGATGGACACCAGTACAAATGCCAGTAAGTACTAACTGCTTAATTTTCAAAATGCCTCCTTTAAACCAGAAAAATATAGGATGTGCTTTTATTTAATTCATTAAGAATTATAAGCATCTTACATCCCTAAGTATGTAATATTAGAATGAAATTACCTTGTTATGATGTCATACATCCATTCACACTTATTTCAACTTAATATATTCCTTTCTATTAGTACTTGACTAACTCTGGCAAACAGGACAGTCTACTGCCAAGAAATACACAAGATACTCAAAACTGAAGTGGATAGTTCTGACCTCACTTAGTAGAAATCATTGGTAAATCAAATTAATGAGTGAGTTTACAAAAACAGACAATCAGAATCAGACCAAAAAAAGTTCAGAATTTTAAATAAAATTTAAAACAAGTTACAACTACTAAAAAAAAAAATCACAGTTACTCTCATGAGTTGCATATCTACTGTTGTTATTAACAGCTAATTGGCGAAGTTCCTTTTTATATCTTTCTTCAGCTTCCAGAATGACTTTATGACGGTCACACTGATGTGGACAACTTTGCAACATCTTGGTAAAGGTTTTACTATTGAAGGATAGTCCTCGTGCTGTACAACCTGGAAAAAAAAATAGGATATGGTAGAAACGGCAAGCACGAATGCTATAGAAGCCATCACAAAGTCCAGCATTTCATTTTGCTCACTATAATGTACAATTTGACTTCCAGTTTTCTATATACACATCTCAAAAGAGGCTACACTTTACATACCTTCTTGAAAATACTTCTTGTTTTGTACTTGCTCTCAAAAAAAAAAAGTTTTCAACATGACCTATGGGACCAAGTTACACTGCACTTCAACTCCAGAAGTACTAAATGAAGCACAGATCCTCTACAGAAGTAAAAATATTAGTGGGCTGGGAAGAAAGGGGCCTCAGTTCCCTTTGCACATTTATCCAGGAGACAGAACATAAAAGATATCTTTGGTATACTTGGAAACTTTTTCTGTGTTGTAACAGTTATCTGTATTAACCAGAATAACTAAGTCTAGCTTAGGTATGAATTTCCTCACAGGAAGCCTTCCTGTTCGTTTTTGAGGACATTCCTACAGTAATTTATGGTTTAGTTATTCTTGGATGTTCTCACAGTTAGTTACATCAGCTGAAGGAGAACTTCTGCACTATGAGGAATTACAACAAGGGCACTGGTACATATCTGCAATATTCTAGCCTAAGATAAAGCAGTGCTAAAGCTCAGGTTGAATTTAGTTTGACAACTTGGATTCATATGCCTAAATGATGTCTAAAGGTGGGTTATGGGCTTTTTTTTTTTTTTTGGCAGTTGGGTATTTTTGTGTGGTTTTGGGGGGTTTTTTTGTTGTTTTGTTTTGATCATAAAGAGACACAGGCTTGATTACAAAATCTACTTACGAATCCTGAGTACCAGCAGCATTCTTACAACCTACTGATAGACCATGTTCAGGAAGTAGAAGATGGGGTAACTAAGGCCTGCAATCATGAATTACTATAAAACTGCCTGCCTGTATTTAATAGCAGTAAGGCAGAGAAACAGAAGCGCTGCAGAATAGTTAGGAGGCTTAGCAGTGGAATACATGAGGAAACTAAGCAGGGCTATATGTTTTTCCTCCCTCCTTCCAATCAGAGAAAGGAGGAAAACACCCACTCTTCACTATTCTTATAAGTAGTGTGTCATCTTTTAAGCTGCTGTATATTCTTTTTGTTAGTAAACCGACATTAAGATACATAGACCAAAACTGGAATATGTAAGCTTTATTTCAATATTTACGTTTTATTTTAGGCACAGAAAAGTGAAAGGAAGCAGTTAAGAATTACATAATAGGTAATCCAATAGATGTGTTAAAATGTTTGTAATGTCAGTTCACTTACTGCATTGCTGACTCTTTAAGGCTTCTTTTATAGACTCAAGAAAAAGACAGACCTAAGATAATACTTACCTAAACATCTTAAATCTGCCATTTTATGGGATGCAGATGTAGTTGAAGTACTTTCTTCTTCCTTGTTTATCTCTGAGTAGAATGAATGTTGATCTAAATCAGGAAGGAAAAAACCCACTAAGAAAATGCAACCTATCTTTTTCCATGGTAATCATGCAACAATGTACCTATATTCTATTGTATTTTCTATTTGTAGACTATTAAAGTTTAATTTACATAAGAGCAGAAAATCCAAATGAAATTTCTGAAGTTAAATGGATCGCATTTACAGTTTTGTAAATCCAGAATAATGACATTTAATTCAGTGCTTTTTCATCACTCTCCCAAAGCATACTACTTCAACGTGAACACAGCAAAATAACCCTGTAAACTTACATTGCTGAACTAAGCCTTACAAACTTAATTTCCATTTGGAATCAGATGCTGAAAGATGTGATGTACTGGAATAATACTTACTCTCAATTTAAGTAGGTATAACCTGGGGATCAGCTTGGTCACCTGTAAAGCAACCATCCTGGCAAATACTAATCTAATGAATAATTATAAATTTTATAAATTATCAGGAAACTAAATTATGAGTAAATATTTGATTGAACAGATCCCAATTCTGAAATAAATGTATCAGACTAAGAACATCAATGCAAATCTGAAAAACATTTATCTTAAACACGTGTTCAACATGTAGGAATAGCTTCAGGCAAAAGTCACTCTCACAGGTAGGTTCTATCCCCAGTCTTACAAATACAGAAGAAAACCAGCATCCTTGTGCATTTTCTATTAATGACTTCCATTGTTCAGTATGGATTGCATTCAGACTAAACTTAAAACATTTATCTGTGATACATTCATTTGAGTAGTTAAAATCAATTAAAAAAAGAAAGCTAAAATATGTATTAGAAGAAGAGTAGAATAAATATGCTACTGGTAAAATTGTATACAATAAAAAATTCCAAAACTATGCAAACAGTTAAAGGATATTATACATACTATCTAAAAAAGGAGTATCTTTAGCTATTTGTACCTGATCTGCATGTCTGTTTCATATTTTTAACAATCTCTGCTGGTTGTTTAAATAAGTGTTCACTGGGAAGATCAAAATGTAAACAAATTTAAAAAAAAAAAATCAAACTTCACAACATACATTTACCTGTAAATTAATACACATATTGTAAAGGCAGAATGAAAGACACATTAAATATATAAAAGATAAAACTCTGAAAAATTTATTCTAATTATCCCAAGTTACAGGGATTGTAGTATCCAGCACATAACCATTGCGTGTTAGAGATCTGTTTTACCAGAGATCTGTGATTAACATTCCTTGCAGTGCTGTTCAGCAAGTCTGTTCCAGCATTTGGATGCAGTGCTTTCAAGGCGTGCTGGTTTCCAGAATCATCTGCAATTCTGATTCATGTCAAGATTACTTAGTGCACATAGAACTTTCACAAGTTCTTCAAAATACTGCAGCCTTCATCAGATGTAGCAATTGCTCTAAAAGGTAATTGATTTTCTTCTTTTCTTACACTGATTAACTTTTATGCAACCAACATGCTCCTATGATATGGTGATCATGTATTTTTCTATGTCACCGACTACCTCCAAATACTGCAGGAGCAAGGAGCCTCATCCATGATTATGCTTGGGTAACTCCTGTTTTCACACAAATGCATATGCAAGGAGAGAGCTTTTTTCCCCACAAAAAAATTAATTTAATAGTTTTGTGCTTCAGAGGTCAGAATAACAAATAAAGAAGCTGTGTGAAATTATGCTAATCAGTAGCAAAGCAAAATTTACCTGTATGTTCCATGGAAAACACCCTAGGGCTCTTGATAATTTCTGTGGTAGTTGAAAAGTTACAATATAATGCATGCAAGGAAACTGCATAGGAGCAGGGTCCAGCCAGCCACATAAAAAAGCACAATAAAAATGTGGAACTCAAAAAAAGGAGAAACGTAGTTTTGTTCTTACTCATTGCCTGTCTTGAGGGATATTCCAGATATAAATTCAAGATCGGAATCTATATTTATCCTTACATGTTGCCTATAATTATTTTTTTATCAATAGGAAAGATAACCATAAGAAGCAAAAGAGGAAAGAAAGAATTCGTGTGAGAGCAACAAGCAAGAGAACAGTGAATGACTAATCAAGGCTGTTTATCTTTCTCTTCCCATGCAGGCAAGCAACTGAATATGGAGGGGAGAAAAGGCGAGGGGTGGGGGGGAGCTTTTTTCCCTAGTTTGTAGGCACTCCAATTTTTTGCAAAGCAGTTCCATAACTGCTGTTTTCCTAGTAAGTGCATATTACAGAGTTCTTTGTTGTTTCATCCAAACCAATGGGTCAAATCTTGATCTACTGAATCAGTGAGAATTTTGAGGCAAACACTATGGATGCTTTTTCAGCACTATGTTGAAGGCATTAGAATATGGCCTGTAACAGGCTCTCTATACAATCCATCAGAAGCCTACCATTCAGAGAAAAAGATCAGAAGCTTTTATTACTAACTACAGTGTCTATAATCTTTGATCTGTGATGTTAAAAAACACTTCCACAGAATATTCTCTAGTGAGCCACCAAAAGGCTATGTCTTTTCACTAGAAAAAGACATAGTAACAGAGAATTTAAAAGGCTGACACTGAATTTGGAAATTACTAAAGAAAAGCAACTTAGTATTTCTGCTTAGGTGTAAGATACTTACCTTACTTGAAGAATAAACTGATTTTTTACACAAGCAGTTTTTTCATTTATATTGTGACTTTGAAGTACACTGTCTGTTTGCAGTTCATTAACTGAACATGGAATATTACTCTGTTCACTTTGTCTAGCAGAAGCATTTACTGGATCCATAGTGTTCATTATTTCATTTTTCAGTGGAGAAGAATCTACAGATGGAGCAAGAACCTGATCATCTAACTCAGAGGTCAACTGTCGACAATGTATTTCTTTATGTGTTCTTTCTACATAAGTTTTTGGATCAGCAGGATTCACTTCATGGTACTTTGATGCTTCAATATTGGCTTCTGAAGATCTGTCTACAAATACTCTTCCTTGTACTGCTTCCTGTATTGAAAAATATTAGTTAGTGACTATACAAGCTCTATAAAAATATTAAATAAATCTAGTAACAAGATTAACTAGGATAGACCAGTCTAACTCTGAAGGCAAAACAAATTCCAGAGAAGCTTCAAAAAACCCTGACTGAGCTGAGAGCCAACAAGACAGCAGTGCTGCTGAAGGTGTTGAAGGCATAGTTAAGTGATAATTCCAGGCTGAAGCAATGGATTTGCTACTAATACAAGGCACTTATAGAAATTAAAAGATTTAATTAACTTAAGATCCAGCTAAATAACTCAAAAACTTGCTGTTCCACACCCAGAGATACCAAGTAGTTACACAGAACAAGGAAAATATCAAACAACTTTTTCCGCTTATGTTCACATTTTCCATTATCATCTATCCCATCATAGCTGTATAATCATGGGCATTTCATGCATGCAAATATTAAAATTATAGGTTTAAGTGACCAGCAATTAAAAATAAAACCAACTCTTGTTTCTCCAACCTAAATTATCTCAATTTTGTAGAAAACCTGGTCTTATAATAAACTAAAATGTTTCATAAAAATACAGACACCTGCATTCTCTGATTGCCCTGCATACTTCTAACTTTGTACGATATACAGTAATGGTAAAAGCTGCAGGTTGTAGTTTCACACACATCCAATGTTTTCTCTACTTTTCCAGCTCACACTGAAATTATCTTAAGAGCTTACTTTCTATTTCTCCCTAAACTCTTGAAAGATTTGCTTAGTTTTATCCTACTTTGGTAAAGAGGCCAACCTCACTGTGTTCTTTTTCAATCAAGTTTATTCTGTGAAAAATTTCTTTTGCTTTCTTCCAGTAGTCTTGTAGACTTCTTTTTCTGACCTGCACGTCCAACTCTTCTGCATTGTTCACATTTAATGAATTATCATTTATTTTCAGGGACAATTGTTCAGCTTTATGAAATAAAAACCAATATTATTATTGCAAATTTTATCAATTAACAGCTTAATAAGTATTTATTATATTTTAGTATGCTGAGGGACAGCCCCAATAATTTAATGCAAAATATAACCTCTGAATAATAATTTTTATATAACTTAAATTTACACATAAATGTTAATACACTTCAAATATAAACGGCAGCTAGAAGAGGTGAGCTTGCAATCATAGTTACTATTAGCTGGTTACACGATGCTGTGCTCTAAAAAATTACTTTATCGTTGACTTAATCATAACTCTATAGGTCCTTTACCAGTATGGATCTCCATATTAATGGACACTGAAAATCAGTGCACCTCCTCAATCTTAAAACTCTCAGTTATGTTTTCAGTATAAAAATGTAGAAACGTGCTTTTTACTAATTATCAGTTGTATAATACCTTCCATGCTTTAAAGGACAAGGTATCTTTGTTTCATTGGTAGTATTATACACTTAATTAAAAAAAAACTTAAACAGGATACTTCAAAATACACTCTACTTTAAAAATAAAGATCAAGATTTTTTAATATTGCAAAATAATTGTAGTCATAGTGATTTCAGGCTTCATTATCTACTGGTTTTGTCTCTAGATACAACGGTACATACGCAGGAAATAGAGTACCAATTGCGTGTTAAATGACAATGTTCATATTTTGCACATAATATATAGATAGGGAAAGCTTTTGAGAACTGGCCTTACATATGCGGGTTTCACAAATGCATTATTGCAACATCAATGGAATTTTTACTTTTCTTTTTTCTGCCTAAACGTCATAATCAGTCCATGGTGGCAAATACACAGTTTTTCTGCAGAAACAAACATCTCGGAGTACACTTAATTACAAAACTGCTACAGTTAAAATCATGTAGAAAGTCAACAGAACTTAAAGATGGAAATTATCTCTGTAATTTTTAAAGCAGTAACAGTAAGCTTACTCATTTGTTTGCAGTTTTGTAGCACGAAAGTAGCAGCTTTGTTTAGTTCCTCATCCTGAGACTCAGTTAATACCTGAATCATAAGTGGAAGACCATTGTTCTGGAGCAGTTCACGCTGGTTTTCTTCTAAAATAGGACATTGTACAGGAAAATAGATTGGTTTCAGCCTCATACACACTTAATCTTACAGTAATTTTAGAAACTAATACTAGTAACTTTCAGGGTAATTCTGAAAAAGAGATTTTCATTATGGATCCAAGCATGCTGTAATGACCTACTACCTGGGTCGCAGCAGAAGTGCTCTAGATCACACAGGATGATTTCACCATAGCTCAAAGTTCTTGTAAGAAAACTGAAGGACGACTGAGACAAATTCTATGATGGAGATCCAAACTCATTTAATTGTCACCTAAAATATTTTAATTATGGCTTCCATATTTCTTTTCCTCTGGTATATACTCCTAAACTATATACACTACATTTATGTAAGCCTTGAGATGCAGAGATATCAAAAGCTTAAAGTTCATAATTAGCAAAACTCTAATAAAATTAGTAGTTTAATCCTGGTCTAGCTAATCTGTTCCTCCTTGTTAACTATGTAATTAGCTAGATTTTTTTATTGTGATCTCATTTGCAGTAAGCATTCATAAAACTGACAACTTTCTAAAAATAGTTCTTTGTTGTCTGAACTTGATAAAACAAAGGAAGCGACAAAAGATGAAATATGATTGTTTTGTCAGTGTTGACATTTTAAGAAAAACTTTTATTCTGTTGGTTTAATCATATTTGTTTGAAAGACATTTTCCATTAAGCTTTGTTTCAATTAATTCTTCATGAAAAAGTGTCTTTTAAATTATCAGATTTATGACCTGCTGAACTAATTATTGAACTTGTTGTTGACATTTAGAGGATGATAATCAATCAGGATATTTGAACATAATCGCTTTTTCTTTAATTTCTGAACATACATGAGAAAAACCAGTAATATAAATAAACAATGATCAGTATGTCACAACCTCACATTCTGTTTGCTTGTACTACCATAAAATACCAACTTCAGTGTTACATTTCCACCAGCTATGCTTGGGAAAGCCCTGAGGAGCCTGGCAAAAACATTTCAGGGTTACCTACTGCTTACGTTACTTCAAAAACAATACTGTTATATAGCTTTTTAAAAAAATAATAGCTATGTAAACAGTAGACAAACACTGTATATATTAAGAGCCATCAAAATAGAGCTCAAAAAGACTTATTTGGTATGTATGTATTGTAGTAGTTTTCAGGTCTGGATGAATTTTACCCTGTGATACCTAAGCCCAGCTCTGAATTCCTGCATAATAGTCTACTTTTTTCTAAGCTCTTAAAGATACTATCTGTTAACAGATTTTAAAATTTAAAGATGGAACATTATAACAAGCATTTTTTCCGAATGTTAATATTACATTATTTAATAGACCTTTTTCTCATGTTCCAGTGTTGATGAAACAACACCATTGAAGTAGTTAGTGTATGAGAATTTAGTAGAAACTGACAGAAAGAAAAAAGAAAAAATCTTACCACAAACTTCAGTACAGTGCCCAATTGTTAGAATAATACTAATTTTTTCTCCAGTATCCAGAGTGTCATTGGACAGCAACTTCAGTAGCTCTGACACAGTGTGATACTTTGTCAAGACAACACTCATGGCAGCTATTATGTTGAAAATAATTTGAAGAAAAATAAACTACATAGTAAGGCATCATCCAAGTATAAAATGCTGTTGTTCAAGAGAACTCTACAGACCTCTAAAAAGCCTTGGGCCTGCACAGTCCCTCTCTTCTCTTTCATTTTAACTCTTCAAATTACAACACCCCTCCTGGTGCTGTAATTCTGCCCATGCTACTCCCCATATCCAACACTGCCCTTTCTCCCAGCTTGCGCTATACAGAGATGTGGTAGACAGGGGCTCTGCAATGTGCAAGTTTTGTAAACCTCTACTGAGTTTCTCCACATCCTTTATCAGTTCCAGAACGGAGCAAGAAAGAGGAGAATAAGGTTTGACACACAGTCTACCTGCCACAAACAGAGCTAGGAATGTTTCTGGTAGAGGGCAACCTCTTCCTGAAACTGGGAACACCGCTGCTAGTACATACATGCTGAAACCTCATCCTGTCACGTACCAACTTCTTTGAAACTAGACTCAAAACTAGTGCAGGTATATGCTTTAAAACTTTTTTGAACTTCCATTAGCAAGCACTTATGGCAGAAAAAATATAATCGTGGCCAACAGCACAGATTAATCAGGCTCATGGTTTCTCAAAATCTTCTGATGGAATAGACACAGACCTCATTAGGGTAGCACTAGCCACACAGTAAATCAGAGTAACAATGTGTTATGCAGACATAGAAGTTTGTTCAGCTCCACACCTGAGTTACTAAAGCCTCCTAAAGCTTACAAAGTTTATTAGCTTAAGCATAGGCCTACAGAAACACAGCTCTAACTCCAGGATCAAAGCTGACTGCTACGCCCAGTTCTCAGGTTTACTTACACAAAACTAGCTCCAGCATCTTATTTTTAATTTTCAGTATAGTTTAAATTTTACTGTGTTTATTTTAGCAACAATGGGAAAGTAACCCACCTCAGACGAACTGAATCATTCCCCATATACATATCTGAATTTTTAAAAAATGTGCAATATAAACTGGGATGTATATAACTCAATTGCCTTTTAGCGTCCATTCGTATCACTTTTCCACCAAAACCAGACTTTTAAAATTGCATTTTAAAATTACCATATATAAAAAATGGTAGTGGTCTTTTCACTTACAGTCATTAGCAATGCAGGCATCCAGAGTCTTTGTTACCACTACTGCAAGTTTTGTGCTTGAGTGACTCATACAGGAATCATGCATAAGATTGATGAGAACTTTAGCTAATGTATCCAATCCTCCAACAGAAACAAAATATTTCTGCACATATGCTTAGAGGAAAAAAAAAGAAAAAAGTGTCTTAAATAATACAAGTTGCAAATTGTTTTAGCTTTTTATCAATCATCACATTTATTCTGTGCATGTATTATTCATTACATTTCTACCCATACAACAGAACTGAAGCTGGATATATATTAATCTCAAGAAATGCAGTAATTGTCTTATACAATAGTTACAGGACACACATGGCCTTAATACATGCATACAAATGGCAAACATTATGCCCAAGTTCTAAGTCATTGCTTTCAGAGACGTAATAATGATAATATTTGTAAAATACTTTTAATCAAAATAGCTTCCTTATAGTTTTTACTGACCTTACTAAATGTAGCCAGTTGTGGCTGTTTGTGCATTTCGCCACAACGCAGTGTACGTAAAGATGGTGGAATATAGTTTTCAGAGTAAAAGTTGGAATAACAGCAAATCAATTTGTAGAGATTGACAAAAAGAAATAAAACATTTAACTATCAAATTAAACTTACTTTTACCAAAGAAAAACTATTTAAAGCTTGAGGTGAACTTACAGTTATTTGCAACTGTGAGACCAACAAATGAACAAATAGGACGAACTATCTCAGGCTCTGTGCAACTTTCGAGCCACTCTCTGGCATATGGAAAAACTGAACAGCAAATGTTTTGATTATCTTCTGGAAAAGTAAAAAAAAAAAAAAAAAAAATCAAAATGTAATATGAAATTTCAGGTGAACAGTAAAAATGAAAACAAACTGTTGTCACTTTGGAGAAATACTTTAAACTTTTTTCATAATTTTAACAGCAACACTTACCATTCTGAGGATTGTTAACACAAGCACAGAGAGCACTGCAGACTGAAGACCACAGCTGATAGCACTTATTAGTATTTTCATCTGACAGATTCATCTCAGATGTGGAAAGTGTTGTTCTGTTAAGAACAATGCAAACAAGTCCCAAATAGTCAAGCAAACATAAGTCCTAAATAGTCTATCATTTTTCTGTTTGAATTGCAACTGTGTACCTGAATAACCGTAACAGAAGACCAATGCAGCCTGTATCTCTGACATAGGTTTGCCCACTTTCTAAAAAAGAACACATACAAGACTCCGAAGACACATGCAACTTAAGAGAAAATCTTAATGTCAAATTTAATTTACATACGTGTATTCTGTTTCTATTTCCTAAGCATTATATGCTTAAATGCTTATCCCCCAAAAAAACAAAATCACACCAACACTGGCAAAAATGTTCCATATCTTTCTGGTTTTTTTTCCTATACGTGGTCAGAAACTACTGGTTTGTATTATTTTTTTTTAAAACTATTATTTCCTTTTCAGAACTAAAACACTTTCTGCCATTTAAGGAAATCCCAGTAAGCTATGATCTACTTACACACTTTGGGTTCAGTTACATGCAACCATTCATCTTTATAAATTAACTTTACCAAAACATTATTTGTTGAGCATTCCAAATTTCTGTACTACAGATTGGCAAAGAGAAAAATTGATGTTATAAAACAGAGGGAAAAAAAACAACTCACTGTTATTTGAAACCAGTACTAAGATGACATAAACAGACATTCTTTTCAAGTTCACACCAGAATCCTTATTCATTAACAATAAAATGAGGTCTTCAAACAATGCAGAGGTACACAAAGTTTGTTGACAATAAACTGAAACCAGAAAATAAAAACCATTAAGTCCTAAAGCAAGACATTCATAATCCTAAATTATTTTTGTAATAGAGTAACTAGACTCTCAGTTGCATCCAATATGTGGTGAGTGGAGACAAAACATGACTATAGTGACGGAGGGCTTCCCCCTGTAGCCAGCTGTAAACCAACCAGTACCTAGGCAAACTTTGGAATAATCTATGAGTCATTTAACACTTGCTGCTGAGGAAGAGTAGTAGTACAGCTGTCTGGTATCATAAACACATGCTATTTACACAAATCAGCAAGGTGCTTCTCCAAATCTGGGGATGGACAGTAAAGCAAACAGTAGCACCTTTACTGCCCCTCACTTGAGCTGATAATCTCGTAATCTGATTTTTTTGAGAGAAAAAAATAATGGAGATAAAGCAAAAGTAGTAACATGGGATCATAACTCACTCAGAAAGAACAAACAATATTACTTATTATTACCATTACTCTCTATTATAATTCCTAATGTAAATAAAGCTGCTTCCTTTACTATGCAATGAACATTTGACTTTGCAAGATCATTTATAAACATCAAACCACCAATTTCTCGAAAATATTCACTTGCTTCACCTATAACAGAAAAAAAAAGAACAAAAGTTAAACTTTTGCTTTTGTTTCTCTGTAAAATGAAAACCTTCCAAGATTTTATAACTTCTCAAGCCTTACATCCTTTAGATAATTTTTTTACAGTGACAACCAGCTTCTTAACATATATTGCAAACAGAAAATTGTGTTGTTTCTAGGGAAAAATGCTTCTTACTGTTTTGTTGACAAATTGAATAAATAGTGATCAAAGCCTCTTTCTGAGATACAGGGCAGTCCATCTGGTATTTAAGGCATTCAAGGAGTAAGTTCAGATCTGTTTTCATATCTAAGAACAAACACAAAAAACTTCATGTAAGTTTTCTTTATATTAATCTATTTAGTATTACAATAAACCTGCCCAAAAATGTAGTATATCTATGTATTTAAAGGAAAAAAAAAAGTGAGCAAAAATGGAGCTATGCCACTTCTATCCACTTCTAAATAACAAACATACTTAACCTAAAAATATTCCTCTCCATAGTTTATTTGACCATGATTTCCTTTGCTAAAGTAATAGCCCCCTTTTAATATTTCTTTCATTACTAGTAACTGTTAGTGTGATGCAAATTACTAAACATTAAATTCACAGTTGCAAGGTGCATTAAGTGTATTTAAGTGAATAATACAGAACCATGAAAATACAACTGAAAATCTACAGAGTGAATAGGGAAAGAATCCAACAAAGCAAGGCTTCCTATATGATATTTAGTTAGAGAACACTTAATCACTTACCATAGCAGCTAAAATCTTGAATCAGGTTGTTAGGTTAGCAAGTTAACACAAAGCATTTTCTGGGCACCTACATACAACCCTAGGTAAGTAAACCACTTTGAAAATCTGTTTCTTACTCTTTGGGGTATAATAAAAATTTTATAATTATTTGCAACAGTAACAGCAGATACTGTATATATATTAAAAATTTGTAAGGTTTGGGGTTTCTTAAAGAAGTTAAAATACAATAAAAATATGGGTAAATATTAGCAAAAAAGGTGACTTTGTGGTGGTGGTATTTACTATTTGAAGGTTTGTAATTAGATTTGTCCTTTAGCTATCCAATACAGAATCCACAAATTTGGCAACAAGGAAAGTGAACATTTCCCCAACAACTCACCACCCCATGACAGACCTATGACAGTCTAATAAAACTTTGTAAAATTGATGCAGATAATAAATGAAAATTACATTAGGTATCTTACCACACTGTTTTTTCTGCACCTTTTGATTTTCCATTTTTGGTTGTATCCCTTTTCTTGTTCTACAATAGCAAGGAAAAAGTGTTTTCTTTTCTGTTTACATTAGCAGTGTTTGTAAGACCATATGCAGTATAAATTAAATAATTTTTCTTAAAATATATTCCAATTTTCTGGTTTTACACTATCATCTGACACACACACAGAGTTTAATATGCTCTTGCATGGCAAAGATTTTCTTTGGAAATACAGTATTTATAGTTACACTGCATTTGTAACTACTGTGGTGTTATGTTTTGAAAGCTTAACATCTTGCAGAAATCAGATGATTCCATGCTACCGCTGTGTGGCACCAAAACCATCTTTGTCATTAAAACTATACCTAGCTCTGTGTCGTTTATTACAATAAATCTGATCCAATTTTCCTTACAATAGGTTGCCAACTCTGTCATCAGCCAACAACTAGCAGTAAGACCATCAAGTAATGTTATGTGGGGATCAAGTGTGCCTGACATCCACTATAAAACGTTCAACCTCCTACTGCTACTCAGTGAGCCACTAAACCATTACTATGTTGTTTTATCGGTATTGATTAAAACCAAAGACAATGAGCATGAACAGAGATGTTATTTCTTAAACTAAGAATTTATTTTAGTTCACCAAAGAAATTATCACATTACGTGAACCATATAAACCAGAAAAACCCACAGCATTGATTCTACATAAACCTAATGTGCCAGCATCTGAGAGTTAGCTGAGCAGCAGTCAGAATGAAATTCAGGTTTGGAAGCAGAAAGATTGTCACTTAACCACACCCCAAGTCCCAAACACAAAGAAAAGTTGATGCAAGCATCACAGTAACCTATTTCAATCTCTCAAAAATTATTTAGCTCCAGGTAGAAACTTTATATCAGTGGTAAATCCATGTTAATAATAAATTAGTTATCCTTCTGAAAGTAGAGCAAAGGCTCTAAGAAACATCAGTGTCATCTTAATGAAGACAGTCAGCCCTGCTTTCCATTTAGGGTTACTGATTGCTGCCATTCCTTTGCTGCTTCCATTAGTTCATATGCTCCACACACAACCTTACAGTAGCATTGGTGGAGCATATGTTTTGAGAGGAAAAGTTTAAAAGTTCATCTTCCTTTACCCTTTCAGAACTGATAACATATAGGCATTTCATTTTCTTGCAGATCTAACCGTGCCATAGTAGCGGAAAGCTTACAAGACTTCCTCATCTCCTTTTGCCTCTACTGATACCACTCTGTTAGCCTAAGAGAAAACAAAAACTACCTACATACTCCTTAACAAAAGAAAAGCTGTAAAAATGAGCTGAGTTTGGAGCTAATTTCATTTCAGTAAAGTTTAATTAAATACACATTTACACAACTAAAGAGCCTTCAATAAAAGAAGCACAAGTTTTTTTAAACACTATAGAAAAAAATGGCTTGACCTTAACTAGATCTTTTTCTTTTGCGACATACAGAAGGTACACAAAATAATACTTACAAGCCAGCCTACATTAAAATGCAAATAGCTTAACTCTGTTGTGGCATCACAGGGCAAAGATGGAAAGATGAGTAACAGGATTTGCTGCAACAGACTTCTGGCAGATGTTGCATATAAAAGAAAACAGATTACCTCTTCCCCTCCAGTAACATCCCTTCAAACCTCAAAAAAACACTCTTTAAAAAAAAAAGTACAGATATATTAATCTGTTTGTTCAGCAGCATTAGAGCACACCGCTTGAACATGCAGAAAGACGAACACAGGAGGTTAGGGAGTTCACATGGAGGCTGATGGGGACATCCCCAGTCAGTCAAGGCCTGGACTGCTTCACTCACCCCCGCGCAGCCACACCAGGACAGAAACTGCCAGTCTGGGGGGTCTTTTTCCTTTTTAAAACCCAGTGGTCAAATCCTGAACATTGGAAGAAGTCCGGATTGTTGGTGTCCTGTTGAAATCAAAATTCACACCAGCAGCTGAGGAAGCATCCGCTAACTTTTGAGAAACACCGTCCAGCGTTAACAGACCTTTGAAGTCCTCCAGTGCTATTTTAGCATTCATCCCAAACCTTCTCCCTCTCAAAATGATTTATAGCTCGTCACCAGAGTTCGACTTTGAAGCAGAAGTCTTAACAAGTACTCCAGATCATCCCAAATATAAAAAGAACAGAGAGATTTGTAAAAAAACAAAAAAAAAAAAAGAGGGGGACCAAGAGTCTAAAGATGAAACGGCAAAAGCATTCTTCTGCCAGAGCTTTTGGGAGGGGTGGGGAGTACCAGCAGGATCGGAAATAGGGCTCTGTTTAGCTACCTGTTGATCCGGCAGCGGGAGCGGTTCTGGTCAGCCACGAAGGTGGCCCGGGCCTCCCCCCCCGCCGCGCCGGGCCGCCACCGCGGTACCGGGCCCTCCCCGCCGGCCTGAGGAGAGCGAGACGCCGCCCCGCCGCCCTCAGCCGCGCGCCTTTCCCGCCCCGCCGCGGCGCGGCGCGCGCGGGGCCCTCAGCCGCTTCCCCCGGCCCCTCCGAGGAGTCACCTCAGGCAGCGCCAGGCGCCGTCGCCTCGGGGCGGGGAGGCACCGCCAGCCGCGGCGGCACCGCCAGCCGCGGCCCCTCTCGGGCACCAGGAGATAGAGCCCTGCTAACCTTCTCCCAGCGCTGTGCCAGCCTTAGCGTGGCTCCAGGCCTAGGCTAGGGGGAAATCACTCGGGTTTCAACGCAGCTCGGTTTCCATACTCTGCGTTTTGGAAACCGCAACAACGCCACAAAGCGCCGTTAGCCCTCATCTGACATTTGCCAGACACAAAGGGCGCAGGAAAAAGAATCTTTCACTAGATGAATACAGCTGAAAGAACCAGGCTTTCAGGCACACAGTCCCTTTCCCTGATGTCGCTGAAATCAATAAGAAGTATTACAGCTTTCCCTAGCTCTTCTCACAGTTAGATACACCATCGTAGTTACGTTAGCCTTTTTGAACCTGTTGGAAGTCCTCCCCCCCTCGGTCTGAAGAGCAGCTTTTATTAAAAAAATCCAGCTCTGCTGCAAACCAGGTAAGCCAATCTGTAAATGCAACTTACCATGCCAAAGAACAGCTGCTGCTTTTCTCTTTCAAAGGTGAAACACAAAATTCTAGATTAAAAATATTTTTTCAGTATTTGGTATGATTTTATTTGTCCTCAGGAAAAAAAAAAAAGATAAAATCGTTACAAATAAAATAACTTTAACTTGCAGGTAATACAGAACAGTCCAGTCAGTGGCAGACCACCACAGTATTTACAGGACACAGTGGCAGCGCCTGGTGGCAACAAATGCGAGATCGTTATCTTACAGCTGGAAAGTTGCTGAAGTCTGTGACATTCCACTGTAAATATAGGTGTTATTAAAAATTACAAACTGCCCTGTAATGACTTTGATAACCTCCTGTGCAGCAGCTCCTGCAAAAGAAAAAAAAAAAAAGGTAAAACAGAAGGTAGTTAGCAGGTCATACTTAAAAACCAGTAAAAGAATGCTATTTATCTAGAACTCACTACACAGGAATTATTTTGGAAGCACCTGATACAACTCCTAGGAGGAAAAGATGCCTTTCAGTACTTCCTAGTATACACTTTGCTGTATACGCTTTCTCTCTCTCTCTCCATGTACGTACACACACACACAGAGTAAAAATGCGTGAGCAGACAGACCCATGCAAGTTGTGACCTCTCTAAATGAAATTGAGAAGTTAAATTTTAAAAAAATCACATACAGTTAAACTGTAAAATAAATTGGTCACTTCACTATGATCCCTTTGTGTTCTTCTGTAGTATGAAATATTCTGTAATTTCTTAAGAAGATGTCTTTACATATTTTTCTAAAGCACTGCAAATACCAAGGTTCACTTAATCAGAAAAAAAATCCTACATCCACAGAGTATTTAATACAATTATCTTCAGCACCGCATGAAGCCAAATAAAGATAAGTGAATTGATACATCAATTTTGAGCATCCATTAAAACATATATTTAGTTTTAATAATGCCCACAGGTTGAATTAAGCAATCAAGGCTATTTACATTTAATAGATACTTAAGTGTATTGTGTTATTTTAAAGGAAGGTGTGTACTGTGTTAATTTTAATGTTACTACAATTATTCCTTGCCCTTTTTTTTTTTTTTAACTCAAAGCCTCTTTCAAGCACTTTATTTTTAAACACACTTTTAAGCTACTAGAATTGATCTACTGAGATTATTTTTTAAGTTTATTTGCTTTCTTTTACTGACTCTAAACCCCTTATTGTGTCCACTTTTTCTATATACCACAGGAGGTCATATCTGGAGAATTAAGGGGAAGGATTTTGTTCTAATAGTATCTTTGACTACAGTCTGTGATGGGTCTTTGCTCTGACAATACAAAGTAATTAAAGCAGTGGAGATTTTGACACAAGTATGCACTAGAGCAGGTTGGTTTGTTTGCATGGACCTTAGAAATACAGTGATATTCTTACCTCCCATGAAGGCAGCGATAGCATGTGGCTCAGCAGCTCCATAGCGGCAACTGGATAGCAAAGTAACAGTCAGTATTTTCAGGTCAGTTTTACAGACAAAGTGATGCTTAAGATATAATACTTACAACTCATGAACATAGTCATCTTTCACCACTACAGACAACCCATGTTCTTGTAAGAAACCAGTAAGGCATGATTTTAGTTTTCCAATATCATCTTCTACCTGATAGTTGTAGACACCTGGAAAATTAAGTTAACCTGTTTCACCACAGAACTGTAACACCAAAGTTAATGGGTTCAAATGGCAGTGTAAGTATTTTACTTTTCTGAAAAGTTTCTAAGCCAATTAATATATTAAATTATTAATACTAGACTAATAATAATTGAATATTCTGTTGATGCCACTCCTGATAATGACAAATTACTGCACAGCTGAACTGATTCATAATCCATGCAACCCATTTCAGTGGTATCAATTCAGATATCAATCCTTAAGTTTCCAAAGAGAAAAAATTCTCACTTGAATTTTCACATTCTTAAAGTTGTATTAATATGAAAACTAACTACAACTAATGCTATATTTGTAGTTTATAACTAGTATTATAGTAACTATTGGATCTTTGTATTTCTTTTGATGACATTAAGTAACTCTTGTATTAACATACCTGGGTATCTACCATGCTGCTTATAAAATCTGTCTACAGCCCGTAGCATCAAGTACAGCACTACTTCACTGTCTGGGTTGTCCATATAGGAAACTGAAAACAGTAAGAGAACTGGTTAGCTGGTACAGGTGAAATGGAAAAAGAAAGGTTCTGAATTAATTGAAATCAAGTTATTTCTCATGTGCTTAAACTGTAAAATGTGCAGTAAAAAGGAATATTAATGAAAACAACCTGCAACTGAGAATCTCAATTAGTCAACTGTCAGATACACAATTTTGACACCAGAGTGTATGACAAAAACATATTGTATGTATTTGATATAAACTGTTCAGTGAAGATACTCAAGTTTCAACTGTGACCGCTGCTATAACATTAAACGGGATATTCCTTAGTTATAATTTTGTGATTTGAAATGCATGCTCCATATTTAACTGTAATGACCAACTATAAAACAGGTCTTAAATCCTTTTACAGCTCAGTAGTCCTTCTAAATACTAACTACTACTTCAATCACATTGCATATTACCAACTAATTCAACGAGCTTTCACTTAAATTATAAATATTACATATGTATACACAAAATGTTTTCACTTTGTATATACTTTTTGTCCAAAACATTCAGAAGACTTGTATAAGCTTAATTTAAACAAACTTTGATTAAAAGTATTTCCAACTTTTTTTTTACCCCTTTTAACTTATGCAGTTCAAAAAAATAAAACGCAATATTAAATAACTAGTTTGCTAGTTCACATACTGAAAAGATAAGCTGAGAGGGGCCAAGACAATTATTCTCATATCTTTGGTCAGGTGAAGGCACCTTTCCAGTTCTGTCAGAAATAATTGAGGTACAGAAAGGAGAAATTTGAAGAAAGCTATGTTTTATTTATGTACTATCAAAAATAACATCTGCAAGAAAAAAAACCCTGAAATATGCACCAATCTATAAGGTCACTTTTGAACTTTCAAAATCAAATTGAATTCAACAGTCTAGACTTAAAAAACCCCCATACTTCTAGTTGACGCCAAATTATTAAACTGCATAGTTGACGCCAAATTATTAAACTGCATAATGAAGGTGTAACATACACTTCTTTTTGATCACAAAACCATTTCCCATTGAAAATGCAATTAAAGTATGTGCCAAAAAGAAGTACTTACTGATTTCATCCTTGTTAAAAGTGTTTAAACCATATTCTTCAGACAGAGATCTACATCGTACTACTCGGAGGAAAGCTGAGTTGCTGCCTAAGCAGAGGGGGCAGAAAGGAGAGCATAAGACCTACTTGAATGCATCACCAATTACTGTATCTTTGTAAGTCTGTATCTCTATTGTGTTAAACATGAAAGATTAAAACTTATCATAATTTCACAAACACTTTTCTGTTTCTTCCAGTAGCTTGCAGTAATAAAATCTACTGAACTACATTTAGGTCTATGATCACAAGTATTTTAGTGAAATACCTCATGCTTATTTACTTCTAGAATCTAAACATATCTGCCATGTTAATGTAACAGCTCACAACACATGTAGCTCTTCTATACCAATTCATCAGTCACAGCCATCAACTTCATGTTTTCCTCTCCCATGTTGCAAATGAACACAGGTTCTTTTCATCTTCCACTACACCTACCACTGTCTTGCATATCCTCAATTAATATTCTAACAGTATAGCTATGAGCGGGAAAAGGTTCTTCTCCAGTATTGCTGTTATGAAACAACCCAATGTGTAGCTACTACCTAGCACTCAAAAATGAGGAACTGTGAGGTTCTCAAAGCTCCCAGCAAACTCTATATTGACACAGGGGAAGTGTGCTCTTAGATACATGCTTACAGGAAAATTTTCCGGTTGCAGGAGACTTAGCCAGGCTGCTATGTGGACACGTATACACACCAAGAACAGACACAACCAAAAATGCCATCAACAGTACTACTCACTGCATCACTGTTTTACCTTTTCAGACTACCAGAAGTTTACAGAGCCTGCACTCTGAAGTCAGTATCACAGAATGGGCAAGGGTGATTAAGTACTAATCACAGAAAGTAGAGGACATATGCTACCTGTTCTTTGGACCTGAAAAAATACCATCTTTTAAAAGCCAAGCTTTATAAACTCACTATTGAGAGATGCTGAACATCTGTTACTTCTACTGAAGATGAGAGATGCAACTGCTAAGCACTTACTTGAAAAATACAAATATTGAGTTACTGATTAATAACTACATTATCATTCAACAGTTTTTGATTATTTGATCATTTGCATAAACACAGCAACAGAATCCAACCATACTCACAAAGCAATTTTAATTCTCTCTCTGAAATAGATTCGGGTGCCTAAAAGAAAGAATATACTCATTCCAGTACATACAATGACCAGAGAATTTGTATTTTCAGAGATACTCATATATTCATTGTGAAATAACTAGTTGTTCTTGTAAAAAAAAAAAGTATCTTAAATTGTAAATAATATATCCCTGTATGCCTTTTACTTTTACATGACCAAACCAAGTGATAAATAAAACAGACTACACATACTAAATTTCATTAGAATTTTCTTAAGCCTTTTGAAGAGAATGAGGTAATTAAGCCTTCTCTTTTCATATCTGTCTCCTGCGAGTTATTTCCATACAGAATGTCAGGGTAAAAATATTTCTATCTTGTCAGAATGACTGTACATTTGCAATTACCTTGCCTAGGGATTGTAACAATTTAGCAGCATGGTTACCCACAGCAGCAATATCCTTCTTTGCTTTTTCACGGTACCTGTTAATAATAAAGAAGTCTTAATAATCATAGCATAAAGCCAACTTCACAGTTAAGACCACTGCTTTTTGTTTCATATTATAAAGACAAAATACAAGCCACATTAATGGAAGTGAGCTATCTCAAGGCCATGAATGCGCTTACAGACTCCCTGCATGACTGTTTGGCATGGCTGAGCTGTTCACTAAATCTGTGGCTTAGAAACCAGTTAAAATTAAAATGAATAGTACTACAAACAGTCAGAAGAAGAATATTAAGTAGTTTCAGAACAACAGCTATATGTCCTTCATTGGGCTTCTAATATTTCATTAATTTCTGTATTTTAAAATTCGTAGCCATAGTATATTAGTTCCATTAAGACCTATGACAATGCAAACATCTCAACAACACAGTATTTAATAAAATTCAATTTAAGAGCTCATTTTAAGGAACTGTAATTGTTTTATCTGCAAATTAAAACCCTATAATGCTTATTGGAATTGAGAACTGAAGTATATAATGATCTGGCAATTCAGGACTGATGCTTATAGAAATCAGACTTACAAATTAGGGTATCTCTGCAAATTCAAGCAATTATGGTTTCATTTAGCAAAATAATGGTACAAGTTCTTGGCTTTACTGTCATTATACAAAGTAAGTTCCATAAAGCAATAGCAATCAATTATTTTAGACATGTAACAGATTCGTACTTTTATATCCATCTTTTTAATGCTATTGTCACAGATCTGAGGAATGCACTTCTAAAATTACAGATTTCATTTTGATTAGTAAACACTAATTAAGGCACACAATTTTTCTAGCAGAGGCTGTGTTTCAGAATCTATGGAGAAAATCAAAATCTATTAGAAAGAATACTTTCCTGTTTGAACAATTCAACAATACAATTGCACAGACAATAAATTTAAGTCTTCTGCAAGATGCTGCTTCATTTTAAAGATTAAAAAAAAGGGAGGAAGAAGCAATCAACTGCAAAGAAAATGTGGTAACACTAAGAAAGTCTTTTGGGCCCAACAATTTGCATCATGTCCAGGATGCACAGGAATAGTACATTCATGTTGAGGATACATGCATTCAAAGATGCCTTTCCTAAAATCTCAATCCACACTGATGCTGTTTAGAATTTGCAGTTAATGTTTATTCACACCTTTCCTTATCCACCAAGCAATCCCTTCAAAGGGCATTAATTAGAATTAAGTATTTAGAATTAAATATCTAGGAAACCAGAATTTCTGTAACCAAGTTGACATATATATTGAGGAGAAAAACCAAATGCCATGTTTAGGCAACAATTTGCTTTGGACAGCAGTAGCTGGGCTATGGGATCTACTATCTATAGTAAGGTCTTTACTAGATCTGAAACTAAGAAAAGTAATCACTCGCTACCCAGCCTCAGGAAACTGGGATGCACTGAAGGCTTAGGCACCGGTTCCAAACAACAGATAGCATCTATACAGGGATCAGATAGTCCCAGGCTGCCATGCTTCCCACACCCCTCCCCACCCCAGTCCCACATACACACTTTTTTTTTTTTTTTTAAATACAGCAATTCATGCACTTTGTGAGGTCTGAAGTCAACACCATTTACTATCATTAGTAACTATTAAAGAAAAAATTGTAGACTTACACATTTTGCAATTTGATAAATTTATTGGAGTCTGCTATCATATCAGGAATAGTGCCCCGGACAGGCAAGCTTCCTTGCCCCTCATTTGCCACAAACTCCTTTACAGCTCGAGCCAAAATCCAGAAGGAGGGTGACTGCAAATGCACAAGAGACAGTCATGTACACAAATGTTATTTATAATGCTTTTCCTACATTTAAGCCTTACCTTTAATTACTTGTTACCTGCTCTGTGAGATTTATGCAGCAATCATCATTAAAAATCTCTTCAATGCATCTTGGAATCTACAAAAAAAATAAACTGGGTTTATATTTACTTGACTTTTGATTTCTTGATCTCAACACTCGTTACATAAGGGAGCCAACTCTAAGCAACCTGAGTTTCATACCAAAATCTCTTCTGAATCATACATAGTCAGTGCTTCTCATATTTCAAACATTAGCCCTGCCTGAGAACAAGGCACATGTTTCTGATCAAGATGAATGTTACTAACAAAATCTCACCTTATTTCCATCTTCTACATGGAAGACTTAAAAAAAACTTGCATCAGCAAAAGGTACTACCGGTCCCAGCTGTCCATCCTACCTGCCAGAGGCAGAGGAGCAAAAAGGCTGGGGAGGTGAAGAGGGGCTGCAAAAGTGAGTGTTTTGACTCATCAACTGCTGCAGTTCTGTCTGGCTCATAAACTGAAATAAATCACTAATAGCCTAGGACACGGCTTGTAGTGGCTCAGATGTAAGCACTAAGTTTTACCTGCTGCATTCTTCGGAGATTTAACGTGACTGTCCGAGCAAGGATCAGCACAGTTCAAATAAAAATGGAATGTAGCTTTTGCAATTTACCATGGATAAGAGATTAAGAAAATCAGAGGTCAATTCTAAACCGTGAGTTACTACTTCAGGATTATTTAAAAACAATGAAAACTTCACTTTTAATGTTTTTAAGCTTGATCAGTCTATGAAAGGAATTTCATAACGTGTTTCTTCAAGAGGAAAGCACTGAATTTGCCGAGTCAAAAGTCCCTTGCAGCATTTAATTTCTATACAGAATAAATACTATAGCAAGCAGCTTCAATACAGCACAACTTCAATAAATGCTGAGTCTCTCTCCTAGCAATGTATTTAAATCGGACATCATCCACACTAGTGACTGCTCATTCTTTATAATTGTACCAAGCACTTTACAGTTCAATCTGTCAAAGAAAATCTGATAAAGTCTAAGACAGGAATACACTACTAATGAACCCTGGTTACTGAGTCATTCTATACTTGAATTCAAGTCTTCAGGAAGGAAATGTAGCTTCCTTGCATGAGCAAGGAAATAAGAATTTCCATAAGTTACAGTGCCATCTAGTCTAGGTCTATTTTACTACATGATTTCAACTCTAAAAATTGAACTAATCCTGTTTAACCTAAATATAAATGTTGCAAATGGAATTCCTGTCCTAAAAGTGCATAGTATGTTTTGAAAAAAAATGAGGTAGTTAAACATTTATATGACAAAACTGAAGAAACTTCATTTTACCTCTGTGGTATTTAATGCTGTGTTCACATTTTTTATAGCTTCTTCAAAGTTTTCCTCATCTTCTGGGGTCCCATTTTCATTCTTTAAAATACCTTATTACAAAAAAAATTAAAAATACACAATCCTCTGAATTACATCTCATCATTTACATCTTACCAATAGAGCAGACTGGCTTTGGATGTATTTGTGGCATAATAACTAATCAGCAAAAAACTGAATTACCAGTAAGACCTACTGATAAAACTAACTACATACACATTCTGCATTTGATTAATTTTCCCGTGATGCTTAAACAGAAGTTATTCATCACAAAAATACCAGTTTATTTGTGTGAGAAAGAGAGTAAAGTTTTATAATCACTAAATTGAAAGAGAGTAAAGTTTCATAATCACTAAATTAATGTAGATGGTGGTAAATACACAATTCAACTCTCCTTCCCATCCCCAGTCATGCTGTGTTGTTTTTTCGTCAGATTTGGCAAACACTTATGAACCCATACAGCAAGCTAGGCCAAGAAATGGACTCTGCTAAAAACCTAGCTTAACCAAAGCTAATTACTACAGATCAGATCAGTTCTGTAGCCCAACCTGGGGATGACACAATCACTCAGCGATTTGCACACAGGCCAGCTTTAAATGAGGAAATGCCAAAAATCCAGTTAATGTTTTTATTCTACAATCATTTAAGATGATGTATTTCTAGATCTTAAAAACGCCTCAATTTCAGCACCCGCAAAAGGTATTAGATTGAAGCATCTGCAAAAATGAAGTCTGTTCACATACTGGTTATGGTGTATTCAATAGATACATAATCTTTCTCTCTAAACTAGTTACTTAGAGCTGCAATGATTAACAACAGTTTGGTGGGTCAACTGACCAACCAAATACTTGCAGTTTTCAATCACTTGCTTTCTGCTTTGCCACATTTTCCGTATTAAATAAACATTTTCCACAGGATTTTCTCTTAAGGCCTCTCCTCACACCCAAATCAAAACATATTCTTGATCTTAAACAGCAAACAGTAAGAAACTGCCAAACTGCATTTATAAGCAAATCTGGGATCTTAAGATCCAGCTGTATAAAACAATGACTTAGCAGAGGAACTGTACTGTATATGGTCGCAGATTTTCATAAATAAATGCCGAGAGAACTTCTGATTATTTTCCAGACATTGCCTTATATGTTTCTGCCAGTATGAATAAATGACTCCTAGGACATATATTACCTTGCCGAATCAGTTGTCTGAAGGCTTCTTTTTCTTTGTAACTCTTGGGCAACTGATCACTTTTCTAAATTTAAAAACACAAAAACATTTTGTCTTTAAAATATCTACTACTAACCTCATTGTGTTCAGACTGCTGAACTCTAGAATTTGTCATTGTTCACATACATTCACTTGTATTTCAATTAGTAATTTTTTTTAATGATTCCACCTTGTTTTCTTTCTTACACTGCCAAAATAATAATCTAGTTTAGAAAAGACATATCTAAAGTAATAATAATAACAACAGACTGATGACTTAGTCAGTTTGGAATATACCTCGTTGAACCATTTTGTTAGATACTTGGCTACAATCACAATCCATGGAGTGTGGCTATGGTCCTGTAATTGAACAGAAGAGAAATCTTTGTCAAGTTGTGAAAAAATAAAAACGGGAGACAAATTAAAAACCTATTTTAAAAATGTAAACTGCTAACATCCTTTCCACTGTTGTAAAAACACAGGACATGTTCCAGATTTTGATTCAGAAATAATATTCACTAACTACTATAAAACAAATCATTAAATTATTATTCCTTTACTAAAAGAAGGGTGGCTGAGCCAAGTTCTCCAATGTTTTTCTGGAGCAGAACCTAAGTTATGCACAAATATCCACACTGCAAAACTCTGCAGCAGTAGGTAATCATAAAAAAAAAAAAAGGAGGGGTGGGGTGGGGGGTTAGAGGGAATCAATCTAACAAAAGATCAAGTCATCCAAGAATATTCCTTACCTCAAGACCCCCACTTGCTTAAGATTTAAATACAGACTGTAACATTTGGGGCAGAGGCCAAAAATAGTACCTCATGACTGATTCTACAGTTGCCTCTGCTCAGATGAGACTTGGCACCAAAAAAGTCATCTGCCAAGAGTAATTTTCATAGAATCCCTGTTCTATGTCTGCTTCCGTCTTAGAGCACATAGCACAAACCACATACCAACCTTTTTGTCCATATGATCCAAGTCATAAGACTGAACATGTTCCCTCAGCTCTGGAAACGGTTTGTCCAGTCTCAGATCTTCTAACATATTGTCAGGATGAGATTCAACAACTGTGGGAAAAAAATTACACAATGCATTTCACAGTTTTATGTCCGGCCTTCAAAACAGAGCTATACATCAAATGCAGTGCATCACCTGCTCAATTAACTGCTTAATTCTCAAAATTAGTGTTTTGTGTAAGTCAGCTTTAAAGTCAGGATAATCTCCAATTTTACTATTTGTTGCAGTCCATAATTTCTACAGATTCCTCAGAGAATGCTCCTGGTGATGAACTGCAAACTATGTTAAGACTTAACAAATACTAAATACATCACCAGATTAAAACAAGTAAATAAATAAAAATCAAAGTGACATTATATACTGAAGCTTTAAATGTTTTAGAAAGGTCTTTATCTCAGAAAACCCTCTAACCTGTATGTTCTTTAATAATGACTCTCATATAACCAACCAGTCCATAAGTCCTGCAGACCAGCAGAGGAACATTAGAATTCCAGAGAAGTTCAGCCAAGCGCAGCAACGTACTGTAAGGGAAAACATTTAATTTTTTTTCAGATGTACAAGAGGACAACAGTTAACTAAACTATAAAGTTAACTCTTGTACAAGTCACTTGTGAAAGGGAAGTTTTCTATGAGAGAAGTCTAGTATTATGATTCTAAGCACATATAAGGTGATTAATTTTATACATGAATTTACACTAGATTAGAAATAGATTTATCCATTAGCTTACTTCTATTTAACTCCATCCTCCCAAATGCTCCAAATATCAATTAAACAAAAAACTTCAATGAGTTGTGAAAGAAAGAAAAAAGAATTAGATCTGTAGGGGCAATTCCAGTCAGAGGTTTTTGAATAGCATGTAAGAAATTCTCTTTATTCACAAATGCCTGCAAGGCAATCACCACTTCAAAAAGGCAAGTTGGCTCTTATTTCTGCAAAAGACTGTATCTCTAGCTCCTCTGTAAGTAGCGGGAGGGAGAAAATATATAAAGTATGAACAACAGCCACTTCCTTACAAAAGCAAGTTTTAACTATTCCTCTATCCAGCAACCTCTTGCCTCTGGGGAAGCAGCTTGTCTACTGAAACAGAAGCATGCTCTTCCCCAAGTTTCTCAATACTCTGAGAGTTGACATTTTTCATCTGTACTATTTACTGGAACACAGCATCCAAGAGGCCTCTCAGCAGGAAGAGGTTAAAAAAAAATAATCAAGAACTTCTGGTCCTGACAAAGTTTATATGGGCAATACAATTACATCAATGGGTAAAATGGAAAGAGCTATATAAAGGATAAAATACATTTGCAAAAATCTAAAGGTATCACAGACCGAAGAATACTTGTTACAGTGATTCTGGACCAGGAACAACTATCACTACAAAAGGGTACTTGACACAGACAAATACACCTGGAGACAGCACTTAGGAGTCAGGCATGGATCTGAAAGAGATTTTAAACTATGTATTAATATATAATCAGGTCCATAGTAAAATGCCATCATTTACTGTAACCTTCCTTCACAATGACAGTTCTGTTTTGCATAAGTTTTCCTGCAAGAATATGCCTGCAGTTGAAACATGCTTTTACAAAATGAAAACAAACAGACAACTTTAGATGATTCTTTACCTTTCTGGTAGTTGCGTTGCAACCACCAAGTTAAACCGATTAAAAAAGGAAGGGTCATTGTCTAGAAGTTTTTCTGGACTCTAAATAGTAGGAAAAAAAAAAACGTCAGGAAACACTGTGAAAACTTCTGAATACACAGCAAGTCTGTTCAATATCCACTGTAAAGTGTTAAGTGAAAGCTATAAAATTATCATGAAGTTATAAAATAATGTTTAAAATACATAAATTGACTTTTTGCAAATAAGTTTAGATCTTCTTCCTCAAATGTCATTTTATCATGAAGCTACTCAAACTGCAACATTACAAAGACAACATATAGCTATTATTTCATACTTTTATCACATTGCGTAACAAGAAATGTACAACTAATTTAGGACGACAAACCTCTTCAACAAAGTTTCCAGAAACATCACTATTCAATTCTTGCAGGAGCTCAGTGGCACTCTGGGCACGATTCTGTTTTGGAACAATCAAAACAATGTTTAACCTCTTGAAATGTAATTTATATAGTGTATCAGCACTACATATGCTACATGCTTAAAAAAGGAAAAAAAAAAAAAAAAGAAAAAAAAGGACTTCATCATAAGCTAGGATTTCTTATTCCAAGCCTTGCTTATCTGGAGAAAAATAAATCCCTTAACAGCAGGCACTTGTTTGAGACCATTTTTAGTGATGTAATTTTTAAAACAAGAATCATGTGACAGCAGTTTATTAATTTCAAGGAGTTACCTATGCCTTTTGTACTCTCTTGTTTTTGTGATTCCCCCCATCCATGTCTCTACTCTTAGCTTTACTCCTTCAGCCACAATTCTCTTCCACCTTATCCTTCCAAAGATTTTCTTAACTATATCCTGTTCATTTTTTCCATTCAATCTTGCCAGAATTGAACTTCTCTTCTCACTTACAAGCAACTAAAAAATAAGCATGGGGAATTTTGCCAAAGAATAATGAGATTTTAACCTATGCATACAAGTTTTTAGCATTACTCATAATACTACATTTGAGTATTTACTCAACACTTTCATGCTTTCAATACACCTAAAGTGCCATTTTTTATCTCCTTACCTGACCAATATGGCTTTTTTGTAGAAAGAAACTGAAAAGGAGACAAGGAAAAGAGTTACATGTGAAGTTTTATTTTGAAGAAAAACAACATCAAAGCTACATTTTGTAGTGCAGAATATGTTGCTGACTCTCATAAACAACAAACCAAGTTCCCCCTTAAATCTGCTTTTCTTCTCCCCACCACTGTTATAATTTTCCTCATGATCAGTTTCTGAAGGAAACTTTCCAATGCCTGAGCCACAAATCTGAAAAATAAGACAGGCCAAACTCATCTAGAAGCCAGGATCACACTGCAGATTCTTTTTCACTAGGCTAATTAAAGTCCCATTAGTACTCATTTCTTCATGTAATGGAATATCTTTCGCCCTTATATAACCCCTTTAAGTAGACAGATATTTGTAGGTATCTACCTGAACCATAAGAAAATGTGATCTCGAATTAGTAAACAAATTATTTTTTACAGTATTTGTAAAGAGTTTCTTATCCTTTCCCCTGCTGCGCTCAGCCTTTCAAAGCTATGAAAGCTAATAAATGGCTACCAGTCACAGTTCCACAATGATAAATTAACAAAAATTGAGTTATTTTCATCACCAAAATTACAGAAAATATATTTAGCCATGCTAAAACACAAGCAAATCTTGCACTGTCATATCTCAAGATTACAGCAAACAAGTTATTTTTACGTATTTTTATACTGAGTAGACTATTGTCTTTATAAACTTGATGCATGAAGCAAAAAGGCCTGTAAGATACAGAAACAGCAACTAAAAAGACTATGTAAAATTTAGCAGCTAATATCAAAATGATTGTGCACGCTGTGTATGTCACAAACACCCAAAACCACAAAAGACTTGAAGAAACATATAGAGGCTTTTAAAATTATTAAGAATTTTAGAGGATTTCTTAACAAGTATAGAGATGGAACTACTTATGAAACCCATTATTTCTCAATTTGTATCGGAAACTAGTAACAAACCTACTTATTTCCAACATCTTCTCCAGAGACCCGATTCCCATCGACAATTGTAAATGAACCAATACCTTGGGGGAAAAAAATTTACTATGAATAACTAGGCATTATGAAACTATCAGATACATTACAAAGAAAATACAGAAGACAGATGTACTCACCTGGTAGCACTAAGTTTTTGAGTATTTCAGTTCCTGTCGCCGTTGCGTTTATTACACAAACATGGGCAGATTCTAAAGCTTCTTGTCCATGGTCACCCCACAATCTATATTGGGATGGAAACAGAAACATTCTGAAATTATTTCATGTCAGGTTTTAAAGCCAATATAAAGAAACAAAAAAAAAATTAAACAATCATAAATGGAGGCTAGCATACTACTTTCCATTCACTGTTGAGAGGGCCTAAATAGCACTAACCAAAATGAGCTTTCCTTAAGAAAACTTACTGTGACAAACTTGAAACTTTCTAAAGAGCAACCCACTTTTACTGACATTTCATTTTCTCCTTCTTTAGTCTCTACACCATATTAACACGCACACCTTCTTCCGTTGTAACATATTTAACTTTTTAAAAATCAGCATGGATTGAAACACTCCTTACACAGTCCTGAAACTGAATACTCTCTTTTTCATACGTTTTATTATAAATAATACATTTTTATAATTTATAATACAATGCACTGAAACATACAAGCAGATGGGAATCAGTCTTGATGAGCTCGGTAATGTATTTAAGACACCCGTAAAATAACATTCAGGCCGAAATCGGGACTTGACTGTACTCAAACCACAAAGGCCCGGCTGACTTCACACGGGCACTGGTTTTACTCTCTTCAGCGGCAGAAAATAAAGTTACTGAAGAGACCCGGCAAAGCATTGTAACTACTACTTTCAAACGCATGCAAGCATGTGAAAATTAACCCGTGCCATACTCCAAACACCGGCTGGCTCCAGTACAAGCCGCCCTCCCCTCATTTTTAAGCTTCACTCTTTCCTGCCTTTTTCCCCTATGCCGGCACAAACATTCACGCAGCCGCTGGCCGGCCCCGAGAACCGACAGGCCCAGAACGGCCCGACCGGCTCGGAGACAGCCTCCTCCCCGCCAGGGGCTCCCCCCGTGCCCCACAGGCCGCGCCCCGGACGGCCGGAGCCCCGGGCGGGCGGGCCGCCCCTCTCCTCACAAGCGGCCGCGGAGGCGGCCTGTGGCTTGAACGGGCAACCAGAAGCCGCGGGAGCGCCGGCTGCGGCCCCCGGCCCGGCCCGGCCCGCAGCGAGAGGCAAGGCAGGGCAGGGCCCGGCGCCGCGACAGCCCGCTCTCTGCCCGGCCAGGACGACGACGGCGACGGCGGCCCGCCGCGGCTCGGGGCCGGGGCACGCCACAGACCCGACCCGGCCCGGCCTGGCCCGGCCTGGCCCGGCCCGGCGGTACCTCAGCTGCCGGTCGTATCTCTGCTCCTTCAGGCTGGCCCTGCCCGGCTGCGCCATTGCCGCGCGCTCCCCCGCGGCGGGCGCTGCGCAGGCGCGGGCGGGCACATGCGCGGGGGCGCCGGACGGCTGCGGGGAGGGCGGGGCCGCGGGCGGGGCGGGGCCGTCTCCTCAGGGCCGGGAGCCGCCCGCGGGGTGAGGCGCCGCGCCCCGAGCCCCTGCCTCGCCCGGGTCGTCCCTGCGGGAGAGGGCCGGCGCCTCCTCGCCCTCCGTCGCGGCAGGCCCCGCGAACAGCGTCCTGCGGCTGCCTGCTGCTCCCCGCTAGGCCCGGCCCGGCCGACCCGGGGTCCTGGGCCCGAGGCTTCCCGGCCGGTATCGGGGGCTGCCTTAGGCTGGGCTGCGGGGCTGCAGGATTCGTCCCGTGGCTGCTTTTGTGAGTCGCGGGCGCTGCCTCTGTCTTGCGTGGATAGGTGAAAGCATTCCTTTGCTCTGACACGGAGATCTTGCCACATCCGACGGTCGGGCGACGAGAGGAGCTTGCCGTCGTTGTTCAGTGGGGTTTGAGATGGCAGTTTGGAAAACGGTAGAAAAAACCTGTGCTGACAAGGCAGGCCTTGATCTCTCTGGGGAACACTGAAGCTGATGGGAACCACGAGCGTAGAAACAGAGGATGCTCTTTTCTTCAGGTGCATGCTTCTAAAGACACCGTTCCCGGAATCTGTGTTCAAAATGGGTGTTTCTCTCCATCTCAACCCTCTTTCTGCTATAAAGTTTTGAAGCATTTTACAGCAGTCTGAGTCAGAAGCCCTGCAGATGCCTGCATTCAGAAAAATCAGTTTAGATGTATTTTGCAGAGGTGGTGTACATTATTGCAATTATTTCTGTTTAGTATTGAGACAATAAAGTCTGGAATGTGTTGTGTCTATGTACTTCTGTTACGAAAACCTTTCCCCATAGGATCGATATAGATTGTACTATGAAAGTGTACAAAAAAAGAGAAAACTTTCTTTAAAAATTTCAGCCAACGTCTCTGGCACTAAGTTTCAACAACAAAAGAGAGGTCCTAAAATGTGTGCATCGTTCCAGCTGATTTGTTAGCCCATAAAAGGGTATTCTGTTGTCCTTTTTATCTGCTTCTCTTTAGTAAATTTTATTTGCTCCATATCTGCTGGAATGAAGTACGCAACAGTGTGATTATAATTTGGTGTTTTATACCTTGCAGGTGACGTTGTAATACAATATAGTGCTTCCTCTTTTGTTTTCCCATATACAGTATCTCCTCCAAAGTTCATTTTTCTCAGGCTTTGTGTTTGCTGTGTCACAGTAAATCCTTCATTCTGTTGACATTTCTGTGACTATTGCAATATTTGTAGGAATGTTTTGTTTACCAAAATCAGAAGTTGTCTCTTTCTGTTCTTGCTATCTGCTACAATTATACAGTTTCAACTGGTAAAACCATAAATTGTAAGAATTATTACTTCAGACTTGGTTCCAAAATGTAGTTCCCATTTCTGGTGTAAAGCAGCCAAGTGTGTATAGCTTTAAAAGTCAAAGACAAGGAATAATAAATAATGGCATGTGGAGGCTGGGAAACTCCCAGGGAGCCAGGTATCCAGTTCTTCTTTTTCTGCCCCACTTCCGCAAGAATGTTCCAAATAAATTCCTTCTTTCTTCTTGGCCCATATTTTATTCAAGTTTTTCTCTTGCAAAATTGTCTGTTAATTTTATGCATGTCCTTTTTGTCCTTTTCTTCTCAATCCCTTCTTTGCTTAGGGACCATTTTGGTTTGGTTTTTTTTTTTCTCCTTATGCCAGGAGGAGATTCCCAGTAAATAAATGTTGAGTTCTTTCCCTGAGAAATCTCCTGAATCTCACTGTGTAGCTGTGGGAGAAGGATTACCACTTTCAGCTCCTGAAGTTACACTGGCTGCATGAGAATCTCAATATACAGTCATCATGTTTTTATGTTTGCAAAGAAAAACTTGAGAATATAAAATTTGAAATTTCTGTTGTCAATCAACAAGCGTAGGCACTCAATTTTAAAATAAAATACTAAAAAAATTTTAAAAAACAAAACACCTGGAATGATGCTGCTTTTTAATGTCTAGTGTTGGCAGTACACTCTCCTGTTTATGTGTACCTTGTGAGGTATTTTTGTGCAGTCTCTGTATTCATTATAAATTATTTTAACACACACATAAAGAACAGATGTCACCTTAGTATAATTCCCATTTGGAAACTGCCAGCATTAGTAATGGCAATGTAAGAAGAGAGAGGAGCCACCTGGATAAACCAGATACTCTTTCAAGAACCTGAGGTGTAGGCAAGCTCTGGAGTGATGAATGTTTTAACATTTAATCTGCTCCTACCTATTGTACTTCAAAGGCTCTAGAGTGAGCAGCCTGTGCCCAAACTGGTTGTATTTCTCCCATATTTTTGTTAATAGGCAATGACACATCAGACACACTCGTATGCATTAAAGAAGGCACATGACACCTCATTCAAATGTATGTAGCCATTATTAAAGATGCTCAGCATAATAAGCTCAGATGATTGCCAAGTTACTTAAGCAAATACACTTAGAGTGCCATTTAGCCATACACCTTGGAAACAAATAACTATTCTTTCATTTTGCATCTTCTAAAATGCAGCTCTGCCCCTCTATAGTGATGCAGTAATATATAGCAAAAGCATTATCCTTAAGTGACATGATCTCGTTGTGCAAATACCTCCCAATGACTCCAGATCTGTATTATAGAGACAACTTGCCTTAGAGATTCAAAAATCCAATTTCTTCAAGCCTGCAAAGCTTATTATGTTCAACTTCTATTTGGCATGCCAATCTTGAAGCTTTCTAACCGTAATGGTTAGTTCTTATGTAGCAATTTTAATAAAAGGAGCTCAAATTAAATCATGAAGAAAATTATTCCATACATAGGGATGGGAAAACTGAAGCATTTGTTGTTAGTTCTGTATCACAACATAGTGACAGGTTCAGAAGAACCCATGTATTTGTCCTCAGCTGCTCCTCTGTTCACTCATGATTACTGTCAGAGAGGAATAAAACTGTAAGTATGAAGACTGGGAAAGACAGTATTGTTCTTTAAGTAGCTTGAAATGCTTCACTGTAGTGGATGGAATTATGTCTTCCTATCATTCACTGCTAAGCAGACACTTTTGAGATGTAGTCAAAGCCCATGAGAAATTTGTGGAAATCAGGAGTGCTTCACTTTTAGCTCAGCATTGGAGAAATCCACCCTTTAAGCACCTACCACTCTGTTGTTCTCACTTCCGTAAGTTCATGAGAGATCTCCTTGATTCAAGCTAGTAAAATTGAGATCAGAATTAGATTACTACCACAACTTTTGAAGTGATAAATGATAATTTGAGGACAGAATCAGTGAAAATCCATTCTTAGGGGCAGCCAATATCAAGAAGCATCAGGGTTACAGACTAATGTGATATTTGTATAAGCAGCAGTATTACCCTAGCTTTAAGGAAAACTTAATATTTTCCTCAAAAAGAAAGAAGGCTGATTGGATGGGGAAGCACATAAAATTGTCACATACACACTGGCTATCATTTATAGCTAAAACTTTATTCAAGCTATTTTTTTCTTTCCTCTCAAGTATTGTCATTCCCCTTTTTCACTTTTTCTAAATCAAACCATTTAAACCTCCATTTTGTGGAGTCCACTTCCTGCCATGTCTTCAGCACATCTTCTCTTGTCTCAGAGCTCTTCCTATGCCCTGCCTTTGTAATCCACATATGTAGACATCTATGTGTTTTTGAATGTGAGAAGATAAATGCTAAAGTGGTGAACGGTGTCAAATGCATGTAGACATTGGGCCACTTCAGTGGCACTCTGCCCTGCGAGCGAGATCTGAGCCTCGGTTTTCAAGTTTCTCTTGAAAACACTTGCCCAGCATTCTCTACCTTGCATATGGTTTTTCCCCAATCTATAATCTGCTTTTTAACATACAAAATTCCTCCTCCATTTCTTCTTTTTGCTGGTAAGTTGGTATTTTTTGTACTATTTCCCATGGTCTAGAAAAGCTTTCCTGACTACTTGCATCTGACTGACTCTGTCTACCTCTAGCTTCCCTGTCTACAAACACAGCACAGAGCCACACAAGAATAAGAACCAAAGCATCACAACTTCTCAAAGCTCATTTGTCCTAGTAAGCAGCAAAGTATTTTAACCCAGTGGCAGCGCAGCTGTACTACTGCCAGTATTTGAGTCACCATGAGGACCTGTGTGTGCAGACTATTTGGCCACAGACACAGCTGCAGAGTCAGTGCCCGGTGTGTGTGTGTCAGGCCTATGCAGGGACCTGAGTAGATCACAGTAGTTTAACAGAAATAAATTGAGAAGTCGACCTGAGTAAGTCGTTGCAGAAACTACTCTGTGGCCACCTTTAGAGCTGTTTCATCCCTTATTGAGTGATTTAGCTTGCACCAGTGAATCTCAAAGTTTTTACAGCTGACTTCTATGGAAAACTCCTGAAAAAGGACATGAATACTTACAAGGCAGTACCACAATATAAAAGTTGCATAAAATGCTTTCATTGCTTTTTTTCTTCCATTTTCTTGATTGCATAATAGAAGAATCCCTACTTCTGTTTGCTATTGTCTTTGTGAAAATCAATATGTTTATAAAATGTAGCCTTGACAGACAGCATTTCCTCAGATCTAACAAAATTACTACCAAGGAGCCATTTTTCTTGCCACAAAGATGTCTTAAGACATTTTACAGCTGCAGATTGGGTATCTCATTGTAGCCTCTTCATGGTTTAGCAGGGTGCAGGCAGCTACTGGATCATACCAGACAACTGAGGCTTCACAAATCAGCTCCTTTCTCCAGTCTGCTGTGTTCTGTTCCCTAATATAACGACACTTTTCTTTTTTGTCTTTTGAAAAAGTTTCTTTAGCATTACCAACAACAAATCAGATTGCCGATTTGGTCTTAACTGGTGTGATTGTTACCTTTTTCCAAAGTAGCACAAGTAATTGTTTCTGAGATGAGAATGTTCTCCATATCATCTAAGCACTGATTCTGAGGTTTCCGTTACAAAGCAGGTGGAAACATCATTCATTTTCTGCAGCTGGAGAGCGTGTTTAAGAGAAGAGAGGCGGTAGCTGGGTGCTGTTTCCCCTGCAGAACAAAAAAGCGAGAAGGGCAGCTCCCCTTACAATCTGCACACGCGTTACTGCGCCCTGACGCTCAGAGCAGGTTACAGCTCTTGCTTCTTCGTGGTGTAGAATGGGAGAATACTCCTCCTTTTCCCTAAATTTGATCCCCATGCCACCCGGACAGTGTCGGTTCCTCTCTAAGTCCTGGGACTTGCTTCAGTTACTCGGTGCCCCATTTTCCCTCTCCCGTGCCGAGTGAGCCAACGGAGCGAGCAGCAGCAGGCGCAGCAACGCCGGGGGCAGAGCAGGAGGAGCGCGGTGCTTTCCCTGTCCTGCAGGATTCGCTTTGGCTGCTCTGTATCTTTAAGGGGCTGACCCCATCCCACGGTGAGCCGTTATAAAGGCAGGTAAGCAGCCGTGCCCCGAGCAAAGAGCTGAGAGCAAAGCGGGGTGCAGCTCCCCTGTAATGACTGGCCACCACGGTTGGGGATATGGGCAGGATGACGGTAGGTTATGGCATTTCTGCGCTGCATCTCTCTATCTTCCCCCACTCGTTTTCTTTCTAGAACTGTTGCCTGAGCCCTGCAGAGCTGCCTGCATTTCAATGTCTGCAAGCATCGGTCATATACAGCAGGTAATGAATTACCTTATTGATAATAAATAGCACCCAGAAAGTGGCACCAAAAGATGCACAAACTTAAGCCTGCTGCCTTTCCTTGTTGCAATCAGTGCTCCTAAAAGGAGGGAAGCAGTACTGGGGGGGGGGTTCAGGCTGCAGGTATTACAGATGGGTCCTTTTCCCAAAAGCTGTTATGAAAAGGATTAACCGTGTCTGTGTCTCCAAAAGCAATTCTTTTAAGTAAAGAAGATTTAGTAGAGCAGTAATAGATCTTCTGATCCTGTGCAGCTGTTGAAATGTGATATCTAGGCTTCCATCGAAGTGACTAAAATATGGTATATGTTATATATTTCTAGAACATCAATAAATTGTACAGATCAGTATCAGGAATCTGTTATGGAACAATTTATGCTTTATGATTTGACACTTTTTAATTTAGTCATCCTCCTTTGCTTCCCACCTCCAAGAATGTGTGTCACAGAGTGAGAGGATATGTGAAGCTACTGAAAGATTCCCATAATAGTGTATTATAGCACCTGTATCCTTTACAGAGAAGGATGGATGAGTGCCTGCTGTTGTCCAATACAACAGTCTTTTGCATAACTTTCAGGAGTGTCTCCCTCTTTTGACAGCAATTATTTTAGCTGCTGAGTGTCCAACAAGAGTCTTTCGCATAACCTTCAGGAGCCAGTCTCTCTCTCCCTCTCAACAGCAATTATTCTAGTTTCTGTGAGTCCCAAAGCAAGTCTGAATTCTAAGTGAAGCTGGTTAGTGCTAGTAGATAGTGTTATGTGTTTGGGCGTATCAGTAGTAGTAATAAAGCCATGCATATTCTTATGAAGCTTATAAGAGACAAATGGTATTGCCTAAGCTTGTGTAACAGCATTTAAATACTAAATCTGCTTTATAGGCAGGCTGAGCAAAGATATTCTGTAAGATCAGCTTTTCAGAAAATGCCAGAGACAAATGAGTATAATGGATCAGTGTTTTTGTTACATAAACTCAGGGAGGGTAAATACCTGTGCTTGATTAAAACAGTTTCCACTTGTGAAAGTATGTGAGAATGCTACAATTAAAAATGTGCCTCTTGAGAATCTTAAAATAAAATTGTTACTGTTAATACTTTAGGAACATAAGCAGTAGAAGAATTTAATTGCTTCTTGCACTACCATACCAAAGTAGAAAAAGAAGTTGTAAGAATAAGCATTTCTTTGATACAGATAAGGTTTTGTTATCTCAAACGGGATAAGAATGTTCCAGCTCTGGCAGTAGAGAGCTGTGTTATTAAATTGGTGTTTCTCCCCACTCTATTGGGGTCAGGAAGTCCAAAAATGTTAATTATCACAATGTACCCTTCACTCAGGGTAGAGAGATACCATAATGGGCATGAGTGTAGAATGAAGCTGCCTCAAAGATTTACTGCAGTCATAAAATGGTTTTAAAAATAACTGCATAGTCAGTAGCTAAGAGATTGAGTCATCTGCATCTAATTTGAATCACTGGAGCTTTTACACTATCTTTCCCAGGAAGAATTAAATGCTGTTTCTTTGGGGGAGTGTATGTGCGCATGCAAGTGTGTTTACATCTGCACCCACCTTGGAAGGTTTTCAGATACCTTAGCAATGTAACTACAAACTCTGCAGAAAATTAGTAGCACAAGTAACTGAAGATACAGCAGTCTGTTGATGTGCTGTGATTTCCTCAGTGTGTTTTGTTCAAGGTATTTGAATCCCTCATCTTGTTGCAGCCTGTTTGGGCTAATAAAAACCCACCAGCTTAGAATTTAAGTGGACTGCTCAAATACCAAACTTTCAAGTCGCTTCTGCTCAGCAAGCTTTACTTCAAGTCTCATGAAAACCTGTAATGATTATCTTGTGTATAGTAGGAACAAAATAATGGTGCTTTCCTTTCTTTCCTTTTGAAGGACCTTCAGAGTGGCACAAATCTTATCCTATTGCCCAAGGGAACCGCCAGTCACCTATTGATATAGTTTCTGCAAGAGCAGTTTATGACCCTAATCTGAAGCCACTTATTATCTCCTATGAATCATGTACATCTCTCAACATCTCCAACAATGGCCATTCAGTTATGGTTGAGTTTGAAGATACTGATGACAAGACAGGTGAGACTAACACACAGCCAACTAATGTGGAGTACCATTTTGTGACTTAGTGAGGGGAAACAATTAAGTACATCCTGTATAGTATACTTTATATGATGTATAATTTCAGTTCAGAACAAGACATATGACCAGAGCCCTTTATATTTTGTGTTCTTGAGCCTCGCATTTCTTGTCACTTGAGTCTCTCTAGCAATGCAATATTGCACAGCAGAATAGCGTTTCTGCATTAGGAAAAGCTCTTGCATCACAAAAATCAGAGGTTTGTTTGCAGTGCTTCTCTTTTAAATCGGGGTTGTCAGTTTGCTAGACAGGGAATCCATGCATCTCTCCTGCACTCTTAGATCACATCCAGCATGTAGAGTAGGTATGTACAGTCCTCACTGCCCTGTTGCCATGATAACCCAAACCAAAGATGCTAACGCACATGCTAGGTCTGTCTGGCTCACTGCCCAGTGTCCATCCACAGGGGTAGGGAAGAGAAGAGGATTACCAGAGATCAGGTCATACAGCCTAGCCATAATCATACAACTTGGTATAGTGACTATCTGGACCAGTCACTGTTACCTTGCATCTTTTTCTTTCCTCCCTGCCTCATAGCAGTTCAGTTTCTACAGAAATTATAGAATTCTGAGTTGGTAGCAGCTTGTGGATGTTGGACTATCTGCAATTGTATATTATTCTTGTCTCAGCTCTTGGCAGAGAATATACATGATTTAAGTGATTGATTACTGCTGCTAATTTTACTTCCATGGTAGACCTTGCTTTTACATCTGGGGAGTAGGGGAAGAGCATTCAAATGGAGATGATAAAGTACCTGGGAAATGGAAAGAGTGCATTTAAAACAAACAAACAAAAAACCCTCACAAACAACTGAACAATTTTTAAACCTCTCAGCTAATTTTTGTCTTCCATTTGGGTGTGTTTACTGATTCTAGCTACATAGGATACCCTAGATACTCAAAACAAGTTACTTTTTCTGTGGAGTGACTTGTCTGTGCTTGTAACACTTTGAAATAAGGGCTGGGGGTTAAAATTCCAGCCATTTTGTTTAAAAATTTCTCTTCTGGAATGAATCTAAGAAACTGCCTAATTGAAGGGTCATGTTTTTGAGTGTCTTTACTGAATCTGAAGACTGGATGTGCATTTTCCAAAATCTTACTACACAGATCCTTCAAGCATGTTACCCTACAAAGAGAATTTGTAAAATATACTTGGAAGTGTTATCTCAGCTTGCTAACTACTTTCGTGCAATTGTAAGCTGAACAATATCTACAGAACAGTGAACTTTAACCAGCTTTAGAAGTTTAAGAACATCATCTATTACTCTGCATTTAGAGATACAAACTCAGAGCACATGCAGGAATTAGGACCTCTGCCCTTTCTACACTAAGCACACGCCTTGTTTTAATAATGCTTTCAAGGAAGACTGCTAGGAGTGGAAAACATGGTTTAAAGTGTTTTTAGTTGTGTTGAAATAGATCTAGTGACTCACAGCTCTGCATAAATGGCACAACAGAATTTTGACAGTAACCCATCATAGCTAGATTACTTAATATTTGAGACAGGTGATGCATTCCATTGCTAAGTTCAGAAAAACATACTAGGAGATACTTATATTCTTAATACTAAAACCTTTGCTTTGGCAAGGCCAGTTTCCTGCATAAAAGCCAGCTGGAGCTATGCACATGTGGTAGCACTGTGTAAGCCCCAGCTTTAATTTTTTAAATAAAATTATATGGATTACACTGAGGATAAGTACTTTACAGATACTAAATGTAATTTTAAGTTTCTTAATATAAGACTGATCAGGTTTTCATGTCTGGGCAAAATTTATTTGATTTAGTGCCATATAAAGTTACAGGAGGATTACTGATGCTGTTGATAAAGTATCTTCTATACGTGGCGTCTTAAATATTCATCTGTTCTTAAGTGTTATTTCTAAATGATGTGTGAAGTTTCTCTGTAGCATTTCCTCATCTTTATAAGGTGATTTGAGATTCTGAATGGTGTCATGTAAAGTACAAGCTATTATATTACCTCTTCTATGGGATCAGGTATTTAAAGGAAACAGAGTATAGGTAAACTCCACTGGAAGTAAAGGCACTCTAAAGAGGAAATTATTACCTTGATTATCAGGTACACAGTTCAGCTATCTACACTCTTGCACAAAATCTCAAGTAGTACTGTCAAAAATATTTTAGGTACATGAGTTTCAAATTGTGATTTATTTTTTAATATACAACTTGGATTTATTGTGTTTTACAGGAAAAGCATAACCATAATAATGGCTACCATATCTTCATATGTCAAATACACTCTTTCAAAAAAGCTACAGAATTCTGTACAAGTAGCTACTCAATGTTTTTAATTTAATTTTTTACAGGTATTCAGGTGCTTTCCATTACAAAATCAACCCTTCTAAATGTCTGGATGGTGCATCGCTTTCATATTGGCAACTGGGGATGCTGCTGGCTTTTTTCCACTGTTGTGCCAAAAGTGGTTAGTTTTTACTCACAGGAAGGTAAAAAGCCAGAATGCTTAAGATTTTTCCTTTTTTTTTTTTTTTTTTTCCTGCCTAGCAATCAGTGGTGGTCCCTTTGAGAATCCATTTCGACTAAAGCAGTTTCACTTTCACTGGGGGACAAAGCACAGCCAGGGATCGGAGCATACAATAGATGGCAAACCTTTTCCCTGTGAGGTAACGATGTGTTTTTACAAATGGGATTAATTCATGTAAAAGCTGTTGACAAATGACTTTGCAGTGGGGACTGGTTGTCCCTTAGGATTCTGATTGCTTACTCACCATGGTTAGGTCAGTACAGACTTCAATAAGAATTAAATGACCATGCTGGTGCTATCCATAGCTTAGAAATGGCTTCATCTGGGGGCTCTTGAGAAAGTTCTGCAAAGCTAGGACAAGGCACAGGCCTTTCCCAGCACATTCTATCCCAAATACTACAGTAGCATAGCATCCTGGAATCTACCAATGAGTACTGGAGCATAGTGCTTCATGGGATGAAGGCCTGTACCAGGGAAATTAGGTCACAGGTTAATGCCTGATTTGTTTCAAATTAAGGCTGTGTGGTGGGTTGACCCTGGCTGGATGCCAAGTGCCCACCAAAGCTGCTCTATCACTCCCCCTCCTCAATTGGACAGGGGAGAGAAAATATAACGAAAGGGTCATGGGTCAAAATAAGGACAGGGAGAGATCACTTGCCAATTACTGTCACAGGCAAAATAGATGCGACTTGGGGAAAATTAATTTAATTTATTACCAATCAAATTGGAGTAGGATAATGAGAAATAAAACCAAATCTTAAAAAACCCCACCTTCCCCCCACCCCTCCCTTCTTCCCAGGCTGATCTCCACTCCTGATTTTTTTCTACCTCCTCCCCAGCAGTGGGGCAGGGGGTTGGGGAATGGGGGTTGCGGTCAATTCATCACACGTTGTCTCTGCTGCTCCTTCCTCCTCAGGGGGAGGACTCCTCACACTCTTCCCTGCTCCACTGTGGGGTCCCTCCCATGGGAGACAGTCCCCCATGAACTTCTCCAGCGTGAGTCCTTCCCACAGGCTGCAGTTCTTCACGAACTGCGCCAGCATGGGTCCTTCCCACAGGCTGCAGTCCTTCAGGCACAGACTTCTCCAGCGTGGGTCCCCTGCAGGGTAACAGCCTTCTTTGGGGACCCCCCTGCTCTGGCATGGGGTCCTCCACGGGCTGCAGGTAGATATCTGCTCCCCTGCAGACCTCCCTGGACTGCAGGGGGACAGCCTGCCTCACCATGGTCTTCACCACGGGCTGCAGGGGAATCTCTGCTCCGGCGCCTGGAGCATCTCCTCCCCCTCCTTCACTTACTTTGGTGTCTGCACAGTTGTTTCTCTCACATTCTTACTCCTCTCTCTGGCTGCAGTTGTGCAGTCCTGTGTCGTCCCCCCCCCTTCTTAAATATGTTATCATAGACACGCTACCACCACCCCTGATGGGCTCAGCCTTGGCCAGTGGTGGGTCTGTCTTGGAGCCAGCTGGCATTGGCTCTGTTGGATGTAGGAGAAGCTTCCAGCGCCTTCTCACAGAAGACACCCCTGTAGCCCCCCTGCTACCAAAACCTTGCTGTGCAAACCCAATACAGTCTGATATATATAAACTTTTTTTAGTGTCTGCCCATGCTTATGGGCTGGTCCAAAAGACTGAACTTCTCATCTTTCCTAAGATGCCTTTGGAGCAAAATGTACATGCTGTTTTGAACAACTGTTAGTGCCTGTTAACGTGAGACAACCTATGTTCACAGCTTCTATCACTAAGTTGTTTAATTCTTATTTGTTGTTTTTCTTTAAAGCTCCACTTAGTTCACTGGAATGCCAGAAAATATGCAACATTTGGAGAAGCAGCAGCAGCTCCAGATGGCTTGGCAGTAGTTGGTGTTTTCTTGGAGGTAAAAATCACAAAAATAGCATGTTTACATGATGAAAAGCATCATGCTGTCAAGTGTTTGAGAACTAAGCCACATATTTAAGACGTGCTTAAGGAAAACAGATGACTTACTGGAAGCAGTAACTCATTGCAAATTGCTGTTAAACTTTAGTAGGAATGTTGAGATTCAGATAAGAAAACACCTATTCAAAGCATAATTACAGTTGTTTTTATTTAACCTGTCTATTCCATTATTTTAGATTGGGAAAGAGCATGTCAATATGAACAGACTCACTGATGCTTTGTACATGGTAAAATTTAAAGTAAGTTTTAAGCTCTTTAAATTTAATTGTTTCTGGGATATCCTTTAAAAATCAAGTTCATATATGTGTTTGAGACAAAAAAGGAAAATCACCCACCACAAATCCTCCCATCATTAGAACATCACTGTAGTTGTATTCTCCTCTTCCCCTCCAAAGTTCATCTTATTTGCCTGATCTTGGGTGCCTCCCAAGGCTATGCTGACTCTGCTGATCATTCTAAGGTTCTACCTTTCCCAGAGTATCTAAAATCAAAAGCCTCATGACCCTTCAGGTTCAGCTCTTACACTCAGCAAAATAATCCTTTTCTATTGAGCCTAGCCCTGAACAAGTCAAAGCTGGCTGTCTATCTTCTGCTGGAAAGCTCTGTCAGAGGACAATCTTAATGAGGTCCTGAGCTAGTCTATTCTTACAGTGGTACCTGAAGGTGGTCTTTAACCAGTTGTATCTCAGAGCTTTGCTGAAGATTGATACCTGCTGCACTTTCTCAAGTGCAGACTGATCAGACAACTACAAATGTTATCCTTTCTGGATTTACATGAGGTTAATGCATTCTATAACAAGCATAAGTTCTAATATGTAAAATAAACTATATTTTATAAACTACAATACTTCAGTGGGCATATTACTTCTCACTCCTCTGTACATGCTTGTGAATGAAGGGAAATGAAGGCAGTTAAATAGCAATATGTAGACTGCAGATACACTAAATGATTCTTTGTTTAAGTAATTTCTTCCCCTTGCAGAAAAGAAATAGTTATCCCTCAGTTGTAGTGGTGGAAGGTCTGCAGGTTTGGGGGATAAGCACTGGCAATAAGCTGCTCATTCTGTTCCTTATGTGCAGTTTTATAGACAGTTGGACAAGTGCTTTCTGAGTGACTAAGTACCTTTCAGATACTCCTACAGGCTGAAAAATATTGCCCTAGACTGTGCTACTACTTTAGGTAGCACCTCCTTCTATTTCTACTGGTCTTTTTGTTGATCTACCTTCCTCTAATTTTAGACTTGAACATTTGATTTTTTTTTAAAGCCAATATTTGTCCTAGCAGACAATGACTGTTTGAGGCTAAGTTTTCCATAGTTTCAAATTTTCTACTCAAATAGAATAGCATAGCATAGAAAATAGCAAGTAATGAGACAAGGAATTTTGCCATGATACTACCCATAGCCCATACTGAACACTATATACAGAATACACTTCCTGCATTATTTTTAGACCTTTTGTGACAAGAGCTGAACTTTGGTAGAGGCAATGGGGCAAGAACTCAAAGTCCAGTAAGCCAGCAGCAGGCATCACACTTGCCATGCTACTCTCGGATAACAGTTTTTATAAGGCAGCCAAGCTTTTATTGACTTTTCCTTCCCCCTACTTCTTAATATTACATTAGCATTTTTTTCTCTTTCAAAGAGTTCTTTAGCCTGCACTTAAAAGTAAAAAGATAAATTTCAAGTATTGATTTTTTCTTTTTTTTTTTTTCCCTCCCCAGGGAACAAAAGCTCAATTTAGAAGCTTCAACCCCAAATGTCTCCTGCCTTTGAGTCTAGATTATTGGACATACCTTGGTTCTTTGACAACACCTCCCCTTAATGAGAGTGTGACATGGATAGTGCTGAAAGAACCCATCAGAATTTCTGAGAAACAGGTAAAGTTTTGATAACCTCCCAGTTCTTGTAGGAGTCAACACTGGATAAACAGGCAGTGACTGTTTTGATTTGCAATGAGGCTAAGTTAAGACAATTAGCCTGTGAATAATCAGCCTGTTGAATAATCAGGGCTTCTGTTTTTTCTGTTAATACTCTCTAGGATCTTTCCTTGAAACTGTTCTATTAACAGATTAAAATGTACTGAATACTTTCCTTTGATCCTTTTCTAAAAAACATTGTTTGTCCTTTTAAGCAGTAAATTATTTCACCTGAATTTACAGCTGGAGAAATTCCGCATGCTCCTCTTCACCAGCGAGGAAGACCAGAGGATCCAAATGGTGAATAATTTTCGCCCACCTCAGCCTCTTAAGGGGAGAGTAGTTCGAGCTTCCTTCAAGGCCTGAAGAAAACTGATAATGGCCCTGAGATATCCAAGAGCTTCCACATCTGAGATACTACAGACAGAAACTCTGGTCTTCAGATTGTTCATGGAACACACAAGATAGCCATTTCCATGAATGCTCTACTTGGAGGGGGACAATCTTTTGATTTTATATTTTGTTTGAATTGCTTATTCTTTTGAGAAATGGGATCTTTTTAATGTAAGGGATAGTCAAGTAAACTAGAATGTTCTCCAAGACCTGAAACTCTAAAAACTAAGATGAAATTAAAATCCCGCCTAATATCATATGGGAAATTATGTAGTGATCTACTAGCACTGGTGGCCACAACTTCTAATTGTCTCATTTAATACATGGTGAAACAGTAGTCAAGAATTTTGGACAAATTGGACTTAAGTTTTTGTTACTGGTCTCCTGTTAGTATTTGCTGAGCTCTGTCTGATTTAAAGATTGCTTTCACTGTATTCTTGCTGTCTGACAGTGCACATGAGTAGCACTAGAAAAAAGTTCTTTACTCACCTCAAGTAGGCACTACATATATATATTTTAAAGTTTCTGTTCTAAGATGCTATTTTATAACGAATTTAAAATAACAATGTAAATGCTGTGTTTAAAAGCAGGCCATTTTATTGCACAGTGTTGTTCAGACATTTGTTCGTTTAGCCCATGCAGCATACATAACTATAATGCCCTTGTCAATTTTCTTGAAAAGAACATCTGTAACAATTCAGGTACGTGTTTTGTGGTTCTTAATTATTCAAATTCTACCTCAGTGAAGTGGTTTGCTCTGCAATACGACCTCTTTCATTGTCTGCCCTAAAGAAAGTAGATATTTTCTTTACTTTAGGGACTTAACATGGGTAGACCTTGACTGCACTGCATGTGCATTGTTGCACAAATCATCCCCTCACTATGGCAGTCTCTCAGGGATTCTCCCTGCAGATCATCAGTCCTGAGTCACTTTACAACTTGAAAAGAAAGTTGCTTTAGAAAAGCCATGTGTTAGTGTTACTGCTTCTGCAGCTTAGTGGCAAAATTCAGACTTGTGTCTCCGGTACTAAATACAGTGATGTTATCTGTCACTACCCGGGGAGGGGGGGCGGGGAGTGGTGGTGAACAGCAGCTACTATGGGCTGTTCTCCTTTTTCAGAAGGGGAGAAAGACACTAAATGTGAAGCACAGTACAAGGAATGGAAGACTAGAATTCTAGACCTAACTCTTCTAAGTTATTCTGGTACACTGACTTGAAGTTTTCTGTTCCTCAGTTTCATCTTCTATAAAATGAGGGTAACGCTGACCTACCTCACAGGGATGTTGTGAGGGCTAATTCAACATTGTTTTAAATGTGAGATTCTTATATAGCAGATGCTAAAGAAAACAGAAAATGATTACTAAATGCAGTGTTTTTAGCTATTATGAATGTAACTTTGCTAGTAATACAAACTGGTATTGCAGAAAATCTATTTCATGTATCTTAATTTCTTTAACAAATGAAATAAATGAGACTTTAAAATCAAGTGTGCATCCCTTTGTCTTTTATTTTTTTAATAGATCTACCTCTCTCTACTTCCAGCACTGTTTTTCTTGGACTTTCATTAACAGAAATGCTGTTTGATATCTTCAACTTATCTTCAAAACTTTGTCTCGTTTTTTTTTTCCCCTGCTACAACCACTCAGTCTAATAAAATAAAAATCTTATTTATCCACAGAATGTGTCCATTCTGTGACCTTGAACACAGTACTTAAGCTTATTTAAGGGTGGTTTACTCATGAGCAACAGAAGGATAATGTTTAGCTTGCAAGGTTATTGTAAAAGTTTAGCTGTCATAAAGAGCTTTAAATGCTGAATCCCCCAAGGTATTCAGTTTCTGGGAGAAACTAAACTATACCTTACTTCAGAAATAAATTTTATCTTAGCTACAGGGGTTTTCTTAGTTGTTGGATTAAAGAACCTTATATATTTTTACTATAGTGAAGCAAAATATAAAAGGAAGCCTTTTATTTTCTTTGTCATTTCTTGAAACCCTGGTCATCCAATAAAAAAGTACAAATATTTAAATTTTCTGTGGTTTTAAAGCTATATACTACATTTTACAATTTAATGCACTTAATATATTTTGAGATTACAAAAGCAAACTGCAAGAAGAAATATCAAGTATAATATCAAATAGTGAATTTTATTGTATACTCTATGAATAATGCAATCAGTATGATGAAGGTGTAGTATTCGGTCAGATTAAGCTTTGCTGTATTGTCTTTTCCCTGTAACTGAAAATACAGTCTACCAGAAAAAAACATAGCAGAACCAATAACAATAAAACTGGTGATTTTAAGTCTTTCGGTGAGGAACAATTTAAGTTATTTTTCAGAAGGGGTAGTATGAAGAGCTTCACTGGTGATTTGTTCTCATTTAGCAAAGTTCTAGTAATAATGTTCTGGAAGAGGTACAAGGAACCATATTCATTTGTATTCCTTATACAGATTCTTGACTTGTTAATATGTTGGTTGAAATATAGTTAACTTGAGAGCCTTATAGCAAGAACACCTTTATTTCTTTTGCCAACATTATTTTATCTTGTTGTCCATGAGATGAGGATAATCAAAGCCAAGGACTGTGTACTATATTTATAGTATGGTTTGAAGCCCTCAGAAGATATTAACTATAACAGTACAAACTTCTGTTATTTAATAATTCCACTTTTGATCTGAGCTACATTTTGGTACTTGCATGTACAGATGTGCTGGTTTCGGCTGGGATAGAGTTAATTTTCTTTCTAGTAGCTGGTATAGTGCTATGTTTTGGGTTCAGTGTGAGAAGAATGTTGATAACACACTGATGTTTTCAGTTGTTGCTAAGTAGTGTTTATACTAAGTCAAGGATTTTTCAGCTTCTCATGCCCAGCCAGTGAGAAGGCTGGAGCGGCACAAGAATTTGGGAGGGGTCTCAGCCAGGACAGCTGACCCGAAGTGGCCAAAGGGGTATTCCATACCATGTGATGTCATGCCCAGTATATAAACTGGGGGAGTTGGCCTGTGGGGGGGGATCACTGCTTGAGACCTAACTGGGCATTGGTCGGTGAGTGGTGAGCAATTGCATTCTGCATCACTTCTTTTGTATAATCTAATCCTTTTATTATTATTGTCATTATCGTTATTAGTTTCTTCCTTTCTATTTTATTAAACTGTTCTTATCTCAAGCTATGAGTTTTACCTTTTTCCTTCCGATTCTCTCCCCAGTCCCACTGGGTGGGAGGAGTAAGTGAGTGGCTGCGTGGTGCTTAGTTGCTGAGGTTAAACCACAACAGACATGACCATCAATTTATGAAGTGCTGCCTTTTGTTAGACCGTAGGATTCAAACAACTATTACCAATTTGCTTATCTGAACTCCTAACGGTATTCTAGCTAGCACCTTTAGTACAAATGTTCCCCTCAAAGGTAATTCATAGGGCCAAATACCTGTGCTATGCATCAGTACTTTTTGAGGATTTGCAGAAACTTCATTTTTTCTGTTTTCCTTCTGAACTGTCTTCCTCTGCACACAAACATTGCTCAGCAAAGCTCCTCCATCAAGGTCATTCAAATTCTAGAACATGTGCTATCTTTATCTTCTACCAACTATGTTGAACGAAAAATAGCAGTTGAATCTACTCCAGCAAGATTTAGCTTAACTTGTAATAGGGTCACAGTTGTCATGACTGAGAGAACGGGAGGACAGTGACTGAAATTGCACAGCTGTAAAAAGCTAGATTAAAAATGCCATCTAGTGGCTGTCTGCTTCCATTTCTTACCACAAGGCTTAAAACAATTTTTAAGGCCAATTCAGTCAAAATACAACAGAAGAGAGAATTGAACTTTGACAATAATTACTTTTAAAGGTATGGGTGAATGTAATGGAAATCCCTGTGCTGGCTCTACATACACAGTCCTTGAAACTCCTTTATCAGATAAGAATCAATCTTACAAAAGAAACTCAATAAATCAGTTACAATTTTTTGTTCCTCTTTTCACTGATAGAGTGGAGATATCCTCTGCCTGGTAAACCGCATGCTATCTTAACTTTTAACTTTTTAACTTTAACAGCTAAAGTTAAGGTTCAACTTAGGGTTTTTTTCCCCATCCTCTGCAAACAAAGATTTTTAGGCAGTTTCAGTGATATAGTTGGTATGATCTAGCAGTGATTTATAATGATAAATTTCATGATGAGTGTGAATTAACACAAATATAAGCATCAGAGGAAAAGTGTTGCAAGGTACCTTGTCACCAGATGGTGCTTTTGGTGGTGTTCAAAGGTCAGAAAGATAAAAAAGGGAGTGTTTCAGGAAAAAAGCAGAGATAAGCCTGAAAAAAAAGAGATGTTATCTTATACCTCAGATTAGCTGTTTTCCTCTCTGAATTCCTTCGGCCTGCAAAAGTGTCCATTTAGTAAAGACACTGTGTATCAAAGCACGCTGCTCTATGCTGCCTGCAAGAGCTGGGGTCTCAATTTTTTTCTCACTCACCCTGAGGAAACTACAGTACACTGATGAAACCTGACTGACTTTAACAGAACTATTCCCAGTTTGCACAGCTGTAAGGCAGAGAATGTTTATACCTCTGATGTTCCATTTATACCACTACTTGCATTACATTTGAATTTTAGTAAAATTTCAGCCCCTCACTTTAAGTTGTGAACAGCAATATAATAATGCAAACTGTCATTTCACTTCATTTCACATTAGTATAGTGGAACATTAAATGCAGCAATTCAGGAGTCAACTCAGTCTGTTCATCTGTTGGAGGGGAAGAAAGTGGAAGGAGGAGGGGGAGGAAAGGAATATAATTACTTTTCTACACATGAGCACTTCATACCAAGCCAGAAGACTTTCCTGCACTTGTAAGCTGTCCTCAAGAAATTTAAACTCACTTTTACAGTGGTAAGAACCTTAACTGAACATGTATTTCAGTTTAACTTGAACCATTTTGTAAGCAATGGCTGGTAAAAATTATATATGTGGAGTTCAGATCCAATTACAGCAACTAGATAGGCCTTTGCACCAGTCCAATTACATTAACTTCATAATCTTCAGTTTAACCCCTTCAACTTCATATATAGACACACTGCTTAGCCTCTGCTGTAACAGCAGAGGTTAAATGAAGTTGGAGAGTTGGAATGGCATTTTTCCTACAGTTGTTCATTGTGTTTACCTCTGTTCATTGACATTTCTTGCAGCTTGTTTTCTTTCCTAGCATTTGAGTATTTGTTTTAGATTATATAGGAAGGTCAAAGACTGGAATCTGCTGCAACCAAACTAGGAAAATGCAATTGCTTTAACAGACCTAGAGGAAATTTATTTTTCCCAGTCTCATTCATGTTTTTTTTTTTGTTTATAAGAAGGGATCTCTGCATCTAAGGTGCTAATTTGCCTTTCGTGAAGAGTCAAACTATGATATACAGCAAATGAAATGTACGTCACTATTCACAGGGCAAAATACATAAACAGCTGACATTTTTAAAGGCTCTCAGCAGGAAAGTATCCAAGTGTTTTGTGGACTGGCATTGTATTAGTTTTCTTTCAAAAAGCTGGTAGGTAGACTGTTGTGCTTTTTGTGCAAAGGCAAGTTCCGACTCAATCTGTATTCTCTAAGATGGATCAAAGATTCAATTCATTCAAAGGACCTACCTTCCTTTGCATGATGGTTATTCACAAGTTTCCAAAGGGTTTGGAGCTATGGCTATTTTCTAATGTGTATCACTAGACTAAGTCTTTCTCTCCACTTCAGGAAAACTTCTAGTAAACTATTTTCTTTGGATTCAAATTGTGTTTGCTACTAGTCAGCTTTTTGGGAAAGAATTAGTTATTTATTAGAAATATGATTCTGATTTTTAACTTGCTTCCTTAGGAACATCAGGCTTATTTGATGGTTCTGTTCTTCATGTGTCCCCATAACAAGAAATGTTTACAAAGCACTAGAAGTGCCACACCTTTCATGAATATCAATTAGTCAGTGGAAAGTAATCCATCGTGGCACCTGCTGTGAAGGCAGCAATAACTGATGGACATCTGTTTGCAGCTTCTGGAAGCAGAAGCTGTATATATTGCACCAAACTAGCCACAGCCAGTTGCCCAAACAAACAAGGGGAGGAAAAAAAAGTAATGTTCCATGGGAATAAAGGAAATGCCAAAGAGTGCAGTATCAGTGTAAGGAAAGTCAGATGGAAAACTTCAATTTTCCCTGTCCAGTTAGTTACAGAATTAGCGTCCTTTTATAAAAGGACATGAAAAATTAGAAATGGCTGTTCTTCCATCTCCTAGATACATTCTGCCTATTTCTTAACTTCAACTAAAGACCCCATTATCCCAAATTGTCAAAGCTATACCAAGTAGACTTTCATGTGCCATTTTGCAGCAATGCATATATATGATGTATTTTGCCTCCTATATTTTTCATTTCTTCCAGACAGTGTTGTATTTTTAGAGAGAAAGGGTCATATAGTGCTGTTAGGAGTCTAGTTACTATGGAACCACAGTTATCTGAACTTCAGTTAACTACAATTCTTTCAGCAACATAGATGTTCCCAGAGTTGAGCTGGCTGCTGCTCTTTTCAAAGCAGAATACTAGGTGCTAAAACCCTCAAGCAAATTTTACAATCTGTGGGACACCTCCCCACACTGTCTCCCAAGAAGTCAGCTTTTCTTATCGGTTTTGCCGTTATCTACCTCCAGTTCTGTGTATGAAAATCCTCACTGTGCAAATATTCTCTGTTACCACTGAATAATTCAGGTAGGTACTTCTGTATTAACTTACTTGAATTACTCCAGCTATATAAGATTGTGCATCTTCTATTATACTTCATTAATTTTTTGGAACAAACATTTAAATTTCAGACCAGGCTGCTGAAATATATCTGTTTTGCAAAGGCTGCACAAAGTCATTTACTTCTGTCTTTGTAAAGAGATTTTGGGAATTGATGAAGTAGAACAAATGCAATTGTTTCTCTGATGGCGTCAGCATCTTCAGTATATTGTAATTTAATCTTGAGCTAATTATTCTTCTCAGATCATTCTTAATGCTTTGCTAAGAAACTTGGTATAGCTAAGATACTGAATAATAACAGTAATTTTTGCCTTAATATTAAGATCATCATAGAATCTAAAATGAAATCAAGTCATAAAAGATCACAAAACGGTAAACCCAGGCTTATTTCAAGCCTCTGTATGCAATGGGAGGTATGCAATATAAGCAGAAATAAAGCAATTTGTTAATATTTTGGTAATCCCCCAAAGCGCTTACCAAAATATATCTCCCCTTCCTTCAGTCTTGGAACCCTAATTCTCCAATAAGCATCCAGTAAGTGATATTGTAACTCCAAAAGTTTGCTAAGATACACCACAGGAGAAGAAGGAAGCACTAGCTTTTCCATTCTTTTTATCCCATATCCAGAAACATGCAGCCTAAGGATATGGGTTCAAGTGTCATTCATTCAAACTAACTGATACCAGAAGCAGTAGTACCCCTCCCCACTCCACATTTGTCTTCTTTTCCTACATTTGATCTAACAATCACACTACCACGCAGGAAGCTGGATTACAACTCCCCCTGAAAAATTATTATTTTGTCAGATTTGATGACAGCCTGACTTACTGTAGGGTCGTGTGATAGCTAAATCTGACAGAAGAGCTGGGTTCTGGGAGAGAATAGGACTACATCTCTAAACAGCATCCAGTAATTACATCAAATTGAACATACAGTGAAACTAATTAAGTCTTTTTCATAGTCTCACACTTCTCCATTCATACAAACATATAAGTTGGCTGAACTAACTTAAGCGATGTACTCCTGTCTCAAATACCTGGCAGGATTTGTCTGCTTAGCAACTCCTGAGACAGTAACTTCAGGTCAGAAGTAAAGATGCCATGTGCTTGAGTGGCCTTATTGCAACCTGTTTCATCCAATGGCCTTTCTCAAATGGACCTTTTAGGCTCAAATAAACATTTCACTTCAGTAACTTCAGGTCAGAAGTAAAGATGCCATGTGCTTGAGTGGCCTTATTGCAACCTGTTTCATCCAATGGCCTTTCTCAAATGGACCTTTTAGGCTCAAATAAACATTTCACTTTATCTGAAACCTACTGAAGTCTGCTGAAACTGTCATTGACTTTCACAGGAGCTGGATCATGGCCTAAACAAGCAACATAAAAATGAGCACAAAAATGCATTTGCAAAGAAAATCAGAGCTGCTGACTGTACAAGTCAACAGATAAAATTATACCCTGAAAAAATCTAAATATAGCATTTGCTACATTTTAACCTATCACTGCACCTTAATACAATGCCCCTGGAATTAGACTCATTTGCTTTTAAATAATGGTAGGAAGTTTCTCCTGGCACAAGACATTTGATACTGAACTTTAGCTCACCTCTAAACAGGGAAGTAAAAAAAAAAAAAAAAAATTAGTTTTATTTAAAGAAACCTGAGTTATAATTTTTTCAATGCAAATTAAGAAGATGGAGCACTATGGCAACCAAGCCACTGTTGCCACAGAAACTTGCCATTTTAGTTAGATATTCCTGAAGGCAAAAATACTGCAAGCCTGAGCCATACTGTTTCTTTCCTCAAATCATATCAAAGAGTAGCATTTCTACTTTTTTTAACTTTAATTGTGTATCACTCTGGTTCATCAGCATAACCAAACACTGCAAAGCAGAATCTAAATCTCAATTCAACTTAATATCCAGTCCTGTCAAGAACTGGATATTAACACTGAAAACCATTAAGTTTCTTGGAAGCCTTCAATATGGTATTCCTTCTTGTGCTTAGAAAATATGGAATGAAAGCAACACCATCTTCTGCAGGACTTTTAAATGTTTCACCTTCATTTCCACGTTTTCTAAATTACTATTACTGTATGAACATGTGAGTAATAGCTTTCAGCTGAAGAGAACCATTTAAACATGCTAAGAACACAGGAGACTCAGAGCAGTCAAGTTAGCTTTCAGGCTCCTGTATGAGGTTTTATCACTGCTGTGAACAGTACTGAAGCTGAACAAAATTGGTAGGCCAGAATAAAGAGTGCCTTGAGACCCAGAAACTACTGTTAGTGTACCTGAGCAGCGGAGCAAAGCAGAGAGATGCAGGTGAGGCCTGCTGTGGGTGACGTCTTTCAGTTCAGCATATTTGTCAGACAAATAAAATAATTATGTCAAACTTAAGATAATTTTTTCATGTGTGCTAAAATATTGTCCTGAAATTTTTCTTTAAGGTGACCTTCTATTTTTATTTCTTGCTCTTCCATTTGTCATGAAACTATGTTTCATTGTATTAATAAAACAAGAAACAAATGAAAGCTCAGACTCACGAAGATGATTGCACATCCTTCCACTTCAGATAACCTAGGAACACATTTATCTCATCTATGATACCTGCAACACATTATTTAAATGAAAAATGCTTCAGTGTAAGAAGCCAGGAGAATAAAAAAATGCACTGGTAATATCAAAGCCTCTTGACGAGTCAACTCGGGTTTTGCAAAATCACTATTACAGGTTAAAGGAAGGAGTACTTAGTAACCAATCCATAATATGCAGTAACTACTTATTAACCACCATGCATTTGGGGCCAATTTCTTGTCTTGTTACATGGTATAAAACCACTCAGTAGAAATTTTAACCAAAACAAGCAGATATATGAAACGGAAAAAAAAAAATGGGGAGCCAGCAAAATAAGCCTTTTTGTTCTCCATAATTTATATGGCCTATCATTTTCAAACGGGCTTTGGGATTTTGAGCCTCATCAGCTGGTGGCCTCAGCACAGAAGAGTGTAGAATTGTATTTTAAAAGGCACAAACCAAACAAACATCCTAAGGACCCTCCTTCAAGAGGATAACGTTTTTTGAACTTTCTTAATGGGGAAACAAAAAAATCTTGCTGATGCTCTTTTTCCTAACACATCTCATCCGCTTGCTTTTGCTGCTCACGTTATTATCCTGCTTAAAAATACGCAGGAAACCGAGAAGCGCAGGGCCGAGGTCGCCCGGCCCGCCCTCAGCACCTCATCGGCGCCGTGAGGCAGCCAAGGGTACGGCTCCATTGACCGAGCGCGGGGTAGCTGAGGTGACGGGAGGCTCCGGATCCCCGCCCCCGGGGATCTCTCCTCACCCCTGGGCCTGGCGGCAGCTCCGGAGCGAACTTTACCTCCCCCCTCCGCGGCTGCGCCCGAGCTTGCCGGCGGAGGAGCTGCTGCGGGCCAAGGCAAGCGCTGAGGAGAACATGGCGCGCGGGCGGGAGGGAGGCCGGGCTCGCTTCCACGCGCTTCATCAGTCCCGCCGTGTCCTGACAGGAACCCGCGTGCCGCCCCCCGCCGCGGCAGTTACTCGGGGCGGGGCGCGGCGCCCAGGGCGGCTCTGGCGTCGGAGGCGCGGGTTGGGCGGCGGGGCTGTCAGTCAGCTCCCACCGCCCGCGCCGCGCCGGCTAGCCCGGAACCTGCAGGCGGCGGGGGTCGCGTGGCGGCTGTCTGCGGCCGGTGGGTGCGCCCGGGGGCGCCGCGCGGGGCGGGCTGGGGGGTGTGGGGGGGCGAGCAGCCGCCTGAGCGGGGCGGGGGAGGCGGGAAGAAGGCGCCGCCGCCGCGAGGGTGAGCCGCGCGGGGGAGCGCCGGCCGCGGGGGCCTCCCGCCCTTCCGCCCGCCCTTCCGCCGTGGCACCGGCTGAGCCGGGCAGGGGGCGATGTCACGGGGCAGAGGGAGCGGAGCCGGGCCTGACTTGACGAGGCAGCCCTCACGGCAGCGGGAGGAGGGAGCCGCGGGGGCAGAAAGGCCGTGGGGCGGCTCCGCGGGGAAAGGTCCGCGGGGGTGTGTGAGGGGAAGGGCCTGCGCGTCATGGGGTATGCGGGGCGGGGTGTGAGGGGAAGGGTCTGTGCGTGATGGGGTATGCGGGGCGGGGTGTGAGGGGAAGGGTCTGTGCGTGATGGGGTATGCGGGGCGGGGTGTGAGGGGAAGGGTCTGTGCGTGATGGGGTATGCGGGGCGGGGTGTGAGGGGAAGGGTCTGTGCGTGATGGGGTATGCGGGGCGGGGTGTGAGGGGAAGGGTCTGTGCGTGATGGGGTATGCGGGGCGGGGTGTGGGGTCAGTGAGGGGGCGGTGTGGGGTAGGGGCCGGGGAGGTGAGGAGCTGGGGGGTGGGGTAGGGGTTTGATGCGTGTGGGCAGTGTCGGGAGAGTGCGTGAGGGGAATATGGGGGGGGTGGGGGACTGTAAAACTGAATGTAACGGATAGCTGTTATTCTCTTGGAAAAAGCGGGCGTTCCTCTTCCGTGAGCCCCCAGTGTGTACCCCGACTTGCCAGCAGCGAGCGGGCCGTGTCGGGGGGGCAGTTTGGGTTTCAGTGGTTACACGAATTCAGCTGGTGAGGAAGTGCCCTGTTTGGTGCTGAAGTGGTAGGTGTGCCAGGCGGGGAGAGTAAGGTTTATGTAATTGGCTCTTACATAATGGTCTTTACCACATCGCTTTTATTAGCACTGCTACCGTCTTTTAACGTGGCTTGTGCTGGGGTGGCTATTGGGCGCAGGTGGGTGTCCTGGGCAGAAGCAGTGAAGTCTGCAACAGTGCGACTGGGTAGGAACCTGAGGATGTGAAAATTGTAGTTATGGACAGTGAGTAGGGATGGTTCAGAAATGTGCTCCAGGACTGATTGATACTACCTGACCTTAGGCAAACACATGTCTAAATGGTATTAGGCAACTCTGCTTCTAGGAAAAAAAACACCACCTTGCTGTGTCTGTCAGCCAGCTGATTCGAACAGGGTAAGTTTGTTTGAAACGCTGTTTCTATTGGCTTTTTGAGTGAAGAACATGAAATTGTCATTGTTTCAATCTTATGTGGCTCAGAAGGGTGGGAAGAGAAAGAAGAAAAAAAAGGATGGGGAACAGCCTGGGAAGGGTTAAGAAGCACAAAGGCTTGTCTTACACTGTTGGTGCTTTTTGGGTTTAGCTGATGCTGGGGTTACTCAGCTGTCTTCCTATTAGCTTTATTTGGTTGTGTTCCCTCTGCGGTACAACAAAAGGTGTCAGTTTTGTTGAGAGTTGCCGGTGTCCCAGGAGACTGCAGGCGAGCCTTGAGCAATGAACTGGCATTGCCTTGCCTTTTCCATCTGCTCTCCTGACATCAGTAGTAAAATTATGCTGTGTCCTCATAGGGTCCCCAGAATTATAGCGGTGGGGTCCTTGTTAGAATGGCTTGTCTACTCTTTTCTGTTGTTAAGCCAACAGTGTTTCTGTGGTACACTTCAGAATTGTTTTGTGACACTTTTGAAATGGGACTTCAGTAAAGTCCTTGGGTTGTATCAGTAGGTCTTTTGTTTAGAATAGTTCAAATTTGTTTTTAGCTCCTGCTGATTTCTTTGAAAGGCTTTCATGCAGCTGTCTGGGCTGGCTTCTTGTTATTTCTCATGAACTGCCCTGCTGAAAAAAACCCAATATTGCAGTAGTATGTAGCATCTTTGGCCTGAGACCTAGAGCACATGGTGCTACAGGCTGCCTGAGAGTGGTTCAGAGCTCACAGAAAACTGTATTGTTCTAACTGGCTGCTAGCATGATCTTTTGGGAGTAATTGTATTTGCAGTGCTGCTCTCCATTTACCTTTTGAAATCCATGGGGCAAAATTCTATTGTGGAGTAAGCATCTGGTTGTACTTAGCAATTTTGCACAGCTTGAATACCTTATTTAAAGTAGGAGACAATATGATGGACCTCCCCATGGCAAGTGAAGAATTTCAGCTGTTCAGGTACGCTAGGTTTTAGTGCTGTTGGCAGCAGAGCTCCTCACAGCTGCTTGTTCTAATTGCACTCCAAATGAACAATCCAAATTGTAAACCTGTAAAAGCTGTCAATGTAACTGTGCTATAACTTTCACTGCATCAAAATGCACAATGCTCTGATAAATGCATTAATTAAGAGCAGTTGAATCTGCCTTCAGTGGCGCAAAAAATCCTACCTGTGTGAAGGTTGGTTAAGACCTTGAAGGTAAAAAAAAAAAAGAACAGTCAAGCTTACAAGCTGGAACAGAATTGGAAAGGTAGACTAGCTTGTTCGAGATGTGAGGATCATGGCGATTCATATAAATCATTAATTTGCCACATCTTTCAGTTTTTCTGGAGGGTTTGAGTACTGATTTTCTCTTGGTTTTGTTATTTAGAGTGTATTAAGAGAGTTGTACTCTAGCAGGCTTTTTTAAAGTTGCACATTAACTGTCACTTAAGTTCCTATTTTCTAACTTGTTGGATCTGTTTGTTCTGTGTCATGTTAGACAAGGCTTTTCACTATACAGTTTACAATTACATTTCTTGTAATGTTGGAATTTCTTCTTAGCCTTGCCACAATGAGGAAAAACATGCCTGGAAAAGAAAAAGTAGGTTTTCTGATGAGTTAGCTGGAGAGGGGCAGTCATATCCTAAGGTTATAATTCAGTGATGGAAATTATATCACTTTTAAGATGCCTCTATCTATAGTGGTCTTTTTTAGAAAAAAGTTATGAATATTTCTGTGAGCTCTAGACTTACTTTTGTATTGTTATATAGAAAGCTTCTTGTGAACCTTCTAAGTTTTATACCTTTCCTATTCTTATATTACAGGCTGTAAGGACATTCTGTGTTACTGAAGGAAGGTGCTCCTATTTGTGGAGTGACTTATAATGTCAAGAACTGTATCATCCTGGATCTTAAGCTCAGCAAGAAACAGCATTGTTTTACAAGGAAAAGGACGTTTGTACTCCATCTGTATCCCAAACAGAAACAAGATAAAATGGAAGCTTGTTTTCTCCAAAACACGTCTCTACCCTGCTGGGAGCTGCAGCTTAGACAATACTTTCTCCTTAAAAAAAGCATTCCGACACACTTCCACCGAAGAAGAACATTTCTCTTTCCAGTTGTCTCCATCACAAATCAATGATATACTCAGAGCAGGTGAATTATCCCATAAAATACTGGATTTGAATGGTAAAAATGCAAATTCTGTGTTGAAGTTTGAAAGTAACCAGTTGGCATCCAACACCCCTATTGAAGACCGCAGAAGTGCAGCCACGTGCTTGCAGACCAAAGGGATGATGTTTGGAGTCTTTGATGGCCATGCAGGTTCTGCGTGTGCTCAGGCAGTAAGTGAGAGACTGCTCCATTATATAGCAGTTTCTCTCATGTCTCGGCAAACCTTGGAAGAGATCGAGCTTGCTGTGGACTGCATGAAACCAGTTCTGCCTATTCTGCAGTGGCACAAGCATCCAAATGATGTAGAGTATCGAGAAATAACTTCACAATATTTTGAAAACCTCCGGGTTTACTGGCAACATTTACTGGACCTAGACACCGAGCCAGGATTTAGTTTAGAAGAAGCCATGATATGTGCATTCAAACGGTTAGACTCGGATATATCACTGGAAGTTCAGGCTCCCCAGGAAAATGAATTGATGAGGAATATTGCCCTTCAAGTAGCTTTTTCTGGTGCAACAGCCTGTGTAGCTCACATTGACAGTGTTCACTTACATGTTGCAAATACTGGTGATTGCAGAGCAATTTTAGGTGTTCATGAAGAAGACGGAACGTGGTCTACTCTCCCTCTGACCCGAGACCACAATGCCTTTGATGAATTTGAAATTAGAAGACTGAAGAGAGAACATCCTAGATCTGAGGAGAAAACCCTATTTGTGAATGACAGATTACTGGGGATTCTCATGCCCTCCAGAGCTTTTGGAGACGTGCAATTAAAATGGAGTAAAGAATTGCAACACAGTGTTCTCGAGAATAGCTGTGATGTTGAGTCTTTAAATATTTATCAGTACGTTCCTCCAAACTACCATACACCCCCTTATTTAACTGCAGAGCCTGAAGTCACATACCACAAATTAAGAAGCAAGGATAAGTTTCTAGTTATTGCTTCGGATGGACTATGGGAGATGCTAAGTAATGAGAAGGTTGTAAAACTTGTTGCTGGGCACCTTACAGAGCTTAATGTGCAGAAACCACAACTGGCTTTTGAGAAACCAGTTAATTTGGGTTATATGCACAGCTTGTTACTTCAGAGGAAAAACAGAGGCATTGCCTCACTTGACCAGAACATAGCTACTCATTTAATAAGGCATGCAATTGGAAGTAATGAGTATGGGGAGGTGGACCAAGAGAAACTTGCTGCAATGCTAACACTGCCTGAAGACCTTGCAAGAATGTACAGAGATGATATCACTGTTACTGTGGTGTATTTTAATTCAGAAACAATTGAAAATTACTACAGAAACAATGAATAGAGACTTGAACTGCTGCTGTTCTATACCACTAGCCAACTTTGATACTGAAACCATTATTGTTTTTCTCTGATAGTCAAGCTGCTACCAGTGTTATGGTCTGGAAGTTCCTAAATCTTTTTGTTACTTACTAGTCTTGAAAATAACTTTTTAGAAGTGAGTTTGGTGCAAGTTCCCTGGGTTTCCAGGTCTGTACACACTGAATAAACATGTTTTGATAAAAGCTTACTGAAATGTAATTGAACTAAAGATTGCTGACCCAGTTCTGATTCCATGGGAACCACTGGTAAAACTTTCCAAATGAACAAATGAGACAAATTTCACTGAGACTCGTACAATTTAATAGAGATGGATAATACCTGTAGCTGCATGGAGTGTAAGAAAGTTTATGCTCTTGTGCGAAATGAGTAGCATCCTATTGAAGCACTGTAACTGAATTAAATAAATAAACAAACTACCAAACCTTTATTTGGTGTAACAGTGTCAGATACTTTAATAAATTGCCTTGTATATGCGAAGACAACACTAAAGAAGGCTGTTCAAAGAGCCCTGGGATTGTCAGACATTTTTTTTCCTAATTCTTTTTTGTAAGCTAGGAAACAAAATCATATTTTCTTCTGCAACTATTTTGAAGTGTGAATGCGTATTCTCTTAACTCTGTGTGTGGATGTGTGTGACAATTTACAGCTAAAACACATGTGAGGGACTTCACGATTCCCTGTGTAGGAATTAACAGTACTAGACTTAAACATTTAGGTGTTCCACTTGCTTAAAGAATATACCCTTTTATTAAGTATTGATCTACGAAGTGCTGTGCATCAAATCCACCAACTGTAATTTAAATGAAGTTTGGCAGATCCAGGAGTTCAAAAATCCATCTAAATGTAAATACAGCAAAAGAGAGAACACCTTTCTCTTCAGATTTAACTTAGCAGAGTGAAATAACAGTGCTGATATTTCGCCAAAATAAATATGTTTAATCTTTATTTTACTCTTATTCTTGCCTTTGGATACCAGGTTTTCCTTATAGGTGCAGAGTTATTTTCTCTAATGAATATATGTTCTAATCTCTAAATGTATGCTTTTGTGTATTTTACAAGGGTTTTGTTTTATTCTGTGCTTTCTAGAGTGCCAATCCAAGCTTGCAAATTAGCTGTATTTTCTTAAATTTCACATATGCTGTTCTCTAGTGACTCTTTTCCTTGTTTATGCACAGCAGTAACTGTTGCTCACAAGAATGTGCATACTGGGAATATAGGACTGTTTACTGCTGTTGCTACTGAGTAAGAACTTGTATGAGTGCAGCAGAGCAAATAAAAATATTGCTGCTTTTTTAAAAAATATTCATGCTTTTAACTATTCAGGATTGACCTGTAATTCAGTGCTACAATTGCAATCACTGAAGGCATCCTTAGAAAACCTCTGTTCTGGAAAACTAATTTACTCTTAAGTTTTCTTCATCTAGCACATTTTGGAGTACATACAGCAGTTCAACCTGGAGGCAGGTAGCCCTATTTTTCAGATAAAATGAGTAGGTCTGTTGGCGTTGATATCTACAAAACAGGATTGCCTCAAGAAATCTCACGCTTAGATCTTGGTGATGGGCTGCAGGAAGACTTTAGGTATGTGCAAGATGTTACAGAGGTTGTTGAAATTCTCATTGCTTGGGTTCAACTTACTTTAAAGTCTGCCTTCATCCTTGAGGCTGGTACTGCGGAGACTTGAGATTTCATCTGCCAGAAAAAAGGCAGTGAAGGTCAGGCCCTGTGTTAACCTTGGGAGGGGTCTGGTCTACCTACAAGGCAACTTGAGTGAGGAGGGGAGTGCTCTTCAGCAGCATTCCTGAACCCTTTTGGCTTTAAGTGGGCTGTTTTGTTCGCTCTTACAGATCCTTCTGTGTGATTAGTTACATGCTTCATTGCTTGAAATTTAGACATAAAGCAGTAAAAGAATGCATTTCTAGACTACCTCTCAACAGAGAAATTACTTAACAGTGTAGCTAGAGGGACAAAGGGGCTAAACCATATTAGAGCTGATACGAAGTGATACACTTTTAATGAAGATAATCTGGAAAACTTTTGATGTAGAACAAACCTGCAACTGCAAAAAGTAATGTAGCAAACCAGCTAGTATATAGTCATAAAATAAAAATAAGCTGTTTTGTTCTTTTCACCACCCAGTGGTGAAATCTAGGTTGTCTTTTGAAAGAGTCATTGTAGCACTATGTCATTATAAGTATTACTCCTGGATATGTTATTGTACATGGATTGTTGTAACTGCAACTGCAAATTGATAATGATTGTTTTGGGGAACATGTCTGAAAGTAAGAAAGGTACTATTTCTAATTTCATGTTAGTTTTGCTCAGTTTGTGCAATGCTGTAATTATCCTACAGTGGAAAAGAATAACATTAAACAACTAGTTAGAGAGGGTTTGGGGGGGGGAGGGTGTTTGTTGTTTTTTTTGGGTTTTTGTTTTTTTTTCTTTTTAATTGCAGATCACGGATTTAACTGCATACTCCCTGGAATTTGTTGCAGGCCAGTGAAAGCAACCCTACCCCAATACTTGTGATAAGGAAAATAGTGATTCTACCTGTTTGAATTGGATCATAGACATTTTCGTCTCTAACTGCAAACACAGCTAATGGGCATTAATGAAAGCAGTATTTTGTGTCTTGGAGGGAGAATCAACGATGTTTAAATGAAGGAACTAAATGCATTAATCTGCTCCTGCAAGCACAATGATGTGAAGATTTGATAGCACATTTAGACACAAGTCCTGCAATATTGAAAATATGTTGGAACAAACATCTCTGCAGGCAGTCTGTTTGGTTTAGGTTAGATGATAGTTCTGCTTGGCATTTGTTTTCTTTATTTCCATAGCAGTCCAGAGAAGCAATAGTCAAAACCACAGTCACTCAAATTCTGTCTCTCAAAGTGTGGTATTATGGTCATTATGACTCTTAAGTAAAACATCTGAGGCTAAGCACTGATGTAAATACTAGAAAAAAAAATTATTTTCTTCACTAAAACTTAAACCTTGGGTTGAAATACGACTTGGGTTAAAATGATGATGCTTATTTATGTTTAAGTATTCAGGCCTCCGTAAAGTATTTGGAGTTTTGGGGGGGGCAGGTTTTTTTGTTTGTTTTGGTAACTTATTTGTAAATAGTGAGGGGGATTACTGTTTTTGTAAGTAAAAATATTCATTTCACACTTAAAACTAATTTCTATTAAATGGATGAAAGACAATGTTTCGGTTGCTGTACTGGAATCTGGCATTCTTTCTGCTGAATGCTCCTATGAAAAGATGCCAGATTCCAGGTCAGAGAGCATAAATGTTCAAGCTGGGGTAAAAGTAAATAGTTGGAGTAGGCATTGTGAGTTTGCTGGAGTGTTTGTAGCTCTGTGGTTTTCCCACAATGGAAATAATTGTTAATACATAGAAGTAAGGACATCTTGATACTAGAGGTTCCACTAAATTAACCAGTCAGCAGAGGGAGCACGAGTTCACTGGCCAAAAGATCCAAATTGTGCTTTAGTTAATTTGACAATCTACGTAAAAATATTGTAACTTTGATAGGCTTACATGCACATATGTGTTCATCAGCAGTTAAAACATCATTGTAACATTCACATCAAGTATGTGTTGTAATTGTCTTAAAAGTAATGCAAAAATCCCTACAAATACAATATCTATAGAAACATTGATTAAATTCTTGAATTACAACAGACCAGTAGCCAGGCAAATGTTTATGTACTTAGTATTTGAGGCTTAATTTTATTTCCATTAATTCCAAGTGTTTGTCTTTGGGGGGGGGGGTGTAAAAGAGAAAAGAAAATTATTTGGGACAATTTTCTTTTTTTCTTCCAAAAGAAGATATTTGTCTAAACTTTGAGGAAGAGGTTTTTGGTATTGTTTTAGTCAAACAGAGGTTCTCTGTTCAGAGCTATAATTGTACTGAGAACTAAAAGGAGAACTGTGCACACCTTGTGCTTTTGTCAGATATCAATTGGTCGTGCTGGTGGTGTGTGCTCTGTACTACCACAGGCTTAATACTTCAGTAGAAAGTAGAAGAGTAAAAATCCAAGGCATGTGTTTCTCTTGGTGTGACATGGAAACAAAAAAGTTTTTCCTTCTTTATATCTGTTGCGGAGAGGTTAACCTTCAAAGAAGTAGTATCGTCAAATAAAACACTTGAAATTTTACTAAATATTTGTCTTTATCCTGAAGAACCAGGTCAAACTGCTACTGTTGGATCTCTGCAGTTGTCAGTCAGGTAAGAGTTAGTCTTATGTCTTATTGCACTAGTTAATTGCTGCTCAGAGACTTTATGGCCCATTGGCCTGCACTACAGCACCATGCTAACAGGCGGTGGGGTCTCTACTCAAGTCTGGCTTCTTTGAGCCTGTGCTGTCAGAGACTCTCAGAATGCTTTCACTGAAGCTCTTTAACAACTTGAGGGAAAAAGATGACTGGGAGCCAAGCAGTTGTGGAAAGGAAGCATAATTATGGTTTCTATTTGGGTTAAGCAAACTCAACTGGACACTTTTCTTAAAGAGAAAAAAAGTACTTTTTTTGCCTTCTGGTGAGCTTTTTCAAATTAGAAATAATGGAGAGGGGAACAATGTGGTCAACGAGCAATGCTTGAAAGGGTACTGGGACCCTAGACAGCAGGTAAGTGGATCATAAAGCATGCTTCTCATGCCTCCCTGCTGAAATTTTGGAGCCAATCCTGTAAGGACTTGTTCTAGAGCGGGTTGGTTCAGACTCTGACTTCGTACTTCTCTCAAATCAGCCAAAAGATGCTAGCAGTGGAAACAGTTCTTTCTGGCTGCAGCCTACTGAAGTGCATCAGAAACCAGCAGCTTACTGTCAGTTCAGGGGGGTTCGGAGCTCCGATGGTGGAGCATTTGACATGCTCTTTTCCATTTTTGTTCAGTGTGCTTTCCTTCATGCTCTCTGAAATGGTCTTTGTTGCTTTGTGGTGGCTTTTATACAATTAATTCATGCTCCACAGTTCTGTGGTGTTTTTCTTAACAAAAAGGATTTTCATTTCAGTGCTTTACGGAATAAATCTTTGATTTCGTACCTGCAGAACCGAGGTTGGCCAGAAGATGTCATCTGAGCTTTGCAAAAGGAGAGCTGTGTTACGAATTAAGTCTCTCTCGCTGTTACATTTGTGTTTGTAACATAAATTTCAGGTGCTGTTGGAAAATGGAGAAAAACTCCCCACCACTTACCTACACACATCTTAAAAATTCTATGTGATTTATTAGCACTCCCAGCTTATGAACTGGGTAATCTGAGCAAGAGTTTGATTAACTTTAATTCTTTGCCAAAACCAAGTTTTAATGGCCCGAGTACCCTAAGCGGTTAAGCTGTGTGGAAAACAGTCTCCTTGTCCTGGCACTGCTAGGTACAAGAACACGAAAGTGAAGCCAAGAGGCACCTGTCTGAGTTTCCTGAAGAGTCTTCAATTGCACAAGAAGAAAAGATGCTTCCTAAGCTGAGGAAGTCTTTGCTCAACCTTTACCTGGGTGTCTAGCTCCTGCTGTTGTGCAGCTCAGAAGCTGCAGGTGGCCACAGCTGCTCCATGGCTACACTATGGCTTAGGTTAAATTGTTTTTGTTTGGACAAACTTCTAGTCTGGAAATGACATTGAAATGCTCCCGGAGGAGCTTGCTGCTGTGAGGAGATGGGGATCTGCTGTGAGGAGATGGGGATCTACTTTCAGTATAGGTGTTCGCAGAGGTGGTTCAACCTCTTTGTCAGCTGGGATCCTTGAGTAAGATGAGGGACTGAAATAAATCAGTGTTTGGTTTTGTCGTGGTTTAATCTCAGCCAGCAACTAAGCACCATGCAGCTGCTCACTCACTTCCCCTCCCCCCAGTGGGACGGGGAGAGAATCGGAAGGAAAAAGGTAAAACTTGTGGGCTGAGATAAGAACAGTTTAATAGAACAGAAAGGAAGAAAACAATAATGATAATTATAATAATAATAAAATGACAATAATAATAAAAGGATTAGAATATACAAAACAAGTGATGCACAATGCAATTGTTTGCCACCTGTTGACTGACGCCTAGTTTGTTCCCAAGCAGTGATCCCCCCCAGGCCAACTCCCCCCAGTTTACATACTGGGCATGACGTCACATGGTATGGAATACCCTTTGGCCACTTTGGGTCAGCTGTCCTGGCTGTGTCCCTTCCCAAATTCTTGTTCCCCTCCAGCCTTCTTGCTGGCTGGGCATGAGAAGCTGAAAAGCCCTTGACTTTAGACTAAACACTACTTAGCAACAACTGAAAACATCAGTGTTATCAACATTCTTCTGGTACTGAATCCAAGACATAACACTATACCAGCTACTAGAAAGAAAATTAACTCTATCCTAGCTGAAACCAGGACAGGTTTGTTTAGTTGTGCAGGTTTTGGGGTGTTTGTTGTTGTTGGTTTTGGGGTTTTTTTTGTGTTTTTTTTTCTTTTTCTTTTATCTGCAGTTCTTTCTTCTGGACATAGTTGCCTGTACTGGATGCAGCTTATCAAAAACTTGCATCTCTTAAGTATTCTCACTGTTGTTCTTTCCACCTCTCACCTCTCTCTTTCTTCTCTTCCCATTACTCCATGGTGTTTCATTTTCTATTTATTGTTCTGGGCAACTACTTCAAGAAAAAGGGGCAACATTGCATTTTTTAGAGCAATATGACAAGGGCAATGTGACTTTCTTCTACACACAGCAGGTGAGGGAATTCTAGTGTGACAGGACGTGGTTTCAGCCAGGTGCGTACGTGAGTGATCCTACAGTCCTATAGCAAAGCTTTTTCAACTGTTTGCTGCTGTTACAGTAATGCAGTATAGCACAGCAAATAACAAAGATCTGAAGTGCTGGGTGATGCAGAGTAATTGCTTTTTGTCCTTTTTCTTATCACAGATAAAAGTAATACATCCTCCTCATAAACCAACTTTACCTTCCATTTAATCCCAAACTTCAGCCTGGGATATGTTTGAGTCTCTGTTTCTAACCACTTACCATGAAAGTAAAATAACCAGACGGTACTGGCAACTCAACTGAGAAATTAAAATGATGGGCAGTAGTGGGGCAGAAAAAAGCTGCGGTGTTTGGGTTACAGAGTTGATCCTCCACGGACTTGCTCCACACATGGACTTGGGTGAGGTTCTGATTTCAAACCCACTTGATATATTTGCTAATCAGATCTTTGCTATGCTCGGTCTCTATTAAAAGTGAAATCTAGTCATTTGGCTAGATTTTCAGAGAAGAATCAGGTCATGATTAAAACCTTCCAGGCTTGGGGCTCATTTTGTATCATATTATTTTAAACAAAAAAAATAGTTATCTCTTACTGTTTGGAAGCATATGTAAAGCAAATAAAATCTATGAATCCATCCCTAATTCTGATATTGCTATGCATTAAGAAACTTACTGTTCGCCAGTGGTTTTCTTTGCTGTGATATCCCCTGTGAATTCCTAAGGCATGTACATAGGACCTTTCTCTCATTTGCAGAGCTGTGTTTATGAATAAGAGATAATTGCTGTATTTTTAAAACTATGATACTAGTAGAAAGTAAATTCCCTAATGACCCTGATCCTTTTTCAAAAAATGTGCCTAACACTGCTGAAAAGGTTATTTATTTAATTTTATTATGACTTTGTTTATAGTAAGCCCTGTGTCTTTCAAATCTTTGGCTACAGTAGAACAGATCGCACTAGTCAATAGTCTGAAAGTTTCTCTGGTGACATTACGCAGATAAGAGCGTAGAACCCTCTGTAAAAACGCCAAAACCAATGCAACATTGCTGCCCTTTTACAGCTATGTTAAAAAAAGAAAAAGGGATTTCAATTTCATTTTTACTTCAATTTCTGTGTGGTTTTCCAACCACCTGACATAAAAGTAGGCGTACTCAGTTATCTTCACTTCCTTTTCTGGAGTGCGAGTTAAATTTTTTTTTTTTTTTTCTGTCAGGCTTTTGGAGGCATTCTAGTGTCATTTTCAGTGAATGCTAGTAATAAATATTTCTACCTTATTCACCTGCCAACTCATCTTTTATTCATCCTGCTGATGAAAACAATCTCCTGTGAAACTTCTGTTGCTGAAAGAGTTCAAAAACTTCCCAGTTATGGATGTAATGGATATCTGTTCAGCTTAGTGTAAGAATTTTCTATTACTTTGTTACACATTTTTGAAGAAGTTAGGAATTGTAAAGTTCTGATGTTTAATTAGAGCAACAGAAAGAATGCAACCCAGTAAATGTAGCAACAGGTGAACCTGCACTTACGTTACATTCTTATTGCAAAATGCCAATGTGGTACCAAAATAAAAACTGGCTGTCCTTATGTTTCCTCAAAACTTTAGAGGTGTGGATTCGTGCAGCTGTACCTAAAGTCCTTATTCCGCAGACACTGTTGCACTTAAATTATGGCAGTGGTACCAAACATGCAAGAGAGTGGTTACTTGTAAATTTTGTTTCTTGGGAACTGGAGCTGAGAATAAATTAATTGACAATGTGTATTGATGGAAAAAAGGAAGCACCCACAATACTCACTCTCTTCTTTCCATGTAGGGTATGAGCGTGCTTATGTAGGAATTTGGGGAGATACCACTGAATGAAATCCAGCTAAGTGATAATTCTTTTTTCTTACTTGAGTGGAAACTGCTGATTTATGCAAGCTATTGATGGCATGTTCTTAGCTTAATTGTTGGTACCTCTTTATTAAAAACTAGCAAATAACTTAGCTGTAATCAAACAGCTTTCCTCAAGTTGTATTTTGCAAATATGTTTTGTAAAAACTGTAAAATGTTGTAGGAGCCTACATATCTAGTTAAAAATGTAACAAAATTACTAAATACATTTGAAACAGGTTGTAGTATTCACCAGACCAACTGATTCATGCAGCTTTATGTATTTTATATATGTGTATCTAAAAACCGTCATTTGGTCTACAGATGAAAAGCAAGAACTGTAGGCAAGCTAGTATCCTAGACAGTCATGAGTACAAGCATCTTGCTACTTTAAATATATTTTTGTGATACAAAAATGTGATTTTTATGCTCTGTGAAGAGAAAAGAGAGGTATGAATGTGTGTCCATTTAAACTTTTTTTTATCTAAAGAGGTTTTCTATACTTAACTAGATGAAATTCTGATTGCTTCAAGAGCTTTCCCATGAACTTGATTAGAGGCGTGATTGCATGTTTCTGACACGTTCCTTAGGAACATGTCAAAATGTGGCTCTGATTTTCAAGATGGTGTTGAATTAAAACAAAACATGCCAATGATGTAGGCATTGCCTCTGAAGTCTGATCACTTGAAGCACTGGTCAATAGGATCATTCTCCTCTGAGCCATAGAAGTGGATGAAACCGGTAGAGTAGAAAGTAAGCAAATGTGCACCTCTAAAAAACCATGGGATTTTTGATTCCCTGGCCTGGAGTAGAAAATGCGGTGTTGTGCTCTCCCCTGAGATCACATAAGATTTCACTGCCATAACATCCTATGACTCGGTCCTGAGCCCAGTGACCTCTCCTTGAAAAACTTAGAAGGAATAAGAGTGTGAAACCCCTGGATCTGTACATTCTAACTGCAAATCAGGCGCAGTTTTAGACATGCAATACCCATGACTCTGATGATTACAGATCTATATCCTTATGGCCGTGCAGGATTGGCTATTGGCTGACAGAGCGTATTTTAGTTTATTGCTGACCCGTTTTTGAACTTTGCTCTTTTTTTGTTGTAGCAGAAATAGGTTAGATCAATAACCTATTAATAACCTATTCAAGCCCAAAGTTCTATTCATCCTCACTCTCCAAACAAGAGGTATTTCCATTGCTCATTATTATGTGCCACTTCCATTTCAACCCTGAACTCATAAATCATAAATGAGCTTGAAGTATTAATTTCCCTCTTTCAGCACTACCTTTATCTAGTATTTGCTGACATGGCTCATTATAACTTATTTTTGAGCACAGTCAGACCTTGTTTTCTGAACAGATGAATTCATTGTTGGAAAGGACTCTATAAATAGAATTTAGGGGCCACCAAAATGAGAAATTCTAGCTCATTAGGATCTTAGCTGGAACAATGTGATCTGATATACAGAAGTTTTGAGCTGATGAAATGAAAGCAATAACTTGGCTAATTGGTTCTAAACCTTTAAATTACAAATGAGCTATTTTTGTATTACTCTTAAGGGTGATAGAAACCATCCGGAAAAGAGATTCAAGGCAGCATATATTGGAAGGAGGCAAAGGAGAAAAAAACTAATGTAGTTTAATATTAAGGAAAATAAATGAAGTGTATACAGTGGGATAAACAAATGACTTCTGGTACCTTCTGGTATTCTGAGCTATCTTCTTCAGGTGAGGCTGGCATAAAATTAAAATTTTGTTAACCTCTGCCTATCTTCCTCATATGTAAGAGGCAGATAGATATGTCTCCTCTATCAACACTTGGTGCTGAAGTGATGAAGTAAATTTATGGATATGTGACTCTATTTCCATATCTAAAGTAGAATTGCTAATGGAAAATGCGTGAATCCTCTAAACTATCTAGACTCATGGAAGACTAAAGGCTTACTGCATCAGCCCAGAAATATGTCCTCTAGGAACACTGTGAATACCTGTGTGTATGTTCTGCTCTGAATAACTGTCTGGCACACAGTGCTTCCCAAAAGTTGAAACTCTGGTGTTGGGGCATGCATAAAGACTTTGCCCTAATTCTTCCCTTACTGGCAGGCTTCAAACATGGTTGGATGCCGAACTAAGTTGGTTAGTTTTATTATTGTGAAATAGTATCCTAACTAATGTCTTTACTTCCTCTTCCCTTACTGAGAAACAAAGCATGCTGTGCAGGGTGAAGGCCCTATAATCTTGAGACACAGTAAGTAACTGAGGAGGAGCTGTAGACCATTTTTCTAGCATATACATATTTGCTATTTAAGAATTACTTTACCTCACTGTTTTCTACTGTCCTCCTAGGACATCTTAACTTTAGTTTTTCACTGCATACTGAAACCAGGTGAGTCCATGTGTTGCCTCTAGAACCAACAGTTTACAGAAGAAACTGATGACATTATTTTCTTTATAACTTATATATTTAAAATTATTGTGCTTTAAGTAAGGGGCCTGTGAAATATGAGTGAGATAAAACACATGCAGGCATGGGATAGGATCTCTGAGTGGCAGCAGACTGTATAGCTTTGGTAAATAAAAAGTCAGGGAAAACCAGCTGTTAACCATTTGTGACTGTTACGGAAGTGTGCAGCTTGGAGGCCCTTGTCACGGTTGTCCTGCTGTCCCCTATATGCAACGTCCAAGAAATTATGTATACTGTAAATACCTAAAAAGGAAAAAAGGATAGAAAGGGAACTGGTGAAAAAGTGAGAAAATTTGCTGAGATCAGATCATCTTAGGAGCAGATAAAATCTGGGAATCCTGATAGTGTGCTGTCCCCTGCTGCTAGTTCACAGCTCTTAGCTCAGACTCTGTCACACAGCATAGACAGGCCTTATGGAAGTCCCACTTCCTCTTCCTGAGTATGGAATAATGAAATGTCTTTGACACCAGGTGTTCTCTTGTTCATATCCAGAACTGCAAAATTAATCTAGTTATACCAAGAACTGGATCTTTTGAGAAGACCATTTAAAGAGATACTTTTAACTTTGAAAAATGTATTGACTACAAATCTTTTTTTGAAATAAAACATCTAACATTTGTATCTGAAAGATCAAGAAGACTTTGCTGTGTTTACAGTACTGCATTAAGAAAAGAAGCAGTGATAATGGCAAGACAGGTAGTTAATTTTCCCACCTGTTTTTTTCACATCTTTTGGGTGATCAGGGTGATTGCTGGACTTACAGAAAGAACTTCAAATGTTTTTGTAGACTCACTCATATAAACCTAACAGGAAGGACATACGAAGTATCTGAAATTACAGTTGGGTTTTGTGTTTGTGACTTGACAAGCTGCCTTTTCTTACACAGTACAGATTATTTTTAGAGAAACATGAAGCATTGTCAGTCTCAGTATTCACAGCCTGCATAGCTTGTAGGATTTAAAGAAATATGGGGTGCTCTCTCATCAGCAATTTAAATACATGGCCAGTCTCAGTGATGCTGTAGAGCATGCAGTACAATACAGAGGTACCTGAGCTGACTGCGGACCTAGATAGTAGTAATTTGGCACTTTGTTGGATTAATTTTCCTCACTAAAAGAGGACAATTTGCTTGGATACTTTTCTTGTGCTTGTCATTTCTATTGTTAATACGTGTAACTTCAAAGTGATGCCTGTCTTTCCTCCTGTGTTTTTTGACACGTATTTTAAAGATAATTCTTTCACTTCCCTAAAACAGGACATTTCTGGTGTAGCTGTGTAGATGTGTTTCTTTGACTAAAGCATTTTGTGGCAAAATTAGAGCTATTAAAACAGCTAACTAGTGCATTCAGAAGTCAGAAGAAGGAAAACTAAGGCTCAAAGATCACTGTATCCTCCTTTAAATTGTGCTTTATTACAATTTTCTGTCCCTTCTCCAAAAACTAAAAAAAACCCCCAAGCTCCATGAAAACAAATACTATCCTCTCAAAAACAAGCAAGTATGAATGGGCAGTCTATCTGAGCAGATGTTTTAGTGTTTGTGAAGCTCAGACGACTTGGAGACTGTAGCAAACCCCTGCATACACAGTTCAAAACTACCATGCTCACATTCAGCTAACTTGCTGTGTATGTAGTATCCAAGCTGAAAGCACAAACTGACTTGTTAAAATCTATTTCAAATTTAGATTAAATTAGTGATCTTAATTACACTGGGGTAGTGTAAGCCAGGAATGATTAAGGAAAACAAAGTTAGAGAAAATCATGTGGTGACCTAAAAAAGAAATTTGCTGTGCTCATTTAAAAATTACTGAAGTATTTCTTGCATGCTTGCCTTTTTCCTTTGGTCTCTGTGGATTTGTAAACCTTATGTTCTTTCTTGTAAAGGATGTGTTGATTTATATCGTATACAATGCTTATGAAAGCATGAGGTTAAAAATAATGTATTGCCTACATTTTTTTAGGCATACGCACTAGATACTAATTTTGCTGTGACTTGTGTTTATGTGAGGAAAGAATGTATTTGATACAGTGGGAAAAAAACAATCGTAAAGCACAGAACATTAGCAAGCAATACTAAATTGGGATTATTCAATATGAAAGTCTTAATGGTGTATCTTGCCTTCTTATGTTAGTGGATTAAATATAATAATACACATCCTTAAAACTTATATACTGTGCTCATGGTCACTGTCTCCAATCAAAGTTGCCAATCACCATTACTTCACTAAGTAGTTTGATTTATAGATGTTGACCTGCCTTATTAGTCATCAGCAGCCAATATAGTATGTTATCATCTGACTCATACTGCATTTAATTGGATACTGATGGATGAGTTAATTGTTCCAGGTAAAATAAGAAACTGCTTACAAATATTTTTGTGTTAAACTAGGCCCTTTTGCTTTGTGAAAAAGCCTTGTTAATAGGTAAGGTATTGTATAGTCTAGGTGAGAGCACAGTACTTTCCCAATTTACTACAAGAAGGACTGTGTCCTTGCAAGTTGGCTCATTTCACAGCCAAACAACTGTGGTGTACATCAGACAAATATCAAGGTTAGCTTGCTGAACCAAAACTCCAGTTATTTCTTAACCATCTCTGGTCATGCAATTGTTAACACAGACAAGCTAAGGAGCCAATTTTAAGAAGCTGTTACATTTCATAGTCTTAAATCTTTTAAAGATGAAGATTCACAACCTTTATTCATTAGTGGGCATCTGATTCATTGCTGCTTACAGTGGAAATAGACTTTTATATTGCAGTATAAATGTTCATATTGCTTTATAAAAAATGTGCAATTATTTCTACTATTGATGTCTATTTGGAGGATTTATAGCTTGTCTGTAAAACCTATAACCTGCCAAGCTACAGCATTAGAGCAATCTCTATCTGGAAGTGATTTAAAGTGGTCATTTTTAATTATGAAAAGGTTTTTCTTTAGAAAAAAGTTTCAAAGCATTCACAGCTTTTTCAGTAGCATATAGAACTCTAATTTTCATTTTAAAATGAAAATATCAATAATTTTCTGTTGGTTTAGCTAAACTGAAATGTTTCATACACATTTCAGTCGCACACTGATTTTCACAGGATAAAAGTTGGAAAGTTTGGAGGTAATCAACAAAATATTACAGAGAAATAAACCTTGCATTTTTTTTTTCCCTCACGGAAAGGATGAAAAACCTTAATTTTCAATGAAAAGGCAATTCAGAACTTCCATCAGCACATTTTAAAGTTAAATGGTTTATTCAGGAACAGCTTAGATGAAATGAAGTATTAATTTTTAAAGTTTCACTGTCTATAACTTGAGCAGACCGATTCAGATTGAATCATGACAATACAGTACTATTAGTCTTTAAGGCCACGTTTGTTTCATCTTACCCTGTGAAAAACTTGATACTTGTGCCATAACTGGATTTGAAACATGCTGCTTCCTGCACAGTAGAAATTTGGATCATTCCTTAGTGAAAGCTTGCTTGTTTCAAATCCCTTTATGAATGGTCACTAGCTAGAGGCTGACTTGTATTAGCAATGGTATGGTGAGGTGTTTTGTGGGTTTTTGTTTTGGGGTGGGTTTTTTTTTGTTTTGCTTTGGTTTGTGGTTTTTTGTTTTTTGGGTTTTTTGGGTTTTTTTTAAGTGTTAGTGCACATCTTACTAAATTGCCTGGGAATTCCAGGGGTCTAGCACACTGCTGGGAGAGCTGAGCTGACTAATGGCACCAAATCGTGAGTGTTCTTCGGCATCTCAAGATTAAAGAAACTGACTCATTTGGGGATACTTTTATTCATAATAAGAAAAATAATAGTAAAAGCAAATCTGACATATAGCATTTATTATTCCCATAATCTGGTCCAAAATGCTATGTTTGGCTTTCAGATAGTCTTTGGTAAGCAGTAACTATTAGTTCTCCCTTACTGAACATGTCTGTTTCAGAGACTGAGAATGCTGAGACAGGATGTTAGCAACTTTGCAAAAGTTATTGTGTGTTTTGAGCTGATGGACTTTATGCCAATGATACTGTAAAGTAGTTATCTGAGAACAGATTTGTCCTGGTCACTAGGCCAGAAAGCTTTCCTTGTTATGAAATGATTGTTAGAAATTACTGTTCCTTCTTAGATGCAACATGTGTAGGGAGTGGGTGAAAACACCATGTTAAAACCTGGAGTTTTTACAGGTAAAAGTAAATCCATTATGAGATTTCAGATACCCCGTCTTCAAGATCTATTTCCATCCAAAGGCCATACAGTCAAGCTTAAGAGGATGCTAACTGTAAACTTCAAGAAAATGGAGAAGTCTAAGCCAAATGATTCTTTGTTGTACCTATGTGATTCTGATAAAACCTCTGTTCTTATACCACTGAGTATTTGAAGATGACTTCAACTAGCTGAGTAAAGTCCACTTGTATCAGGTAAGGATTGATGGTCTCCAGCATTATGGTTGGTGTGGAAGCTTTTTATCTCTGTCAGCTTCCATAGGTTCTCTCTGAAGCTTCCATCTCTGGCATTCAATCCTCATATCCATAAACATTCGGGACACTTGATTTTCACAATGTATTTTTTACAATTCTGATGACAACTCTATTTCACATGTTTCTTTTTACTCTTCAGGGCTTGTTATTTTTTTCCCCATGATTATCATTCAAGCTTCTTAAGGAAGAAGCTCATTCAATGTGAAAGCATTTCTTTGGTTGTAAAAGTACAAAACTGGGAGCAAAACTTTTCCATGAGTTATGTTCAGGAGATATGACTGACTGAAGTTATATTTGTGTGAACAGAAATCAGCTGAAGACCTCTGAACATTGAAAATACTACTGAGGCTCTTCACAATGTTCTCCTGCTATTGCTGGAACCCTGACTGAAATACGGCATTTTCCAAGTTTGCAGAGTTCCCACTATTTTAACAATAACTATGAAAATGTAGTCTATGTTAGTCTATGTACTTCTAACTTTATTTGCTTTTTCCACAATCCTCTATGCATTTATTTTTAATATAAATGCAGCTGATTAAGATGTTTCATCTTTCGTTATTGTCTTCTGAAACAGTAATTTCTGTCAAGATGAAAGTATTAGGAAGGTGGGAAAGAAAACAGGCTCATATCTGTTTATATGTATAAATATACTTTAAGCTATCTTTTATTGTTGTATTTCTTTGAATTGGGGAAAAATGCTCTCTTTTCGCAGTTTTCTATGAGGACTGTGAATTGTTTACAGACAAAGTTAGAGAGCAACTGCATCAGTGAATGAAACATGACTGTTTTTTACCACAGTTTAGACTGGGCAAAAAGAACGGCTTTTATGTTTGTGTCTAGCTGGGAGATATACAATATGAAGATCCCTAATTTTAATTTGTACTTCTTGAAATGCCTTGGCAGTATGCATAGCTTTGCTCTGATACTCTAGTATCAGACACTACTTATCAACTTCTTTATTTCTGTATTCTTTTATCTAGTGTTTTACCTCCTTAGAGGGAGCACAACAGGATTAATGAGATAATCTTATTTTTTACAAGGCATTGGAAATGGCAAAGTAATAAGATGTACTAATACTACCTTGAACCTAATGTACAAAGGATTTTAAACCTTAATTCTATTATAAGTTTTATTTTGTTCCCATTATATTCAACTCAAAACTCAGTTTCAAGCCAACAGTTGTCCAGAAAAAGACAGGGAGATGGAACAAATAGAACACAATTTGTTTACAGTTCAGAAGGCATGTTTTCAGTTAAAAACACAAGTGGATGCATATGAACTTGTATTAATATGTACTTCTCAAATAACTACACTGTACTGCTTGCTCTGCCTGAGCAACTATGCTTGGTGCTTTGGGTTTGCCAGGGGAACAGGGATATAGTCTAAGCCAGGGACACATATTTAAGCATTTGACTTGCTTGCTAGTAAGGCCTTTTGTATGGTATCCAAGACTACCTCTGTTTTACTGGTGAACTGAGGAATATTTTCTGTGGCTGCTATTTTGAGTTTACTTGCACATCTTTCTGAAAAGACCAATGATGACATGCTTTATGACACTTCAGAAATCTCTATTGCTAATGGCTATATATCCATGTCACTTGGAAATTTTCTTTCCTGTAGCTGTGCCTAAGTATTTGTATTCTGGAAGTGGAGGGACTTTTTGCATGGAAAAGTACCAGTTAAAGTTCTATCCACTTCAGACAACAGTAGAAAGATATATTTGTCAATGAACAATTTTCATACAGTTTTTCTTGCAAATGTTTTCAAAACTGTGACTGAAAATCACTGAGCTAGTAAGATAGTATGAAACCTAGAATGACTCTGAGTGGACTGCATGTTTTCATCTCAGTGTGAATTTCCTGTTACCTATATTTGTATTGACTTCACCTTTTGAAGAGAAGAGCCAAATTCTCTGCCACCATAAATGTATGAAATTCTTCTCAAGTCTGTAAACCGTCTTATATATGGTTTTAAGAGGGCACGTGGCCCTCTTAAAGCAAGGATGACTTGAATAGGCTTTACGGCTACTACAGACTATTTTTTTGAAATAATTTCACAGAAAACATTTCCCATGTTTTTGAAAAACAGGAAGATATTTTTCAACCTCCAGTCTTGAAGACTGAAGGTTTTTTTTGATCTATGGGTATGCTAAAATTATCTCCTTCTGAGTATAAAAGTAGTAGTGCTTCAGTACTCTGCTGAAACTATTAACCAAGCTTCCCAAAGAGTTCTTAAAGTCTTAAATAGATCAAGTCATATCCACAGAATGAGACAGCACTTGTCATACCAAGTTTTAAGGTAGCTAATACTTGGGCTATGGGATTTGTCCAAACAGGATTCTGGTTCCAGAGTTAGTTTATGCACAGCAAGTTGTGCCATCCCTACAGCAGCAGCAAAGCTATGTCTTGCATTACAACGCCATATTGTTGTGTTGTACTATAGAGGCACATTTATGACTAATCATACCCAAAATTTGTCTGGTAGACAACAAGCATTGCAATTACTTCTACACATGGAAATGGGGTACTAGTGAGACTGATTCACCAGAGAGAGCAGTGTTGGCACTGGATGTATAAAAACACACAAGCAGTTTATTCAGGTGGTGAAAAACAAGTTACAGAAGCAGCATTCAGCTGTGTCTCCTTGGGCCATCTCTGTGGCCCACCGCAAGAACAGAGTCAAGCTATAACCCAAACACTTGGGTGGAAAAAGGGTAGAAGTAGTAGCAGTTAAAATTTAATCAGGCTTTCAAAATTTGGCTAGAATGCTCAAGCAACCGGTCTAAAGAGAAATAGAACAATTCTGGTTTAGTAATGTGACTGCATATGAAAGCAAAGTAGGTAGCTCATTTCACCACAATCTAAATGAAATGCAATATCATCATTTATTTATCTGTTTTGGCTAACGTTTTGTGTCTGATCTGCACTTAATAGGCTGACAGCCTATGTTTCAAGAAATGCATTTTAGAAGCAAGAATGTATTCTTTCTTCCAGTTCCACTTAGGCAAAAGACAGATCCTCATCAGTCACCTTACACTTTTTTTTCCCCAAGTGTATGTAGGAAACAGAAGAGTTGAACTAAATACAAGAAGGAACCATGTCAATTGTGGGTAGAATTTCTAGTCTCTGTGTTAATCAAAGGAAGAAGGTCTCACTGTCTGGGAATAAAGGCATCTTTCCAGATTTTTGCTTTAGGAAACAAACAGGTTTCTTTGCTGATGCCTCACAACTCGGAGCATGTGGGCAAGACAGCTTGTTTGAAATATGATGCTGAGCATTGTCTGCTTTATGGTAAAAATATCACAGCTCTTCCAGAAAAGAGGCAGTAAATCCACTGTTGAAATCTGGAGTTAAGAGGAGCAGAGGTACAGTATTCAGAGATACTTGTCTTCAGGAAAAAGTAAAAATGTTATGGTTTTGTGCCCCTTGCTATGAGTAGATAGGCCTTCACCTGCAGGACTTCTCTTGATTTCCAGCAAGGGAAAACAAGGAAGGAGCCTTAATGAGAACTTGTACCAAAAATGTGTTTCTACTGCATCTATTTTTTAGTACTGATTCTTTAGTCTTTTATAGTTCTGGCTATGGAAATACTTTAAACTAGGTAAATTTATTGTGATTCCGATCTTTATCCTGTGCATTCAGAGATTTGCTAATCTACACTGCGTTCACATCTGCTGAAAAGTCTATTTATGTCTGTTTCAGGAAAGGGAGGGTTATTCCTCTGTGAGCTAAGAAAAGGTGAACACACATGACTCTGTCAGTCTAGAGAAACCCCCCAGCTCTGTCTGACAGCTGGTACACGTATTACACAGATGACTAGAACTATTCAGTTCTCGGTAAACCGCCTACTGACTACTTATCTGCCTCTCGCTGGCCAAATGTTAATTACACAAATGTCTGTGTCTCTGTCAAGTGTATATGTTGGGATTGTGGAGCATTTGACTCAATGCTAGATGTGTAATTTATCAGTCATCTGGCCTGCTGTCAGCAGAGTCCTCACTTCCACCTAGCACATCAAACTGGGGATGAGAAAAGCCTCCCTAAAGATTATGTGCTTGACAATTTGTATGGGATGTACTCAAACAATGATGCTCACATTTGACACCAAGTTTTTAAAGAAATCTTGGAAATAAACTGATAACATCTATGTGTAAAAGTAACAGTCTAATATTGCTCTATGGTCTTTATAATTGATAGTTATTTTGATTCTTCCCCTTTAAAGGCTAAATTACAAGGGGATTTCAGACATTAATTATGAGTTGTCTGTAGCCTGCATAATGGCATTCACCTTTTTTGACATTATTTCAGGCTGAAATGAAGAGAATTCAGAATTACCCCCCCCCTACCTGGCAACCTGCTGTTGACTGCAGGTTGTGTGCGTTGTTCCAAGTATTCTTATTGCTTGTCTGACTGAGACTGAGAAATGTAATCATAAACCTTATGTATTTAAGATATAGAAATAGTGTTCCCAGTTAAAAACATAAAACCAAGCCAGTAGAAAAAGAATCGTGGTTTTGACCTGTTGTATGGGGATCAGTCTGGAGAAATTCTTATGCCATTGGGGTCACTGAATCCACACAAGTGTAATGTATTTGGAGACTTAGCTTGGGTATTTATAATGTATCAGAAAGTTTTCCACAGCAGGTTATAACTATCATCCTTTAAAGTGAGTACGTAAGCTGATAAGTTAATAGTAAGATGAGTAGTAGTCTGAACCAGAGTTTGTTTACAAAGTGAATTACTGCACATTAATGGTATGAATTGTCTGCTAGCTACTTTGCAGTAGCTCTATTTGTCTTCTCAAGACAGTTCTGTAATGAAAAGTGGTGCGCAGTGGAATGCAATGCCATTCACTGAACAATATATATAGCTAGCTACAGCATGGCACTGAAGAGTGACCAGCTTTGACTCCAAAGACAGCAAATAGTTACTGGGGTGCAATGTTGTTTTTTAGTTAAAAAACCTGTTGGTGGGACCTTTTGTACAGTGCTGTGATGATATGACTGTTTTGCTTTGGTTCTGGTCACAGCTTGCTGAAGGAGATCTGCACCATCTTTCGTTTTAAGGAGAAGGCATGCCTTCAGCTTGGAGCATCTTTGTGCATGTGGACTGGTTTTCTTTTTGAAGTGTTTGCGCACAGGAGGTAGTGCAAAATAGGTAATAAGTAGTATTTCCTTACCCTGGCTTAATGGTCATGATGTAGACAAGCCTGTTAGTCACTCCTCAGCAAAGATTGTCTTCCCTAGAAGAGTTTAGCAAAAGAGGTTTCTTCTTCTTTAGTTTTCTAACTTTCAGATTTTATAATATTAATAAAAATGAGAGAAATCTGGTGTATGATGATGCAGCTCTTCTCTGATAATAGCTGCATCTCTCTTAAGCTTTGATACTTAGCAATATTTTAGTATGTTTTCTGACAAGCGTCAGAATTAAACATCACTGCTGAATTTCTAAGGTAAAGGAAGGGAACTTTCTCCTACCCAAAACAGTTCATTGTTTTACTGTATATTTTTCTGTTACCCGTAATCTTGTTGACAGTGTAGTTATGACTCTCTATTAATTTTAGTTGAGCCTGTTTTCTGTTGTTTTCCCAAATAAAGAAGTTCTGGCAGATATAGTACAACAAGATACATATTCTTCCATGGGCTGTTCCCTGTAGTCAGACCTGACTCTGGAAACCTGAAGAAGGCAAAGAAGAAATCTGCTAAAGCATAGGGATATACATACATAGATATATGCATATACATTGTATATCAGCTTTTAGAAATAAAACTCACTTTTCTCACTTAACCAAAAAGCATAGTAACTTTTTGAACCTTTTGTTTTCCTTTGTTCTCTTCATTTTAGTGATTAAAGGAAAAGCTTCCCATGGGAGGTTATAGTTTCTCTTTCAGCATTTGAAATGGTCAAATGCTAAAGGAGAGGGAAATTATGTACAGGGAGAAGAACAATTTACTAGTTGGATTAACATCCATGAATAAATTCCTTAGCATGCCTTAGGGGGAAAGTCTAAAGGACTCAATTTTTACTTAATGACCAGTGGATGTTAACATTAGTGAACAGTTAAAATGGATAGGTATATGAAGCTCTGTATTCAGCTGTAGCAATTGCTGCCCAGGCTTTGAATCTAATCTGGTCAGATTTTCAGTCCTTTCAAAGTAATTGTGAAATTAATTGCATTCAGTAGTCTTAAAAAGTATACCTTGCCCTGCTAAAATAGGACAAGTTGGAATCATCCTACTTTCAGCCGTAAGCAGCCTTAATGCACTGGTATTTAGGACCATATTTATTTACAGAAGAAATAAGGCCCTATTCACAGACTTCTTGTGAAATTAACTTTTAAAATTATTTCAAATATTGGTAAAGTGTCCATAACACTGATTTTTTTTTTCCTTGTATTTTTATTACATAGAATGCCTGTTAAGTTATATTGATCAGAAAGGGAACATGCACAAGAAACGTCAATTAAAAAAAGCATTAAACTGAGACATGGGGATCTGTTCCAGTTTTTCTGGTGATAAGCCATGGATTTGTTTTTACTGTACTTCTTTACCTTCCCACTATTTGTCTGTCCTGAATAATGTATAGGGACTGCTCTCTTTGTTCTATGTCTGTATGGTGCCAAGTACAAGGACTAGAGAGAGATTTGCTGAACTGCAGGCATTAAAGAATAGTAAACCAGTAACTAGCATTACAGCTACTAAGTCTGAAAGCAAGTTGAAAGCAAATCTTCAGTCCCATGAACAGAAGTAGTGCTGAAATGAGACCTCATAAAACTAATCATTTCTGCCACAATTTGAAGAATTGTTTGTTGGAAAACATCAAGTTAGGCAACCAACAGCTTTCAATCATAAAAGAACTACTGTAACTCTATAGGCTGGTGTGGGTCTTTGTCAGCTGAATTCATGGCCTCTAGCCTTGGAGATTTTCAAACCTTTCTGGGCAATCTGTAACTTTTCTTAACCACCCTTGTTATAAATATTTTTCTTATGCCTTTCTGGTGTTGCAACTTGTGACTACTGCTCTTTGCCCTTTTGTGCTGTCCCTTTGAGAACAGTCTGTTGCTGTCTTCTCTATAATCCCCACCTTTAGGTAGCAGAAGACACCACTTAAATTCCCTTTTGACCTTCTCTTCCCCAGGCTAAAGAAACCCTATTCCCTCACTCTCTTCTCACACGCTACATGTTCAAGGCCTGACCATCCTTGTGGCTCTCCACTGTACTCTCTCCAGTGGAGAGAGCTGGGAGACCCAAAACTGGACACAGTGTTCCAGATGTGGCCCTTCACATAGCCTCTTCTTTCTTTTAAAGCTGTCCTTCCAGAGAGACTACTTGTTTCTGTCTTTTGGTGTTATGTTTTCCTAGGTAAAAGTTGATTTGATTAGTCTGGACTAGTATTTAGTCAGCTACAAATGACACTGTTGTTATGAAAATGGTAATCCTTGTCTGAAAAAATCTTACTAGTGATATTAAGATTTATAAGGATGGGAAAATTAAATTACCTTCCAGATTCTTTATGTACTGTGCTAAACTAGGTCTAATCCAGCAAGCATTTCTTAAGCTACAGAACATTTAGTAGCAATACACATTTCCTTAAGATTTGGCTCTGACTACAACAGTAAATATCAGAAATATAATTCACCAGAATGTTGATAGCAATGACTAAATCAGGTGGTGCTGCCAAAATGTTACTATTCTGTTATCCAGTTGTCCTAAACTGATGTGAGGTAAAATAACAAGAGCTCTGCCTACGCAGTAGCTTCTAGTGCTTTTTATGGCTGGTAGAGCTATATATTAGAGGTAAACTATGACTTTAAAAAAAATATGTTTGAATAAGGACACCTTCAATCTGCACTATGAATGAATAGTGAACTTCTATCTGCCAGAGGGTGAATTCGGCATCTGCCATTAGTACCACATTCTCTTATTAAAATAAATAAGTAAATATATCCTCTCCAGGTCATGAAATGAGGAAATACATTGAAGTCATCCTGTGGTTACATTTCACTTCTAGTTAATTCAGTTAAAAACTAATTTTTTTAGTTACATTAAATATCAAACTATCAGACATCTTAGAACTTCTTGAAGTGACAAGTCCTTAATACCCCAGCAACAATTTGGAAAACCTCATGTGATAGCAGTGTCTCCCTTTTCTAGGTCAGCTGTTTCTCTACTGAGTACAAATATCCAGTAGAATAAACATGTTTCCCTATCTTTAAGAAAAGCCACAAGTACTCTGACAGCACCTCAGCTGTGTGCAAAAGTAGTCATGTAGGCTAAAGATCATGAAAGTTTCTCCAAGCCTCTGTGCCAAAAATAGCAAACGTTTGGTATCTGAAATCAAAGGATTGCTATAAAAAGATGCCTCTAAGCCTGTGGAGTATCCATGTCATTCGTCAGGAGGGTTTATTTTTGGCATGAGTGTTGACACTGCCACTTACAATCAAGGCAGATAGAAAGTTACTGGACCGTGAGCTCCAGGAGCAATGTTGCACAAAGGGCACTGTGACTCTCACGTGAGGAAAGCCAGGGAACATTACTGTCTGAGAGCTTTGTATCTCGGCAGAGAAATGATAATTATATAACACAGAAATAAATCATTCTTGGTGAAGTCTTCTAAGATTTGCATTTCCCAGAACAACTCAAAGGTCCTACATGTGGTGACCCTTTCTGTAGGCTAGAAGGGCAAGTCGCTGCATTGTTTATCAGGCAGCAGTGGTTGTTTAAGTGTCAGAAGACATGTTCATTAACCAAGAGCAGAGTTTGAAGGCTCTCTGTTATCACAGCCTTTTTTGACCCCCATACTTGAACTCTGGTACAGTTGGGTTTTTTTGATAGTTGAAGTAGAAAGCTGTGTTTCCAAATAAAGTTTGTATCTGTCCACTTTTCTGGTCCTCAGTACCATTGTATTTGAGGGCTTTGCAATCTTACCCTCAAGAACCCCTGCAATTATTTTTCAGGCAGCAAACCGAGGCATAGACAAGCTAATTACTTGTTCAAGGTCACAGAAGAAATCTCTGATGGAGCAGGATGTGAAAGCAAGTTTCCTAAGTGTGGCTGTCCTCTGCAGGACTGCCAACTTCTGACAAAGGGTATCCTTTGGTAGAAGACTTTATTCGTACAGATAGGCTGAGTCAATTTATTTTGCTGGACTTCTGGAGCGCAGTTGTATCCAAATGCCGTCTTCTGGCCGGAACATGCTGCAAATGGCAAGATGCCATACCAGTGTGCTGGGGAAGAAGACATAACACCGAGAGAGCAGAGTGCAGGCTGGCAGCTCAGCCAGCTGTTCCCCCTGAGCACTGCTGCCTGCTGTAAAGTACATGCTGCCTGACAGGATGTGCCTGGGTAGAAGACGACTCTTGGTGACCCCTAGTCTCTAATTTGCACAGGTGTAGTACGAGGTAGGATCTAGGCCTTAGTCCTTTTCCTATTAATTGAAACTAATGAATTATTCAGCTTCAATTTCCAATTTCTTGCTGAGGCTGAGGAAGTTGGGTAGGCCTCAATGCACAGCAGACAGGCAAAAAACGTCTGATGATGTCACAGCAAATATTTTGTACTGCATATTAGCTGTATATATTTTGCTTTCAGGATACATAGTTGAATATAATATTCACTAAGTTTCATAACTTAATTTTATACATTTTCTTGGGTTCTCAGAGGGATCTGAATCTCCTCATTCATTTATTGAGGCCGTACCTAACTTTTGCAGATGGTAATAACTAATTCTGCTCCTGCTCTTCTTTTTTCCCTCTTACTAAGTTTTTTTAAAAAGGCTCTTCCCTAAAATAAGGATTTCCCTGCTCACCATTCTTTTCTGATCCTCACAAGAACAGCAGATTACATCTTTTCCATTGGGTACGCTGTGATGTGTTATTTAATACAACTTTTTGGGACATATATTTTGGTTTGGCTTGGCAGCAGAATTTGAAGAGCCTCCTGTGATTACATAGATTGCCTGGGAGTTCTGCAAGGATCTTCAATGGTTGGTTGTGTTCAGTTTCCACCTCACTGTTTCTGGCAACATGCCTATCACACACAGACACTTTCTACAGGATAGAGTCTAAGGAAAATGTCAGAAAAATTACAAGAAACAAAGGGTGTGGGGGACTTCCCTCTTTCCCACAGATTATTAGAAGTAGAGACATCGCTCTCTGACCTCTGCAGGGTTCTGTTTCCATTTAGAGCCACACTTCTATCGCTTCTGTTTCTCTGGGTTACATAAAATCCTTTTTAAACATTGGAAATATTTGCATCCAGTCCTTGCATATATTACTGCGTGTTTGCCTCTGGCCTTGATGTTATCATCTTTGAAATTATGTAAAAAGCTCAGTTTTCTTCCTTATTAAATGATTAAAGAGACTAAAATAAATCTTAGTCGTGTGAATACAGCCTGGTTCTCGTGCAAAAGTGAAGCAACTGTACCAAAGCCAGTGAATTAAATAAATTCAAAATCAATTTACTCAAAGCAGAATTAGACATTGAATACTGCTGACGACAAATTTTCTGTTACAGGTTGGTAATACAAACCTCTTTCTGCAAAAACATTGAAAAATTTAAGTAAGTCTAAAACCAATACCATTAATTTGCCTCTGAATTCTTGTAAAATGAAACCCCTGCCAAGTTTCCAGGGAATGTGTTTGATAAGGACTGGGCATCCTTGTGACCTTACTAAATACTCTCCTAGTGTGGGAATATATCTTACACACTGTGCCCAGTAAGAATAGTAACATTGCTAACTTTGTAACAGATAGCTAAACACAGACTACTTCACACCTTGTGTAAACTATTCCAATATCTAGTGGATGATGTGCGAAAACTAACGTGTGAGAGTGGACGTTTGATTTAAAAATGAAAGGGTATGAGAAGAGAGAGCTCAAATGATGACTCTTGGGTAATTAAAACTGCCTAATCTGGCTCCTTTCTGACTCTAAAGTTACGCATGAAGGTTTACATTGCAACTCAGCCCATTAATGATGAATAATTGGATAGACAACTGAGGAGCTCACATCACCTTCTTTCCATAGTTTGTTGATGGAAAAATAGCACTTCAGAGATTAAAATTTGAGTGACATGAAAAGTATAGGTTATATCACCAAACCAAAATACCACAAAAATGCCCTTCCCCATTACATTGGGGTCTAGAAATACCCCCCCTTTCTTCTCTCCGCTCTTCCCATTTATTTTATATTTTTAATGGACTGAAACACTGCAGAATCTGATACATAGCTACAGAAGCCTGAATGCTGTGTTAACAATGGCAACAGCATTATTAGTTTGTTAAGAAACTTTGTTAACACTCAGTTTCTAAATAAAGCACAAAAGGTGGTTTTGAAGGTAAGATATTTAATTCTAGTTGTATAACCTTGCTTTGTAACATTAAACACACTTCCGTTAAACTTTACAGTTAAGGCTGGGTATGTTGCTAATTTGATCTACTATTGAAGATAACTTTGCAGACTTTCTCTATAGGTGTATTTTGTTGTTAGACTGTAAAGTCTACTTCATAACAGGGCTTGACAATTTTGTAGTAAACTAAAAAATATATTGAAAGAGTACAATTTGTTCTTGGATTGGTTAGCTAGCCAGCAAACCAGTTAACAGAGTTTAGAGAGAATCTGCTGTCTAAAATAGACTGGGACATCCAATCAATACATCCATTTAAAATTAGTCAAGATTGTGAAGTCTGACAATGTACTGGTATGAAAATAGTAATTGTTGTTTATATTTTTGAACAATCTTCACCCAAAGCTGTGTCTGTATTTGATGTTTCAGTGAAAACCTGTGATGACTCAGTGGTAATAAACTTTGTAATAGAATTATGCATCTTCTTTGGTTTTGACTAAACTCAGCCAAATTTTCAAAATGGCTTTTATTGAGTCTGACTTTAAGGAATTCCTGCTTCACACTTTAGGAGTGATAAGTAATTTAAAAATTCAGAATAAGCTTTGCCAATTGGCCTGTTTCAAAGCATAAGAGTACTTTAAGTTTACATGACATCAGAGTTGAGGGAAAAGAATGTGGGTGTTTACAGTATATTTGCACTGAAAAGAGGTATCTTCAGTGATATGTATGTTTTACTTTTATATCTGCATGGCTCTCCTGCTATATTGCTTTTCTTGAGAATTCAGAAGTCCTTAAATGTCACTGAAATATTTTAAGTCCCAGCTTTATTATTTGGTACTCTCAACGTGAAAATTTAAGAAATTTGTAATGTTTGCATCACAGAACAAACTTTCACTGAAAGTTCCTATTCTATGGCTGAACAGATAGCAAGATATTGTATTTTGTCATAACTTTGAGAGGAAATTGACATTAAAGTGTTAGAGTTCAGATATTCTTGTCTTAAATCCTTCACATTCTAAAATATTCCCTCATATTTTCTAAAATACATACTCTCTCAAGCATCAGAAAAATCTCACTTTTCAGTCAAGTGAACTATTTACCTTGGCTTTTCAGGCTTTTTTTATGCAATTACTATTTTGCTTTTTTAAAAGATACAATTTATCAAAATGATTGGCAAACAAAATAAAATGAACTGTAACTACTCTCCATTACTATATGGTATCTTTCCAAATTTACCCCAGCTTTTCTGTAGATATAACTGCAAGATGCTCATTCTGCTAACAATGAGATTTTTAAAATATTGCTTGATATACTCCATGCTCTGCAGATATAATTTTCAACTAGAGTCTGCAGTGTTCTGGGAATCCTTGCATAATCTGAAATGTGCTATAAATAGAACATGCACTCAATGGAAGGAAAGCGTGACTTATTTTGTAACTGTATGCTTGCCACAGATCCAGCTTCCACCCAAAGTCAAATTGCTCTTGTCAGGGCTGCCAAGTTGTTAGGCAGAGAAAGCTCTTGCAATGTGTAAGGTGACTTCTCAGACTAAAGGGAGTGGGGGAGGAAGGAGGCTTCCCTTCTGCTGCGTAACTGGTTTCAGTCCTTTTACTAGGCTTTTTATATCTTCAGTTTGAGATACTCTCCACGATGAGATCAGATTGACTGTTCAAGAAAGTCTGCGAGACACTGTCCTGATTTTATGGTCTTTGTTGGGTCCCTGCTGGTACGAGCAGGTCTGCCACTGAAAAGAGCTGAACCTTTGCAACACATAAGAGTAATGAGGACATAAGTGAGCAGTCGTACCTTTACCCTATTTCTGTGTGCCATTCACAGCCACTGATTTGACAGGAGAGGTGGTTAGGTCTTCCACACGAAGGAGCCATGTGGAGACCACTACAGCCCTCTTAGCCACCAGTTCCCAAGAGAAGGTGCAGCTCCCAGCAAGGAGGACTCCATTCCTCGCCAGGCTTCTCATCCCAGTCTTGCCAGACCTGCTGGCAGGAACAGGGAAAGGAGGCAACAGCAATGCAAGAACCAGTGTTGGATTCCAGATTTCTGTCTGGTTGATTGCTTGCTCATTTACTTTTTAGTTTTTACATGCCAATGTTTGAAGGGTATTTTGCAGGAAGAAGGTGGCTCTTTTTCACTTTCTCAGATCTGTGATCTCATCATGTTTTTCGTCTTCTTTAGGTCTGTTCTTTTGAATCTTTCTGAACCCATACAAACGACTTGCTTTTGCTGTCACTATGGAAAGCTCTGAAATACAAATCTATTTTGTGTCTTTCTACTCACTCTGTCTGTGAAAGTCGATTCCTTCTTCTCATTCTCTTCTATGAATGCTCCTCAGTCAGGTTATCAAATAATTGCAAAGTCTTCGTTCCCAATAAGCTGAAATGAAAAAATCAGTCTTTTTTTATCTAATTTCTCCAAAACTCCAATATATCAAAAGACCTAATCTTAAGCATTGCTGAAGTATAAATCAAATTGGAAGATGATAGGGAGATGGACAAACAGAAACTCATTCTCATATCCTGGCTTTCTAAATGTGTCACTGAAATGAGTGAATTTTGAAACTAAGAAAAGAGCAGAGGGTGGTCATTTTAGGTTTCTGTCATCCTCATTGAATGAGGTAAAATGCTACTTTGTAGCTAAACCATTACTACAAAGCAGCCCCTCTTGATGACTTAAGAAGTTAAGGTGAGATCACCACAGCAGAGGGAATCCTTATGAGCCTGAAATTTATGTCGCAGCTCCAGTGCACCCCTTTTCTTTCCTGCCAGGAAAATTTTGTGTGGCTGCACTGCTTGTCTATTTCTATTTTTAATAGGCCTCTTGAGTTTACTGGCAGTTGGTATTACTGAAAGCAGACTTTATCCTACTGCACCCTATGCTTGGGTGCATTTGGGCACATGTCCAACTCGAGAGGGAACATAAGACCTTTTCTGCAAAACTGCTCAGATGTGAGCTAGACAACAATGGCATTCTGGAATGATGTTACAAGAGATGTGTAAACTCCAAAAATATGTTTGGAAACAGTTTCCAGGCACATGGTTGCAACTGGGAGGATTTTTGGTATTTTTCACAGTTCAGTGTTCTTTTGATCACACGCAAAGAGAATCAGTCACCAATTTCAAATGAGTTCTGTAAAAATTCCACCTCTAGAAAGGAGGGCTTGTATGTAAAGCACAATTCTAAGCTACTAGGAAAGAGTCATTAGAGTAAAAGAGATGTAAAAGTTTGCCTCTTAAGTGAGTATGATTTACAAGTTTTCAAAATAAATCAAAGAAATACTTCACTACTTTGAAGTTTTGGAAGCCTGAGGAAACATTCGTAGAGCCATTATTAGCACTGGGCAAATGTACTGAGCCCTTCAGTCTGAACTGTCAGCCTTGTTCTTTAGATCTAGTCTGTTCAAATCAGAAAATCTTAGTGATGTTGCGTTATCCGAATTTGTGTGGTCATGAAGTTAGCATAAAATATAACCTCAAACAAACTATATTATTGGAATCTCTTATTCTTTTCTTACTAACTCTAGTCATTTTCTGCCATTTGCATTAAAAAAAATCAGATGGGGATTCTAGTCTCAGAAACTTTTCCTCTTTTTGCTTTTAGTGAGTGACTAGGAGGATTACTCTGTTTCTTACTCATTGCTATAATGCTTTGAATTTCATCCAAAGTAACAAGGAAGAAAAATGTGAGGTGTATTAAAACAGAATTTGGGGATCCAGCTGAACTTAGAAAGGATAAATACCTAAATCACTGAGGGGCTTTTTAAAATTTTCAGAACCCTTGGCTTTTCTGAAACCTCATTTATGGGCATAACACTTCACAGAGCTGGACCTTCCCAGTGTATCTTCTTTGATGAGCTCATGCTCCTTCAGAAGTCTCACAGCCCCTCTGAGAGGCAGGAAAACTTTCCCCACAGTACAAAAAGGGCAGGCTGAGCTACTGAGAAAGGAAATTCACTGGTTGTGTGCACTAAACCTCAGCTGCCTGGACTTCTGTTCTACTTACAAGATACATCTGAAACAAGATTGGAAAGGCTTGTGAGAGCCTCTGGCATACTGCATATTGCATTGGATCACATGAAGAAAAACGATTTCCTGTGAGGCTGATGAGGAAGAAATGTGACATTAATGTGGAGGTTAGGTCATTCAGGGGATTAGTAAAAATATGTCATAAACCTGTTAAATTCTAAGACAAGATAATAAAAAAGTCTGTTTGAATTTATGAAAGTAAGTTACTAGGTAGGACACAAATGCTAATTGTAAGAAGCATTTTTGAAGAGTCCAGTAAAAATGGCAGACAACAAGCACCTACTTGTTTGAGACTTGCTAGTGTCAGGCACTATTCAGTTTTTATATCTAACCACACATTTTCTGGGACTTTTAATCTGTTTTCCACCAATATCCAGGAAAGGTAAAAATGTAAAAAGAGAACATGAGCTGGATCCAGAAAATCTTCACCAGGCCTTCCCATGGTACACACTGAACTTTTCCCTTCCATCTGTCTTTTGTCAGTGTCTCTGGAAAACCTAGACAGCAGAAAAATCTTATACTCTGGAGGTCACTGTCTCTGGAATTTGTTAGACAAGATGGTAAAAATGCTTTTTTGAGGACAGAGACTTCAATCACTGGATATTCTCAGCCAAGGAAAGAAATGAGGCTATTCATCCTCTTCCAGATTTGTCTTCTGACAGAAGGAGGAATCAGTTGAAGTCCTAGGAGAACTCCACTGAACTGAGAGAAGTTATAATCACAGCAGTTTTTGTCCATTGAGAATATAGTGTCCATAATCAAATGCCCAATAAACAGACAGATAAATAAATAAATAAAATGGTGACCACTACTCCCTTTGCCTACTTCCTGTGCTCTCTGCCCACACCCCTGCTTTTTCCTTCTTTTCACAGAAACCCTGTGGTTACTTATTTTGTGTTTGTTTACTTAGAACTCCATGCTAAAGCAGATTCTTACTTTCTGATAGTACAGAAGATTTATGCTTACAGGTTATTGGTATAAACATTGCTAATTTCTGAAATGCAGTCCTAGATTTATTCTGGGAAAGGACTTTCTCTCTCCTAAAAGCATGTTTCTTTAATGCTGACAGTCATTTTCTCTATAGCTTAGCTTCTTATGAAAATGAGATTTATACTATCATATTATTAGCAATAGCACAGTCCTATCTCTCTGAAGATGTTTTACATCCATGGGATAATTTTATCCAAATTTGACAAAAAAACATGGAAGTCTAATTCATAATTAAGTTTCAATAAAACTGAAGGCTGTTCAGAAGAGAAAATCTGCACTACTGCCATCACTGAGGGAAGCAGAGGTACAATCTGAGTGCCAAAACCTCCGTTTAGCAGAGGCCAGCTAGCCAATCTACAGGCAAGTGCTGTCTGAGGACACTTTAGAACACATGGAGAGAGAAACTGTGTTAATACAATGGTGTAGGTGAGCATTTGTGGAGATAAAGAGTACAAATTGATAGAAAGCAGGTCTCTCATTATTTCCAGTGCTCACAGAATAACTTGTCTTCCAGGATCAGAGTCTTTAGAATTTTGGAGACCTGCAAAGATGCTGGAATTCTTCCGCAGTGTTATACTTTGACTCTTAGCAATAAACAAATTTGGTCAAGAAATAAAATGAAAAGCTGCTTTTGAAAATTCGACCCAGAAGTTTATCTTTAGTAATTTAGGTTTTATTTCAGCAAGGCGCATACATATATCCTGAAGTAGATACTAGCCGTAAACAATTAAGTACCTTGCTAAATTACATCCAAATACCATTAAAAGGTGCATGCAATATTCTTCACTACAGAATAATTAACCTCCTGAATTACTATACTCTTGATTCAAGTAGCTTTACAGTAACAGTTTTTTAAGATCGTGGTAGAAAATCTGAAGTCCTTATAAACATATAAAGCTGTATCTTTGACAGAAGCCAATATCTTGGCTTGTCTTACAGTATTGGAAGTGTGATTCCCAAAATAGCATATGGTTGACAACAGGCTGATATCTAACTAGAACATATTCTTTTCCATTTTATCATGTATATGATTTTTCAAAGAAGGTCAGTCGGTTGCTGTAACCACAATAAAGATTTCCCGCATGAAGCAGGAGTAGGCACTAAAAATGCATTAGTGCTAAAAGAGACTGGGGTTAACCAGGGTTATTGAAACTAAGTCTCTCTTTTTAATGTTATTATACCCAGCTTTGGAAGTTTTCATCACATTTATTGTACATTGAGTCTTTTTGTATTTTGCTGAGTGTCTTTAGCAATGGTGACAGCAAAGATTGTCTGTGTTCTTTACCAGTTCTGGCTGTGCTCAGACTGTAGTTCACTCAGGTTGTATTTGTAATGGGGCCCAAGACAGACTGAATTTCTTATTTCACTCAGTGAGCCATGATTGCTAGGAAGCTATAGTTTTCTTCAGAATTACTGCTTGGCTAGTATTTAGAAAGAAAGGCCAGATCCTTGATTAGTAGCCCAGTATTTCCTTCAGTTGCCTGTGCTTAGACCCATGATCAGACCATAAACAACCATTTTATCTGATTTTTCAGAAAAAGAATTTGGGGGTTAACAGAACTCTCTAATGCACATGAGAAGTCAAAGCCAAAATCATATGCATTTGAACAGTCTTGATTTGTACATTCTTTTTTCTCATCAACTCTTATTTGACTTTTATATAGTATGTTCTACTGTTATAATTTTGGAGAGAGTGTATGGAAAGTGGCTAGTTACATTAAACTATCAGTGATATTTGTAATGTGCCTATGTACTGTCACGTAGCAGAATGCAGCTATGAAGTAGGTAAGGCAAACTGAGTAGAAGGGTAGCAATTGCTTACTTTTGCACACATATGACTTTCAGACAAGGTGAGAGTCATGGGGCAGCTTGATGCAGACAGAAAAAGGTTTTGTGATTGAACTAATTAATTGCCTATAATTTTGAGATTGTGTATTACTTGGAAATGTTAATATTTTGGTATTATACAGAGGGCAAAACTCACTGAAAGCTCAGTTACTCTGAATGAGTAGCTTTGAAACAGACTTAAGTGAAATGCACTTTCAATAAATTCTCCCGAAATGAACAACATGCATTTCAATGAAGTAAAGTGGGACTGACTTCCTGAACTTTTCCTTATTTCTTCAGCTTCCTGAAAAATATATCTTCTATGAGCCAATATATTTGTGGAATACTTAGGGAGGGAATCTCTGTTGACGTCAGTGTATGCACAGGTTCTAAGTGTAGCCTCAGACACCTCATTGCTTTCAATTATTTGAAATTTTGCCCAGAGTGGGAAAATTGAGATTAATAGGCTATTTGTGAGGCTATCAGATATGATAGAGATAAACATACTATAAAAACATAAATAGACCATCTTATAATGAATAGGTTTCTGGCTTTCTGAGAGGTTCCTTTGAAAAATGTAAGAATAGAAGGTTTACTTTATTAAATCAGTGTTTCTTGATGTATAGAATAATTTTATATTGGAAATAAGAGAATTATTAAGTTATTCTATGGCCCATTTATACATAGACATGTCACTGAGCAAAAGAAATAATTTCAGGTTAAATTCAAGAAGGTATCTAACACATAGGGAGTTTTTTTGAGGGGTATTGTAGTAGTATAAACCTTTTTAACTTCGTCGTGGGGGGTGGGTTCTGGTGTTATTTAGAAGTGAAGTTTTCAAAGAATGTATTCTGCATGATGTAAGGAGAAATTGCCAGCTTTGAATTCAGGTAAAAGCTCTGCCACTTGAGGCTCGATCCATTTATGAGATTATTAGTACAAGGAGAATCTGTTTCAAGTATACTCACTCACAGACTAAACAAACATGTTGCAGTGTTTTCCTTCTCGCCTAAATAATAAGGGTTTATTGCTTTAAAACATTTATGCAACTTGCTCTTTGTGTCTGTTTAAACTCCACAACATATTTATGTCCAAGTATCTTCACACACGGCTCTATTGAATTTATATCCACTTTGTTGCATTACGAAAGGTAATTTATGTTTTGTAAAATCAATATATTGGATAATTCTTATCCATCATCCTGAAATTAGATAAATAAAGATTGTTACTGAAAGATAATACATTTTAAATAAAGCCATTAGGAAGAGAATTTGTCTTTAACAGAACATTAAGTGTTAAGGAATGGTAGGTGGGTGAAACTTAGTAGTTTATAACAGCACTGAATAGTAGTTTATAACAGCACTGAAATCAGATGCAAAAGTTGTCTGGAGGGAGGCTGTAAATGGCTTTCAATGTTGCTTGTGAGAGCACAGAGATAATGCTCATTGACCATGGCAGATCTATGCTATTCTTTCCAGGGTGGCCCAACAACACCATCGAGACCAAACTCACTGACCATGCCAACAATCAGCCCACAAGCACGACTGTCAGGCACCCTCTGAATGACACAGGGACACTATTTATTCAAGTATGCCCAGCAGCTTAACAAGGCTGGTAGGCTGCCTGGCGTGCCTGGGCTGGCTGCCTGCAGCCTGCCTGCCAGCCCGGCCCTGCAGCGGTGTGCAGCAATGGGCACTGCAGGCAGCTGCCTCTAAGGAACTGCACCAGACTCAGCACTGCCCTGGAGAGCACCGTTTGGGCGTTGCATAGATGGAACCTACAACAGCAAGCAGTTATGGATATACACAGGAGTATCTCAGTAAAAAAAATAATATGTGGATACAAATGGGCTTATCGTTACTCCTGAACGGAGACTTATTAGCAGCTTGAGACTAATGCATTCTAGAAAGTCATGGAAAATTTTTCTAGAAAGCCTCAGCCACACTATAGAAAACTATACTGTGCCTTTCCTCACCAGTGTCCTTAAAGACTTTCAGCACTGGAGACCAAAGTCTTCCTAGGTCAACTGTTCTAGAGTTTCTCTATTATCATTAAAAAGCTTTTCTAATGTCTAATCTGAACTTTTTTTTGTTTGCTGCCATTTAGGCTTTTGTTTCTTTTCCTGTCCATCCTAGGCAGGAGAATTTCACTGCTTTCCCGGTTTTCAATGCTTTAAGCAATACAATCCCATTTTGTTCATTCTTGCATAGAAATTAAAAGATCCCTCATGTAGCCCTCCTTTGAATTTTTTTAATCTCAGCAACATCTTTCTTGAAGAATGGCCCCCAAAACTGGGGCCCGAAATGTATTCCAGCCAAAGCTGCACCATTGCAAAGTAGAGTAAAAGGTTATTTCATGTATGTCTTCTAGACTACACTTTCATTTAAACCTCTCAGCACGTTATCTTATATTTTTTGTGACTGCATAAACAGCGTTGACTCATGTCCAGCTTATGAGTCACTGAGACTCCTAAGTTCAGCTTTAATGTTGCCTTATCATTTATTCCCCACCTTTTATTTTTGCAGCTGACTATTTCTGTTTGGAACAGTATAGCACTTATTGCTATTGACCTGCATTTCTTTTCAGATTGCTTTCCAAATTTATACTATGCACTTGTAGTCTCTCCCAGCTTGCTAGCATTTGCAAATTTAATAAGCACAGTCTCTATTCCATCTTCCAAGTCGCTACTGAGAACAGTGCGCAGTACTTGGCTGGGACAGACTGCTGCAGAATCCAGCATGATAAACCCTTCAGTTTTCCCTAGGAATCATTGAAGATTGCAATCTCAATATAGTTTCCAAACAGTGCTGCACCCATCCTACAGCACCTTCATCTAGAGGACACTTCCTTCTGTGTATGTTATATGAGACCAAGGCCAAAGCTTTACTGGAGCCAAGACATTTGATTCCTACTGTTTCTTCTCCATTCACAGGGCCAGTTACCTTTGACAGAAGGGAATTAGATTGTCTTGACAGAATTTGTTCTCAGTAAATCTATGATGTCTGTGAATCTTTGGGTTTTCCCATGTGTTTGTATGTAATGTGTTTGAAAATATTTCAGTATTTTTCCAGGAATTTTAATTAAGAGGTGTGACTTATAATTCCCCAGCTGCTAACTGCTTTACTTTTTCTTAGAATAGGAACTACGTTTCTTTTTCTTTTTTCACTTGGTACCCTTGTGTGCCAGTTTTCAAAGGGAACTATTATGAGCTGCGGAACTGCTTCAGTTACTTCTTTAAATATCCTAGGATGACAAAGTTCATCCGGCCCAGTTGACATGAAAACTCCCTAATCCATATTTTTCCTCTTCTAGGTTAAGATCTTATCCCTCCTTCACTGGTACTAATTACGTTAGGCCCATGCTATTGCAACCGATCTTTTTTAAAGGGGTGATGAAAAAAGCTAGTAAACACTTCAGTCTTTTCCAGAACTGCCACTTGTTGATCTGTTCCAAGTAAAGTACTGAGACTTCCCTTAGATTTTTTTTTTTTACAAGCAGTGTGTGGGTATACTGCCGCACACTGATATAATGAACAGATCCTATTCCAGGAAATTCTGCTCTGGAAAATGTTTTTACTGCTATTTTCAGACTTCTTACAATGCAGATATAAAAGCATTTCCTTTTGTCCTACAAAGCCTGAAGCAATAACATTTTGAAAATCTCTAACAAGAGATCCTAACAAAAATCTTTGTCTTGAATTGAGAACATCATTCATTAGGTACAATTTATATAATTTCAAAAATGTGGCTTTACTTTAAACTGCATAGAGTTAATTGTATGGTCTTCAGGTTACAGAAAAACATCATTTTTCAGAGAAAATAAGCAAGCAGAAATTAGGAGATTATCTTTACAGAGATCATGAATTTAATCACAGGATTGCTCACAAGAACACAGATGCTCAAGTAAGCGTCACGTGGAGGACGGAAATACACTCATCACTAGACTAATGGCATCTTTAATTGCTGTCCTTACTTGCAAACAAAATTGAATCAGTGGACAGGGTTACAATTTAGTTCAGTTTATAGCATGAACAAATCCTGATCATATTTTAGTTATTTTAAACAAGATAAGCTCCTAGGAGAATATATCCTATATTCTCTGATATCCCTATATCCTAGGACACATATGCTATATTCTCCTGTTTATTGCAGAATATAAACTGCAGTTATATTCTGTCTGGGACAGGGAATGACTCATTTGGATCTATGTCCCTTGACTTTTACATACATGTAGCATTATGGGATTAGTACTTGAGTGATCAAAGAAATGTTAGTTTTGCTTGGACAACCCCCCTTCTATCTGAAATCTGCGAACCAGTAACAGTAGAAATGGTGGGGTTATAACACAACCTGAGACACTGCTTATTTCTACCGAGTCTTATCCAACTCTTTATGAAGTCTTACGCAAACATGTGAGCAAGTTATCAAATGGTACTACTTTAATAGGTATTCCACAAGAGCTTCAATCTGTGTGGAATTATGACTGGCCTTGAAGGTCAGATTCAGTAACAGATCTATTCCTAAAGTTTAGGCACTTGATCTCAGGAGTAGACTTCATAATCCAGTGCTACAGGAGAATCTGGAAGAGCAAGCAGAAGGGATCTAAAGAGTTGCGTGCTGAGCAGGAAACTGTGTGCTGTTTTCTCGGGAAGTAGTGGCGACAAGCTGGATCTTACACTCTTCATTGCAAGCAATTTTACTCTCTACAGTCAGGGAGGATCTTCTGTCCATTCAGATTCCAAAGCTCTGATTCCTCTTCTAAATGATACCACTTCTGCCCGTTCACTCACAGAACAGAGCAGGGCCTCCTTTTTTATCTTCAGAGGTTCCTTGAGAGGAAATGTATTGGTGGTATCTCCTTTTCTGGTAGAGGCAGTTGCTCGGGAAGGAGGTGTGGAAATGTGTGTTATTCATCCTTTTTGCTTAAAATATGTCAGAGTGAAAGAGCTCAAGACTCATTTCCATATTCCCTATGCTACAGAGTTCTATCTTTATGCCTCTATCAGAAAACCAGGGAAAATTATAACTAAAAATGTCAGGCATGTCCAGATGGTTAAACAAAATTCAAAATCACTGTTTTGGTGCTGGGTTTCAAATTAAGCCCAAGTTTTATTTTAGGTACCAAAGGCCTGGATGCTCAGACATTTATCTTCCTAAAACCCATTTGACTTCCGTGGATGTTTAATGAGAGTGAAGTGCCAAGATACTCTCATAAATCTTGGCAAGTGAAGTTTCTGATTTGCTCTGGCCCTCAGTTTTGAGCAAAAGACACTTGGCATTTTGCAAGATCACTCCTGGAGTGGTAAGGTAGGGACAGAAATATGTGTTTTGTCTTCCCTATTTGATTGCCTACTACAATTTTTCTTCACTTATATGAGTTACATGTTCTTCAGTTATATGAGAACATCCTGCATCTGGAACTTGACTGTTTCAATGCACCCTGGATTAGCCTAGGTTACTTGTTCCCTTCTGAGTTGTTTGTGTGCTGTTCCCTTGTCTTTGCTGTCGGGCAAATGCTAAAAATAAGAATTTGCTTATCTAATTTGTATGGATCTTCACAGTGTATGTGATTTCACTGTCTCCTTTCCCCTCAAGCAGTAGACAGATTTTCCAGACCTTATGACAACGGACTATGCATTCATTGCTGTCATAAATCAGAGGATTTTTCCTTTCAATACTGACATGTTGAATTAAGACACCCCAAATTTTTCCATGGGGAACAGTTAGAGATTACAGTTTCTGTTTGTTCTGATTGGGCTCTGGACCTACTAAGTCTGACCTGACTATGTTTATTTCCAGTCCTAGAAATCTAATTAACACCTTGTAAAATTGTTTACTGTAAGCATGCCTAAAAATGTGCTTATACCTATGAACTGATTTTTTGTTTTTCTTTAGATTAGATGGGTAAATTGTGTTTGGTGTCAGATTAATAACTTGTATGACAGAAGAAGAATCAGGGTAAGCTTCCCTTTGTTGTCAGCCCCTATGCTAAAAGATTTGCTAGAGATGCCATCTCAGAGAAAGATCAGGTTATTCTGCCTTCAAGGCTGTCCTGTCACTGCCCATTCTACCAAAACAGCTGAATATAAGTTCCTGTTTGTTAACTGCAACATTGTTTTTGAAAAAAGGAACTGCAGTACAGAGGTCATCAAATGGGCTTTTTCTGGTATGGTTTGCATTTAATCAGAATAGGCACATAATTCAATTATCTCTATCATGAATCAGTAGAAAGTTCTAAAATGCAGACACAGTTCTTTATGTACCCTTGCACATACTCAAGATATGCAGCCAGTTTAATTCCTGTTTTAAAAGATCTAATGCAAAGTATTTTTCACAGCAGGAAGTATGATAGTCAATGCTGATGTTTACAATACTGAGTTCAGGTCTTAGGACTACCTTATCTGTGTTATCTTCTCTTATTAACTCAGATCAGTAAAAAAAGTTATATACCCTTAGGAGCTTACAGATGGTAGGGAGGATTAAAAATGCACTTTCTCTTCTTTCTGTATGCATCATTCTTTTTTTAGTTGAACTGAGGAAATAATATTGAAAAACAACAGAGCAGTAAGTTATGTGTTGATGGTTTGAAACTTTTTTGTATCCTGGCTCCAGCTGTAGAATTGTTTTATCACTGAACTGCTCAGCAAGTGTGGAGTCAGCAAATACAGCAAAGCAGAGCAAAGAGAGCGATCAGGTGGCAGTGCTGGCTTGCAAGGGCCATAGGCCTGTGATGGTCAGGGATGACTGGAAGCTTTGTCAGGGCCAAAGAATAGAAAGGAATTCCTTGTGAACATAATAAAACCGGCTGAGGGACTAGTCAAAAACAAAAGATATGGGCTACACAAGAGAAATTAATAAACTGTGATATGGAGGAGATAATCAGGGCTGAGGGAAGAAGAGGGAGGATCCTGGAGGACCATTATCTAAGCCCAAAGAGCATGGAAAAGTCAGGTATTCTGAGCTTTTTTAGAACTGTATTGTTAAGTAACTTAACAAGCATATGTGTGGACCTATTTACTTCCATGATTATGGCCTCTCATGGTTGGAATTTTGCCTCTGGAGGAGCAGAACTGACACTGTGTTTGAATAATAAGCTTTTGCTCAGCAAATGCACTAGTGATATCATGAACACCTCCACGCACACATATCTAGAGTCTACCTGGGCTAAAGGCAATTTAAGAGCACAGGAGCTTAACATACAGGGACTCAGTTTAACACCCAGTTTATTAACCAGCTGGCAAAACTTTTGAGAGTAGATCTTTATCCAGATTCTAACCCCAGTTGCACCAGTATGAATACAAATTAATTTCCAAGACTCTGTCTGAATTTGTCCAGTAAATTCATTATCCCTGAAAACAGACTTTGGTCCTTCCTGTGCAATCTCAGTTTTATTCTAGGATAGGTCAGATTCCTTGAGGGAATAATGAAACGTCTAAGACATCTGGCAAATCTCCTCTCTGACAATGATACAGTGGTGAAATAGGTCAGTGTAGTTTAGGGTTGCTTTTGAATCTATGAGATAGGAGACACAGGAGTCTTTTCTAATACAGGAGATTGAATCCTAGGGACAGTGGGATCAGTTATTACAAGGAAGACGTAGAGAGGTATAAGAGAGCATTAAAAAACAAATTCAAAAGATTTTAAGGCTGTAAAACCAGACAAGATTAAATTAATTAAATACTTCTAAATAATTCATTAGTGTTGGCTCCTATTTACAAGTGCTTGAAAGGCAGTACAATTCCTATGAAACAGTATAGTACAGCATACAGTATATATGTTAGCATAGTATACAACATACCAGCTTATACACTTCTGGACACATTAGTATACTAAAATGTAGGAATAACCAAAGAAAAGTTAAAAAAGGAAGGAAGGAAAGGAAGTAATATTTTAAGATTAAAACTAAGACTTATATCCTGACAGTAACATTTGGAGTTGTTTGCAAGCAGATACAGCTTGTAGCATTTAACACAAGGTAGATAAAACACTATTCTTAACAACATGAGTTCTCTTTAGATAGAGAATTCTGGTTCCAGCAAAATTAGTGGCAACTTTTGAGTCCATGTGAAATTATCCATAGCTTGCAAGAATAATTTCTGAAGGTACATATGTCTAAAGGAAGTGTATAGCCTATTCACATGGCAGACCCAGATATTAAAAAAAAAAATCTGTTTAATGAAAAAGTACAAGAAAAATAACAAGTAGCTGGAATTAGGTCAAGGCCTACAACAGAATATTTAATTTGGCTTCAATGAAGGGGCCTGGATTTATCATTTGTTGTTAATCTAGGCACTCTGCTTGTCCTCATTTATCTTCCCTTCAGAGCTACTGAGGAGAGCTTCAGAAATACATTTCAGCACGTTGTGGAAACAGTCTATGCTCACAGCTAGTAATGAAGAAATAATGTAATTAATTGCTGTTATGTAATGGCACTTGGCAAATTAATGTGGACTGCTACAGAGTAAATAAAAGCTAGTGCTATTTCTGGAATACGGCTTAGAAACATCTTGACCAAAGACCTGGAGCATCCAAACATTTGACTGATTTTTTTACACAGAAAACATTGACATCAATGGCAGTTGGTTAAAGGTGTTGTAAGGAGGACTCTAGAGATTAAAGCTCCTGTATCGCTGCTGAGTAAGGACAGCACAGCCTGTGTACTGCACCCAGCTGCCTCTGTCACAGTCCTGCAGCTCCTTAGTTCCTGTCATCTCTGCTAAGCTCGCAAGGGCATTCTGTTAATTCCACCAGCTCCTGGGGATGAAGTGATGTGGTCTGAAATGAGGCCACCCAGTGCGCTGCATAGAGAAGCATAAAGTACAAAATGCTACTTTCCACTGAGATGCATTCCCAGCCAGAGCTACAAAGCTCTTGTGTGTCGATATTAGGAATGATCTTTTGAAGTTAATAACCTAGGATTTTTAAATGGTACTCCTTTCCTCCACAGTATGGGAAGTTTAACCATAGCTACAGTCCATAAATCTACACAATCTGTAAGGGCCTTGCAAGGACTGCTTAACAACTGCAAGCAGACACACGCTAGAGCGTTTCCTGTGCAAGGCCTTACACCCACGAAGGCATGGTGTGTTGACAGAAAAACTGTAATATCTGTGCTTGGTAAAGGAGGCTGCTCAGGGAGTGCTCACTTTGAGAGGAGCTGTGGGTGGGATGAAATCAGGAAGGCTGCCAGGCTACTCTGTGACTCAGAGGGGGAACTCCCACCTACGTGGGGGGAATCCAGAGCCAACAGGCAGAAAAGCTGAGGCACAAATTGTGGGCAGCTTAACTGACTTCCATCACACGCTTTGGAGATCTCATCCTGTACTAGCAGAGCCTGATGACATTAGCCAGCTCTTGCGTGTCATCATCCCCATCTTTGTCCTAAAAATCGAAACCAAAATGAATCTTTTTATTTTTGTAAAAGGGTCAACAAAACAATATCTCTCTATCCTAATTACTAAGAGATGCGGGTTTGCCTTGGTTTGGGAAATTTTCGAGTAGATTAACTTATTTGTTGCTATTACTGCACACTTGCATCACAAACTAAATAAATGAAGGTATTTTGAGGGGATGTCTTTTTTGTAATTAAGGCTCATATAACATTTCCAATGGACTATCTTTAAATTTTTCATCTGCCTGTTTACATTGATTTTTAAATTCCTTCTTCCTTTCCCATTTGAATAACAAATCCCAACTAACAAATTTAAACTGCTATTTATAAAATGCAATGGGTGAGTTGGGGCTTTTGCTGATTACAATTTAAAGTTTACTCAGTTTTGAACCTTCCTGTTTAACCAGTAATCGTTTCTTTCCTGTTAATCCTATTGTGAACAGAAAACCAGCTGCAATGATAAGAAAAGCAATTGGGTTAATCTGATTTTACACTGATTTACACTAACCTGTAATTTGATGTCTGATTATTTGCTTTTGACTGCTTACTTTTTTATTTCTGATATTTCCTTCCCTTCAGGACTCTTAGATTGAAGCTGCTTACCAGAAATCCCATGGAATAGCTTATAAAGCCTTAATATCTGAATATTAATTGGCATCACAACTCAGCCGCTGAGGTGCAAGAAGTCCTCCCAGGCTTGACACCGCTGATCGGATGGCCACATGCAGTTGATCCGGGCGGAGGGCTGGCCACCGCTGCCTGGCCATGGGCTGCTTTCCTTGTCTCTGTGCCCTGAAGGACGCACTGGGCCACAGACAACAGCCAGGTGCCGTCAGCGAGGAAGAAGATGGCTCTTTCCTCTCCCTGCCCTGCACCCTGCCTGTGGATGTGCAGGGCTCACTCGGGCAGGCCAGCACCAAGGCCTGCCACCACCCCCAGTGAGGCGAGGCAGCCATTTTCTCCACCAGTGCCCCACTATGGGGCAGCTGATACGACAGCCTGTGACCACCCCGTCCTGGCCAGACCGGGCAGCCATCTTTTCCTCAGCGCCCTGCTTTAGGATGGCTGGAGCCTGTGACCACCGACAGAGAGACAGCTGTCAGTGCCCTGCGGCCCTAATGGCCATGACTAGCCTCACCTGGGGGCCCCACACACACCCTGCCCACAGGCCCTGGGGCTCCATTTAAGCTCAAATGTGGGCTGTCAGCTCTTCCTGAGCTGTGAGGTGCTGGTGGTAGTCTCCAGCTCAGCCGTGGCTGTGCCTGACATGGGCCTGTAGGTCTGTACCCTCACCCTTGGGCTGGCTTTCTGCTGTGGCTTTGGACTTATCGCTGTGGATTCGCCTGATGAGGAGGCTGCTTTTCCTGCCAGCATCTGACTCTGGGGAGGCTGTGACCACCAACAGTGAGGTGGCCATCTTTGTGTTGTAGGGCTGCTCTGGACTGGCAGACTCTGTGGACTGAGGAGGGTGCTGCCTGACATGGATGTGCCTGGCCTGAGGCAGCTGGCAGCTCTCCAGGTACAGGACCCCTCAGGAACACCAGGTGTGCCAAGGGAGTAGGTTGATGCATAACTTTGATACCCAAATGTTAAAATCTCACCTTGCCAAAGGCTAATTTCTGCCATTCTTTCTACCTTTCCCTCTCAGGGGGGCTATTTGTGTGCAGCGATGTTGCTGTGACACAGTAATGCTGCCTTCATGAAAAGGTTTCAGCAAATGGAGAGAATCAAAGGGCAGAGTTTGAACTAGCCTCACCCTTGGTAGTCATCTTGCCTCTGATTTTCTGTAGTTCTGGTGCCCTTTCTGTGAGTGACAGGGAGCCCTGGCCAGCAGGAAAGGGAATCTTACAGTTACCTTTTCAATGCCTTCCCAATTTAGCTTTCTTTTTTAAATGCATGCTCTATATGTACTTGGCCAAAGGACAGGATAAAGAGAAGGCATAAGGGCAGTTTTTTCTAATCAGGGTTTGCTAACAGTATCATCTGTGAGGTTGCTCTTTTTATTACAAAAAGTCTGCTCAAGCTAGTTGATTGCCCAGTTTTAGAGACTCACCTTGGTTGCTAACTTCAAACGCAGATGTAGGCTTTTCCTTAATCTTTGAGGATTTTTTTTAAATTTGAATGCATAAGTGAATTCAGGTTTTGGTTCTTGTAGCAGTGGTGCTATGACTTGTACGTAAACATTTGAAAACACAAAATGTAGAGACTTCAATTTTTGGGTTTTTGCATTCAACTGTCATGCAGATGATATACAAATATATCAATGATATATCTTACAGATTGCTTGCATGGGCAGTTCTTGCAGCCACAAGACGACTTTGCTTCAATAACCATAGTAATTCTGTCCCTCCTCTGCTGCTTTGCACACAATATTTATATAACTATTGTTCCTCCAAGGCATATGGAGTATTCCCCATAGCGGTGTCTTGCTTCTCATGGCATCTTCAGATAAATTCCAAACTAAAAAGCTCAGTGGCTTTAACAAAGGGAAGTACCGATTTTGATAGTTAGGTTTATAGTTGCTAAGTGTTGTGAAATTACTACTTTGCCTGAGGGTGTTCTTCAAAATGCTTTTGGTGTGTTCTGCCCCGTGTTCCCCCCCCCCCCCCCAAAAAAAAAACCCAAAAAACAAAGAAATGTGACTTTGTTCTTTTGAGGATGTGCTATTTTTGAGAATGTATGGGGAGGGGTCAGTCTTTATTCCTATGCTATTTCTATTTGTATTGTACCAGTTAGGACCCCAGCTATGATCCAGGATTCCCGCTGTGCCAGGCACAGAATGAAAATGCATTCCCAGCCTCAAAGTGCAAGGTATTGTATTGACTTTGCTGTTTCACTTTACTGGATTCCTTTTTGTTACTATTTTTGTATATTCTTACTCTTTCTACTTCTGTTTTGGTTACTAAATATGGGGGGTTTACTAATCTTTTTATCCAAGAATTCCTGAGCTCTAATTCCATGTGTGATATTCACTCAGTGCAGGCAGAGCTACTGACTCACTCGTACTTAATCTAGGGCAATGTTTCATCTTTTAAAACCTGTTAATTGTCACCATCTCACATGGACAGCAGTGAAGGACTCCTTTGGAATAAGCCATGACCATCTAAAATGCTGAAGCGTTTATTTTTAATGTTATTTTAAGGTGGATTGGTTCCCTGATCTTGTTCACCACACATTTGGCATGTAAGTTGTGCTGGCACAGTGGAAGGAGCAATGTGGATGCAGCTGAAAACAGGAACTGTTTAAGTTGGCAGTATTTGCAAGAAAATAGCATGAGGAACACAATTAGGGTATGTGGGCCCTATCTGGATGCTTGAAACAGTTGGCTCTGCCTAGTAAGGCAAGTAGGTGATGGGAAACAGTCAAAAGGTGGGATGTCTGACTGTCAGAGAGACTGTCAGGCCTCAGGAAAAAGAAAGTTCAAGTCTAGGTGGAAAAAAATCCTTTCACTGAAGCAGACTGACAAATACTGTTGTTGCTAGTCTTGTTCACTGCTTGTCTGTGAATGCTTGCTCTGCACAAGAAAAGGGAGATGTTTGGAAGATCTGTTCTTTGAGTGACAATGCAATTTTATTGAAATCTCGAATGCCTGTGAAACTACAGCTTTAGGATGCACATAATGAATGTAACTTTTTCATTGAAATCAATGGTGAGTGCTCTTTGTCTTCAGACAAACTAGATATGTGCAAAATATTCTCCTTCCCAGGCACAAGATATGCAGACATGGTAATAAAGGTACCTTGTACTTGTAAGACAATATTAGACTGAGCAAAAAGTAATGCAGATCATCTAAAAAGATCTTCAAGAGAAACAAGTAGTGCCACTCGCACGGGAAGATACTAATGTAACTTGGTTGTCTAAGGATTTGCTTCCTGTGGTTGATGGACTTTAAGTGAATTATAGAAGGCTGAAACTTGATATGAATCCATATTATATGATAGGGAAATGACACAGGAAGAGCTGAATGTACACTTAGAAAAGCTGCAGCTGGAGTGTGTACTTATTAGACATCAGAAAATCTACATGGGAGTTAAATCTAGACTAGGGATTAGTTGGTGCTGAAGAAAGTGAGTTACAACTGATATGTCTCCTGTGCTTGTAGTTACTCATAAATCTCCTCCATAGGGTTCTTTTTTAGATGTAAAAGAATGGCATTTATATTCTGTCCTTTCTCTACTTTTCTGTTATCTATTTTCATGAAACCTGCAGGGCATGTGCTGAATTGCAGTTGGGGAGGCCAAAAAGGCATCAGTTTATAAATGCAAAGCCTCCTCATCCCACCATATTATCTTCAGCTCTGCCACATCTCCCATAACCTTTACTGCAATTGTCCAGATCCTTCCCATGTTTCCTAGGGTTCTCTGCTACTGTTCACTGGCTTTTCATTACAGTACACTCAGCTGTCCCATGTTTTCTACCTGTCTGTCTTTGGCCAGCTGACTGAGTTACAGTATGTACTGTAGCTGATCTGAAGCCATATACATGGTGACTGAACTGTCTGCTGTCCAGGGGTTGCATGGTTTTTATTCTGTTGGTTGGAGGCCTCCTAAATTTAACTTCTATTAATAGTATTACATTTCTCTAACAGCCCTGCAAATTATGTGAAATTGTCCACTAGATTAAAATTTGTTTTGAGACTGACAGATGTGCAAGTGATTGATTATACATAAATATGTAAGTACATAGATGTGTAAGCTTCAGTTCTTTAAGAAACCAGTCTATATGTGACTTAAAAGAAGCTGTTTAATTTTACCTAAGAGCAAGATCTGGTGTTATGTGGTGGTTCTACAGGATAAGTTACACCTTCAATCCTTATGCTGTTTCTCAAGCCTCAACACTTCATACCTCAAGTCATTTGTACAAGGTAACCCCAGACCTGGGTCCTTAATCTCCTTCTCACTGTGGCTTCCACTGTTTGAAGCCCTTCTGGCAGTGTTATGGCTCACGTGAACAATCACATAACTGCAGTATAACAGCTACCACACTCCAGCTAAGCAGTGGCAGTGGTCTTGGTGCATGCTGTTTTCCTGCAGCAAGTAGGAGGCAATGCAAGTTACCTTAAGTTTTGTTAGATGGGTGGAAAAGATGTCCCATGTACTTTTGGTAAAGAAATCATAAAGGTTGGAAAAGACCCTGAAGATCATAGAGTCCAACACTTAAGTCTTGCAAATTCCTTGGTGTTGGAGAATATTCTTCAGGAATCTCTCTACATGCAGCCCTATTGTTATACTATTCTGGGGTTACTGGGCTCAATGAACCTATGATTTGGCCTAATATGGTTGTTCTTTTCCCCATCTGCAGCTTGGGGGGGAAGCAAGATGGGATATTACAACTGTAAAAATTATTACTAAAAAATTCAGAGAGAAAATATCTTCTCATGAAATATATGAAATCTGTAGCTTTCAAGGAAATAATGACATTTAAATAAAAATGTTAGAGTGCATATATGTATGTAGAATAGATGCATGGATTGGATAGCAGTCTAATTGCTGTATTTACTCTATTAGCACTCTGTATGGCTACGCATCTCTTCAGGGTAATTGTGCATTTTAGTGACTGAAATACGTAATTAGTGATGTTTCCAGAGGTGGAAGGAACTGTATAGCAATCTTGAAAATGAAGAGAGAGTTTCCAGGAGAACATTCTGCCTCTTGAGATGAGTATTTCAGAAGGAGATTTCTCTTGTTTTCCCTAATTGATTACAAGAATAAAAATGTTTAAATATGTAGCATTTCCATTTAAAATTGCTGCATTTTACTTGCATGTGACACTATGTATCAAAGCCTGAATGTCATCTCTGTTGTATGCAAACAAGAAGTAAATTGCCCAGGACTAAACCTCTGTTTTACCATTATTACCATTATTATTACCATTATTTAACCTTTCCTGTTAAGTACTAGTATTAGAAGTAGTAGAAATATTTTTCTGTTAGTTTCATATGCAAATGCCTCAACTGAGATTGTAAGCCTTGTTGGGTTCCCAACTTCGCAAACAAAAAGAGGAATCTTTGAACTAAAGTGACAATCCAAAAGATTGGGGTACACTTGAATAACCTGACTTTTCCTTAAAACTCACAGGAGTTGAGAATGCATTTCTTTATCACAGATTTCTACTTGAGTGTAGTTACTAGGCTAACTAGTCATATCTTTGTGAAATGGGAACTTGTATATTTCTGTAGGTACATATAAAATGGAAATGTGTATCCATGTGTACATGGAATATGTTATAACTCCACAAATCAGATACTAATGGATCATTACTGGTTTACGGAGCAGATTAGACTAACAGAACTTTGACAATATAGATGCATTTGTACATCAATTGAAGAGATCAAGATCATGCTTAGAAACCTCTGTTTCAGTTCCAGAGCAAACACTTGCCTTAAGGTGTTGCACCATTCTGGGGATGGAAAAAAGTTTAAAAATATACTTCATGTTTACATTCCTTATACACTAGTGGCTCTATTCTCATTTTTGGTTTGTTTATTTAATCATTCATTGCTCATTTTTAAGCTGCTTTTGGACTGGAGACTTGCCTCATTTGGCCACTTCTTAGCTGGTGTTATTTCTGGGTCTGAGCAAGTATTGCACATTTCCACCATGAAAGCAAAAATTATGTATGGGAGATTGAGAGGACTTGTCAAAATCATCAACATGTCACTATAAACATCTGACATTTGAACTGTCAGGCTTTAGATTTTAATGAATGCAATTTCAGCTCCCCTAACTGCTTGCTGCTTGAATGTTAAGGTAATTCTGGCAGAATATGCTTTCTTACTGCTAAAAATACGAAGTTCATCTTAATGATTTCAGTAGAATGCTAATGACCTGGAGACACATTGGTAAAGCAGTTTAGGCAACTCTTGTTATGTTTGAATAAACAACACCTGGCTGCCCAAAGCAAATGTCATAGGACTAATCAGTGTGCTTTACTGAAATCTGGAGCCATTAATATATCTATCATTAGATAATATCACTTCTGTTTCATCAGATTCATCAGTTGAGGACTTGTGGTGCAGTCATTTACATTTTGTGTAGAAGGGATCTTGTTTTGGAAATGCTAAAGGCCTAACTTGCTTCTTACCTACCACTAACCTTTTATGTTATACTCAGTCTTTTTGATCTTTCATGACAAATTTAAGATGGTTGCTCATTGCCTGTTTATTAAATTGCACAGCTTGGATTAAACAATAAAGGCTAATATTTTTTTTTTACTGTGAATTTCACAGCTAAATACACCAATATTCTTGCAGTGATGCTCTTGTAAGGAAAGAAGTCCTTGCAAGACTGCAAGGAACAGTGGACCTGAATAGCTCATGAGGATATTTTTGAAATGACATTAAATTCTCTTAGATAATATAAATAGTATTCATCAAAGGGCTCCATCCAAGATATGTGCCAAATATTGATAAAAGACTTGGTTCATTTGTAGGTATTACCGTTGTAAGGAAATGAATACTTAGAAGAAAAAGGGAATCCCTGAGTATCTGTTGGGGAAGTTTTATCCAACTGGCTCAAAACTGTTTATTAAGCACATTAGTGATAATTTTGCTGGGAAATACATGGTTTTCCTGGAACAAATTTAAAAATAAACTTTGTAAGGAAGTTAATCAGATGGACTAACTGCCTGACATCTAGCATAGTCAGAATCCTGTGCTATGAAAAGATGCTAATATTTTCTGCATTCTCCTGAACACTTTACTTGCACTTGGCAGAAATATATGCTAGAAAACTGTCTTTAAGTCGTTTAAAAAAAGGGCAGAAATGATGGGTTGTTTTTCAAAGGGTAAGAATCCCTGGATAAGGAGGGGGAGTGTCCCTCTTGCTCTAAATGCTCTGTATTTAATTTAAACTTGGTCCTTTTCTCAGTAAGCAAAATGTAAATTTCATCAAAGTTTTCTCTTCAAGCTTGTCTGTTTTGCAGAACCTTTTTTATTCAAAGTGTTAGTTCCTTCTGTCCCCAAAAAGCTTGTTAGATAGGCCTAAAGGAGTTCCTACCTATTAACTCATTTTAGCTCTTCTATTGCATTATTTGCCTGGAAACCCCTTGGGACAGAGCAGTCCTGCAAGCTTCCACAGATTTATAAAATTGTCTCCCACAAGATTTCTACCTGATTTCAATAATATCTTTTTCTAGATGGGCTTTTTCAGTTTGAAAAATTACTGAAAAATGTTCTTTTCACTTTACAGGGTTTTTTTGGTTTTCAGTTTGATTTCTGTGTAGGGTTCAGGACTAAGCTTAAACAAAACATGCTGTACTGCATGCCCTTGGGTGCACTTACACTATCTCCCTGCCCCATCAGCTGCTGTATTTCAGCTGTATTTCTACTTAAGAGCTACTAAAAATAGGTCCAAACATACAGATGGCAGATTTAATTATTTTACAAGTTCAAAACTATGAAATCAGCCTCAATTATAAGGAAGCTTCCCTCCCATTATTACAAAACAAGGGAATTCCCTCATACAAAATTCCCTTCCTTGTTACAAAAGTACAAAAACACTCCTTTCAACCACTCAGGGTCAGTATTTATTTTCTATGAATTATAAATCAGAAGTCTAAATTAGCAAAAGCAGTCTCAGCTGACTGGCTGTATTTCAATTTCTGAAAAGGATTGTTCAAATAGCATCCCAGTAAAAACGGGCTGAAGTTTTATTCCACTAGTCTTAAGTGCCACTGTAAGCATAGACTGCATTTAGATACTGCACATAGATTGCAGTTTTACAGAAAGCTGTTGATTATGTTCAACTTTAGGATTAGCTAATAAGAAGATGCTTACTGCTACTGGGGGGTGGGGGGCAGCACAGAATGTGTTTCAGTTTCTGCTGCTTGACTCAAGATGAGTTCTCACTGTTCAATTCCCTCTTATATTGTGAATAGGTAGTTGCTGGTTTCTGGCACAGAAACTGCTTCACCCTAAATAGTCATGCAAAGTATTTCCTACCTTGGACTAGTAAGATAGCATGTTCTTATTTAAGAAAGTTGTAAGTACCAGGTGACAAAAGTAGTATATTTTTAGTGGATATAAGAGGAAGTGATTGACAGGTACAGAATATAAATAAACAAAACAGTTCACTCTTGTTCAGAGTGGAAGGGAACAGGAAGACTGGAACGTAAACCAGTTTGCCTTTTCCCTTCGTAATAGGAAGTATATGAGACCCTCTAGTTGCTACTCTTTAAGGAAAAGTGATAATTCTTGCTGGTTTATGAAACTGTCCCCTTCGAAAAGCCTGGTTCCTGTATGTGTAGCTGAAAAACTGACCTCCCACTGTCGTGGTTTAACCCCAGCCAGCAACTAAGCACCACGCAGCCGCTCACTCACCCCCCCCCATCCAGTGGGATGGGGGAGAAAATCAGGAAAAGAAGTAAAACTCCTGGGTTGAGATAAGAACAGTTTAATAGAACAGAAAAGAAGAAACTAATAATGGTAATGATAACACTAATAAAATGACAACAGTAGTAATAAAAGGATTGGAATGTACAAATGATGCGCAGGGCAATTGCTCACCACCCGCCAACTGACACCCAGCCAGTCCCCGAGCCGCGATTCCCCACCCGCCCTTCCCAGTTCCTAAACTAGATGGGACGTCCCATGGTATGGAGTACACTGTTGGCCAGTTTGGGTCAGGTGCCCTGGCTGGGCATGAGAAGCTGAAAAATCCTTGACTATAGTCTAAACACTACTGAGCAACAACTGAAAACATCAGTGTTATCAACATTCTTCACATACTGAACTCAAAACATAGCACTGTACCAGCTACTAGGAAGACAGTTAACTCTATCCCAGCTGCAACCAGGACACAGGGATGAAAACTTTTTTAGGCAGTAATGGGTGTTTAAAAATGCAGTCAGTCATACAATGGAGAAATACAGTGAATTATCCATAGACAATGTGATCAGGATGTTCTATTGTACTACCACACACAGTAATGCTACTTTTCTCATCAGGGGCACAAGGCTATTTTCTAATAATAAGTACCTTATGTGGGAAAAGGGGGAACAAATTCTACCTAATTAGGCTGCCATGGAGACCAGACTAACTTCTACTTTGTGCTGTTTCTCTCTGGCCTGAGTATGCTTTCATCCCAGTTGAGAGGAGTCTTACCTTTGACCTAAATGGCAGCGGAGTGAAAGATTCTCTTTTTTTGTACTTTCTGGGATCTGACCCCTGAAGAGAAAAGAGTGGCATTTCTTGTACTGAAAATGGTGTAAACTCCAACACCCAGACTCCGGCTTTTTCTGGCTCTTCCTTGTTACTTTTAAAACCAACTCAAACTTTCAAGCTAGGATGACCAGTAATTACAGTTCTAATCACTGTTTTCTTGGCTTAAGGAAAATTCCTGATAGATACCTAACTTTGAGTTTGGCTTTTAAATTTTGCATGTTCCAATAACACACTTATATACTGAAGTGAATATAGCACAGTTTTGCTGGTCCATGCATTCACAAGCGTTTTGTAAAATAAATGATCTCATTTTGCCAAAGCATACTCTGGATTGTAAGAGCATTGTCTCATGAGCTTTTTTATTTACTCCCAAGAAGACCAAATGAACAAAGATAATTAGCACAAGGAAACCTGGGGGAATAAAATGGAAAGAAAAAAATATTTAAAGACACTTAAAAATTTTAACCAGAATAATTTGTAAAAGTCCTCACTGTTTTCCATCTAAATAATTTTTAAATTAAGGAAGTAAAGGGAAAATAAACAGAACTTGATTTAGAGATTATCAGCAATGAAATGTTATTAGCTGTAAAATAGGGGATGTAGGTTTTCCAATGAAAAAATAGATTCAGATTTTTGGTTTTATGGACAGTTATGTACCTATAGTTCCAATGGTACCAACAAGGATGCCAAAATCACTGCAGAAATGGGTGTAAACTTGCCTTCTGTCCTCCCAGCTGCTTCTTTGCATTGTCTGTCCTTAGTACACAAGCAAATAGTCACTGAGACTAAGAAGAGACCAAAGCACTCCTTCCTCCAAAGGAAAGAGGAGCCTGTCACGCACAAATGCACTAAACAGGAAGAGCACAAGATCAAATTGCCTCATGTGGAAGCACCTTCTTGTCTGAAAAACTGGAGATTAAATTCCAATTCTGCAATGAGACCCAGGCCAACAGTCTGTTATGTAGAGCTATGGCTCTTAACAGAAGCAGATCCACTTGAAGTCTTAATATTAAAAACTATTCATATTGACCAGAACTTTCTAGCTCTTCTTGGTCACTATTAACATGCAGTAAGTTAGTTATACCTCCTTTGCCAATTCTGGAAATAGAGTGAAAGAAAATCTGTGGAAGTGTTTCTGAACATTCACAGAGTAGGAAATCCTGAGCTGGCAACTAAATTCAGCTTTACTTTCTTTGCATTTTGGAAATCAATGAGAAGGATAACAAAGCATAAGTGAAGATTTGAGTAAAAGGACATGGTTTACTGGTGGACTTGGCAGTGCTAGGTTAATGGTTGGACTTGATCTTAAAGGTCTTTTCCAACCTAAAAATTCTGTGATTCTGTTAACAGCTGTAGATGGATCAAACTCTAAAGGACAGGTAAGGCTAGATCAAGTTGCACCCTAGTAGAGGAGGAGGAAAGTAACTGCCATATGACTGTCATGCCAGGTGATGTGGTGCACCCCCCTCTTTTGGGGGGACATATAGTATTCTCAGTGCTCTTACAGACCTTTATTAGCAAGTTAAGAGTTTGTTTTATCTTCATGGATTCTTTTTGCTCATGTTTCTTCACCCAACTTTGTTCCTAGCCAAATGTGTGGATGGATGTACAGAATGTCAGCTGTGAAAGCCCCTAACCATTTCACTGCTCTCACCTACTGCTCTGGGGAGAAAGGAAAAAATACTCCATGTATTTTTAGCAATGACCAGCAAAGAAATAGCTGGTAAAGTTGCTTTAAAATAGTAAGGAACTTCTTCAGCAATAACAACTTTCCAGCCCCACTTAGCACAGTCAGCTGTATAAACTAACATTTTTGAAGCAAGAGCTTGGATTAGGCTCAAGTTTATATTTAGCATCCAAGTTTCAGTTCTGAGAATGAAGGTTTAACCCTAATATGGGATACTACTAGACACTGTTAGAAGTAGGTGAATGACTTGAAACAATTAAATAGTGAATTTTAGTTCATATATTGTCTGCAAATGTCTGCACTTATAAAAATGTTGTCAGTCAAAAATGTTTGGCAAATGTTTTGTAGGAGGAAAAAATAGCTGTGTTACACTCCTCAAAACCTATGGGGAAATGATTAATATAGCTGTCAACTTCAACTCCAAGCACACAAATAGTCTTTCAGAATTCAGTCAGAGATCCAAGTTGTGCCAGAAGTTGAACACTTATTACAAATTTTACAATTCCACTGATCAGTCTATCTGTGTAAGCCTGATCCAAAATACTATTAACAAAGAAACCCTTTGACCGTCTAGCACAGTGGATCCTGATCCTTGAAATTTAAGGATCGAGAACTTAGATTCAAAAAGGGACTAGATCTTTATATGGGCAAGAAGGCTAGCTAAAGTTATACTGGTTGACACTAAGACAATTTTAATTGGTGTATCGGTCTCATAGTTGAAGGCCTGAAGAAGTCTCTACCAGAGAGAATGTCGTCTAACATGAAGCTGTGATTATCACTCAGGGTTGCTGTTGTAGGGTCCTTATGCCACTGTGCATGGACCCTATGAACAAAAGTACCAGTCAGCTCCTGAGTTGGTACTGGATTAAGTATAGCTCTGATTTGGTAAAACATGCATATTCATATCCATAGTTTCATTGCTCATAGAATTGAGATCAATATCTTTCCTGCAGTCTTGTGGGGCTGTATTTTGACAAGGGTCTGATTTCTGCAGCAAAGCCCATTCAAGGAGATTTTGTGCTGTATTTCACTGTCCCTTCATGCTAGCACAAGTATCAGTGATTAGGTTTGTACTGTAACCCCACGAGCAGTTGTGTAGGCATAATATTGAGGGAAGCAAGAGTTAGTGGAAACTAGGGTCACTGCCAGAACATATGAACTACATCTTCAGGATGTACTGGAAGCAGGAGCAAGAGGTTGATGCAACCCAAAATCACTTCAGATGCAGCTATGACTGAAGCAAGGACACTGTAAAATTGTTGTCTGAGGGTAGATGAGTCTTTTCTTTTGTATTCCTGTCTTTCAGCATTTTTTCAGCAGAATTTCAGCATTGTAAGTGTGCTAGAATTTTGCTTCTGAATTGTTTATCTTTAAATCATCGCCTGTGTTAAGTCAATTATTGCTACATTTTATTACTTTTAGTGCTGTCTTTTTTTAAAACAAGAGCTGTAGGATAGTGATCTGATTTTACGTGACTGAGATGCAGTAAAATAGCACAGCATAAATATTAGATGTTTCCATTTATCTTTTCAGAGTGTTCACTCTTAGGAGGTTCCACTTAACAATCCTTAAAATAGTCACTCTAAATGATTCCCTTTCAAACAAAGGAAAAATACATGCAAATGAATCGCTGTAGCAATTTTTATAAAAAACATCAAAACATTACAGGGAGCATTGAACCCAGGCATATATTGAATCATGGGCTCTTAAAAATAAGTGCCTACTGGCCTTATATAATTGGGCTTTGAAACATCTTAGGGACTCAGCCAGAACACACTGCAGTGCATTAGCTATTAAAAACCCCAACTCATTAAACTGGCAAATTGTGTATTAGACGATCATACAATTTCATCTGTTTCCAGTTCATGTAGAATGTGGGAACAGGGTCAGGACCCTAATGCAGAAGACATCTCATGAAATAATGAAATTTCATGAGAAATACTATCACTAAAGCTAATGTGCCCTTACTGTAGATCAGGCCCTGAATAATTACTGTGCTTTCTGTCAGTATTTTGCATTCGCTTTAGTGTCCTTATCCATCGATATCCACAACGAATACTGCCAGATGACTCCATAGCTGTGCCAGACAAGGCCTGGTATATAACTTACTTTCTCATGTTCCAGTTTGTCAACAAACAGTTGACAACTGATGCAGTGGCCTACTTAATAAAAAGGGACATACCCCTGAAGGCACATCTCACAGGCATGTAACTGTTGCAGCTGGGAGCTGCAAACCAAAGAAGGAAGCTTAAATTGTTCTGCAAGATCAATTTATGTGTGCTGCCCTGGGTTGAATAATTACTGCTTGGTCATGCTTATTTACTTCCTGTCATACCTGCTGTTCAGTATAACGGGGCTGATTTTCAAGGAGACATTGAGGGTTCGGGCACGTTAGAGAAACCACCATTCATATTATGTACAATTCAGTCTAGTGCAAGCATGGGAGTAGAAGTTTGGTTTTGGCATACTACATACGCACTGAGTAAAGGTACTAGACTGTGCCCAGTCCAAAGTGGGAATTTAATGTGACCTAAAAGATACCAGTTCTGGTTTACTGCAGTTAAAAACAGTGGCCATAACACCTTATCAGAAGAGGAAAACCGTGCCTCATTCCAACAGGAATTCTACATCTCATGAGCAGGTAGCTGGCATCAGTCTCACAGGTGTCACAGTAGAGCTTTCTTTTGATTTGAGCCCTTCATGATGTTGAGGGCTATCAGGGAGAGTAGACTCCATGGTTGGCACATTTCTGTGAACTGTTTCAGGTATGGAGAAACCAAGCACTAATAAGCAATATTCTGGAAATAAGGAAAGGAGAACATGGAAATAACATAGGAAATAACATTTTAGATGGACAGTACTCAATCTGCCTTGAATAGTTGTTGTGGCCAGGTAGTATCCTATTGTCCAGCTTCAAAGTAAAATTAACTTATCTGGTAGTTTTCTTAATTTTTATACTTTACTCTTACCTTTAATAGAAGCAGATCTGAGGTCTTAATCAAGGACAATTCAGGAAGGTCTGCACAGATGCCAGTTGACTAATATAAGAGCAAAGCAAGTCACTTCCCTCTTCTCTGGGTGGAAATTATTTTCTTCAGCTGTGCTGCAGCAGTAACAGTCCTTGGCCTTTCCACACTGGTGAGTAAGGGCCTGGAGAAACTTGTGAGCAATATTTATAAATGGATCTTGTAGGTCACTGACAAGAGCAGGAAAAAAACCATGTTGGCAATCTGTTCTTAATTCTATTTTAAGATGCCATGACTTCTTCAATAGCAGGTACAACTTAGACCTTCAAGGCCAGAGGCAAAGTTCAGTATACAGTATAAATTGAAGGCTGTTTTCCTCAGACTCATAGGATACAAATGCTGAAAACTACTGTGGTGCAGGTCCAGATGATTACCCATTCCATACTCCTCTTATGACTCCTTTTTCACATTTTACTCTTATTTGCTCAGTATTGTCACTGTTGCTACCTTCACTCACTAGCCCACTAGACTGCAAGGCAGCAGGTGTCTTTTCATCAATGTGGGTTATGTTATTTCCTGCCTTGTTCAGCCTCCTGTGTCCTCTGCATTAGCCCTTAAATAAATTTCACTAAGTCTGTCAAACAAGATGTACTATTTATGTAGACTTGTTTTTAACAGCTCATATTTCTTCTTAGTTTTGTGATTTCATCTCTGATTCATGTGTCAAGGATTTAGCCAGCAACAGAAAGCAGACTCTTGATTTCTCCTTCCCTGCTTATTCAGTAACTCACTTTTCTTCTACAGTCCCTCTCTGAAAGTGAATGCCACTATTGGAAACCCTTGCCATTATGCCAGCAATTTCTTCAAAGTATGTTTGAGTTGCTTTTCCACCCAGTTATCACCATAGGTACTTGAGTCTATGGCATGGAAAAAAGTTCTGGGAAACTGCTTGCTAACAAAGTGATTGAGCAGATAAATGCCATAAACAGTTTTCATTATTAAAATGTGTTTTTTAAATTAAAATACCATATCTGAACAGATAATTTGAATGGTGTACTGTTGGGACATTGAGTGCACCTAATCCAGATTGGATGTGTAAGGAAAAATAGACAGTCTTGGACAAGCTTTATTCTCTTCAGTAATTTCCTGCATTAGAGGTAGTAAGACAGAAACAAGGACAAGAAAATAGTTTACTGTCTATATCCTGCTGAAGTTGCAGGTAACTTACTACATGCAGAGGCAACTGCTCAGCAGCAAAACAGAAACTTAAGAGTTTTTGTTCTTGGCACAAGGCAAAAGAGAGCTTTCATGTACATGTTGTCAGATTAACAAAACTGCTTTTTCTAAAGATGTATTTTGGCATGGAGAACAGTTTAGAGTAAGGTAGCAAAAATAGCATCAGTGAGAATGCATGGAGCAACCTTAACATAAGGCTGCTAGGAAGGCAGTGCTATAACATGCAATTCTCTGAAAAATGTGGTGATTTTTTTTCCTTTTTTTGGCTAAATATATAAGCAAATACCTAGATGTTCCTCAGCTTTTTGGGAATTAAGTGGGAAACCATTTTCTTTTAATCTTGTTTTGGAACATGAACGCTGGGAAGCTTAGAATGAGTTGGCAAGTTAGACAATTAGTGAAATGCTTACCATGAATACCCCTCATTTCATAGATGCATAGATTATAAAGCCAAAAGGCACCATTCTCATCACCAATCTGATGGTGCCCTAAATCCTTATGAGCAGGTGCAGATTAATCAGGGAGGATAAGGGAATATAGTTTGCCAAATTAGCAAAGTGTCCTGTGAATATTCTGGTCCACCTCTGGGCAATATTTAACTTACCCACTTTTCTCTAAAAGGTGAACAAAGAACAAAGCACAACGTATTGTTTGTGGGGAGGTGTTCCAAGAACTTCTACCTGTAATTGCAGTTATGGTGAGATGCTAATATGATCACTCACTAGGGAAGGAAACAACATGATTTTTTTTACCCACCCTTGCTATACACTGTGGACAAGAGAGTTCTAGGAACTCTACCGATCTAGTTGGTCCACACTGTCTGATTCCATCAGTGCATTTCCTAGAGACTATTCTTGAATCCTCTTGCCTTCCTCAGGATGGGTGAATGGACCAGCTGAACTATTTGTGATTAAATATGATCTGGAAAACCTCTCTGGGTTTTTCTTTCACTTTTTATAATCTTATCTCTTCACAGTATTTTCTATTTCCCAAAGATGTTGCCTAGTTGAGGTAACAGGGAAACAGTGTTGCCTAAAATTTTGCTAATGATATTGATCTTCAAGAAACAAAACCCTTCCCTGTGTTCTCACTGAGCTTCCAAAATGCTGGAAGGAAAATTTTACTCATAAGTGCTTGTCTTTGAAGATGTCCTCAAAAATTAAGATCTAAAGTCAGTGGGATGCTCTACAGTGATAAATAACAAAAATTACCTTAAAATATAAGCATATAGTGTGTCTTAACCGTTATTGTTGTAGTGGAGACAATTGGAAAGCAAATGTTTTCTTATTGTCTACTATGTGTATGTGTTAGATCTTGAGATGGAGTTCTATTCTCTTTCAGGATAATGGGAACAATGTATGCTGTGGGTTCCAGCCAGGTGTTTCCCATGGTTAGATCTAGACATGCATCTGTAAGAGAACATGTAGAAGGCACCAATATCCACAGAAAAAGTGAACGTGCAAGAATTTGGAATGCTCAGATGACTTCAAAACACATCCTCTTTCTTCTAGCTTTAGTAGAAAATAATGTGCTTTTGAGTGGTTGGCTGCCTATAACATTCATCTGTTGTGTAATTGAAGGTGTCAAAATGAAAAGTACTGTTTCTGACTAAGTTCTCTTACCTGTAAGGTGCTGTGTATGCTAAGGCAGTAAGTCCCAAATGCAAATGCACTTTCACTGTGGTTTACTTGCATAGTTACCTAAGGGGGGGAAAAAAAGTCTTCTGCCCCATTTTGGTCAGCAACCAATTATAAACTCTAATGTGGTAAAGTGGCATAGTTTATAGTAACGGGCAGATGTGTAGAGATGTGAAAGCAATTAAGTTCATAGGGAATATGTCTACTATAATGTTTCAGATTAGAAGCCAGTAGGTGTTATATGAAGTCTTTAGACGACCTAAACCAGCCATAATGTTGGAAGACAATTCAAGCAATTCTGTCTTAGAGGACCCTAATAATGGTAGGAAGCAGTGTATGTTTATTATACAGAATATGTGGAATTTTGTGGCATCTCCATTCGTGAAGATACTCAGAAGTCAACCAGATAAGGCCCTGAGAAACTAGACTCAACTTTGAAATTAGCCCTGCTTTGAGCAGGGGATTGGACCTGTCCAGAATGTGACCTCCTGAGACCCTTCCAACCTCAATTATTCTATGAATTTGAAGTTTTGTATTCAAAAAGTCTTTATGCCTTTGCTTATAGGGAATAAGTGTAGACTTTCCAGAGCAAGATTTTCAACTGTTCTCTAATTATTTAAAACTGTAGATCATGTGTGTACAAGGAAAATACTGCAATAGTTTTTTACAGAATACCAAGTTTGCAAGAATGCATCCTTACTTGCATGCACAAATGTCTGCTATTTTGTAAGGATAGATTTAGAAGCAGCAGCTGCAAATGCAGTCTCTGCTGTGTCATTACAACATTGCTAAAAAGAAATCTTACAATGTCTATATGACTCATGTCTCAGGTGATATCGTGTGATGTCTGGAAAATAGAGATTTTGAAGCAGAAGCAGTATAATGCCTTTTTGTGTTGCATTGATTCAACTTCATTTAAAGAAATACACATAATTTTAGCCTCCCACAAAAAAAAACCCTTTATTAAATCAGAAATTAGAAGTGAGGGCAGAGAAAGGATGCTCAGAGGATTACAAGAGAAGTCTCATCCATGTGAGTTCATGAATTCCAAGTGATTCAATCAGTATGTGTAATTCATGTTAGTATTTCTCGAATTACAAATATAAATTACGTGGCTAGGAAATCTCTTCCAAAGCTAGTGGACAAAAAAATGATGCAAAACAAGCCATGAATTCTTTTTTCTTCCTTGACAACGTGAACAAATGATGGAAGGAGTGATGTACTGCTTACCTTTGAATCTCACACTGTGATTAATCTTTCAAGCAAACAATAGTGGATTAGTAAAAGTAACAAGCCAGTATCTGTTAGGCCCATGTGCAGAATCCTGCTCCCAGCAGCCCAGATTGTGAGTGCACTCTTGGAGAAAGGCTGGGAATGCAGCCCCTCTGACACCAGTGAACCTGAAGCTAAGATATTAAAGCCTAATAGTAGAAGCTATTGAGTTTCTCATATGAGAGGCTAAGCTCCTTCCAGTCCTGATTTTTGAAACTGTTCAGGATTGGGCTTTTGGAGTGCTGGATACTATTTATATTTAAGAATGAATCATCCCATTTGCTTCTCACTGTAATTGTCTATAAAGAAATGTCATCACAGTCATCTTGTTGACCTTACCCTCTAATATATTCAGTGATTTACCATTCAGAAGTTGTCGCTGGCTCGAGGCGATCTGAGTGCCAACCTTTATCCACTGCAGCCAGCTCACTACAGCTTCATGTGACACAGATGAATGTTTAAATTACAGCACTTGCTTTCACATATGGTTCTTTCATTCACAATGGCAAGAGAAGATTCCCCATCTGCTGTCACAGCTAGGTGTGATTCAGACAGATACTGAAAAAGAAACGTTCCTATCCAACTTACTTGCAGGGGTTTTTTAGGTAAATTGGTTGGTGACGTCACCGAAGCGTGAATCACTGCAGAGAAGTAGCTTCTAGAGTGATAAATGGCTGATGCCTCTATGCTCTGTGCTTGAGTTAACAGCTCTGGTCATTAGAAATAGTCTGCTATTTTTTACAGTTAGATTGCTTCCCAGTGTCTGCTGATTTCAAAGCAGTTTTTGAGGAAGAAAAGTCGCAATGAATTTTTGATGTTTGTGATGCTCAGTGTAAACTGGATTATCTCTTTGGCAACCCCCTTGACACTAAAAAACTGAGACAATTTTTAAGTCTAGCTGTTTCAACAAGGCTGCCATGTATGCAGTTTGGAAGCAGGGTATATTGCTGTTAAGGCCTTAAGCCCAGTAAGAGCCATTTAGCTTTTCTTTAGGTGCATTCATATTGTTTTTAATGATATGATGTTGTGACATTAAGAGATACTTTCTCAATTTGGTTATGAAACAGCTAACTTTATTTTTAAAACAAAGGAAAAGACTACAGGAAAAGACTTGTTTTGTGTAAAAGAAAAGGATTTTCGTCACACTGCTGTAATAGGTTACAGTAAATTTTCTCTGTTGTAATCAGCAATAGAATTTTGCAGGAATAAACCACCACATCAAAGGTTTCTAACAATCCTTGCAGTATCCACTCTGTGCCACAGAATCCTCTCCACAGGTCCAAGTGTGCAGGTAATCTGCCTTTCCAGTAATCGATGACCCACAAAGGAAGAGTTTTATTGAAAGAGTATTTCATATTAGGCAAGAGGGAACTATCAATTTTGACAATTCAGTCTAAGGACAGGAATTTGAGGCCAGAAATCTTTATCTTCGTGTTGCCTTCAAAACTAACAGAATCATAGGAGTTTCACAGGTGCACTCTCTTCCATGGACAACTGTGGAGTCAGAGATTACCTAGTACACAGCAAGTATGTTTTCTGCCAATCATTTATCCTACATACTCATTTACCAATGTGCAACTTGTATCCATATGTGCCACCTCAGAATTTGGTGTGCTGGTCCTAAAGAGAGATGGATAGGAAGATGCTGTTTTCTGTTGCAAACCCCAAACCCATTCTTACCTTGATCCTGAGCAATGACCTGCATTGTGTCGCTGCCCTGTCTAGGCCCTCTGTGACCCAAACTGTCCATAGTGCCCATCAATGGCAAACCAGCAACTCACATCTCAGGGAGCAGCTGCAAAGTGAAATGTAGTGGTGAGCTATACTGAAGTTCATTTAATGTTTTCAGAAGTGAAAAATAAAAGGACCTGGCATTCAGTTTTGCATCTGTATTGTCATTCGCAGGTTCGTGATGGGCAAAGCTAACTTTAATTCCCCTTTAAGAGAATGAGCAGGTGAACAAAAGGCCAAGTCAAATTAGGCTACTTTCAAGTCATCTGTTGTTATCAAGCACTAATGGTCACTGTATATGCTTTTATTCTACAATAGTTGCAAAGTGATTCAAGACTGCTTACTCCTCAGTCAAATGTAATGATTTAATTGACAGGAATGAAGGGATATGACCCAGCTAGGGCTGACATGCCAAAGAGAAGTAGTGAAAAAGACATAAAGGCATGTGCCTATTAGGGCTTCCTGATGTTTTCCACTTGTAAGATATGATTTTCAACTGCTAATAATTTTGCCTTAATATTAAGAAAAATTCCATCTTCACTGTCTAAATGAAAGCGGTAATTTCTTGGTTTTGTTTTAATCTTTATAGTCATGTCCAGGTATAAATCTAGGCAATGACAATGTTTGGGCTTTATTTAAGAAATTCCAGTTACCTTTTGCTTGAACTACTTTTGTGCTTTTGTATTTTGGAGCCATGATGACTGAAATGGAGCAGGAGCTTGGGAACAAGGAACATTGGGAGAGGACTTGGGTAGTTTACTATCAGGGCAGAATAACATTCTTGGCCATTGGTTTTTAGTTTGATTTTTAAACATATCCTACCTTTTGAAATACTTTTGCACTCTGTATATTGTGATGTTGAAAGCTGGTTGGTTGTGTGTAATATGTGCTTTAAAACAGCCTTACAGTTGATTGTTTGCAGATGAAGTAACTCTTACAGTTCTTGGAATTTTTTGCACTGTGGAATGACTGTAAAGGACTTCAACAGCTCCATCACAGCAGATAGCTGTGCCATGTTGGAGGGATGCCCACCTCTTTTACCTGGAACGTAGATGTCCAGGATATCCAAAATGGTAGAGAAGAGTAAATCAGTGCCTTAAGTGGGAGGAAGCTGAATCAGGAGGATTGAAAAGGAAGGAGCTGTACTAACCAATCTAGGAAAAGAAACATCAATGCTAACAAGCTTTGAGTCCAAGATAGGATACAGACATGGTAAAACTTACATGAAAAGATGTACTGTGAGCATTGGCAGAAAATAAAAATCTAGACTTTTTTTTTTAAGTTCCTTTATATGGTATTCCCTTGTATTCAGTCCTATTAACCAGTGGTTTATCTACTTCAAAAAGAATCTATGCTCTTGTGTT